>NC_142027.1:130567370-131195426 GCF_982192425.1 Myodes glareolus
GTCAGGCGAGGGTGGTGCACGCCTTTAATCTCAGCACTTGGAACGCAGAGGCAGGCGGATCTCTGTGTGTCCGAGGCCAGCCTGGTCTATAAGAACTAGTTCCAGGACAGTTAAGGCTGCTACACAGAGAAACCCTGCCTTAAGAAACCAAAGGGGGAATAAAATGGGGTGTAGAACTAGGCAGAATTCTCAAAAGAGGAAGCACAAATGACCAGGAACTTAAAGAAATGTTCAGCATCCTTAGTCATCAAGGAAATGCAAATCAAAATCACTTTGAGATTTCCTCTTACACCTGTCAGAATGGCCAAGATCAAATAAGACAAATGAGCAAACGCTGGCGAGGGTGTGGGGGAGGGGCACACTTGTCATTGCTGCTGGGAGTGCTAACTGAGACAGCCATGTGGAAATCAGGGTGACGGTTCCTTGGAAAACTGGGAGTTTATCTACCCCAAGATCTACCTATCCCACTCTTGGGCATACACTCAGAGGTCTCCACAGTCTATTCCAGAGATGCTGTTCACCTACGTCCATTACTGCTCTATTCAGAATAGCCAGAAAATGGAACAGCCTAGATGTCCAGCAACTGACAGTGCTAATGGAACAGTGATAATGGAAATGTGGTACGTGCACACAGTGGAATATTATTCAGCTGATAAGAAAATGGAATTTTCAAGCAAATGAATGGATCTAGAAGTATCATCTTGAACGAGTAACTCAAATCCAAAAAGACAAACGTTGTGTGTTTCCTCCCTTATGTGGAAGCTAGCTTGTAAACTTTCAATCCAATACGCCTGCCATGATCCAAAAACCCCAGAGGTTGGGTACCTAGTAAGGGTCTAGGGGCAGGAGGGGATCTTCTAAGGTGGAGAAACAGAGCACACTGTTATGAAGAGACAAAGGGGAAACTGGAATATGGGGATTAAACAAGGAGGGAATGGGGAGCAGGGTGAAGGAGGGAACATGGGGAGGGACAGCTAACAATACCGTAAAACCATATGGGAAACTAAAATATGAACATATATGAAAAGCATCTAAGCAGAGCTCCAACTATACGTCTCCTGCTACCAAGTAAAACTTCCACTGCCAGGAATGGGTTACATCTGTGGCGGTGTTGGCCAAAGGGTCCCATGGAAACCTGCAAACACCCCAGGCTGTTGCTGAGGCTATGGCTTGCTCTCCACAACTTGGTCAGACCCTATTGCTGGAGTCAACACTTACGTCACCAAACACAGAGAAGTCAAGCTGGTGCCCAGCTAGAAGCTTCTCTCCTACTGACTAGAGTCCATGGTACTGAAGGGACTCCACACCTACCAATAAAAAAGGTACTCATCAACACAACCCAGCTATAAATCCCAAGACCTGTAATGGTGACCTGCCTGCAAGACGCACTGGTGTAACAGCAGCACAAACATGACATCAGTAATCAGCCACAGTTTTACTGGATTCAAGGCCCACTTCATGGAATGGAACCCATAGCTGTCACTACTAAAGTAGCTAAGAACCTGAGACTAAATAGGGCACAGGCCTATGGAGGAAACCTAATTCTGTCACCGTTAGTAAACACAGCCATGGAATGACTCCCAACGGCATTCTGCTGTACCCATAGCTCGGTGTCTTGCTCAACCATCATCAGAGAAGCTTCTTGCAGTCAGTGGGACAACTGGCCAACGCGTGGAGAGTGAGAGACTTAGGAGAGCTCAGTCCTAACTGGGATGTCTCCGTCAGACCATCAGGGCTCAGGGCACCATGAGGAAGAGGAGGAGGAAAGGCTACTGGCCAGAGGTGATGGATGGCAGCAGTGAAGCACAGGACAGCACCGTGCAGACACAGCAGGACGGCTGCTCACATGAGCTCCGCGGTGGTGAAAGCCCTGAGACAGGGAGGAGGAATGGGCTCCCATCCACAACCAAGAAGTTCTCCGCAATTAATCCCCCACTGACAAAGGAAGGCTCTTAGAGGATAGCCATGCTCCAGGGCAGGCCCCTCGCCCAGGGATAGTTGGCCAAGACAAAAGGAGCTCAATGCTGTTTTTGTTGACTTGTTTCCTTTTGCTTTAACCAGGTTTTTTATTTATTATTATTATTATTATTGGTCCTTTCCTTGTTTGTTTTGATTTGGGGGATTTTAGGGAGTGTTCTTTTTTTGTTGTTTTGTCTTGTCTGTTTGGTTTTCCTACTTTTGAGAGAAAGAGAGAGAACATCAAGATGGGTGGGATTGGAGTAGGGAAGATCCGGGAGGAGTTTGGGGAGTGGAAATACGTTCAAAATACATGGAAAACTTTTAATTAAAAAAATAAAAGATGGAGAATTTTACTGTAGGAAAATCAGACCTCAGTTGAGATGGTGGGAATGTACAGATGTTGTGGGAATCAGTGTGGAGGGTCCGTTAAACCCCGAAAATAGAACTGCCACATCAGTCAGCCACATGTCTCCTGGAAATGTATCCACAGCACTTACATCAACAGATCAGAGACACTTGTGCCTCCGGTTTACTCCTGCACCAGCCCCAGATGCCCATCAGTGGAGATAGAGAACTACGGTCCATATGCACAATGTAGTTTTCTGCAGCCATGTGGAAGGGCAGGATATTGTCATTTACAGGAGAAAGGACACAACTGGAGATCAGTGTAGAAGGCTCACAAAGAGGCCGCTTGGATTTGCTCTCCTTTCTGGATCCTATCCTTCATATTGATAGTAAAATCATGTATGTGTGCAAGACTTGAAAGTGGAAGTTAGACCAGAGGTACACGCTCATGTGTGTGAGCATATGGCCTGGAGGTACACGCTCATGTGTGTGAGCATGTGTCCTGGAGGTACATGCTCATGTGTGTGAGCATGTGTTCTGGAGGTACACGCTCATGTGTGTGAGCATGTGTCCTGGAGCTACACGCTCATGTATGTGAGCATGCGTCCTGGAGCTACACGCTCATGTGTGTGAACATGTGACCTGGAGATCTTTTTTGTTTCATCTCATCCCATTTTTTGTTTCTTTTTTTTTTTTAATTTGTCGCTTATGCCAGGAGTCAATATCGCATCTTTTCTCAGTCCTGAAAGTTAGGAAAATTTGTTCAGAATGCTGTGTTGTACAATAATTTAAAAAACAAAGAGAGGTGAAATCTCTCTCTCTCTCTCTCTCTCTCTCTCTCTCTCTCTCTCTCCACACACACACACACACACACACACACACACACACACACACACACACACGATCCTTCCTTGGTCTCTGACTTCCTACAGCTACACAGGCCTGGAGCTTGGCTACAAGCACTTTGCATGGGCACTGGCAGCCCGTAGCCATGGGCACTGCAGAACACTGGGACCGCAGTCTCTATGCACAGCTCTTTTTGACTCAGCCCCAGCAATGCCTGGTGAGCAGTCTGACCTCGTCCTCAGAGAGCCTGACCCTAGACATTGGCAGCTGCCACACACAGGGATTGGGTGCAAGGAGCGGGTTAGCCCACAGTTATTGGCTAGCCTCCCAGCTCTCTCCATGCCTGGGCAAGGAAGAAACTCCAGGTTTAAAGATCCAAGAAGGGACATTTAGGCTTGAAGAGACCACACACCAGAAGGGAGGCTGGAACATGACCTTGCACAGTGGCCAGAGCAGCCAGGTCTTTCCCTATGGAAAAATCCCCACAGTTTGAGCTCAGTGTGCAGATAGCACGAGGCCAAGTAAATCATGAGGCCACCCCCTTCCCCACAGTAGGTCCCTTGGGAGACACTGGAGAGTGCCCTAGTGACTCACAGGCTCTCAGTTCAGGAGCTGAGCCCAGGGCAGGAATAGATCTGACGTGACACTGGCTGTCCTGGCTGCCGTGCCCTCCCAGGCTCTGGCCATGGCCCTGAGATGAAATCACTCGCCATCCGGAGACTCAAGGAACACTGGCTGTGACACCCTGAGCTGCTCGCTCTCCCCCAGGTCTCAGCACCCCGACCCCACCCGCAGGCTCCAGGCTAGTCTCACTGACTGGGGCCAGGAACCCATTATACTGCGAGGCCCCATCTCCCCTGCATTTACTTGGTGTTCTCAGGTTGCTGTCCCCTCCAGGCCTGACCCACACATGCTGTCCAATGCCAGTTTAAGCAGCTCCCAGTGCTGACTCTGGAATGCTGTGCCCTCTCCAGTCTCCTGTGTGGGAGAGGGCCAGTGAGAGACCCCAGTACCTGGATATGTAAGTGGCCTGGAACATTTTCTATGTTCAGGCAGAACCTGAAGATTCCACCATGACCCTCTGAGCTTCTCCCACCACCCATAGTGTCCAGTCTCTAAGATACAGCCACTGAGTTTATCTGCCTCCCAAAATAAATGCCTAAGTCTTCATGAGAACCAGAGTCCCTCATGACCACCTACCTACCAGCTCCTCCCGGCAAGGCAGGTAAACTAAGCCCCGGGCACACCCTTCCAGGCACATTCTCACCCAAGGCTCTTTGCATACTGTTCCACCTGCCTCAAATGCTGTTCCACCTACATAGCTTCCATCTTCACTCCCCTGAGATCTCAGCTGAGAGACATTCTCTCAGTGAAGTAACAGAACAACCTCATCCGGTTCTGCTTCCTGTGACATGGCTGCTTCCCATGAATGATGAGTGTTTACTGAATGAGTGAGAGAAGGAAACAGGTACAGCTCACAGGGCGAGCCCACAACAGGCCCCTGATGTCTCACTCACAGGGCAGGGACACGGGCAAGCCCACAACAGGACCCCTGATGCCCCACTCACAGGGCAGGGACATGGGCAAGCCCACGGCAGGACTCTGAAGTCCCACTCACAGGGCAGGGACACGGGGCGAGCCCACAACAGGCCCCTGATGCCCCACTCACAGGGCAGGGACACAGGCGAGCCCACAACAGGCCCCTGATGCCCCATTCACAGGGCAGGGACACGGGAGAGCCCACGACAGGATTCTGAGTCCCACTCACAGGGCAGGGACACGGGCGAGCCCACGACGGGTCCCCTGATGTCCCACTCACAGGGCAGGGACATGGGCGAGCCCACGGCAGGACTCTGAAGTCCCACTCACAGGGCAGGGACACGGGTGAGCCCACGGCAGGACTCTGAAGTCCCACTCACAAGGCAGGGACACGGGCGAGCCCACGACAGATCCCCTGATGTCCCACTCACAGTGTGACTGCATGCTATCCTGGCCACAGCTCACATCCTCGGAGACCAGGGAATCTCTCAGCATCCTTTGCTGTAGAGTGGGAGGCGCCACATGGAAAGCAACCTGGGTTTGTCTTGACTCAGTGGCCATAGCCATCTGCCATCTGCTCCCACAGTTAAGAATTGACTGTGTGTGTGACCCTGAGGTCCTCACACTGAAACTGCCCCAACCCTGCTGGATCTGAGCCAGTATGTATGGCTGGAGTCACTCACCAACGGGAGGGACAGGTGCTCAGAGAAACTGAGGCCCTTGCCTGGGCTCACCAGTGTAAGTCCAAAAGTCCCAGGAAAGACAAGCCACAAGCACGTGTGTCTACTGAGGGGGAGGGCTGGGAATGTGGGGAGGAAGAGCCGGTGTCTGGGGATCAGAGAGGTGGACGATGGGCACAAGGTCACACAGCAGGGCAGGGGGATGGCCTCTGAGCGCAGGCTCTGAACTCTCTGCCCTTCCTCCTTTGGGGGACAGCACAGCTGTAATAACATCACCTTGGGGAGCCTTGCATTTCATTTCCAATGCCTGCGTCAGGAGTTTTAGGGAGAAACTCCAGTTTGGGGTCCCCCCTCAGGTAGAGGCGTAGAAAGCCCCAGGACCCAGCTAGGCAGTGAAGCAGGTTCTGAGCTCAGATGGGTCAATGGTTCCTAGAACTTGGTGGTCCCCCTGCCTGTGGCCCACCCTCTGCGTGGCTCATGCCAGCTTCCCACACTAGGTTGGTTGTCTCTCTTACTTGATCCTGAACTGACTTTGGGCCTCCTTTCTTCTGCAGGCAGGCAGAGGGCCAAGAAAGACTGGGTACCTGTCACCCAGCTCCCTAAGGTCACACAGAGACCAGGTACTCAGGAAA
Source organism: Myodes glareolus (assembly GCF_982192425.1). Lineage (NCBI taxonomy): Eukaryota > Metazoa > Chordata > Mammalia > Rodentia > Cricetidae > Myodes > Myodes glareolus. Next base: position 130,573,372 of record NC_142027.1, read on the forward strand.
GCAGGGACGCTGGGAGAATGGAAGTGCCTGCCTCAGACCCGGCACGGCCTTGGCATGGTGCACCAGCAATCTATCTTTTCTCTCCTAACGGGGCTGCGGCTTGTGTGGTGGGCTTTGTTTTCCACTTTGCAAGGGCCTGAACCCACTAGAGTCCCCCAGCCCAGCGGCAGGTGTCAAGGGACAGTTCCTTTATTCACTAGTCTCTCCAAAATCCCACCGAATACGCCATTTTCCAGAAAGATTTGACTGTGACAGCCAGGGTCAAATCGGTTCCAGTACCCAGACTGATCCTTAAGAGGAAGCTACTTAGAGGGTTACATAGGAAGATCTCTGAGCTGTGTCTTCACTCAGGGACAAAAGAGATCTCTGGTTGATGATTAATGTCTGCCCTAGATGTGGGAGCAGCAGGTGGAGCACCTGTGTCTATTGGCTAAGTGACCAAAGGTGACAGTTGTGGCTCATTCCCTCTGACCTTGGCTAAATAACCAAATGAGGTGGTTGTGGTTCTTTCATGGCGCAGACCTTGAGCCAAACCACAACAGAAAGGAATAAAAACCATTTTTTTATTAGAGGTAGGAGAGTCTGTTTCCAGTCACAGCCAGGTATATCTATAGCAGTGTGTCTTACTTAGAACTGAAAAAGTACAGGGAATGAGCCAGGTGTGGTGACACACACCAGGAATCCCGGAAGTGGGAAGCTAGGCAGGAGGCTCTTGAGTTCAAGACTAGCCGGGGCTGCATAGTGAGCTCCTATCTCACAAGGCCATTAAAAAGCACAGAAAAGGTGAGTGAGGAAAGTGCTGGGAGCTGGGTGGAGAGATGACAAGGTGTTCTGGGTAGTGCGTGTCTAGGAAGAAGGAATTTTCATAGAGAACACACCTCCATGTGGGCGGGGCCATCCCTGGGCTGGTGGTCCTGGGTTCTATAAGAAAGCAGGCTGAGCAAGCCATGAGGAGCAAGCCAGTAAGCAGTAAGCTCCCCTCCATGGCCCCTGCATCAGTTCCTGCCTCCAGGTTCCTGCCCAGCTTGAGTTCCTGCCCTGACTTTCCTCAGTGAAGACTGTGACCTGGAAGTATAAAATAGAACAAGCCCTTTTCTCCCCAAGCTGCTTTTGGTTGTGGTGTTTATCACAGCACTAGAATCCTAAGGCAGATGGTGAGGGGGAATGTGGGCAGAGGAGAGGGGAGGGGGGAGAGGAAAGCAGCTGAGACAGAGGCAAGAAGCAGGGGGAGTGGGAGGAGGAGGAGGGAAAGAGACTGTCGTTGGGGAAGAGGATGATGAGGAGAACAACAGGAGAGGAGTGTCACACAGGAGGGGGTCACACAGGAGAGGGTCACACAGGAGAGGGTCACACAGGAGGGGGTCACACAGGAGGGGGTCACACAGGAGGGGGTCACACAGGAGGGGGTCACACAGGAGGGTCACACAGGAGGGGGTCACACAGGAGGGGGTCACACAGGAGGGGTCACACAGGAGGGGTCACACAGGAGGGGGTTACACAGGAGGGGTCACACAGGAGGGGTCACACAGGAGGGGGTTACACAGGAGGGGTCACACAGGAGGGGGTCACACAGGAGGGGGTCACACAGGAGGGTCACACAGGAGGGGTCACACAGGAGGGGGTTACACAGGAGGGGTCACACAGGAGGGGGTCACACAGGAGGGGTCACACAGGAGGGGGTCACACAGGAGGGGTCACACAGGAGGGGTCACACAGGAGGGGTCACACAGGAGGGGGTCACACAGGAGGGTCACACAGGAGGGGTCACACAGGAGGGGGTCACACAGGAGGGAGGCCACTTTTGGATGAAAAGGTCACAGGTGAAGGAGGGTCAGAGGAAGGGAGGTCAAGAGGGAGGGAGGGTCACAAAGGAAGGAGTCCTGGGGGAGAGCACAAGGGATGGAATATCACACAGGGAAGGGAAGGTCAGGGAAGAGGGGTTTATAAAGAAAGTGCCATGGGCAAGGGAGGGTAACAGGGGAGGGGAGGTCACAGGGGAGGGAAGGTCACAGGGGAGGGAGGGACATAGGGGACGGAAGGACACAGGGGAGGGAAGGTCATAGGAGAGGAAGGGACACAGGAGAGGGAGGGACATAGGGGAGGGAGGGACACAATAGAGGGAGGGTATAGGAAGGGAGGGAAAGTCACAGGGCAGAGAGGGAGCATCACAGGAGAGGAAGGGAGGGTCACAGGAGAGGGAGGGAGGGTCACAGGGCAGGGAGGAAAGGTCAGAGAGGAGGGATGGTCACAGGGGAGGGAGAGACACAGGAGAGGGACACAGGGGAGGGAAGGTCATGGGGGAGGGAAGGTCACAGGGAAGGGAAGGAGGGTCATAGGAGAGAGAGGGTCACAGGGAAGGGAGAGAGGGTCACAGGGAAGGGAGGGAGGGTCATAGGGCAGGGAGGGACAAAGCGGGGAGAGGGAGGGCCACAGGAGAGAGAGGGAGGGTCACAGGGGAGGCAGGGAGGGTCACAGGAGAGACAGGGAGGGTCACAGGGGAGACATGGAGGGTCACAGGGGAGAAAGGGAGGGTCACAGGAGGGGGAAGGAGGGTCATAGGGCAGGGAGGGAGGGTCACAGGGGAGACAGGGAGGATCACAGGAGGGGGAGGGAGGGTCATAGGGCAGGGAGGGACAAAGGGGAGAGGGAAGGGTCACAGGAGAGGGAGGGTCATGGGGGGAAGAAAGATCACAGGGGAGGGAGGGAAGGTCACAGGGCAGGATGGGAGGGTCACAGGGGAAAGAGAGGGTTACAGGGGAGGGAGGAAGGGTCACAAGAGAGGGAGGGTCACAGGGGAGGGAGGGAGGATCACAGGGCAGAGTGGGAGGGTCACAGGGGAAAGGGAGGGTTACAGGGGAGGGAGGGAATGTCACAGAAGAAGGGCAGCCAAAGGCCTGACCACAGCACAGAGTTGCAGGTCTCTGGTGCCTGCCTGTATCACTGTAATGTCTTGGACATCACACCTGGTTTCATCCCTCTTCATCAACATCCCTCTTTGTCTCATCCATTGCCTGGGAGCTTACTCCCAAATGAGAAGTTGGTGTCTTTGTTCAGAAGGAATGCTATAACTCATGTACTTTATTTATATGTGCTGCCATAGCAGCCACACAGTGACACCGCTAGCACTGCGCACACACACACACACTCACACACACACACACACTCACACACACATACACTCACACACACATTCACACACACACTCACACACATACTCTCTCACACACACATTCTCTCACACACACATTCTCTCTCATACACACACACTCTCTCACACATACATTCTCTCACTCACACACACATGCACTCACACACACACATACTCTCTCACAATACATACTCTCTCCCTCTCTCTCTCTTTCACACACACACACACACACACACACACACACACAAACACAGGTCTTTACCTGGCCTCCCACCATTCTTCAGAAGAAAGCATCTGTGCCCTGTGTGAACATCTCCCTCTACATGAGGTGGGCAGGATCAAGGCTATCCTTCCTTTCCCTGGAGACCTTAGGCCTCACCTGAGCCCATGCTCTTGGGGGCTGTTGTTCCACTATCTGTCAGACGAAGACACTGGTCTCTTGTGGTCTAAGCGTGTTTGTATCAGCCATGTCTCATAAAGTTCTCAGGTGACTGAAGTCCTAATCACACGGCACAATCATCCACTAAGCCGTTAGCCCCTCCTCTCCTCTGTCTCTAAATTATGCAGTAGGTCACATGTCCTTAACAGCTACCATGCCCTCAGTGGCATGTTGGACCTTGAAGGCGGACCTGATGACTTACTGAGAGGTGACCAATGAAGTCTGACTCTTAGCTAGGCAGCTGCCTGGGATATGTGTGATTTGAGACAGCAGTGTTCTGGGATTGACTAATCATGTCTGCTGTGGGTGTAGGAATGGGAGGCTGTGCCAGTGAGTCTCACTAAATGGTGACTGTGCATGCCCATGGATACTAGTGATGCCTGGGCACAGTTGCAGATGCCACACTCAAAGATGGTATTATGTGAGTCTTGGGTCAAAGCCAGAGATGCCACTAGACACCCTTCAGGATCCAACAGAGACAAAATTATCAAGCCCCAAATTCAGCGCAGTCTAGATCAGCAACCGTCCAGGGCCAAGATAATGGGAAGAACAGCAGGAGCAGAAATGGAGGCAGATGTGTCTTTGTTTCAACAGGAAATAGATGTGACATGGAAAAGAAATGAGAAAGTGTGTTGAACACAGATGACAGGAAAATAGGGGGGAGAGTGGGCCACCCTGTGAGTCTGTGGTGCCGGTTTCTCTTCTGTAAAACTGACAGTCATCCCGGACAGCCATTCAGTCCGAGCAGGATGACCCAGAACAGCCTTCGTCTTCTATCTGCCCCAGTGAAACATCACAGGATTTAATATAAATCATTTAACAGATCACACAGATGTCTACCAGAAAAGCACCTAGTCTTGGGTTCATTCGTCTGTGTGACCTTGGGTTTCTGGAGCCCTACATTCCTGAGCTGTGAAATGGGCTCATTCTTCACACCAGAGCCCAGGACTATTAAGGGCAAGTCAAATGTTTGATCCCAAGGAACAGTGTCTCAATGCTGTGGCTCTTCCAGCTGTCCTTTATGAAACCCGAGCCCAAACACCAGCTGGTTCCCCCAAAACAGCTGAAAATGAGCTCCTGTTGAGGGTGAAGAGAAACTCCCAGGACTCTGAACCCCAATGACCCTACCCAGCTAAGGGCCAGCCGTGCGGGTAAACATGTATGCCCAGCAGAACACACGGCTCTGGCTTCTGCTGTCAGATACCCAAAGACACACATACATAAAAGAAATTTTAAAAAATATGAGATTGCATGTTTTTTTCCAGTCTTGGATGAGAAGGATGATGTGGGGGTTTTGGGGAAGAAATAGTAGATGGGGTTTCTAGCAGGGATGTCTAAATACCATCATGAAGGACAGACAGACACAAGCCCAATCCTATCACTGCAGAGCTGTGTGCCCATAGGCAAGTTGCCTCTCCTCTCTGTGCCTTAGCACACAGGGAGTATTGGACAGCACTCCACAGACTCCCTTTGTCCCAAACCATCCTCTCTAGTTTTCAAATGCCTTGCTTGCTTCCAGTATATCTGAGTAACGGGCCACCAACTTAGCACAGACCCTGTGAACATGTCCTCATCTACCAAGGACTGCAGGCATCAAGGAAGACTGTCCCCTCCCTCCTAGTGGCCATGTAGAGATGCAACCTTTAGGTAGAGTTGTGGAGGAGTCTTCCCAGAGTGGAGACTTGGGTCTCATCTCTAGTGGCACAGAAGGCCACACCATTCCACCGCACACAGGCTCCTCAGAACTCTGCGACAACTGGAAGCCTAATAAAGTGCTGTGTGTTTTCTGTACTGATGGTAGATGAGGATTGTGTGAGCAGGCCCCCACCACACCACACATGCACACTACACTTGTACCCCACACACATACCACACACATGCACACCACACATGTACCCCACACACATACCACACACATGCACACCACACATGTACCCCACACACATGCACAAATACCACACACATGCACACCACACATGCACACACCCACACACATGCACACTGCACCCATGTACACCACACAAGCACACACCACACATCAAAGAGAAGGATATGAAATTTGATCTGGGTGGGCACCAGCCAGAACTTCAGTCTCTGGTTGATCCCAAATACTGCTCATGGAATCTGAGATAAGCCTGGACCATGCATTCCAGGGCCCTTCCCAGGCCAGTGTGAAGGAGACACCAATGTCTGAGGTGGGACAGGCCCCACTGGTAGCTAAGTCCTAGTGGAGAGGCCAGGGGGTCCTTAGCCCTCAGGTGTTAGAAGAAAAAACAAAATCTCCACTATGAAGGTCATGGCCAAGGTCACAGGGTCAGCAGCACGAGGCCCTGTGACCAAGCCCATGTGTAGGAAGAACCAAATACCTGATTGTCATCAAAAGGCCCCTCAAAAGAGGTCCAGGCCTGCCACCCTCTTCTGCCTTCCTTCTCTGGCTCCCATTCTTTCCTCTCCTTCCCCTCATCTTTCCTTCTCCCTCCCTCCTGCTGTTACCTCTGCTCTTCCTCCCCCTCCACTCCCTCCTCCTGTTTCTCCTTCTCTCCCTCCCCTTCTTCACTCTCCTCTCCCTTCTCTCTCGTCTCTGACTTCCCTTGTCCCCCAGAACACATCCCTCTCCTGATGCTCCACCTGCTACCCAGGTTCAGAAGGAGGCAGCTTAAAGAGGCAAGAACTCAGCTGCAGGAGCAGGTGCCTGAGAGAAACAGTCTTCTAGGAAGGTAAATAAAAGTCAATTAACAGTTTAGAGCTCCCAGTTCTGAATGTGGGACCATCCTGAGAAGGCCTGGGCTCCTCCCCACCTGTCTAGTGAGGCAGTTGCCTGAGACCTGCAACTTTGAGCCTCTGAACTCAGACAAATTGTTGTAAGAAGTTTCCATCTCCCCAGGGCCCAAGGGAAGTGGGTATCAGTGTGTTATAGCAAACACTTCCCTCGATAAAGCAACATGGAACACTGAATCTTCCAGGCTTGGGCCACCAGCCCCTCCTTCACTACACACATAGGCTTCATTTGAAAGAAAATCCCATGGAAGCTCAGACTCATGTTCAGCAGTGCTGAACACTCAAGAGGGAAAAACTGGGCCCTCTGGACAAAGACATAAAACCAGTAAATGAAATTAAACACACAGAGACACATATGTACACACATACCACACATACATACACAAAACACATACATACTATACATAAACACAACACACATACATATACACAACATATTTACATACTACACATACATATGTACAACATACACAAATACACAACAGATATACATATATGCATATACATGCAGCATACACATATGCATATATACCACACACAAACATATATATATACATATACATACCACACACACATACTACATGCACACACATAGACATAGATACCACACATACATGTACATACCACACCACACAAGACATACATACATATATAACACAATACATAAATGTACATATACACACATACATATAACACATACACACAGACACATGCATATACATCCATAAACACATACACCATATACATACATGCGCACATGCGCGTGCGTGCACACACACACCTGGGATCTGCCCTCTCAGATTCCACAGTAGAGATTAACTCAGAACTCAACAACGTTTAAAGCAAAGTTTAGCAACAGTCTAGAGAGATGGCTCGGCAGGAGCTCGCTGCCAAGCCTGACAACCTGAGTTCTCTCCCAGGAGAGAGACTACCACCCAAAGCTGTTGTCTGACCTCCACACATGTGCGCTGGTATGCCTACCTCCAGATAAATAAAAAATGTAAAAATAAATCCTTTTTTAATGCTTGACAAACAGACACAAAACTTGGAAGTTTAAACAGTGGCTCTATGGCCTAGGATAAACTCCTAACACCAAATAGTTCGTTGTTGGAGCAAATACCACAGTCCACAGCAAGGGGAAAGGCCTGAGAAGCACTTGCCATCAGGAAGGCCTAAAATAGACCGCATGTCCCAAGGCCTCACACAGCCCTCTGAACACTGGGACTTTCTTCCAGCTTGCAGAGTGCCCGCATAATGCCCAGCCCGACAGTACCTGGTGGCCTCGAGTTTCTGGAACCACTCCTGTCCAAAAAGTCTCCTGAATGGTCACAAAGGGACCCCAGCAAGTATGGAGCGCCAGACAGGGCAGGGAACGGCGTCAGGAGCGCCTGCTTCAGACTCTCACATCCCTCGTTGTGCCTCCTCCCCCAGCCAGTGAGATAGCAGCTGGGCCCCAGTCATTTCCAAAATTAGCCCGTGAGCCCCAGGTCTGGCCAGGAGACACAGCCGGGGTGGTGGCCATTGAACCAGCTGTGGACAGCATGGACATATATGGAGGCAGGGAGCAGGGAGGGGACCGCTCTGGACAAGCATATTCTCAGCCTTCATCTTGTCCCCAGCGGGTCACATACACCCAAGCTGCAGCTTCTGCCTTGGGAAAGAGCAGAGGCCTCCAGCAAGTGCCAGGGAGGAAGACAAGTAGCCCTCTAACCTACTAGGCAGAGTAGAAGTTGCCGGAACCACTGTGGTGGCTCCTTGCGACATGAAGCAGTAAACAAGTTAATGGAGGCAGCACCTCCCATAGCGAGAGTTTTCTGCCAAAGGCTCTAATTCACTCTATATTCCCAACAGCCCTGCGGCGGAGGGGTTCTCCCGTCTCCATTCTACAGGTAGAAATTGAGGCACCTGGAGCTAGTGAAATGGCTCAGTGAGGACAGGTGCTTGCTGCCGAGCCCATGATCTGAGTTCAATCCCCAAGGCTTCTGCAGATTGTTCTCTGACCTCCACCCATGTTTCTAGTGTGCACACATAGAGAAATCAAGGCATGTAATTTTTTTTTTAGGTTAACCAACTTGTCCAAGGCACTGGAAAGTCAATACTTGCACCTAGGTAGCATTCACTCCAGAAGCGATCCCAAATACGCTGCTAACCCAGCCTCTGCCCAAAAGGCTTTGTCCCAGGCTGGGCGGAGCACAGTGTAGAGCCAGCGCTTAGAGCCGGTGCTTAGCCTGCCTATGGCCCTGGGTGTCAGCCCTGGGGTCAGCAGGTTGAGCCTTCAGTACATCCGCAGGGCACAGGTCCACACGCACAGTTCCGAGGAATCAGGTCAGAACTCAAATGCAGAACTCTAATCATTCAAACATACAGGCTGCTTCTTCTAAGCACGTTTCCACTCTGCATGTATGTGAATGTGTGTGTGTGTGTGTGTGTGTGTGTGTGTGTGTGTGAGAGAGAGAGAGAGAGAGAGAGAGAGAGAGAGAGAGAGAGCGTGTGAGGGGCCTGCAGGTGCACTTGCCTGCATGAGTACTGTGTGTCGAGGGCACAGGTTAACTTTGGGGTGCTATTCTTCAGATGCTGCCCACGTTGTCTTTGAGAAAAGGTCTCTCACTGGCCTGGAACCCGCATATTTCCTGGGCTGCTTGACCACTGGTCCCCAACTCAGGATTCTAAGCACTAACTGCCATTCCAGGCTTTTCAGGTGACAGGGATCAATTCTGGGTCCCAGTGTTTGCATGGCACCAGCTTACCACCCTCTTCGTTCTGTCTCAATGAGGCAGCAACCTCACAAAGAGCACTGGCCCCTGCTTAGTCAGGGTTACTATTGTGATGGAACACCGTGACCAAAAGCAACATGGGGAGGAAAAGGCTTATTTGGCATAAACTTTCATATTATGAAGTTCATCATTGAAGAAGTCAAGACAGAAACTCAAACAGGACAGGAGGAACCTGGAGGCAGGAGCCAATGCAGAGGTCATGGAGGGGTGCTGCTTACTGGCTTGTTCCCCATGGCTTGTTCAGCTTGCTTTCTTATAGAACCCAGGGCCACCAGCCCAGGGATGGCCCCACCCACCCTCATCAATCACTAATTAAGAAAATGCCCTATAGCTGGATCTTATGGAGGCACTGTCTCAATTGAGATAGCTCTAGTTTGTGTCAAGTCAACATAAAAAACTAGCCAGGACAACTGACCCCTGTCAGCTTGACACAAAAACACATCACTTTTCAATTAGAACCTTCTTTCCTACTTATTCCCAGGATGTTATGTTAATATCACAATATAAAACATAAGTAACTTTAAAAGTTCCACAGTCTTTATAAATTCAAACATTAAAAGTTCAGTTTTTAAAAAACATCCAGTCTCTTTAAAAATCCAAAGTCTCTTTTTAAAGTTCAAAGTCTCTCATCTGTGGGCTCCTGTCAAACCAAAATCAAATACTTTCTGCTTCAAGAGGGGAGAACCAGAGCATAGAACCATCTGAGCAAAACCAAACCAAACTCCAACTGTGTAAGTAATTCAATGTCCGAAGTCTGGGGTTCACTCAGTCTTCTGGGCTCCTCCAAAGAACTTGGGTCACCTCTTTGGTTCTGCTTTCTGCAGCACACATAGCTTGTCTTCCAGGCTCAGGCTGGCTCCACTCCACTGGTCATCCCATGGTACTGACATCTCCAAAATGCTGGGTCTCTGCTGCAACTGGGCTGCACTTTCACCAACAGCCTCTCCTGGGCTCTCTTCAGGGACTCCAGCCCTGCCACACAGTGCCAGCCTCAGCTGCTCTCCATGGCCCCTTCAGGCCTTCAAAGCCAGCACCACCGGGTGACTCTTGCACTACCAAGTTCAAGGCCAGCATGAGGTACAACCTTGGCTGCCTCTGGACCCCAGCTCCTGTGTGCTGACCCTGAGGACGCACTTCCCAGAAGGCTTCACCTCAATAATATTGATCTCTTCTTTATGGTAGCTGATCATTCAGCCCCATCTGACCAGCAGCCATTGCCCCAGAAAATGGTCCGGTAGAGTCTTTGCTTCCCTCTGACACCTCACGAGCCAGGCCTCCATCGTCTGCCCTGCTCTCAGCATTCCCATCATCTAAGCTCCCACGGAACAGCCCACTGAGCTCTCAACACTCAATGGCTTTTCTAACCCAGTTCCATAGTCCTCACACAGTCCTCTCAAAACCAGCATGGTCAGGGCTGTCACAGCGATGCCCCCCACATCCTGCTATAAACTTGACTTAGTCGAGGTTTCCGTTGCTGTGATGAACACCATGACCAAAAGCAGCACAGCATGGGGAGGAGAGGATTTATTCGGCTTACACTTCCACATCATAGTCCGTCACTGAAGGAAGTCAGGACAGGAACTCAAACAGGGCAGGAACCTGGCGACAGGAGCTGGTGCAGAGGCCATGGAAAGGCACTGCTTACTGGCTTGATTCTAAGGCTTGCTCAGCCTGCTTCTTATAGAACCCAGGACCACCAGCCAGGGGTGGCCCTGCCCACAAAAGGCTGGGCCCTCCCTGATCAATCTCTAATTAAGAAAATGCCCTACAGCCAGGTCTTAAGGGGGCACTGTCTCAATTGAGTTACCCTCCTTTCAGCTAACTCTAGCTCGTATCAAGTTGACATAAAACAAGCCAGTGTAGCCCTGAGCATCCATAACTGTCAATCACTCACCAGTTCCCTGGGGCACAAGGTGCCTTCTGTGAGAATGGCCATTTAGATAACAAACATGGGGTTGTGGGCACCCAAGGGTCCCAGTGTGTGGCATGAGCTGCTGTGAGCATCTTTACAAGCTGTGTTTCCAAGTCCGCGAGGACCCCGTGGTATTCAAACATGAATCACCCAGGCCGTTTCTAACTCCCCTCTTAGCCTGGAGGTGGGCCGTAAGCAGTGGGTTGGGGTGCAAAAGTGATTCTCTGGGCTCCAGGCTGGTAGTTTCCTGTGTAGTTGTGTTAAAATCCATAATCCACCCAAAGCAAGTGACCACACACACGTCTGTGGAACGTGAATGTGTGACCCCTGGGCTGACAAGTCACACTGGAACAGGTAAGCAGGATGTGGCATCTGCCAAGCACCCCTCGCCCCCGACTCCAGTCTTCCTTCCCCAAGTGGGAGGAGAGGAAGGAAAAATGAACACCCAGAAGCTGCCAGGCTGGGTTCCGCAGGTCCCACAAGCCACTGTCACAAGGAGAGAGGGTCATAGTGTTATTTGGTGGAGTGTCTTCACCATTCAACGTCTGAGTCCCATTTTCTGCTGCCCATGTTTGTCTGTCACTCGCCATCCTTTCAGGGAGGTGACCCGTCACACCGACAGCGGTTCCGTCCATCTCTGAGGGATCCATGCAGTACCGTGCTAGAGCTGCAAACCAGCTTCCCTGTGACATAGCCCTGAGAGCAGGATACAGGGAGCATGTGTGTGAATCCTGGGAATGACACCCAGACGTGGCAACGGGAGGTCCCAGGACCACCTTGGCCAACCCCAGATGCACTATCTGGATCTGTTTTGGCTACATTCCTGAGTACCAGAGCACCAGAGTCTGCAGAAGGGCATGGCGCTGAGCAGGGCACTCTGCTGCTGAGGCCTCCCCAAAGGAGATGACAGCTGAGGACATCTGATGACAGAGCCACCGGCCAATAAGTCTCCCTGAAAAAGATCTGATTGGCCCATGACAGCGGTCAAGGTCACCCATGACGATCTTGACAAGGTGGGTGGCATATGCACATCTGCTATCTACACCATTGCTTCTGCCCAGTGCCCAGGGTTGGCCATGGATGACCCTGGCATACTGCGGCCTGGCAGCACGGCTCTGCTCACTCTGCCTTGCACCTACAGGCACCACAAAAGCCGTGAACTCACCCTGCGCTGAAGGAGAGGTGTGGAGTTGACTGTCCCTGCCTCACTGTGTCCTGTGGCTTTGACCTGTGTCAGGAACACTGGGCAGGTCTCCTTCCACCATCTAATGGCCACAGTTCCTTCAGTTTTGGCTCAGGGTGGTGTGAACTCTGGGAGTCAGGTCCCATGCTCATTTCTTGGCCTGAAGATTTGGCCACTGTAACCATGTGAGCTCACACCGTCTCAGAGAAGTCAAGTCTCCAGACACTAAACCTGACCCCAACACTTACCCTCGGAGTCAGGCCCAGTCTTAACCTCAACGTGGCAAAAGCCACCCTCTTGTAAACTGGTGGCTTTCAGCTGGAAGCAATTTTGTCCCCTTTTGTACCTAAGGGACCTGCAGCAGTGTCTGGACACCCTGGATTGTGGAGGTCTGGGTTCTGGCATCTCTGATTCACTTCCCACAACACCCAGTGGCCCCCTCAGTGAGTCACTTGGTCTCTTAGGTCTGTAGTATAAAGGTTCAGAACCTGTATCTTGAAGTTCCCATCGCAGGCCTGGGGAAGGGGCGGACTTTGGGGGAGTCTCACCTTGTCACAGCACATTACATCAAATTGTCACAAACTTAACACTGTGCCTCAAGGACCTGTGGTGGCTGCGTTTTTACCAACTGAACAAAAGCTCGATTCACCCGAGAAGAGGGACTCAAAACTGAGAATATGTCCCCAACACTCACGACAAACACATATGGGACATTTTCTTCCATAACAATGGATATGAGAGGATTCAGCCCACTGTGGGTCCTCCCATGGGGTGGTGTCACCCCTAGGCAGATGGTCCTGGGTGTATAAGAAAGCAGGTGGAGGAAGCCATGGGGATTAAGCCAGTAGGCAATGCTCCTCTCTGGCCTCTGCTGCAGTGCCGGCCTCCAGGTCCTGCCCTAAATTCTTTCAGTGACGCACTGTGACCTGAGAGTCTGGGGTGAACGAAGCCCTTCCCTCCCCAAGCTGCCTTCAGTCATGGTGTTTACATAGCAATAGGAAGCAGATGAGGACAGATGTTCATGCGTGACACCAGCACATGAGGACAGATGCTCATGCGTGACACCAGGAAAGGCTTCTCAAACTGTCCACCATGTGTAGAGAATGACAGGGTCTCTGGACAGACAGTCACAGCAGCACTTAGGAGAGGGAAACCTGAGGGGCTGGAGGCAGGGCCAGCCTCTCAGACCAAAATGGAGAAGGCAAGGAAGCCACACAGAGTAGAGGGAGGGACATTGACAGCCGAGGGGACAGCTGGCCCAAAGCTACTGTGGGGAGGACAAAATAAGCCAATTTCCTTCTTCTCCTACCCAAAGGTCACCAGGACAGACCCAGTTTCTGAGCTGGTCCCAAGTCAGACACTCACAAGCCTATGGGTCCAGTCATGGAGGAGGCTCTCAGGCTTCACACGAGTAACACAAACGCACAGTGGGCAACGTGAGGGAAGCAAACACATACAAGTGCTCAGATTACATGGCAACTGCTGTGAGTGACCTACCCCACTGCTGTGTTGATACATGTGCATGTTTTCCTGGTTAGAACCCTGAGGGTCTGCTCCTCCCTCCCACGCGGTGACCTGTCTTGTGACTGTCTCACCACATCGATATTCCAGGCTGGAGACTACCTGCAAACAGCCTGAAGGATATATTCAAGCTTCTCCCATAGTAAAAACAAAGTCCAGGGGACACACATACAACACATGCAGAAAAGTCCAGGGGACAATACACACACATACAACACATGCAGAAAACAGGCTGTGCCATTCAAAGTGACCGGCTGAGGGTTGTGTTGAGTGTCCTTGGAGAGAAGCCAGTTTGGGGGTGATGGCATTTGCATGGCATTTCTGAGGGCCAGGAGCTCTTCAGCCTTGGTTACAGACGGATACATATACAATTCACAAGGCTGTGTCGTGTGCCCACAGGGCGGCTGCACAGACTAGACCAGGGTCACCAGACTGGGGTCTTCTGACGACTGTTTGGCTGATGAGTTTTAAAGTCTGCACCAAGACACTCCAGGGAGTCTCAATAGTGACCTCGCCAGGTCAGTGGTAACTTCCTTTCTTACCAAATCAGCAAGATACAGGGCACCTCCTGTCCAGCTCAAAGACAGGAGGCATGGGCCCCTGGCATGGGCCCACAGCAGACAGTCCCGCCCTGGCAGCCGTAGCATGGAGTCTGGTTTAAAGTGGCAAGCACTGAACAGAAAAGGGTAAGAAAATCCCGGCAAATGAGCCCCTCCCTGAAGCAGTTCTAACATACAACTTGCCGTGCGTAAGAGACAGGGAAAGAGGCCACTAAGACTGAGGGTGGACGGCACACAGCAAGAAGGCTGAAGTATGCTGGACATCCCTGGTCCCAGGAGGCCATGCTGGCTAGAGAAGAACTCTATTTGCCCAGCTTTCAGGGCAGACACGGCTGGCTTTGAAACCAGATCAGCATCTTGATGGAATGACAGGAGGTCATTCTCTGAAATGTTTGGTAGTCAGCCTGGGCACAGCACTCTCAGTGCCTTTTAAGGAGGAGGGACAGGAGATCAATCTTCTGCAAGCCACCCGTGATGCATTATAAACCCATGTGCACACCGCAGTTGAGGACAGTCCAAGTCAGAGAAATGAGACATCAACCTCACACTGCTGCTCGTCGGAGCTCAGTTTTATTGTTTCAACAACACAAAAGGCTGCCATCTCTCTTTAAATAACAAACTATACAGATCACAAGGAGCAGTAAAATACAGATGGTTTCCATGGGAACACACATACGGATTCAATAAATAATATAAAATGCTTTTTGTGCTAAAATAGAACTCTTGTCTCATAGTTACAGGTCCATCCATCTCTGTTACCCAGAAAAAGCCAGGTCTGCTATTACCTAGAACATAGAAAAATATAATTTAATAACAGAACTAAAATAAAAAGGCCAGTGTTGAGTTTATAAACCACATGCAATACGTACAACCAGGGGCAGGTAAACAACCAAGGAAACAAACAAACGGACAAATCACAGTGGATGATGGGAATGATCGCTCCACCCCACCCTACCTCCAAAGACATTTTATCTCTAGGGCAAAATGAAAAGGGAGGGAAGCTAGGTACTCACTTCCAAAAAGGACCCCACGGGGGACCTCACTCTATGCACGGGTTTGGACTAACTATGAGAAGGCCTTTGTTCTTCATGAAAGCCTACACTTTGAACCCACTTTCCGTGCCACATCTCAGGACACAGCGTCCCCGCTGCTGGTGGAGTGCTCACACTTGTTTTGGGGCAGAAAGCAACAACTCTGATTCTGTTAGTTACTTATTTCTAAGGCTGTCCTGGGACTCGCCAGCTTCCTGTCTCGGTGTCCTGAATACCGAGGCGGTAGGATATGAGACCTGGGCTCTGTTCTCTCTTAGTTAAGTAAACAAAAGTGAATCAGCAAGGAAAACCTTAGGGGCCATCCCAGCTGAGGAGAGGAGGCTCACAGCTCAGCTTTCTTCATTCCAGAGCAACAAACAAGCAGATGACATGAGGCCTGAAGAAAGTAAAACAATTCTGTTAACACAAATGCGGCAACTTTCAGATCAACCTCACTCGGGAAAAGACAGCTTGGTTTTTGGTTTTTTGTTTTGTTTTATTTTTAATTTAAGTTATCAAAGTTCAAAGTGGAAATGGAGTTAAACACGCAGAAAGGCCGTGGCGCCATCCTGGGACACCGCCCCCAACCCCCGCAGCACATTCAGTAGCAGTGACCCGGACACTGTCTCTCTCTGCCTGGCTACACAGCACACAGTGTCAGGGGACAGACTCAGCGTCCGGGCAGATACCGCCGATGAGGGACCTTCCTGGGAATGTCCAGGGAAGAGCACATGACACTTTCATGAGGGGAGCAACTAGGCTTCGGCCAGGGGGTCTCCCACTAGTGTCCATCATTTCTTCCTTGGTGCTTTCTCATGCCCAAGAGTCTGGTTTCCATCAGCTGACCAAGCAAACCTTCTCCGTCTGCCCTGAGCCCGCCACAGATTCCACTGGCCTCTCAGGAATATGAAACAGACTAGCTCCTGTCCTGGGGAGCTCTGACCCTTTGCCACACTGGTGAACAGTTATGGCTAGTGGGGCCTCAGAATAGCTGCTTCTAATAGGCACATGGCTAAGGTCAAGGGGCTACGCAGGCTAAGTCTTATTAGGTGGCTAACAGTTGGCTGCCCACCCTCCACCCCCACTGGAGATTAAAACCAGAACCACGAACATGTGAGGCAAGAGTGTGGCCCCAAAGCTACTGCAAAGCCCTTGGTGTTCTGAAGGCAAGGCCTTGCTATGTAGTTCAGGTTAGCCTCAAACTCATAAGCCTCCTGCCTCTGGCAGTCAAGGCTGGGCTCATGATCCTGCTGCATCCAGTCTGTCCAACGCTATCTTTCTTGAAAGGATATCACCTCTCCCCAGTAAGCCACCATCCACACTGCGCGTGCTGCTGGCTTTACAGTTTGTACTATCAATCAATGGGGCCACCAGTGTGCAGACCCCGGTGTCAACAGTGAGACAGGTTCCCCTGTCAACCATGACGGTGAGACAATTTCTACAGGCTTTGCCGAAGTATCGCACTTAACCATGTCCTGGGGGCACAAGCATGGAGCCCCAGGAGCAAGAGGGTACTTTAGGTTAAACAGATAAATAAATAAACTGGGGTTTGCCAAAGGCTTTGATGTAGCGTGTGTCACATGGCTGCTTTAAAGTGATGTAACAGTCTTGTTTATGAAACCGAGGTTGCTTAGAACAGAATTGTACTAAAACAGCATCACCTGGAATGTCTTTGCTCGTGTTAAGTACTCCTCCCCAGGAACTGCAATCAGGAGAACACACAGGCTCATTCTGTTAATGGTACAGAAGCAGCTGGCATCTAGGGATCCACCAACGTGACAAAAACTCTCACACAGCCAAGCATTGTAAACTCTACGGCTTTCCCTCCACCCTGTGGGCTCAGGTCACCCCATCGCATTCATGCTTGGGTGGAAAGATGGCCTCTGAGGACCCATCCCCCGCCATGGGAATCTTGAGGACCTACTGCAAGGGCCATCTGCCCTCCCTCAGCTGTGTCCTCAGGAGGGAAACGGGGTTGAGGGGATACAGTGGTTTACCTGGAGTAAGTCTGAGGCAGGGGGCTCTGAGGAGAGCCTCTCTACACACAAAATTCCTTTCTAAAAGGGAAAAGAGTCTTCAGATTGACTCAGCAAGGACTAACACACGGTGTCTGTGAGAGTCTAGCTCAACATCGTACAGGCTCAGGAACCCACGATTCTGCCACCTTTAAAAACCCTTTGCTATAGCTATAACCCCATTACAAAATTCAGTCTGGCTAGCCCAATGCTGGCTGGGGCCAAGCCACTACGATTGGTAGAGGGTACTGTATATCCCCCGAAAAGGCCAGATATGCAGCTCCCACCCCTGCAGGTCTGCTTGAGCTTGTGTGAGCTGCCCACCCTGGCCACACCCACAGTAACATCAATACTTAACGACATGTGCATATGTGCAATAGGATCTGAATACCATTCTCTTTAAGCAGGCAGGGTGCCTGTGCTAGGTTGCAGCCACATTCCCACACTAGAGGCAGTGAACAGTGGTACATGGATATGGACTCGAACCCTGAATGGGCAACGAGATGGACACTGAGCCCCAAAACTTCCCCACGCACCTGCATGGTAACAGGCAAATTATCTTCCAAACTCTCAAAAGGTAATTGCAATGTTAAAAAATAAATAAATAAACACCTTATTTTCCCAGCATATAAACACAAGGGTACACACCGGGAACTGTTAGAAAGATCTAGAACAGAATGCAAAGAATTTCAACGTCAGGTTCTTACGTGCTCAGCAGTTCATCTAGAAACACAGCCCCCGGAGCTGAACAAGTCCGCGGAGCCCTTCAGGGACTTTTGTTTCCGTGCGGTGGCACAGGAACCCAGCATTTATTCGGGGCAGCGGCGGAGGAAGTAACTTTTAGAGGAAGGGTGCTGGGCAAACTGCCGTCCCCGACAGAATAACCCAGTGCACAGTGCATCAATGACAGAAGGATGTGGGGCAAGCCAGGGCGCACAGGAGACCTCTGGACAACGCCACCCATCAGTGTGAGTTCATTATAAGTTATATTCTTCTGTCTTATTCACGTCCTCGGATATGCTTCCCAGGCCAGGCAGAGGGAGCATGACTCCGTCATAGACCTGCCCCTCATGGAGACCCCAAGCGCGTGCATGCACTGCCTGATAGGTAACCTATATCCTGCTTGACCTGAAGTCCTGGGGCATCTGCTCTGCTCGTGTTGACCAGAAGGGGCCATGATGGATGCCACAGCAATTCCTCAAAGGGACATTCCTATCTCTGCTCTCTGACTGGCATCCTTAGAGCAGAGCCACCAGAGGCAGGCCGTGTGTACATGGTACTCACTGCTACCTCATCACCTCTGGGACAAACAGGAGTTATCCCTGACCTATAGAGACCCTAGGCTACTGTGCCTCCTCCAGGATTTGGAGCCACACACCCCCAAACTCCAGGCAGGCACTCAGATACATCAGTGCCTAGGATAGGCTACCGCAGTTTCAGACACTGTGGTCCCATCCCAGATAGTCTCGATGCCAGAAACGCTTGAGTGATAAAGGTCATTTCCCGTTCTGAGGCCATGGGTACCAAAGTAAGTGGGTATGCAGAAAAATGCCTTCTGCTTCTTCAGTAGTTTCAATTGTGGACAGGCCAGCCCAGAGGTTGTCCCAACTCCTGCAAGGCCACCTTGGTGTCGTGGGCATCCCCAGCCTGGAGCAGCCCGGTGCTCAGAACCGTTGTGTCTCAGCTCCACACGGCTCCCTGTGGCTCCATTCCACTCCTGGACTGAAGAGCTGGGGCCCCTCCTGCGGGCCTTGCTGCTCTGTGGTTCAGAGGCCGCTGCTGTTTCTGTGGCACAGTGGTGGCTTGGAGAGCTCCAGGATGGTGGTTCGGGGTTTGTTGAGGAACTTGGGGGCACGGCGCAGCAGTCTCTGGGCCTCAGTGAAGGTGCACGTCAGCTCCTTCAGCCACTGTGCAAACTCGGGGTCACTCTGCACAGAGAAACATGCAGGCATTGGGACCTGTCTACCCATCTGCAACAGTATCTACAAAAGTGTTTGGAGCCTGAAAGAGGACACATCCTGCCTGTCAGCCCTGAAGCCTTGCTTCTACCTTCAGGTCCCCTGGAGCGTGGTGTAAAACTTAGTCAGTTCTGGGCTCTCCCAATACATCCTTTGTATCCTATCTACTGCCTTAATCTAGTTGGGGATTTTCTCTGGGTCCTAAAACCACAGCCTATAGAATAATGAACAGGGGGAGAGGGTCCTGATACGGTAAGACACCCTCTCACATGTCTAAGATAGTTCTGAGTTCCTGTGTCCACCTGTAATTCCAATACTGGGAAAGTCAAGTCACAGAGTCCCGGGTTCCCCACCAGCCTGGACTACGTAGCAAGACCCTGTCTCAACAACAAGCTAACGGGTGTCCTTGTTCAACCAGTTCCTCTCCCTTTACCCTGTGAAAACACACGTGTGCACACACCTTAGTACACCAAGGAAAAGTGTAAAACAATGAAACTTGAGCTACAGTACAACTCAGAGAAAAACAAAGGCAGTCCCCCTGGGAAAGCCCTTTTGGAATCTCAGAGATCAGAGAGATAAGTTAGCTTGGAGAGCAGACTCCAGCTCTGCCTGCCCCAGGCAGTTCCCAGACTCAACTATCCTCTCTGCTAACATGAATTCACCTGTGTTAGTTTATCGGGACTTAATTTACCTAAACCTTACAGCTAAGTCTGTGAGAGAGGCAAGGAGGAGCTTGGGGACCTGGCAAGAGCCCTGGGAATCCGCCCATCCCTGTCTGTCAATATTCCAGAGAATACCAATAAAAACTCACCTCGCATTGCAAGACAAACTGTTTCCCTCCTTTTATTCGGAATAAAATGCACTTTCTGTCTTTAATCTGGGTCTCCTCAACGGACAAGATCTGTTCCATGGTCAGTAAATTTTGCTAAAAACAAATGGGAAAAGTGAACAATTACTTTGATACTTTGTGATCTCTTCCAGCAAATTAAAGGGTGCATTTTCAAAAGCCAATGACATTTTCTTCTTCTTTCTTGGTTGATAGTCTAGAAATGAGGAGAAGGGCTACAAGGGACACAAAAAGAAGTTCAAAGTAACCAAGGAAGCACCGCTTCTGTGAGGGCCCACCACCCAGGGTTCTGGATTAGTGTTGGCGTGGGAAGCCATGAAAGTACAGGGCCACATGGCAGGGACATCTGCTGCTGTCTAGCCATCAGCAGGAGAACAGTGAATAGCGGTGGGTGACAGCTAAGGCATGGATGGGCTAAGACATTAGATCCACATCTGAAAGACCTAAATACAGGAGGCATTCCTACAGGATCCTCACAACAGATTTAGTGTGAAGGCTCAGCAGGCCACAGTGTGGTTACATGGGGGTGGTGTTTGTTTGTTTATATTTTAGATACATTCTAAGAAATCTGGAGCGGAAAACGTGAGGAACTCCCACGCTGTCTGTCCCTCTGTTCATTCTTACAGATCTACCTCGGGTCTGCCTAGCTTCACACAGAATATCAAATGTCTAAAGAAAATAATAGTAATTAATAATAAAAGATACATTGTTGCAACTATGACAGTTCGAGGCTTGAGAGGATTGCCTGCCCAGGCTCTGGGAAGATAGTTCAATACCTGCTAGCACAGAGCTGCATCTAGGTGCACTCACAGAACACCTGATTTCGTGCTCAAATCTAAGAGATTTTAATTTTAAGAGGCCCATGGCACAACCGGGAAGTGACCACAGGCTACTGCCACCATTCATAAGGAGCAGTTCACAAACCATGACTCAAAGACAGCAGGGCTGAGCCTCCTGCTCGGGTCCTCTGCAGCTGAGAGGCTGCTGATCCTCATTCCAGACTCCTAATTACATCCATGTCCTGACCCCGGGACCATGGCCCCAGTGATGAACCCTGCCCCACCTCACAGCAGACCACACACCATCCACCCAGGTGGGCTCCTTTCTGGGTCTCTCACATGGAGGGTGTTTAATGAAGCAACCTGTCTTGTTGCTTTGCTACCATTAGCTTGAGAAAGGGTCTGAGGGATTAAGATTCCCAGCAGAGGGCAGACAGCCTGGGTCAGCGTCCTTGCCACCCTAAACAGATCCCACGGGTGACATTTCATCTGATCTGACTTGGGAAGAGACCAAGACATACCGGGGTCAACAGCCCTCTCCACCCACAGCAAGCTGGCTGCCCTGGATTCCTTTCGGTAAATTGGGGTTGGACCCTGCAAGCTGCTAAACCACTGAGTTTGTTTACGGCGCCTGGTCTCAGGTTAGCGTGCCCTAACTATGGGAGCTGTGAGGTTTTCTGTGTCTCCCACTTCTCAATGAGGAAACAGAGGCCCAGAGAGGCACCTTGGAGTGTGCTGAGTCCTGTGAGCCATGAGTTGGGATTGCCCTCTCCTGCTCTGCTCTTCTCCCATCCCACCATT
The DNA here is from genome assembly GCF_982192425.1 of Myodes glareolus. Lineage (NCBI taxonomy): Eukaryota > Metazoa > Chordata > Mammalia > Rodentia > Cricetidae > Myodes > Myodes glareolus. The sequence continues at coordinate 130,595,118 of NC_142027.1, forward strand.
GCGCTCTCCAGCCTCCATTGACTCCGTGAGGCTGCTGGACTCAGGACCCTGTCTTTCAAAGGACACCTGTGCCTTTATTCCAGGAAGGAACTTGACACAGACACTAAAAGTCAGACCATAGCAACCCTTGCTCCTGAGACAAAAGAGACACAGGCAGGAGGCAGAGGGAGGGAGCCACAGAACCCCAGAGCCCCCAGCGCCCCAGAGCTGCGCAGGTGCCACCCCCAGAACTCACCCGAGATTCGCCCTCTCCTCTCCACTCCAGTCTGTTAGGGAACAGGTAGAAGTAGCGCCTCTGCCATTGCGTGAGAAAGGGGTTGCCCAGCTTCAGCATGAACCCGTGCATGATGCAGTCCTTCCCCAGGGCATAATCTGAGGGTGGACACACAGGGTCACTCAGGTCCTGAGTTAACACCACTAATGACACGCTTTGGGGCTGGAGAGGGGGCACATGTCTCCACAAAAGCAATTCGTTTTTTTAAACACCATGAGCTCAGTTTTTGAAAACATGGGACTGGGATGTGGAAGCTCAGAAGGTTCCAGGCTCTGAGCTCAAACCTTGATTCTTGGCATTTGAACCTGCAGTACATACTTGCAACTCAGACCGGACAAAATTTTGTTCCCAAACTACTAAATAAGAGACTGTTTAATTGTGAATTCTCTCCAAAGTTCCATTACCACTGGAGGGAACTGCCCCTTAATCCACTTCCATCCTATAAATTCTTCTGAAGCTAGGCCTTTCCCCTGACAGTCATCCTCGGCTCACCGCCCTTGAAGACAGCAGAGTCGAACAACTCAGACTCACACTGACTGAGTCTTTAAGGTGGGGGACATTTCACAAGGTGGTAAAATCACTCATCCATCAGTCTACCCACGATGCCATGGGAGCTAGACATGGATCAGTGTTTGGTGGGCCCACTGAGGAACAACAATAAAGATGAGATAAAAATCTGCCTGCCCTCGGGAATGTACAATCTGGGGGAGTCAGACACCCCTCAGAAGGATGAGACCCCACATGCTTCTTGAGATGGAGAAAAAGTAAAAGACAGCAGAGGAAGGCAGGGGTGGGGCCCATGGAGCTGCCCTTCTGACATGGGTTTGCGTTTCTGGGTAGAGTTAAAACACATTTAGTTCTGCCTTTGTCCTGGACACAGGTGCCGGGACTGTACTCATGGGGTCTGTTCCTGACTCTGTAATGCCCTGTCTTCAAGGACTAAATTTTCAAGGCTGCCCCGCAGAGTCCCAGGAGCAGGGAGACCCCAGAACTCAGATAGCAATGCCTCCCCCAGTGTTCATTTCCATCTGCCTGAAAACTGGAGGGTTCGAGAAACTGGACTCAGCCCTTGAATCCATGTGAAAGCCAAGCCCGGTACGCTGTTTCCTATGCTGGGAAGCACTTGGTGACAGTGAGCCCCGTGGCCTTTTACCTTCCTCCTGACCAAGTTGCTTATTTTTAGCCCTCTTCCTGGCCTCGATTTTATCCGTATCGGCATTGACGGCATCGTAGATAGTCTCCACCACTTCCTGCTGCCAGCGCTCGGAGATCACCAGTGGGAAGTTCTTATAGAGGTCCTGATCGCAGTCCAAGAGCTGGGTGTGTAAGGATAGGGGAACACACGCTCTAGTGCCTCCCATGGCCACACCAGGGACGGCTTTGCCGTGGCCCAAGACCAGGCAGCCTGGGCCTGGTCTTCAATAACACTAGGGTATTTTTGTCAAGGAAATAAACTTATGTTTAAAATTTGTTTGTATGCATGTGTATGTGGTCCTGTGTGTGTACATGTGTAAGAAGGTGCATGTGTATGTGTGTCTGTGTGAGTAGGCCAGAGGTAGGTATCAGTGTCTTTCTCTAACACAACATATTTATGTATTTATGCGTGGGGAACAGTCTCTCTTACTGAACCTGGAGCTTACCAACTAATGACACCAGGCTTCCTCTTGTCTCTGCTCCCCTTCACTTCTCAGTGCTGGGTTATGAATGTGCATCACTGTGCCTAATTTTACTCCCATGCTAGGGCTCTGAACTCAGGCGCTCATGTGCAGCAAACACTTGACTGTGAGCTCCTCCAGCCCCACACACTGTGTTTTATTTAGAAACAGTAAGAGACTCTTGGCAGCCATGTAGACTTTCAGCTGTGGGTGCCGTATTTATAAAAAAAAGGGGGGGGCAAGGGTCCGCATAGTATTCAAAATCCCATAAGGGAGAAAAGCTGGGCCGGCTGACCAACCTCCCTCACATGGTGTGGAAAAGCGGGAAAGCGGGCTGCAGGCTACATCAGCTGGCATTGCACGACCTCCCAACACCAGCACCATGCACAGATGAACGTTTAAGCACAAGTGGCTGGAGAGCAGGTGCCCAGCCCGGGAGCTGCAGTGATGGGTGTGCACTTCATGGCAGCACTGTCTTTGCCTTAAACGCCTTTGTCTTGCCCTCTAAGGCAGGCTGCCCTGGGGGTCCAGGAGACGGTGGCTTTGCTACAGCTCCTGTAACACCCCATGGTCTCCCAGTCAGTCTCCACTCCAGGAGCCCGTGGCTCCGCCCAGCTGCCCTGCTCACAGCTGCCCCTGCTCACAGCTGCCTCTCCTCCAGGCCTCATCTCCCTCCAGGCTCTACCTTCACTCTGTCCCCAGCATGCCTGTTCTGAGTGTCCCTGTGACAGCCCCTGCCAGACTCAGTTACAGAGCCCGCCATTCACTCTCCAGGTAGCAGGTGTGGGTTTGACATGCAGAACCATCACTGTGGCTGGAGGGGGTTTTCAGGTGGGAAACTGAGCAACTGGCCCTGCCAGCAGCAGAGAAGAGCCGGGGCTGGGCTAAGCCACCAGAGTCAGGGCAGATGACAGGCTGGCAGGCTGGTGACTCGCTGACTTAGCATTTTACAAATGGTGATCTTCCTCCTGACTCACTCTCCCTGTGAGTATGTCTTGTCACCACTTGGAAAAACAGAGTCATGCACCAAAGTTTGAAAAATGCAGAGGACCCTTGATTGACATGTGCAAAGAGATTCCTGCTGTGTGCATGTTCCCTCCGGACACAGGAAGATCCTAGACCAGTGTTCTCAAACCTTTCTAAAGCTGACACCCAAACATAAAATTATTTTGTTGCTACTTCATAACAATATATTGCTACTGTAATGTAAATATCTGATATGCAGATGGTCTTAAGGGGTCCAAGGGTCATTTGACTCCCAAAGGGATCACAACCCACAGGTTGAAAACCACAGCCCTAGACTTAGAAGCACGAAGATCATGGAGTCTTCTGCTCTGAGCGGAATGTGTTTGAATCAGTTCTTATTCCTGCCACAGATCCAAGCTGGAGTCTAACGGCAAATGCCACACAAAACAAGGCAAGCAAGCACCCTGTTGCTCACCAAAGTGAAATGATCGGGAAAAGAAAGCTGTGGCGGCTGCTGCTGAGTGTAGGCGCTAAGACTGAAACTATCGCCAAGTGCAATGGATTCTCCTCTCCTCAAGCTACAAGGGTGGGGTGGCCTGTTACCCCAGCAGCGGGGTTCAAGGCCTGCTGGGCTGCAGAGTGAGTGCAGGGGATGGGGGTGTAGCTTGGTGGTAGAGTGTTCGTCTAGCACGGACAAGGGCTCCAGTCGATCCCCAGTGCCCTCCACACACAGTGAATACAGCCGAAATCCCATACCTGGAAGTGTGCATACCTTAATGCCTTTGGTGTCCTCCTCGTCAAAAGAGCCGATATCAAAGGCGTCTGCAGCGTTGACTTCTCCCCGAGGAGGGATTAGGGGTGGTGGGTACTAGAAGATCCAACAAGTAGGTAGGGCCCAGTTACCAGCTGCCCTGTATGCCCCCAGCCCCAGATAACAGTCTATAAAAAGAACACAGCCTGGTTTTCAGGGAGCACATGCCCAGAGAGGGCAGATCACCCTGAGCTGTCACACTGCAAACCCTCATCAGTGCTGGCTGCCCGGGTGATCTGAGCCTGGCAGGGTGGGCGGGCACTGCCTCCTTCCTGTGGCAGGGTGGGCGGGCACTCCCTCCTCCCCACAGGAACTGCCATCGCTCTGCAGCTGGGCTTCACACAGAAACACACTTAAAAATTCAACTGGGGTGTTCCTGTACCAAAGAGAGGCACAACGAAGCTTAAAATAAGGGGAGGGGGTAGGGTACGGCTGCACGGAAAAGGACAGGCTTAGTGGGGAAAGGCCTGGTTTCGGCTCTAGCACAAGACAAAAGTTAAAAAAATAAAAATCAGGAAAAGATGGTATAGGGCTAGAAAAACGTCTACATTCCTTGCATATTGAAGTCTGACTCTATACATAGCCCAATCAGGCAGAAAACTGCTGTCCTGGGCCTTCTATTCATGTGTTGAGATGATATCTCCAAAATTTTGATATGGCTGCCCCTCAGCACCTGCAGAGGCCCTTTCCAGGCTGTCACCTGGCTACACGTCCACTGAGGAGCAGGTCCCTCACATACAACAGCGAGGGTTTGCACAGAACTTGTATGTATCATATACCCCCACAGACGTCAGTCTTGAGGTGACAGTGTAAATGTTCCGCAGAGAGTGGTCAGTCTGTGTCATTTGACACTAGGAGTCCGCATGTGCTGAGCACACCAGTGGTTTTATATTTTTTCCTGAATATTTTCCATACATGGTTGGTTGAACCACAGATGTAAAATCAGGCACATCTGGCCTGTGTGAGAAAAAAGAGTGAAAGGAGCCTCCCCAGTAGGAGTCCCCTACATGGCAATGCATCCACGCAGAAGATATAGACATGGGAGGTTGAGGTGGGGACCCTGGGGGGCAGAGTTAGAAAGCCAGCAGCAGAGAGACAGAGAGAGGGCTCAGAGGGCCCAGAGGGATACCTTCCGTAAGTACACGTGCTGCCAGTCGATGCCCTTGAAGAAGATGTGCTCCTTCACCTCCTGTGCCCTGGGGAAGAGGAGGGACAGAGAGTCCTGCAGAGGTCAGACGGGAAATGTGACCAGTGCTGTGCTAAACTGTCTCCCAGTAGGAGCCCATAGAGAACGGTCCTGTTCATTAAGAAACCAATTGCAGGCTGGAAAACAGCTCAGGGGGTAAAGTGCTTGCCATGTAGCCACAAGAACCTGAGTTTGGATCCCTGGCTCCCATGTAAATGCTGGACTGACATGGTAGCAAGAGACAGAGACAGGGGGTAACCTGGCATGCGGCTAGCTAGACTAGGCCAATCAGAAAACTCTGGGGAGGGACCTGCTCCAGTATACAAGGTAGAGCGCAATCAAGGAAGACACTCATCAATCTTGGGTTCACACACACATATGCAGACATGGCACAAGCATGAGAACACATGTGCACACACAGATTCGCATGCACACACGTGTAGAAAAAAAAGCAAGAAGTTACTTTCCGAGAACACAGAAAATGCTGCAGCAACTGGAGGCATCAACACTGAACCTAGGACGATGTTCCCTTTGCCCAGATGCATCCTGTAGCTTAAGACAGCCTGGCAGTTCCCACAGACACACACATGTACATCCATGTTGTGTGGCTGCACATGACAACACAATCTGAAGAAGAGTGATGCTGCAGAGCCGAGTGTTAAAGTATCTCCAGCAAATGCCAAACAGCCATGATGGACAGAAGGACAGGAAAGGGGCAGGACGGTGGATCCTCCCAGTATTCACTTAGATGGCAAACTCCAATGGCACAATGTGAACCCTCGCCCCATTCAGCTGAATAAACAAACTCCTTGAAGGTCAGGATCAAGGTTGAGGACTCACAGCAGCATCCAAACGTTCAGGCCTGTCTCCCCACAGCAGCAGTGGTTCCTGTGGGCTGATCCTCAGCCTGTGCTCTGCCCCCTTTCTATGAATTCCCAAGACCCCAGATCCAGATCTTGCAGCCCCTCGGAGCTATTCTTCACCTGCCCCCTCCTCCATCCTCGGTGACTCCAGCCTCTCTGCTCTGCTGAGCCACTGCAGTGTGGTCCCATCTCCAAGTCTTCCCTCCCTCTGCAAGATGAGTCACAGGTTTGACCACTGTATGGCCCTTTACGTGCAATGCTCAGACCTGTGACCCGCCTCTCTTCAAAGGATGCTGCTCAGTATCTCATCTCTAGCACACTGCTGCATCTGCTGCCCTCATGGTTCCTCCTCAGCCTGAGCTTAACAAGTGCTCAGAGATGGAGGGAGGACCCCAGGCAAAGCAGATACCATGTCCTCAGGAGCGACATTCGAGGGGCCTTGTCCTGTCTTCACCTGCACCTGCTGCTGTCTACACACAGCAGGCTGAACCCATGACAGAAAGAACTAGAGGAGGCTGGCATCCAGTCTGGCTCCTTCCTTTCCCTGCTGTCACAGGAACCGCGGGGTGGAGCACACGGACACACCAAGGGGCTGTCTAAAGGTAGCTGGGGATGGACAGGGCGGTGTGCAGTGCAGGCCAGTGGCGAAACAGCTGCTCTGGGGATGGAGCATGTGCTGACCTCTAGACTCTGTGTGTGTGTGTGTGTGCGCGCGCGAGTGTGTGTGTGCATGTGCGTGTTGGAACTCTGTGGAATCGCTGACACACATAGACACACACGCGCACTCAACCCACACACCAAGCATTGTTCCCACCCCTGAATCCTCAAGTCTCCACAAAAAGATGTGAATTTTAACAGGAAGCTTTGAAGGCCCTGGAAGATTTGACATTTGAGAAACCAAACTTGCCAAAGAGCTTCTTAAAAAACAAAATCAATAGAAAGGCTGGGGATCTAAATGATCAGAGAGTAAAACAAGGAATCAAAGGAGAGAGGCAGCTAACACACATGGCCAGGGCATCATTCCGCCAATGCTCATAGGAGTGCTAAGAGAAAGCAACAGGCTGGGGAGATGGCGCACTTCCCTACAGCTGAGGAACACCAGTCGTGGAGAAGCCCCCCACCTAAGTATCCAGAGAAGCCCTGAGAGCACAAAGTCACAGCCTCAGATCTTTAGCACTTCTGCCTGGCTGCGACAGCAGCCTGGTTGGGTGGGGGCATTGTTCACTCCTCAGCCTCTCTAGGGGGCCACTTGGGAACATACTGAAATTAAAGATGGGGCCCGGAAAGGAGGGACAGAGGCCACACTCAGTTCTCGCAGGACTTGGGAGGAAAAATGAAAACCCCTTATCTCTCCTCCTCCTCTCTATTTTCTCTCTCCCTCCTCTCTCTTTTCCTCCCCCTCTCCTCTTATCCCCCTTTGTTCCCCTCCCCTCCGGTACCCATCTCTTCCCCCTCCCTTCCTGATTTCCTTCACATCTCTCCCCCTCCCTCTCTCCTCCCATCCTGTCCCCCTCCCCCCTCCCCATTCCATCCTCCTCCCTACCTTATCTCTTCCCCTTCTCTCCCCTCCCTCCCCTTCCCCTCCTCTCCCCTTCCCCCATCTTCTCCTCTCCTGTCTTCCTTTCCCCCTCCTTCCTCCTCCCCTCCTCTCCTCTTCCTCACCTTCTCCCCTCCTCTCCCCTCATCTTCTCCCCTCCTATACCCCTTCCTCCCCATTCCTCCCCCATATTCTCCCCTCCTCTCACAAGTTTCCCAGATGCTAATACTATGTTGGGAGGCTGGAGTCTCTAACAAGAAAGTTCGAGGTCCAATAAGGGATTCACTTTGAAAAAAATCCTCCAGTTCCCCCATCTCTGCTTCCAGCTCATCTAAGATACAAGCCTGGCCTACGCCCTCATGGAGAACTGACCCACTGAGCTTTGGCTTAAAGCCAGGACAGGCTGACCCCTCTGAAACTGTGAGCAAAACAAACAAACATCTCCTTCATAGGGCATTTCCATCTAGAATTGTGAGGGTAACAGCATGGATAACCAACACCCTGTGTGGCCTTCTCCTGTGGAACCCCACCCCGTGTGACCCCGCCCCATGTGATCCCACTCCAGTAGATGCTGAGGGCTTGCAGGGACTGGATAAAAAAGACCACCGGTTTCCTTGGAGTGGAGACTCTGAAAGATGGCCTACCCGCCTCCGCAGCAGCCCAGCCGCTGGCTCACGTCCCGCTGGAGCAAACCCTCCAGGAGGGACCTCAGTTCAGGGGAGAAGGCATCCGGAAGCTGCACATTCTGGGGAGAGAAGAAATGGATTTCAAAGGCCCGTCCTAAGACAGTGGCTTCACACCCAACCAGAGGTCAAGGCTGCTCCTTGGGAAGAGGGTATCTAAAACTTAATTCACAACAGGCGAGCATTAATCTACAATGGTTACTGATTGGTTTTGGAATCCTTCGGCAGGTTGGCAGGGCTAGTCTCTCTGTTTATTTGATGGCCATGCCGGCTCCCCACCTGCCACATCTTCTTCTGTCTGCTCAGTTGTAGAACTCATCATTTGCCCTGGAGCATGCTTCCACTCATCTGTTTCCTTCAAAATTTCCCCTAGGAATGGTTTTATCTTCATGAATTTATTTCACATTTCATGTTTTATAAATGTATGTATATATATTATATGTTATATATAATACTTTGTGGTTTTGATCTGTCTTTATGTTTTTTGTATTATATATCAGGAACACATGATTGTTCAAATGGGTGTGGGTGCCTGTGTGCCACAAGGCCCTTGTGGAGGTCAGAGGACAGTCTTGGGTGACTGTCCTCATCATCCACCTGGTGTCTCTGGTGCCTTTCTGCTGGGCACACCAGGGTGAGGAGACCACAGCCTTCTGTGGATTTCCTCTCTCAGCAGTGCTGCTATTACAAATGCATCCGGCTCTGACCCTCAGGTCCGTGGGACAAATTCTTTACCCACAGGGCCATCTCCCCAGCCCTGCAGTACCGTGTGCTTTTCACAGCACATTTAGCCAGTAACAATGAGACACAGAACACGGAAACCATTCTTAACCATCTCACCACTGTCAGGGTCATGCGGTCTATCTCGTGCTTGTCTTTGGTTTTGTGCTGTCTGAAAGGGCTGTGGCTGTAGATAAAAAAGAAAGTTCTATTAAAACATGGCATTGGCTAACTTAGTACAGGCACTGACTAATATTTGGGTAAAGTACAGAAGTTCAAAGAAGATAAACATTTGCTATTTCTGAAAACAAAACCTAGCCACAGAATAGACCATATCCTGAATGAGCCAGACAGGGCACCCCTGGTCCTCACTGCGGTGACATTATGACAGTAAGACAGGCTTCTCCAGCTAAAAGTCACCAGTAGGACACAGGCATCAGGCAGCATGTCAGGAAGGCTGAGGGCTGCAGTAGTTGTGGCAGACTTCTGCAATCCAGCTCCTAAAATAGCCCGATGCTCTGTGCTGCACCGAATCCCTGCAGTGAATGCGGATCAGCCTGGAAGCCAGGGTGCACAGCATGACACAGCCCAGTAACAAGGACGGCACCAGGATGAGTCAGAAAAGCTGGAGTCCATGTGACCTGACTGTTCTCACAAACGTTCAGCATCCATGTTTACGTCTAGACAAAAGACAGCGGCAGAAGACAGTAGATGCTAATACTGGGGTCAGCTGTAAAGTGTCAGAGCCCAGCTGGGCTTGGTAAGCCATGAGGGCTCCTCTTTGCTCTGTTATTTATTATATATACTTCATTAGTATTTTTCAAGCTATTATTCTCATATAGAGTTACACCAGGCCATTTTCAGCTGTGTATACAATGTTAACATCTCTTTCTCTCTCTCCCTGCTGCCCCTTCTCTCCCTCTTCTCCCTCTCCTTTCTCTGCTCCTCTTTTCCTCTCTCTGCTTCTCCTTCTCTCTCCCTACTCCCCCTTCTCTCTGTTCCCCCTTTCCCCCTCTGCTCCACAATTTTCAATACTCTCCTACAATCCACATGTATTAAAATCTGGGACCACAAGTGACAACATGATGCTTTTGTCTCTGGAGCTGACTCAGTTTGCGTTATATGATTAGCTCCAGAGTAGCCATTTTACTGCAAACGGCTTAACTTTGTTTTCCTTTATGGTGGAACATAGTTCTGCATTGTCTTCATCCATACCTTTGTTGGTGGATGCCTAGCTGCTTCCGTAGCCTCGCCATTGTGAGCACTGCTGTGGTGAGCATGGGTCAGCAAGTGTCTGTGATGTGTTCATGTGAAGTTTTACATAAACATCTGAGAGTGTTATATAGTACACACACACACACACACGCACACACACACACACACACACACTCACACACGGGTGGAGGGGAGTCTATGTAGCCCAGGTGGGCCCTGAACTCACTATGTAGCCCAGGCTGGCCTCGAACTCACTTCCATTCTCCCATCTTAGTTTCCAGTGTGCTGAGATTTCAAGTGCGAGTCATATTTTTTGTGTCCTGGAAAGCCTGTAGAAGCTAGCTTTCAAAGGACACTTTATCATTAAATACTATTATGAATATGCAAATTAGAACTCCTAGACCAGTGATGTACTGGAAGCTGATGAAGGGATACAGGTTAGGACCAGGTCTCCTGAAAGAGAGGCATGTCTTTGCCATGACCAAGCCCATGTACGAGGTATGTCAGACATAAACTGTCACAAGATCCTCTGGGAAGCATCTGAGGCCAACTCTGCCTCCTGCAGCCATGCATGGAAGCTGTGACCAAGCAACTCTAAAGGAGAGAGTCCCAGTCCCACCTGTCCTAGGCTGCCATCTTACTGGAGGGAAGGTTTTAGTCTCCTTCCTTTAGACTCCTTCCTTCTCCCTCTGGACAAGAGAGGGAGCCCCAACACCGTGGTGAACGACGGCTACGCCATCTCCTAAGAGCACTGATTGAACAAAAATTCAAACAAGACAAACTGACACTAGCCAAGGATGTGTGATAATCTTTAAACAGATTTGACTGGAAATGTCCTTGTCTCCAAGGATAAGAAACATGCAGTCACTGCACTCAAAGAGGAAGCAGAAGTCAGGCATGGTGGTGCACCAGCAAGGGAGGCAGAAGAGCAGAGGATCCAGGTCCAAAGCCATCCTCAGCTATGTAGGAATTCCAGGCAAGCATAGACTACATGAGACACCATCAGATAAATACATAAAATAATAAAAGCCCAGAGCACGGAAGACAGTGCTTGCGTGTTACTGGTGAAGATGGCCTTTGAATCACCAACTGCCTCTTGGACAGCCCCTCTTAGACAGACCTACAGAAGTACCAGTATGTTGTGGCCCAGGCAGAGGGATGCCAAGTCAGTGGTGGCATCTCCATCTGCCGGTCTACTGTCTTTACCCCACTATGTTTCTCAAGGTTTAAGGGGTTGGAGAGGACCTTGAACTTACGGATGCTCATGCATGTGAGTGCAAAGTCAGCAGACTCCATTCATCCTTGACCTCTGACACAGTGTGAAGGTCACTCCCAGAGTCCTGCTGAAATGCCCTAACTGTCCTGTGAGGTGGGGGCCTTTAAATGGTGACATCAGGAGGGCTCTAACCCCAGGAAGAATAAAAGCTGTTGTGGAGGGGCCAGCCAGAAAGGTGAGTCTGGCTTCCCTCTCCCAATGGGCCACGTCCTCTAATGACACTGTAGGAAATCCTTCAAGTAACTCACTAAACTCCTGGCTTCTAGGATCAGGAGCCCAAATAAATGCTGCTCATTAAAAACCACCTGGTTGGCATGGTTCCGCTTCAGCCCCTCCACCAAGCGCCCATCTGTCCCTAGGTCCATAGTCCCCATTTACAAGTTCAGTGAGTCCACATCTGACTCAGCAAGGCAACATGGGAAGCGACTTTCCAGCTCTCCCACCCTGGGCCATCTCGTCAGGAACACTTGAGTATTCAGCCCCACACATGCGAGCTGCCAAATGGAATCTTGATTACTCTTTGTGAACCAAGTCTGGGACTTGGCTTTCTATTTTGGAAAATGTTAAAGAGAAACCTCAGATAGTAACATCTCCATTTTGAGCAGGACAAGTGGCACTCACAGAACATGTGATGGCAGCTGTGCCCTGATGCGGGCTCTGTAAATAGGTGCCCAGCTCCCGGCTGTCTTCAGCACAGAGTGCAGAGACAGGCTTCCCAGCTCTGGGTGGCTTCTGACTACAGAGAGCCCACAGCCCGAGTAAAAGCACACATGGCTCTCTTAATTAGACAGTGTCAGGCTGAGCACATCCCCCTACACCTGCTAGGAAACTGAGGACGCCCACACACTCCCACATCAGACACTTGAAATCCACAGGGTTGACACTGAGCCCAAACCAATGTGACATATGATTAAACACGCTCACAACTTAATTTTAGAATGCAAGAAAGATTGTATGTCACATCAAATATGCCTTAGGAACTGAAATACCTATAAACGGTCCCCTTTCCCCCAGTGGCACTTAACCCTAACCCCAGACCTCCACTCAGGCTCTACCCTGATGGAAGACATATGGTGTGGGGGGGGGCGGAGTTCTTGATTCCCATAATTCTGAGGGGAACAGGGAATCTCCTATGCACTTGGATACCTGAGTAGTGCCCAAGCACCCTCAACTATGACAACTAAAGCTGTCCCCAGGGAGTGCTGAGTGTCCCCAGAGACTGCAGCTGAATGTTGCTGGTTGTGTGGCTGAGGCTGCCCTTAGGATAGGATGGGAAGGGAAAAGGTCACCCCAGGAATGCAGCACGCCTCCAGGCCTAAGCTCTGCTCACTCAGTGTCCTGCTCCACCCACTTTCACTTCTCAGGGCCAATGAAGAGCAGCTTCAGGGGTCTCTAAACACGGGACAGGTTCACAAGACAGTACCGAGTCTCCCAGACGCAGCTTCATGAGTGGCATCTTCTGTTACTTCCGGCTGGTGAAGGACGGTTCCCTGCCTAGTTCCTCTGCTTCTAAAGCAAATCCCCTCTCTTTTATTTTTTGTGTCTGGTTGTTTGCCTGCACCTTGTGCCTGCAGTGCCAGCAGAGGCCAGAGAACGGAGCCAGAGCCCCTGTAACTGGAGTTGCAGAGTTGCAGACGACTGCAAGCTGTTAGGTGGGTGCTGGGAATCAAACCTGGGTCCTCTGAAGAGCAGAGAGTGCCCTTCACCCCTGAGCCATTTCTCTAGTCTCAGTTCCTCCTTCTGCAGACCCGCCTAGGGGCCTTGCTCATAAAAGGTCCCTGTGACCGCTGGCTCTGCCTGAAGCACTGTTGACTACACCCTCCCAAGAACAAACTGCCGCCCTTCCTCACCCAGGTGCACGGGATGTCCCTGCACTGTCTACGCTGACTCAACAGTACCACTGCGTCCCTCACATCCCCTCCTGCTGCAGCTCAGGCACGCTCTGTCCCTCTACACCACAGGCGGCTTCAGGAATCATTCTGCTGCAGGTTACATGGCCTTGTCATCTGTTTGTTAAAAATCCCCCAGTCCCTGACACCAGGAAACAAGGCCATGCTCCACAGCGCAGACGGAGGTCCTCTCAGGCCGCCACTGCCTCTGCTGGCATACCCTATTTGAGACAGTAATCACCGCTCAGTGGACCCTGTGGCAAGCTGCACCTGTCCCCACCACATCGTCTCCATCCTGAGAGCCCCATCTCACACAAAGTCACCCCACTCAAGCCACGCCAGAAGTGGGTCCTCCACTTCTGCGCTTCCCAGTTCCCAGCCCTCTGGGGGAGCCTCCCCCTCTTTTGCCTTCCTTCTCCCTCCTCCCACAGCCCTCCTCCCCTCCTCCTCTGCATCAGGCCCTCCCTCGTGTGTTTTAAGTACTCAATAAATGTTTATCAAGCTTAAATCGCCGGAGCCAAAACTAATTTCCTGCTCTTTGCTCCCAGTATTATGCAGCTCCCTGGAAGGGCTTCTGCCTGCGTAAGCACGGGAGAGAGTGGTCGGAGAGCTGAACCCCAGCGGGGAGGATGCAGCACAGGCCAGGACTCCTCCCCAGCTCAGGCAGTCAGCAATCTGTCGGGAACTGGCCATGGAGAAGCAAGAGGCTTACATGGCCTCACATATAACAGATTCTTATGTAATATAACCTCTCTCTGTCTCTGTGCGTGCGTGCGTGTGTGTGTGTGTGTTAGCACATGCATGCACATGCATGTGGGGAGATGTGTAGAGGTCAGAGGACAACTCTGAGGAGTTGGTTCTCTCCTTCCACCATGTTGGTCCCAGGGATTGAACCCAGGTCCCCACGCTTGATGACAGGTGTCTTTCTGTGCGGGGCCATCTCACCAGATCCCTCCCACCCCCGCTGAAGCAGCCCTTCCATGAGACTCCCTTTTGAAGAGTTGCAGTCAGGCATTTTGGTCACCTGACCTGTGTCTACTCTCTGGCTTCCATCTCTCTCACCTCTCTCTCCACACTCATCCCTGGGGCCGTCCTCAGGAATTTTAAGGTCTGTGATGAAAACTTCTTGCCCCAGGAGAGGAAGGATTTCACCAAGGACTTTCTGTTTCCCTATTCAGAAGGACTCAGAAATTGAACTGCAGCTGTGTAAAACTAAACTCACTCCGCGAGAGGCCAATCACAGTCACACAGGACTGAAGTGATGATTAGACAAGCCCTTCCCGATTCTTCAAACACCAAGTCGTGTTTCTCCAGGGATGGCAATGAAGAGGCAAATCCCAGCCTTCTCGGGCTTGCACCGCTTCCCTGGGGTCCTTTATTGATGACTCTCGTATGGACAGTTTGGTTTGATGCTTTTGTAATCCAATTCTGCTGTGCCCTGTTGTCTCCAGCGACTGAGGGGACTCCTGGGTGTCTCCCTGAACCTGCAAGGATGGTAGTAGGGACAGGAGGGGGCCTCCCTGGGAAATGGCTCTGCATAACCTCTAATCAGGTCAGCTAGTCCTGGGATCAGGAATAAAGGGCGCCTGGGCTCCACCGACATGGTACTGGTAATATAATTACGGAATAACAGACCTGACTTTCTTAGCGGTAATACAATTTTAGATCCCCAGGGAATACAATGGGCACAGCAGAATTGGATTACAGAAGCATCAAGGATATAGTGAGTGGTACTTAGAGCCAAGTTTGGGGGACTATGGCATTCAACAGCTCTTCAAACGTACTAAGCAGAACCTATGAGTTTTCCCAGGGGTGCAGTGAACCCTCAACAGACGGTGGGCACAGGCTACTGGGCAACTGATAAGAGGGAAATCTAGACAGAAAGTGGGGACAGACATCTTTCTTGGACCTTTGTAGTGAGAATGACAAATACAGTTGGGTTCCACTAGAACAAGCTCCCACTTAAAACCAGCGGAAGCATCTAGAAAGTCACAGAAGGTGTCAGCTGTCAATCACCTAGTATGAGGACACATCTTGGGGTACACTCCCCTCCCTGCTGCCCAACTCAGTGTCTCTGAGCTTAGAATACAGTCAAGTAGAAAAGTCAACTTCCAAGAGACAACGTTAGCAGGCTCACAGAGAAATGCCAACTTTTCAGGCAGGGTTACTTTGGCTCTCCCGCCCCACAATCCAGAATTCCCCAATGCTTGATGTTCAGGAATCATGAGAAGTCATTTGTGGCGGCGGCGGGGGCGGGGGAGGGCGCACACACCACCTTCTCCAGTCATCCATGTTTTAATACCTCCACCTAGTCCCAGAATATGGTTTACTGTGGAAATGCTCCAAAGCCCTCTTGGCTCGCTCTATTTAGTCTTATTTTACCTTAGCCCTAGCTTAAGGTACCCAGGATCTATGGCATGGGACAAAAACATGAAGCCATAAAGTTTTAATCTCTGAGTCCTCAGCACAGCAGCTGGCCTGAGGAAAAAAGGAGGAGCCACCATGGTCATCATCTGCAGCAGTGTGGCTTAAAGGCCACTGTGCGATTTTACATGACATCAAGACAGTAATTTATAAAGATTCTCCCCATCCCCATGCTGAGGGTAGAACCCAGGGTCTCTTGTGCATGAGGCAAGCCCTCTGCCACTGTGCTAACCTCAGCCCAGGAAGCTCCACTGGACCCAAGCACCCCCAGGACAGGACATCTGGACAGGACTCACCCCCGCAGGAGCTTGAAGAGCATACAACCCAGGGAGAACCAGTCAGCGCTGCTGTCATACGGTGTCCCCTTCTGTAACACCTCCGGAGCCATGTACCCATGGGTGCCCCTGGGGAGGGAAGGAGATGGTCACGGGGGGACGCTCACTCTGGAATAAGGAGGACACCACCCCATGTTGAGAGGGCAGTGGCTGAGCATGGAGAAGAGCGCATGCACCACGGCCTGAGCACACGCCTTATGCTGAGCACTCTGCAGAAGGTCATCGCGAGTTCACACAGGAAGGGAAGGAGGATGAGGGCAATTTGGTTAAGGCATCTATCACCCTGTGGACCGCCAGGGTTGATGCAACTGATCTGGCTTGTGGTGTCTGTGAAGACCCATAGGTACATACACTGTGCCCCAAGATGAGCCATCAAAAAAGGATGTTGGGAAAGCCCTACAGCTGTTCTGTTTCTCACTGACTTCTGTCAATGAGAGGATGAAGAGGTGCTGAGGGGAACACAAGTATGGCCATGGCTCAGCATCACAAGTCCAAGAGGTGAAGGGAACCCATGTAGGGCAGGAGACAAGGTCCAAATCATGCCCTGCCTTAGGGGAAGTGCTGCTGACCTGCTTACACACACTGAGGATTCACTCAGAAACCCCAAGTCAGTAAGGATCATGGGTGATCACTGGAGCCTATGGAGAGGCTTGAAGGAGTCGCACAATACGTGAAATGGGTGTTGGCAGATAGTGGCAGGCCTGGCTTTCAGCAAGGTGCCAGCATAAGATCAAAAGAGCCATGCCAGGAATAGAGGTGGCCGCTGCCAGGGCTTCCAAAATGCTTATTGGGAAAGCTGAGTTTTAGATTGCCTAGAAGCCCTTTGAGGTGACTGTTGGGTGCTATCCGTGACTGAACCACCATTTGGGAGGGGAGGAACATCCTCCAGGAGAAATCGAACCAGCTGATGTAGATGGCTCTGCAGGTGTCCACTAGCTCTGGAGTTCACTAGTGCTGCCCACGGTCACAATGCTCCCTGCACATTTATCTGCTGAAGTGATGCCAGCAGTTAAACCAGGAGCCCGGTCGACTTCTCAGCCCAATCTCTTTGTGAATGCTGTTTGAGATGGCCATTGTCAACTGTCCACACAGATCTGGAACACCTGGGAGGAATCAATCACTCCTGGGCATTCCTGGGACTGAAATGATTAGGGTTCACTGAGGTGGGAAAACCCACACTAAAAGTGGGCAGCACCATTTCCTAGGCTTGGGTTCCAGGATGTACAAAAAGGACAAAGTGAGCAGAGCAGGGACCGTTCTCCGGACCGGATGTGATGTGCCCAGCCGCCTCAGGTCCACAGCTAGGATGTCCCTGCCGTGATGCGATATAACCAGGAATACAACCCAAGCCCTCGCTCCCTTAAGTTGCTGTTATCAGAGTATTCTATCACAGTGACAAAAAAAAGGAAGCCAAGCCACTGTTCGAAATACAGTGCTTCTGGAGGCAGACACAGCAGGCCTCCATGCGGACTTGATTTGCCTCTCAGGACCTAGGCGGCAGCTTAGTAGGATAAACCATGCCACGCCACAGAGCTGAGTTCTGGGAAGATGCATCCTTATGAATCTCCTACTCGTGTCTAGTAATGACCACAGTAAACTGAAGACAAGAGCGTGCCAAAGAGGGGTGGCATTAAAAATGCAAAAGCATCTCTCAAAAATGGCCAAGGAACAGCCTGGAGGAAGTGCAGATAGCCCGCTGGGCAGACCCTTGATGCTCTCAAAGCCTATTAACCGTTTCCGGGCAGAGCGCATCTGCTTAGAGAAACTGTACAGTTTGCCATCCATGTATCAACAGCGGAGCAATGCGCTTTCAAAGGCATTTGGATTTAAAGCAGGCCCTCATCGAGCACCGCAAAACCACCCCTCAGGGTACCTAGCTCCAGGACCATTCAGTAGAGAGAACATTTGCTCAGGGCGATGGTGAAATGTAACTGTAAAAGACTCGGTGCTAGGAATGAGAAACTTTCATGTTTATTTAGAGCCCGTGTGTGCATGTGTGTCAGGCCATGGCTTGTGTGTGGAGTGGAGGACACAGGACAACTTATGGGAGTCAGTTCTCTCCTCCCTCCTATCATGTGGAGCCTGGAGATTGAACCCAGGTGGTCAGGCAGTGTGGCAACAGCTTTCTCTGCTGAGCCATTCACGGGCCCAGGAGGAGACATTCTAGAAGGTAAAGTGGGCATTCGGGGTGGTCACTGGCACACTCTTCTTCAGAGCTAGGGCAAGGCTTTTACCTAGAGGTGGCCAAAGGCCAGGTCACCTGAATTAGCACCGCCACCACTGATTGCAGTTCTGAGTCCTCAGAGATGGCTAGAGGCTGTGGGCTCAAGAGGCACTTCCCTGTGGCAACTGGTTCACCTCTCAGGTCTAGGGTACGACCTGTGTTAAACCCTGAACGGTGAGTAAGTAGGTGGCTGGTTCCCTGAAGTTCCCGGAGTACAGGAGATGGAGGTGGGAAGCCAGCCCTGAGCCCTCCCTGGGGGCATTCTGGGCAGCCGTCCGTCACGTGCCTCTCTCGGGCACAGGCTCTGTCACATACTCTGGCAATGGGGTAAAAATGTATTAGCTCTACTTTACAGAAGAGACTAAAGGTAAGAGGTGAGCTGACTTGCTCAGATTCCACGGGCAGCATGACCTTCAGCTTCTTCAGAACCAGACCCCTTCCCAAGCAGGGTCAGTTCCCCGGGAGCCGTGTCTGTCCCCATAAACAGTGACAGGACGCGCTCTGCTCTTTACCGCCACTCCCACCACCATGATACTGAAAACAGCAGAAAAAATGCAGCTGATGCGGGAGACAGGGGCACCTGAGGCCAGGTGTGTAGCCTGAACAAAGGTGCCAAGCTGTGGAATGCGGCAAACGCAGCGGACATGCTACTCACACACTGGCGTGCGGCTTCTTTTTGGAGAAATCACAGGCAAGACCAAGATCAGATATCCTCACATGACCGTATTCATCCAGGAGGATGTTTGCGGGCTGAAAGATAAAGAAGTTCAAGAGTCCCCAGGAGACCATGACCTCCACTTCAGTGGGAAGGAGCTGTAAGCTGGACAAAGGGCCCTCCCTGTAATGGTCTGTCCTGTCCCTTTAAGAGACAAGTCCCACCCACACCCTCCCCCATCCACAGAGGCAAGCAGATCTTCCTTCTGCTTCCAGCCTGGGCTCTCTCTGCCCAGTCTCTCTTCGGAAGAGGTGGCTGCAGCCTCCTCTCCTCTTCCCTCATCCTCTCTCCCTCTCCCCCGCCCCTTTCCTTTCCTTCCATAACCTACTGAAAACACTGTACCCAAACCCTCTCTCTGCATGGCGTGCCTATCCATCTCTCACCCACTTGCGTTCCTTGTGGGAACCGGCTTCCATGCCGACCTACCAAGGTCTCTCCCACCACCTCCCACCATCCTGGGACCCACAGAGGCCTCAGGTGGTGGGACCCGGCTGCCACTTATGGCCCACTGCCACCCCTCAGGGAACTTCGCCATTACACCAACCCCACCAGAAAATGACACCCAAAGTGGGGGTGGGGGCAGCAGGGTTCCTACTATAGAACGGAAAGCATGTCTTCCCCGTTACTCCAAGGGCTCCAGTGTAGCCGCATGGACATCCTACCAATGGGGAGCAGGCTCACAGGCTTCTGGAGGTCACCTGTGGACCACAAGGTTTCAGAGAACATGGCTTTAATTGCCGAGACAAGGAAGGGATCTTGCAGAGATATGCAACTGCTGACCCAAGGGCTGGGAGCATCCCAAAGCATCATGCTAATTCTGATGAACAGCCATCGCTGACGAGGGCCCTAGCAAATGGCCGGAACCGTCTGACCCTGACTCTGAGGTGACTGGGACAATTTCCATCCACATTAGATTTGGGCAGAGCAACCACAGAAACAAAGACCACACCCCCAACACACCCAACTACAGTCTCCCCAGGAATAGCTTTTGGCCTTCTGCCGTGAAGTACCTATTGTTTTGATTAAAATAAAAATAATGGCAAGCTCTTACAATACTGAATCATGAATAACCATGAGTGACTTGGATTAAATTCGAACGGGAACTGAATAACATCATTGCCTACTAAAAAGCTTAGAAAACAAACACGGCAGAGACATGGGTAAAAGCCATTCCAGGGTTTAAATTAAGACACAGGGCAGCAGCCCCGTGAGCTGTCAGCGTGTATCTGGTTCCTCATAAAAGTCATGAACAACTAACACGCCATGAGCCCACCAGCATCTGGCTATTTCTGGTTCAATAAAAAATTATCTTTTCTTCTGTATGCACGCATGAAAGCTAAGAGAGTAATCGTTTAACACAAAGAACACTTTCAACTTCTCAGAAGTATTCGGGGAAAAGAAATTATGTGCTCAAAACCAAAATATAGCATTTTGCTTCCTAGATCTATCAGCGTCAGGACAGGCTGGCACACCTTGGGAGGCTGAGACAGAAGGATCTCGAGCTCCATGCTGCCCTGGACTACCCAGGGAGACCCCTGTCTCAAACAAGCAACACAACGTCTCACAGAGCCTTGGGGACTTCATCCCAGACCACTGCATATTCAGACCATTCCAGAAGGAAACAGAAATGAGCCACCAACACTCTCTCTCCGTGTTCTCTTATCCTATTGGTAAGCTGTCACCTCTACCAATTTACCTCTCGTTGCTACTGACACATCCCACACATGTGTCTATAATCTGTCAGGGTCTCATCCTGGATGATTTTGTTTGTTTGTTTGTTTGTTTTTGTCAACTTGATGCAAGCTAGAGTCATCTGAGAAGAGGGAACCATAATTGAGAAGATGTCTTCATATATATAATCAAGCTGTAGGCAAGACTGTAGGGCATTTTCTTAATTAGTGATTGATGGGGGAGACACAGCCCATTGTGGATGGTACCGTCCCTGGTCAGGTGGTCCTGGGTTCTATAAGAAAGCAGGCTGAGCAAGCCATGGAGAATAAACCAGTAAGCCGCACTGTAACGGTAAAAGGAAAACACTGTGGGTCACCAAGGGGCAGCAGCAGGCAGTGTGCTACAAGGGGCAGTGGGTACCAGGCAGGGAGCCACGTGGCAGGGAGCCCTTGGTGTGTCATCCAGTCCCTCGAGGAGCTGAAGCGGATGAGAGACAGAGAGGGAGCCATACCTTGTGGAGAGAGGATGTGGGTACAAGTTATTCAGTGGGCTATGGGAGGGAGGGGGGGAGAGAGGAAGGGAGAAAGGGGAGGGGAGAGAGAGGCAGAGAGAGAAAGAAAGAAAGCCATGGGGGAGAGGGAAGAAAGAGATGAAAGGAAGGGGCTTGTAGGCTGGAAGAGGAAGGAAGATCTGCTTGCCTCAGTGCAAGGGGAAGGGAGTGGGCAGGGCTTATCTCTTAAAGGGACAGGAGAGACCTTTACAAGCAACCCTCCACGGCCTCTGCATCAGCTCTAGCCTCTAGGTTCCTGCCCTGTTTGAGCTCCTGTCCTGATGGACTACAAACTATAAAATGAAACAAACCCTTTCCTCCCTGAGTTGGTTTTGGTCATGGAGGTTTATTGCAGAAATAGAATCCCTGACTAATGCAGTCCCTTTTATTTCCTTCTCTGTCTGCATCACCCATAGATGGTGTCACCATGGACACACCCATATTCCCTCCTGCATGGAGACCCCAGCACCAAGCACTTGACTCAGTGAGCCAATCTCAGCTCAGTAAGGAACCACAAGGTGTCCCCAGGAAGTTTACGAACTGAGCTGCAATCCACAACCCACCCCTTTTCACCCAACCAGCCTTGTTCACAGGAGCAGGGCTCCGTCATCCTTCCTCGTGGCCCACGGCTCGTCTTTATCATCTCAAACCCTGAGCAGCCAGCAGGATAAGATCTGTTCCCCAGGGAGCATCAACCAAACAACGATTATATACAAAGTCGGAAATGCCAAAAACATACCAACTAGCATCTCCTTTATTGTGTAACTCCTGGACCTAGTATGAGAACTTCTCCACCCAGCACCTTAGCTGGCAGTGAGGTTGCCATGACAATGGGGATTGGCCACAGGTACCGTCCCTGCTGTGGGCACACCCCAACCCTCCTCACCTTCAGGTCTCTGTAGACAACGAAGCGTGTATGCATGTGCTCGAGACCCAGGATGATCTCGCTGGCATAAAAGCGCATCTCCTTCTCAGAAAACACCCCATGCTGGGAGAGGTGGTAGTGCATGTCGCCCCCTGCAACCAGAGATCCAGAATGTTCACTGAGAGTAGACGGGGTCACCCTAAAGAACAGGGTGTTAGAGAAAAACAGAATGGCTCTTTCTTTTGCCTTGACATCTGTCTTTGGTTTCTGTAATCTGATCAAAAGTGTTGATCATTATAGAAACAACTTCAAGTGGATGAGATGGAGTCACCATTAGGGGCTTGGTGGCTCTGCTTCCAATTATACCACCAAGCATGGGCCAGCTGAACCACTGGTAATTTAAACCTGCCTAGTAACTGAACCCACCTACATAGTGCTCCAAAGCAATGACCGCCTCAATAGTCCACAGTTAAAAAACAAAATAAAACCAGAAAAGCCTTCAACACTGGTCCCGTGGAGGGAGATATGATACTGTCAAACCAGTGAAGTGTAACTGGCAAACCCTAGGTTATGGATATCCAAGAAACCTCATAAAACTGTTACCCTAGCCATGACTTCAAAATTGTTCAAAATACAATGTTGGAAAAAGGAAATAGTTGCATTGCTTCAAGGGCAGTCCATAAGGCCCGGGGCAGGGAGAGGTATATGATAAAGTCTGTCACATGTCTGACTTTGTTGCCCTGAACTCCACACATCTCTTCCCTCATTGCGCATGTACTGAGACACTAAATAAAGGGCTCCAAGTTCTTCCCAGTGGGCCAGCTCAGCCTCCACCAGCCTGTCCCTGGCAGGAAAGGGGCCACTCTGCCCTCACCCCTCCATGGGCACTGCCCCCTCTGCCCATCTACACACAGGATCTGCAAGGCATGTGCTGTTGGCGCTGGCATCTTTGGCTCATTACTGACCTTATGTTCTTCCTATTTTGGGGGTAGATCTGAGCTCAAATCAAACACTCAAAACATAATAAAACTTCAAGGGAACTAAAAAAAATAAAAAGGCTCTGAATGGCTGAATGGTTCATCTTTCATTTCAGCTTTTCCTAAAAATACTCCAAGTGCTCCAATATTACATTCTCACGCTGAAAGCCTCCGCAGCTGAACATTTTGTGTCTGTGTTTTTTCGGGGTGACCGTTCATGGTTTCAAAGATGAACGCAGAGTCCTGAGGACACCGGAAACACAGAAGAGCAAGGCAAGACACACAAAAACCAGTTCTGGAAAGCCAGCTTCTCAATGCATGCCTGTGTTTGGCCTATATGCTTGGGAAATATTTCATTCCTAAGAGTTGAGACCATGAAATAAGCTAATTAAAGACTGGGGGCAGCTGCAGTCCAGAAGGTAAAACTTCAAGGCCTGTATTAATTTTGTGAGAAGTTTCTAGACCCAGTTTCCCGGAGAGAAAATGACAGGCTGAGAGAGAAATCACAGCCAATATTGAAGATGAATCTACCAAAGTCCAAAGGGCAAAGATGTCCTCCAAATTACAAGGAGATTACAATTTTGGGACAGGCTCACAGAGTCCAGCATGCCTGGGTGCCACCAGCTCAGAATGATTGCCACACAGCACTCTCCCTGCAGCCGAGGCCCTGAGTCTTGCTTACCATTCATCAGGTCCAAGATGAAGCAGAGTTTGTCTGGTGTGTGGAAGGCGTAGGTCATGCAGACAATGAAGGGACAATCCTAGAGAGAATGAACACAAGTCTGAGAAGAACAGAAGCTGCCCCAGAAACCATTCCTACCATCAAACACCCCACTGTAGACTCCTACTTGGCCTTTTCCTTGGTCCTGAGTGTGACATACACTGGTCACTTCAGAAACCATGGAACAACAGATCCCGCTGATGACAGAGACAGAGACACAGGCCATCGTCGGAGTAGCTGAACTCGAGGCATTCTCTCACCGTGACTCAACCTGGCGTTGCTCTCTTCAGAGCCTCCAGGGACACTGCTGCCCCACTGGCCTCTGCTGGCCACGGTTTGGGTCCTGGCCAGTCAACTATGTATTTGAATCTCTGCTTTGAACGCAGGAGAACCAAACGAGAGGGTGGTTGGTATCTGTGCTATTAGGATGAAATTAGCTTTTGAAGGTGGAACATATGTTGAAGAGTGACTGACAGAGTAACTCAACAGTAAATGGGTGTCCATGTCCCTTAAATCAGTTATGGAGTCCACAGAACCCTAGCAGAAATGAACGCTGACACGCTGACTACAACTAGTCTAAAGTGTAAACACGCTTTGTGAAAAACACGCCGGGAAAGTCACAGACGGATGTGATGACTTCTTGTGGGGCTGGGAGAAGGCTTGGTGGAAACATTGCTGTTGCACAGCGTGAGACCTGAGTCCAGATGCCCCGCACCCACCTGAGCACACACTGGAATGCTAACACTGGGGAGGCAGAGACAAGGGGATCCCTAGGGTTCACTGGCTGTCCATCTAACCAACTCAGTGAGCTCCAGGTTCAGGGTGAGACCCTGTCTCAAAGCACAAGGTACAGAGTGATAGATTAAGCCAGCATCCACTTCTGGCCTCCACTGGCACACGTATGGATAAGCATCCTCATGCCTCTGCATAAGGTGAGCGTGCACACACGGATGACACATGCATATATATATATATATATATATGTGTGTGTGTGTGTGTGTGTATATATGTATATATATACATATATAAGCAAAAATAAACACACAAACAAGTACACACACATACCACACACACACACACATATATATATATGCACTCAAATATACATGTGCACACACATAGGAGCACACACTATATAAATATACATGTGCATACACAAGTGTACACACACATAGAGGCACACACAGATACACACAGGTACACTCATAAATATACATATAAGTATACACATAGGTATACATACATGTAACCACAAACACAAGTGCATATAATATGTATATATGTATATGTATATATATATACAGGTGTACACATTTATACAGGTGCATACATACACATGCAAACAAACAGGTGTGCACACACACACAGAACTGCTCATAAGGTAAACGTAGTTCAGACGGCATGGCCTAAGTTCAAGCACAAAATAGTGTAGCTGAGGAAGGAACTCTCCAGTGAGCACACATGCAGATGGTCACTTGAGTGCAATAAATGCAACATAAAAGGCGACAGGCAGGGTCAGTGTTTTCTATCAGTGCTGGACAGCCGAGCATCTACACAACAAAGCCAAAGCATGGCCTGGCCTCACACTCTGTACCAACACCTAGGTGATGCGCCGTGACCAGCTGCTCGGAGTTGTTCCCTGGACTGTGAATCACCTGATGACCCCACCACCTGGCAACTCCACACCAGGCAGACAGTCGGGGGGCCACCTGAGCCACAGGTGCAAGAGCTGCCTCACAGCTCTGCTGGATTTGCTCAGCCCAGGAAAGGCCCCTGAGGAGTCAGCAGAAGGAGCACTAGACGGGGCTCAGGCTCTACAGACCATGCACAGCATCTCCCATCTACTCTGTGTCCGTTTCCTCCATCTAGAGACGGATGAGCCATTCTTGGCTCAGGGGCTGACTAGAAGACGGCCTCGAGCTGGATCTGGTCCCGGGGAAGCTCTACCAACCCTGCTGTCCAGCTCATCGGGCAAGCGCCATGCGCAGCAACACAGGCTACCTCATGCTCTGAGGGAGAGAGAAGCAGACTCAGTCATACAGAGGTCGGGCTAACAGCAGAGCTAGCCACCTTGTGAAAGCTCAGGAGAGGAACGGCCAGGGCAGGGAACTGGTGTCCCCAGCCTTGGGTGACTTCAGGACTTCTGACTCCTGACAAGGCTGCTTCTCCTGATGACCAGTCTTCATGACTGCTCTTCTTCTGTGGACTCACAAGTCTAGATTCTTCACATGCCCTCATCACTGTGAAATATTTGTTTAACTATGCAAAGATGTGTTGCCCTTGTTTAATTACATAAAGATGTGTTGCATTTGTTTATGTTGCAGAGTATTTGCCTAACTGTGCAAAGATGTGTTGCCCTTGTTTAACTGTGCGAAGATGTGTTGCAATCGTTTAATTATGTAAAGATGAGTTTCCGTTTTACCTTGCCTGCCTTAGGCTCCTGATTTCTGATAACAAGTTGAATGACCAAGAAAGAGGGATGAGGTATAGGCAGGACTTCTGTGCACAGAGAGTAAGGAGGAGGAGGAGGAATTTAGTCTTTAAAAGAAAAAGAAAAAGAGACACCAGGGAGACACCAGGAGCCAGTAAGCTAGACACGGAGGAAGCAGGAAAGTAGGGCATACAGAACGAAAGAAAGGTAAAAAGCCCCGAGGCAAAACATAGTTGAATAGAAACAGGCTAAATTAGGCTAAAAGAGCTAGTGGGCAAGTCTAAGCTATGGCTGGGCCTTCACAATTAATTCTCAGTGTCTCTATTTGGGAGCTGGTAGGTGGCCCAAAGAAAATTCCAACTACACCTCACCACTAGAGGGTTGCAACCACAACACGGCCTATCCACGCAATATGGACTTTCTCAACATTGTGAATTATTAAAATCCAAAGAAGGTGTCAAGGTTTCCACAGGAAAACTTCTTTAAAACCTTGGTATTAGGTAGATGCCAAATCTGTGAATTCTCACCACGCAAGAGAGACAGCCTGAGTTTGATCTCCAGAACCCACACTGAAGAGCTAGTCATGGTGACCTGTGCTTGCAATCACATCACCATGGAGGCAGAGAGGTGGTGTACAAACTTAGACTCATTTTCATAAGTTCTAGAGAAAATTGGGTCAAGATGAACGACAGCTTCCTCTTTGGTCCTCTGCTGAGATGGCGAATTTATTGATGCCAAGTGTTGTGTGCCCTCAAGTACAAGAAGCACAGAGCTATCCTCCTGTGAGCAAGTGGCCTTCTGGGACCTGCTTTAGTCAGGGTTACTATTACTGTAATGAAACAACATGACCAAAATTTAGTTAGGAGAAAGGGTTTCTTTGGTTTACGTATCCTGGACCACAGTCCACTGAGGGAAGACAAGGCTGGAACAGGGAAGGAAACTGGAGGCAGGAGCCGATGCAGAGGTCATGGAGGGGTGCTTAGTGACTTGCTCCTCATGGCTTGATCAGCCTGCTCTCTTATAGAATCCAGGACCACCATCCCAGGGATGGCACCAACCACAATGGACCCTCCCCCATCAATCACTAACTAAAAATTCTCTACAGGCTTGTGTACAGACTGATCTTATGGAGACATTTTCTCAATTGAAGTTTCCTCTTCTCAGATGACTCTAACTTGTGTCAAGTTGACACAAAACCAGCCAGCACAGCCCCCCATGCTTCTCCAGATCTCCCTCATGACTTTCTGGGGAAACCATCTTATTCTGCTCCACAGTTCCCCCTTAATCCTCAGTGGGGCTCCCCTAAAACTTGCCTTGTGATCTAAGGGGCAGCTCAGTGGAACAGAGGACCCTAAACTCAGTAAGGCCAGGGTTTTTCCAAGCTTAGGTGAGGAACTGTACCCATGACACCGGAGGACCTTACAGGGAAGATTCTGGGACATGCTGGCTTGTAGTCCTTCTAATGACAGCCACAAGAAACTGCAAAGGGGCTGGCTGTGTTTCCTGAGAAAGCAAGGGCCTTTAGTAAGAAAATGAATGAGTTTTAGATTTAGAATCAGGGGCTCTAAAAAACCAGCAGGTCTCACTTCCTTAATTCAAAACCCAGGAAGTCAAGTCCAAGCCCACTGAATAGGGAACTGCTTGCCTGAGGCCACAAATAAAAAAAAGGTAGCTGGCCATGATGGAAGCCCTACACCTGCTGGTCTCCTGAGCATCCCTAGGGCTCCACAGAAGGTGGTTTCATCCAGTGCCAGGTATAGGCTCCCGTCCACCCAGTTCCAACCAGCAGGATCTACACCTTTTTTTTTTTTTAACCAGCCTCAGTCCTGACCATCAAGTTCTGAACATGCAAGCCGTTCAAGTTTGAGTCTTTCAAATCCTTTATGCAAGCATTGTTTCTCACGGCCTCAGACCACAGCCTGGCGATGCTCTCTGCCTGTTTTCAAGTTCATGCTTGGGAAAACCCACAGCTACTTCACCAAAGCTGCACCTACCGTCAGAGCCTTCCCTGACCTCTGCATGAGGGTCAAGAGCCTGACAGCAACGTGTGACAGTGGCAAACTCAGCCGGCCTCATTGGGCATCTGACCAAAGTACTGTGAGACTGTACAAATACTTGTGGTCAGCCCCTCCCCTGCCACACCTAGGAAGCCCCCTCTCCCCCAGACCCTCTGATTACTTTAGTCTGGAGCTCAGTTGTTCCCCCAGGGTAAGTGGTTACAGTTTTCATGGCTTTAGTTCAAACCCCACAGTGCTTATCACTGACGTGCTGTGAAACAGACCAAAAGGAGTAAGAGAGGAACAGAGTAACAGAGTAACAGAGGTTACTCTGTTAAAGGCGGGTAGGCTGGGTGCTGCCTCAGAATCCACTGCCTGCGAGCCTCATTGATCCAGGGGCCAAGCGGCCACCAGAAGAGTATTGTCTGGTGTCCAGGACATGCAGAACCAGACGCTGACAATCCCAAGTCACTTTGCTATGGCTCTCCAGGCTGAGTGAGGCGAGGCACTTGGGTCCCCATTAACCAGCCTCCAGATCAGTATGGACATAAGTAGGGCTCTTGTCGGTCAGCGTATGTTAGTGGCCCAATGTAACATCATTTTCAAATTTATTCCCTTCAGGTCAGACCAAAGATCACCCATATACCCGTGTCTGAAAAAAAATTAAAGGAATACAAGCAAAATGACCTTGTATACTTCCATCATCAAAAAAATACATTCTCCGTATGCCTTCTTGAAAGCGAACGGGGCTTTGAAATAACTCATTGAAAATGGAGCTAAATGTCCAGAGCTAGAAGGCAGGGGCACACAATGAGGGAGTATTTAGAGCCCCGTTCTCATCCTACAGTTCACCTACACAACACAACTGTTTTGCTTCCCTAGCAAACAGTCCTTCTGGAAGCTCTGAAAAGAAAGGCTAGAACCATTATCAACCACAAATCAACAAAAGCTGGTCATGAAATCCACTTTGCCTCCAAAGCGACGACTGAGTTTGGGTCAGTGAGGCTGAGAACTGGAAGGGGTGGGTCCACTCTGGGTCTCCACAGCCCTCTCACCAGCTGGAAGGGTTCTTTGACTAGCCACTAAGGTTTGATGGCTTCAGATCCTTTAGGCAGAGAGGACATTGAATCCAGGGATGACAATCAGAAGGGCCCACCTATGGCTGGAGATGAGAATTAGAAATGCCCACGTAGGCCTGGACAGGACAATCAGACACCCTCCAGTTAGGACAGGGATACTGCACCACAATACAACTGCATGGTTCCAACCCCTGCCCTGCTCTGAGTGTTACCCGCAGCCTTCTGGTGTCCACAGGCTGCATAGATTTAGACAAGGGAAGCTGTCTTGGTTGGGTCAACTCTCTTGGTGGCTTCTGGGGGCGTTGCTGGTGGTGGTACAGGGATTGAACACAAGGCCTCATGCTCTTTCCCAAAGCCACACCTCCAGCTCCAAAACTGAGGCTGTTGTGACTGACAAATAAGTCGGAGTGGAAGTCCCACCTCCTGCCTGGCTCACAAAGGGCAGGGGGCAACCTTTCTTCCTCTGGCTAGCTTTCCATGGTGTAGGCAATTTTTAAATCACATTCAAATGTTCTTCTCATTATAATTTCTGCTGCAAAGAAGGAAGCCAAGGAAGGGCAGGACTCTGAGGGAGATGCTGGGTCTGCAGGACAAGGGCTGTGCTGTCCTCACACTCCACCCACCCAGCACGACCCTCCCATGTCACACCTCCCTGTGTCACACCCTAAGCCACCCTTGTTCAACCTCCTCTGTGACCAGCTGGGACAAACAAGAGCAACGGATAAGGGCTAAGAAGCCACAGGGCCAGCTACTCACCCCAGTGCTGACAAGGGACAGCATGATCCTCTCGTTCAGGGCCAGGGTCTCCCCCTGCTTCATCTTCACCCTCTTCTTGTCTAAGCATTTCATGGCGTACCTGAGAACATACGGGTGAGGGTGCAGTCAGCCGGTTACACTAGGCTACACGAACTTCTGGAATATTTCTACCACATTGAAAGAAAACAAGATGACACCCAGGAGCCCTGCAGGAAATCTCCATGTTGCTGGCACTACGGAAGAAAGAAATCATGCAGCACCAGAGGGAGTTCTCTCAGCACGTGGGTAGAGAAGCTAGTGAGCTAAAGAATGAAGCAGAAACAATAAATAAACAAATAAACATTAATAAAGAAATACATAACGCTTGGAGGGGGGAGCAGGAGACCCTGACTGGTTTCTCCCACCCTCATGCATGTGATAAATAGACTTTTCATGTCTGTGACTGGTTAATGGAGGGGCCCAATGACAACTTAAAATTTGCAAGAACCATCTCAGATGGAGGACAGCAGGAAGCACTTCTTAGTAAAACAGTGGAAAGCTGAGAGACAAATCTAAAGTTTGGGTGACCGTCACGTTTGCTTCAACTCTCCCACCCCACCCCCAACCTGGCGAGGAAGTGGTGTCAAGTCTGGGACTCAGAAAACCCACTTAAGTTTTGTTAACTGAAAGAGTGTGAGATGGGCATGCTGGAAAATGCCTTGAGGCAGAGGCAGGTGATCTCTGGAGCTCAGCCTGGTCTACATAGGGAGTTACAGGCCAACAGGTCCACACACTGAGACCCTATCACATGTCCTATAGGAAAGCAGACCATGCTCGAGTTTAGTGTTTTCTCTGTTTGCCCATGCAATCCTATAATGACTGGGTTCCTGAGGCAGCAAGGAACCCTCAGTACGTGGGAAAAAAGTTTCTCCCTGACAAGGAACTTTTGAGATGCTCCACACATTGCCAGGATGGTTTTCATAAACCCTCCTACTGAAGAGCAGAGAGGACAGGACACCCTGGTCCTGCGTGGACTTTCAGTAGGAGCCCTATGGGGCCTCTGTGGCCAGGGCATCATGGGGCCCTAGCTCAAGCTCCAATAGGAACAGGTAGCGATTGCAGGACGGGTTCGCTGGCGTGGGCACTCCATATGTGGCTCCTGTTAGCTTTACAGCAGCCCTGAGAAGTAGAGGGCCAGGCTGACAGCCCGAGTTCAAGCACCTATCTCTTTCTGTGAAAGATAGGCCTCCATAATGCACTCTTATGACCCTGATGAGAAGACAGAGGCTCACATTTTCCCGGTGTCCGCTTTCCTGCAGCCGTACACTTCCCCAAACCCTCCACGGCCAATAATCCTGTGCACGCTGAAGTCGTTCATGGTCAGCTGTGGAGTCATAAGACAGAAGGAAGACCAGAGTCACAGAAGGTCACATCAAGGCGAAGCGCAGACAGCCTGGTGTCCCCGCCCCCCTTCCAGGAGAGATTCCTGAGCCTCACAGGGTGGTTTAACTAGAAGCAGCCTTCTCCCCGGCCACCTCCCTATGACACACCTGGCCCAACATGGAGACAGTGTGGGGCTGCAGCGTGGGAGGGGATTGTCCCTGCACATTTGAAAACCTTAGGTTATGCAAACCATGACCTTGGGGCCAAATGAGTGTAGAATTCCTATTCAAAATGAATAGTGATCTCAGCCACCAGGAAGCCTAGAGTTTGGAGACAATCAGACCATTCCAGGCACTATCCTGGGAGGTGGGGGGCGGTGGACAGGAGTCCATGTCAAGAACATCTGTTGTTTCAGGACAAATGTCCTTCTAACTGAAAATGCTGAGAGGCTGGCTGTGGGCAGGATTCCTCAGATGAAAATAAAAGAGTCACAGAAAAAGACTTCATTATACAAGTGTTCCCTACAACAACAGAGCTCAGGGGCCAGGAAAGAGGTGTGTCCGTGCGTGCGTGTGCCTGTGTGTATCTGTGTGTATATGTGTGTATGTGTGTCTGTGTATATATGTATGTATGTGTGTGCCGGTATCTGTGTATATATGTGTGTACGTGTGTCTGTGGTGTGTATATGCCTGTGTGTATCTGTATATATATGTGTATGTGTGTGTCTGTGTGCATTTGACTGTGTGTATGTGTGTGTCTATGTAAATATGTATCTGTGTGTGTATACCTGTGTCTGTATGTGTGTATACATATGCCTGTATCTGTGTACATGTGTGTCTGTATGTGTGTCTGTGTATATATGTGTGTGTATGTGTCTGTATGTGTATATATGTATGCCTGTATCTGTGTGTGTGTATATGCCTGTGTGTGTCTGTATGTGCATGTGTGTCTATGTGTGTGTGTGTGTGTGTGTGTGTGTGTGTGTGTGTGTTACAAACCCTTTCTTTTAAATCATCCAGGACACGGGATACAAACAACAGGTTTAGAGAACTCCTCTTCTGCTTTAGGTACAAATTTTCTTGAAAAACAAAACACAGTTGATTCTTTTGTCCATTAAAGCCCATGTTTTTCAGAAGATTCTCGTGAAGAAGGCAGAGATGCAGACAGAACTGTTCATCTAAATGTGACCTATGGACCAGTCCTTTCCCAGAATGACTGATACTTCAGCCTAGGGAATGGTGGGCTACCTGGCAACTACACACAGGGGTGGTCTGCGTCCAAGGGTCACTTTTTCAACTTTCCTGTTTTGTGGTGTGTGTGTGTGTATGTGTGTGTGTGTGTGTGTGTGTGTGAGAGAGAGAGAGAGAGAGAGAAAGAGAGAGAGAGAGAGAGAGAGAGAGAGAGAGAGAGAGATTTGTCCCTCATGCTGAGGCCTGAACTCTTGCACTCAACAGTGTTCTACCATTGAGCTAAATACCCAACCCCTACTTCTGACAGTTTCAAAATAAGGAAACGGAAATAAAACAACCCTGAAACTTTATTCCAGCAAAGGATTCCGCTCCTTTTGTTATATCCTACAGTAGACAGGGAAAGGAAGCTGCACAGCGCGGCCAGAGCCCAGGCTGCAGAGCCAGCACATTAGGCTGTGCTGTCACTGCCATATTGGGGTCAATCAATTCCAGCCTAACACAGCCTTTCCTATGTACATAAACTCATTCTCACACAAACGTGAGTAAAGAAAGCCAAGGTCCTGACTGCTTATCAGCGAGCACGGGAGCCTGCCTTTCCAGCCACGGAGCCGTACAAGGACATCTGTGCTGAGAACCCTTGGGGAAAATGTTCCAGAACAAAGCAGCGTTTTCTCATGACATCAGGGCAGAGGAAACAGAAGGATGGTACTCACATGAATATTTAATTCCACATTCTTCCACTGACAGAATCTGGTGAATTTATCGCTAAAAGAGAATATAAGTAATTACCCAAGAGTTCCATAAACACTTAATGGAGTTCTAGAAGAGCCTATGGGACGGGCTGAAATCAACTCCAGTGTTGCCTCTCACACAAGGAAAACTTCTCAAAGACCACACCCGACAGGTCTCCCACACAACCCCTCACCTGCTGCTCAGGGCAAATCTTGGAAGAGGGGCAGAAAGACTGTAAGAGCCAGGGACCAGGACATACAACAGAGAAGCTACAAACATGAATTCTCAACAATATGGTTGCCCAAACAAGACCAACACAGTGACAATATCAGTTAACCTGCCAACAGGGACAAGAGACATCCCACATGGCCCCACCCCAAGTGAAAATCAGTCTCCTCCAAGAATGATCACCCACATAGCTTGTCTGGTCCCAAGTGGTCAGCCCTGCGCACATGTGCATCTGAGCAAAGCAAAAATGGACTCAGGTTATTCACTTGTGTGAGTATATGTATTCACACACATATATGTCTGTAGCAACAAGAATTACAGAAGAAACCATGAACTTGGAAACACAGCAGTTGGAGGGGGAGGAGCGATGGCATACAACCCTAAAATATATATTAAAACTTTTTTCGCCCAGCACTCATGGCTTAATTTTACTGTTTAAATGAAAGAGCCAGTGTCTCCCCTCAACTGTCACATGCCACATGTATAATTTGATTTAATAGTGTATGGATGCTGAATGTCTATGTCTTTCTTTCCACACAGGCCTCTGAGACATGGTTTCTTTTATATATGAGAGGCATTTCGATTTGGAGCAGTCTCACTTCACGGGCTTGGCAGCCATAGATGGGCCTACTGTTTTAGACCTTCTGCTCTAAACGACCAAAAATAAAAGGACAACCAATGTTTACAAGTATCTCTAAGAGCACCAAACAGAACCCATGTTCACTGCATGCCCAATCCGCATGGCTCATTGACCCCTTTCAATAGCCCTGTGACCTGGGGCATCCCGACCCCACTTTATGGCTGCCAAGACCAAGACCATCAAATGGTACCGGGCAAAGATCATATGTGGGCGAGCAGGTGGACAGAGACCTGCAGGCTCCTGAGCTTCTTAAGAACCCATGGGGTGCAGCAGGGAGGCCCTTGGAACTCGAGGTGCCTTCCTCACTGCCTGCCCAGCTCTGTCTTCATCCATGCAGTAGAGAAATGTTTTCCTCTGTCTTCTTAACTCAGGTACTATTATGCTTGCTTATTCATTAATGAGCAGAATTTTATGTGGTTTTTATAAGAGGTTCAGAAGAAACTCAGGGTGTGGGCTTGGGCAATGTAGCTTTGGGGTAGAATGTCCACTGAACAGGTATAGAGTCTTGGATTCAGTCCCTAGAGCTAGAGAAAGGAGAGAGGGGAAAGAAAGGAAAGAAGCAGAGAGAGAAGGGAAGGGAAAGGCAGGACGATGAGGACCAGAAGGCTGCATCTCACCTAACCCCTGACTGATTCCTCATAAAGACACAGAATTCAAGCTTCTTTGAATGAAGCCGGGAGGAGGAAGGGAAGATGGGGTTTGTGTGAAGTCACAGGTACTGGCATCCTAAGAGTGCCACAGCCTCCAGGGATCACTGAATAAAAGGCTTCCGATATCAATCACCCAAAGCCCTGTGGTCTTCACAAACACAGCAGTTCTCCCGTGAACTGAAGTGACCTTTAGTCTCCGCTGCCCTCCTCATGTCTCTTCGAGGCTGTTTAAAATCACGGTTCAGACGTGCACTGGTTTGTGCAGAAACACCAGTCTTTGGGACTCCCCTCCCCTCATGACTTGAACCTACTCCTCTCTGAGAGTCTGGGTCTGACAGGATCTGACATATTTACAGCCTAGGCGTTCTGGCAGCTCAGGAAGAGGAATAACAGTCAGTACCCTTTGCCAGCTAAGCATGAACTTGCTGTGACTAGTTCCTCTTCAGGAAGCACAGATGTCCCCTGAGGATGTAGCAGAGTATCTGCCTCAGGGTTAACATGGGCACGGTTCCTCATTAATACCTGGGGCAGAGGGCAAACCTCTAGGGACCATGGGCAGTCAGAGCCCAAGGACCTGGAGGGTAAAGATGGTGAAACCTGGATGTGGGAGTGGCTCGGGTGAGTCCAGCGCCAACTCTTCTGCTCAGTGCAAGAAGCTCATTGAGTCTGCGGCACTCCCAGTCCCCTCTCCCCCAGCTTCAGCGCTCCCTGGATGCAGCAAAGAGCCACCGCCACACTGCTGAGGTTTCTCCTTCTTCCGCACAGATGCCAGAGCTCACAGGGAATCCCATCTAGCCCCTGAATGCGCCCACTCATATGCCTATACATCTCTGGTGATGCTCAAGGCCCGTGCTTTTGAAACCCAAACTCCACACTCACGAGGAGGCAATCATGCTCCTTGGCATCCCATGACGAGGGCTCACCGACTCTTGAAGTAAAGAACAGAATAGGCCCTAGCAAGTGGTACCCCATCACACAAGAGTAAGATAGGCTCAGAGGTGGGAACCAGATTTGAGAAATCAAGGTAGTGGGGCTGGCCTGGAATGAGGCTGAAGATCAGCTCCGAGCCTGCACTCCTCCCTGGCTTCACTGAGCCCCTTTCCAGAGGTTTCTGCTGGTACCTGCAATACCATAAATAAACGCTAATTTCCCAAGACACTGGGCACAGGATAAATCATCACACAGACAGTCGAGGTGAACACACACAGCGGGCTGCCTCTCAGGGGCTCGGAGCCCAGAGAACTGACTGCACACAGACCAACAGCTCAAGGAGTGCCGAGCAGCTTCAGAGCAAGACTGCACACTAGTCTGTAGCTTGGAAACCCAGGGGGACGAATTCATCAGTGTGCAAATGATACCTCTGAGCACAGAGTCTATCCCTTCCCAGGCTTGACTCGCAGCGGGAAGACATGCCTCAAGGACCCAAGATATGACATCAGATAAAACACTGCCACCATGCTGTGTCAGCAAAGTCCTCCCTCTAATCCTGGAAGTTCCCCAGACTGTCTGAATTTTAGACCGTGCTGAAGTAGAAAGCAGGGGTCCAGGGCACATCAAGCCATACACCCCGGAGCTACAGGAAGCAGTATGGGCCATGACCACTAAGGGCCCGTGGAGGGATAGCACATACTGGGAAACACCAGGCATCCACACACAGGCTGCATACCTTTCCATAAACTTCTGGAAAATAT
The DNA here is from genome assembly GCF_982192425.1 of Myodes glareolus. Lineage (NCBI taxonomy): Eukaryota > Metazoa > Chordata > Mammalia > Rodentia > Cricetidae > Myodes > Myodes glareolus. Next base: position 130,631,431 of record NC_142027.1, read on the forward strand.
CCCCTCGAAGGCTCTCACAGATTTCTTCTATGTATGGCTAGAAAATATGGAGAAGAAACACCATGTAAGCAGGAACGAAGTAAAGACAGGCACAGGCCAGTGGACTCGGGCCTGGGGTCAGCAACCACGCTTCTGGGGATACTCGCTGCCCTGTGCTTGTCCCTCCTGCTGTCCCCTCATCCCAGGGTTACTATCTCAGCCAGCTCCTGCTACATTCCACATTGTCAGGGACAGAGCACCTCTTCAGGAGCTACAGACACTTCTTCAGTGATCGGAATTGATTTCATGAGCCACATAGAGGGTCCCAGCCCTGAGCTATGTGAACCTCTGTCATCATCTTGAAATTCTGACTAACTTCTGAAAAGGAGATTGCATGTTTTCACTTGACACTGGGCCATGTGATTGAGTTTCCCAGCAAGCTTTGTAAATTGCTAGGAGCCTTTTCCAATGTGGACTGAGATTTAAAGACTGGAAGCTGATTGTCCTAATTGTCTGTGTGGTTAATTAATGTTATACCTTCTTTAGATTCAGCGCTAAAGGTACTCAGGAGAAGGGAAAGGAGGCTCTGGAGTAGGGTGGGGTGGGCTGGGTGCCCTTGGGATATCTAGGGAGTTCCCTGGAGAGCCGCTGAGAACTCCAGGCTCCTCACGAGGGGTTCAGGTACTTTCTACCTCAGCTCTGCTTCATCGTCCTGAACAAGCAGCCACATTTTCTATTCCACACACTCCAGTTGAGAACAAGAAGCTGGCGCATGGCCATGCTTCAAAGTTCACCAGAGTGGACTTTTGGGAAAGTATCTTGATAACATTTGATGAGTTGGAAGATGGGAAATTTAACCTTTTCCAGGTCTTCACTAAAAGTTTGCCAAAATACATAAAGTGGGAGACCAGAGTCCTCAGAAGCAGACAGTGTCCTGGCAGCAGGACACTCAGGCGGGAACTCACGTCTCCATGGTCCTCTAACAGACTTTCTCCACAGGGAACAGGTGGGGTCATTCATCGTTCACGTCTGAATTCTTCCTATTAATTGGAGGGCAGCCAAGCCTCTCTAGGACTACTTCACCACCATCTGGGCACATTTTAACGTATCAAACCTGTGCTGGCAGCTACTGATTGCCAGCCTCACAGGGTCTAGAATCACCATGGAGACAGAGCTCTCAGCATGTCTGTGAAGGAAGAGCTACCCTGATGCGGGGAACACCATCACGTGAGGGGCAGCTTCCTGACTGTGGACTCCTGCCCCCGCACCTTCCCCACCACAAGAGCTGTGTCTCCGTGGACGGTGAGCCCCAAGACCCCTTCTATCCTGAGGTGGCTTGTGTCGGGTACTGCTCAGAACCACTGCACACGCACACAGGTGAAGGGAGACAGAACCAGAGGTCAGCAGTGGGGGTGGGGGCACACATCCCCTCTAGGTCCTCAGTTTCCTCAATCTATAAGAAGGGACAGTTGATCTAGTAAATGAGATTTAAGAATGTTGTCAGCAGAGCTCGGGGCCTAGCATGTTTCAGTCACCCACCAGCCGGGCCCCTCTCCCACTCCAGCCAGGCCCCTCACACCCCTCCAAATACACTGATGCAATTTATTTCTCTCCGAACCAGACTGGCAAACACAAGGAATATTAATTGATGGCTTTGTATTTGCTTTAACACACTTGTGTTGCGCTCTAAGCTGCAAGTGACTTCACTAGGTGATGGCCCTCTGTCCTTCCATCCAGCCGTTCATCCAGTGCATCACTAGGCTATGAGGATGCTACCTTGAACCACACTCCACCGTGGGCCACCGCTACCATAGTCTTTGGAACTCACTTACAGCGACCTTGTTCCCTTGTCACTGAGGCTGAAATCTGAATATGGAAGGAGCCAAGGGTTGGGTGTGGCTGCACATGTCTCCCCAGGGTCATATATTGGAAGCCTGGTCTCCAGCATGGTGATGCCGAACTGATGGGCAGGAGGTGGACAGGGCCCTGAGGGGCTCAGAAGGTACTGACACAGTTCTCCTGGGACTCTGGCCAGTTCTCATGAGAAGGTAGTTATTAAAGAATAAGCCCTGTACCCCCCCCAACTCTCTGGCCTCAAGCCCCCTGCCATGAGAAGAGGCAGCCTAGAGGGAAGCTGGACTGTGGGGTTTCTACTCCTGATCTAGGACACAGCACCCCAGCTGGCTGAAAGCTGAGTAAAACTCTTTCCTGCAAGCAGTCACTGTTGTTTCTAGAAGATAAAGCTGACTGAATGTTGTATCTTGTCTCCCTCATGGGAACCTTGAGTGACATGACAAGCAAGAGACCACACAGCCCAGCAGCATCGGGACGCGACTGGGTACAGGCTATCTGTATCCAGTCTATGGTATAGGCCAGCAATGTCAGATGAGATTGGTTAGGGGCTAGCTGCATGCCATGTGGTCTACGGTACAATCCAGCAGTGTCAGGTGTGACTGGCTACGGGCTGTCTACATGCCATGTGGTCTACGGTACAGTCCAGCAATGTCAGACATGACTGGCTATGGGCTATCTACGCAAATCAGTTGAAACCCAAAGTTCTCACACTACGAATCCATGGAGACGGCAATGCAGACATTAGTACCATGCGGACTGTGACAGCTAATGCTAATCACAGCTTTCATTTGTGGGATGGTGAGAAGGGCAGGTCCCTTGGAAAGCATCCTGAGTGTGCCCACTCCAACTCCAAGGCTCCTCTGAGAGCCAGTGCCCTATTGGTCCGTTTCACTGATCAGCAAAATGGGCTCAGAAATTGTGGCAGACCAGAGCTGAAGCACGGACTCCTCCTGTGACTGGACTGGCGGGGATGAAGACAATCTAAAAAGATACTTGTGTCCCACTGGCAGCCACCAAACTATGAAACAAGGTCCCAGAGCACTAGAATTTTCCCAGGAATCTCACGCTCAAGGGAGAAAAAGGCTGAAGCATGGTGCCATTATGTGGTTCTGAGAGCTGTCAGAACACCTTGCAGGATGGGTGGGGCCACACCTGAGATCAGGACCTAGACGATGGTTGTAGGGTGGGGTCCTTTGTCCTTCTCCCCAGTTTGGTCATGCTTCAGAAATCCCCTTCCTCTGTGTTTCACTATGAACTTGGCTCATGTCTGTTTCTTACTGATGACCAGTACTCAAGCAGCTTGTTGGTCTTGCCAGGGACACGGGCTCTGACCTAACTCTGGGAGCATTTGGGACTGCATGAGGGAAAAGCAGTGCTCGGTATGTCACTAGATGGGTGCTCTAAATCTGAGAATTACTGACTTTCTTTTATAGAAGTTTGTAATGTTCTAAGACACTGAATCCAAAACCAGTGGGGTACAGTCACATGTGCCTGTAATTGTCCCAGGGCAGTGGAGGATCCAGGGGCTAGCCTGGGCTATCCCAGTGTAGCTCACTGTAAACAACCTGGTAATCTAATAAAGGAGAAATGCATTCATTTCACTTTTGAGAACTAATTGATTAGTGGGGTTCCTTTATTTCTTATAATTCACAGAAACATGAACAGATGCTACCTATCTGAGACTTGGATTGCCCTCACGAGTACTGCCACCTCTACAGAAAACCTAAGCTGGAAAAGAGAGACGCTATTAGGGTGTTTAGACACCCTAAACAGCAGCAAACACACACAGGGCCATCGGCAGGGAAGCCAGCTTTCCAAGTCTTGTGTTAAATCTTTGTAGTGTTCAGGATAGAAGCAGTCAAGTGACATGGGACCCCGAAGGTTCTTGGAGCATCACTTCTACCTCTCGAACATAAATCTCACTTAATTCAGTAGATAATCACTAGAATCCCTCCACTCCTCATAGACACCAAGTGCAAGCAGGAGGAAGGCTCGACTCTGTCTTAGCTCAGTGGATTTCCAGAACATATCGTTCCGAGAACACTGCAGTGGCCCCTTTCCAGGAACGTCGGGGAAGCCTGTCGGCTCTGCAGCAGGTTGCAGAAGACGACCCGTGTGTTCTGAGCGGACCACCAAGGATTCAGTTCTGCTAGTTGAGAACAACATTATCAGGTCTGACTGGGAGGCAGGTCAGGGACATCTGTGTGGAAGCCATCTCGTCTTACCTGAAAAAGAGTGGCTGTCACCTGCTTCTTGGAGAGATGGCTCTGGACATGTTCCACGGCTTGTTTGGAGAATGTCTTAGAAACAATAACAGAAGAAAGGAAGGAAGGAAGACATCATGATTTTAACAAGGTGACGTGTCTACAGATCACACATGGCTGACACAGAGATCCTCTAAGAGTAGCCTGTGGGCTCTCTGCACACAGTCCAAGCACATGGTGTCTTCTGAGCATCCAGAGCCCTTATTTAAGTGCCCAGAATAGAACCCTCAGTAATCAAAGTTCCCATGGCAACAGAGTAGAAGGAATCCCACCACTGCCTGACTACATAACCTCTTTCTTCCTTGATGCTGGCTCTATAGAGGTAAACTGTCTGCTGCATCAGAGAAGATGGTACAGGACTATGTATGTAGGAATTCAGCTCAAGCATTCCAACCTAGGCCACAGTGGCAGTTGGCTCTGGGTCTGGGTGGCCTCACTGCCACCCCAGCAGAGGGCAGCTGGGGCAAACAGAACGGAACTTCCATGTGGGTTACAAACTCTATCTTCCAGAAACCTTTCAATGTAGACTGCTTTATTCAAATTGTTTATCACTGATTAACGGGATTCCTACATTTCTTGTAATTCACCGAAACATGAAAGTATGCTTCCCATCTGAGACTATCCTCACTACCACAGCCACCTTCTGTGGAAAAGGCTTTCAGGGAGAAGTCATTCACCCTTAATAGCAGCAAACACACACACAGGCCTGTCAGGGGAGAGGCCAACTTTCTGAGTCTGGTCATTTAAATCTCTATAGTGTTCAGGATGGAGGCAGTCAAGCAGCATGGGCACGCCACTCCATGCTTGTTTTTTGTTTGTTTGTTTTTGTTTTGCTTTGTTGTTGTTTGGTTTCAGCTCTTGTAGACCAGGCTGGTCTTGAACTCACTGAGATCTGCCTGCTTCTAACTCCTGAACATAAATCTCACTTGATCTGGAGGATAATCACCACAAGCCTGTTTGAATAAAACCCTTTCTGCCAAAGCCCCTCCCCTCATAGCTCAGCTGAGGAAAGTCAAATTCACATTTTCCACCAAGACACATGCATCCTCTGTGATTCAGCCAAGGCACCAGGGCACAAAGTGGAGCATCCACCCAGCCCCAATTCTTTCTATAAAGCACAGTAAAGCAATAGAAGCTCTAAGAGGGGCCAGCTCTTGTACAGCCGCGCATAGCATCACTGAGAACTGTAACCACACCCTAAGTGCTAAGGCATGGCAGCACCATCCAGTCAGCCTTCCTGCCACAGTACAGTCTGTGCCTTTGTGTTGCCACATATGAGATTCTGGGCACACAAAGCTCCAGGATACTTCAGATATGGTTGACAGGGAGCAATTTCATCTCATTTTAATTGCTTTAAATAAACTCAAATAGCCTATGTGGCTAGTGGCCAAGGCCCTGGACAGAGTAGGTGAAGACTGTGTGTCCTTTATAAAATGACCCACATTGGTAGAGAGGCATCCTCATGGTAATTTCCACACTGATAATTAGTTCACTTATTTCTGGTGAAGTTAGTTCCTAAGAATCTAGTTTATCTCAATTAGATTGTTTATCTGACTTCTAAGGAAGACAATAATTTCAACCATTACTTAACTATTCGTGAAAAAAATTGACTTAATTATTCATGAATACAATTAACATAATAATTATAGTTCTTATTAATCCCAAGACATCACTGAAGATTTATATTAATCGAATTCTGATTCACCTAATTGTTAAAGTACAGCTAAATTAAAACTAATAAAGCAAGGCTAGGGAGATGGCTTAGTAGTATTTGCATAGCAAGCATAAGAACCTGGGTTCAGTTCTAAACAATACAGCAACACTAATTATCACATCATCATCATCATCATCATAATCATTGTTATGATTATGATGTCTGATGTAGGAGGGTCTTCTATCTATCTGCTGCTTTCATTGATTAATTAATAAAGAAACTGCTTGGCCTAATAGGTCAGAACATAGGTAGGTGGGGTAGACAGAACTGAATTCTGGGAGGAAGAAAGCAGGGTGAGAGAGAGCCACCGCCATGAAGCTGCCAGGTCAGACATCCTGAATCTCTCCCAGTAAGCCACGACCTCGTGGTGATATACAGATTATTAGAAATGGGTTGAATCAATATGTAAGAGTTAGCCGATAAGAGGCTAAATATAACAGACCAAGCAGTGTTTAAAAGAATACAGTTTCCATGTAATTATTTTGGGTAAAGCTAACCGGGCGGGCAGTGGGAAGCAGCCCGCCGTTCCTTTTACAGAAGTCATCATAATCACATCATATAATCACATCATTGTCATCATCATCACATCATCATCATGATGTCATCATCACATCATCATCACATCATCATCACATCACATCATCACATCATCATCTAAGTGTGGTGTAGCATGTAGGACACTGAGGTAAAAGGATTGGGAGTTAAAGTTAAGCCTGGGCTACATAGAGAGACTCTGTCAAATAATAATGAGACTAAGAATGAGAGTAAATCCTCATTTCCTTCATCAAGTCTAGAACAGAAACCTTTCTTCATGATCCAAACAAGCCCTCTCATGGCATCAGCTGCCCGCAGTACCAGGACTGACTTCAGGAAATAAAGCAAGCATATGTGGAGCAGGAGACACCAAGTCAGAAAACCAGCATGGGTATGGGAGAACCCAGACCCCACCCCAGGATTGCAGCTGTGTAGCTGGGCTCCCTTCTGGAAACGGGAGGGGGGGCAGTGTAACCCCCATGGGTGCTGTCTGGGGAGCTGGATGGGACACTCACATGTGTGCAGGACAGGAGCTCCCTCATGATGTAGGCATCGTACATCTGGCGGCTCCGGCGCAGCCGGTCCTCCTCGTTGTCCAGTTTCTCGTACTCTTTTATCTAGATTTCCGGAGATTGCCAACATTAGCTTACAGCTTCCTAGAAACCAGCTTTATTTAGAACCATGACTGACCCAGCCAGGAACCCTTCCCCATGAGAGATAAGACAAATTACTGAGGCAGCGATTCCCTGAAAAATGACCGCTTCGCATGAGGGGATAACAAGGTTGCATCAAGTTAGGCCCTGCTGGAAACACAAATGGACTTCCCTCTCTGGTGACCCTGAAGATGACCGTGGCCACAGGAGCCAGGGACCACTTGCCTAGCCAGTTCTCTCCAAAGCACAGATCTTCCAACCTGGCTGTGCTTCAGCTCTAAGATGGAGCTGGTTCACGCCCTACCAGAGTTCCAGGATCAGCCGGGGAAATTGGTCGGGACTCATCAGCAGGTTTCTAAAGTCATGTGAAGGAAGTGTGGAGGTGGAGGTGGAGCACACTCCTAGATAAAAGCAATGCTTTTCAAGCACTACTGCAAACAGTGGAAATGCAGGCCTCATGTGGTGCATGGCCATGCATCCCAGCTCTCTGGAGGCAGAGACAGGAGGAGTGTAGCCAAGGCTAGCCTGGGCTAGCAGTGAAACAGTTGGAAGGAAGGAAGGGCACACTATTATTTTAAATGTGATGCTAGGAAAGACTGCCAGCTGACTAAACAACGAAATGGAGTTTAGAGACAACCGTCCTATGTGGGAACGGTCCAAATTGCTATTATCTGGTTACGAGAGGTCCCTGGTCAGAAAGCTGTTCCCATTTCTTTAGACATATTTTGACAACACAAGACAAGATTGAAGACAATGAACTATGAAGGTAGAGACACCTTCTGCACACCACGTTGCTGTGCGTAACCTGGTTACACATGTGGTGTCAAACCTGAGAGCCGTCCACCTGGGCTGGCAGAAACAGGGACCTCCTTGTGGGAGGAGCTTTGACCTTACAGACTGGTGTTCACATACTGGAATTAAAGTCAGTCAGTCCTATGAGGATTTCTCATACCGACGAGGTCATAGCTTGGAGGCGGGGAGGTGTGACCACTGAGGCCCTGTAACAGCAGGTTCCCACATTGAGAAATTACCAAGATCCCATCATGTGTAGCACTGTGGCTAGCGCGCATGCCTATGGGATTTCTGGAGCTTGAAATGGGGTCTTCTTGGGGCAGAAGACGGTTACCATAGGACCAGCTCAAGAGGAGCAGAGGCTCTCAGCAGTGCAGTGAAGCTGGTGTAACCAAGGACCTGATTCAACCATCCTACCTCAGTTTCTGAAAACTAACCACATGGCAGCTGCAGAGATGGCACTGCCAGGCGGCTAAAGTCAGGCACAATGTACCCAAGCCACCAGAAAGGAGAGGACTAGGGCTTGGTTCATTTCCTCTGCTTGTTGATTGCTCTGGTTACATTTTGATCTTGGGAGATTCGAGGGTTAATGCCAGCAGGCCTGGATGCTGAAGCAGATGTAACCCAACCAGAGACCAGGTCATTTCCCTGGACATGCAAATGACCTCAAGCCATGGTGCACCACCCCAAAACTAATATCCTGAACACACGCATAATGGGATGCTAGTCCAGGGAACCCATGAGCCAGAGTGGCATCTGGTGAGTCACATGCTCATTCTCTGGAAGTTTCCATGATTTGTCTCTTGCAATAGCTACACAGACAATCCTGACTTCGTGAACAAATGAAGCACGGCCCTGTGTCTGTGCTCCAAGACCCGAGTCTGACGAAAGCTGTGTGAACACCAGAGTAGAGCAAGCACGGGACAGCGCTGAACTTACATCTCATTTTCTTTCAGAAAGATCACTAATTAAATAACAGGCCATCAGTGGTGGCTCTGCTGGCCTAAAAGAATTCTTGATTTCGTAACACTACGTCCAATCCTGGTAGGAGGGCTGATCGGGTACTTAAGTGAGTGGGACCACGTTAGAGGTGTCTCCATGCTAAAGAACAGACACAGTGTCAATGGTGACAGCATCCCCCTTCAGGCAGTCAACTCTCTGCTTGGGCACACACACGGCTGAACATGTCACTGCCCAGGCCGCAGCTGTGTCCTATAGCTCCCCCTCTCTGGGATCTGAGTTCCGCATCTCCAGGGCTTTGCCTCCATTTCTCTCAGTCTCCCATTGGCTTCAGAGCACTGGGCACTCTGTAAGGCTTTTGTCGCTAGCCACACACACCTTAGGGAAAGCTGTCAGGCCCACAGACATCAGCCAAAGGGACTGCACATGTGACCTTTCCTGCTAAGTATCTGCAAAGCATCTCCATTTGGGGTCACCTAAGGGAGCCCTAGCTAGTCACTTGCCACGAATCACAGCCACCACGTCCCTCCCTGGTTACGGGGGTCACCGTTGACTCTTTGCCTACATGCCGCACTCATCATCCTTCAAGCTTGTGCATCATTTAAAACCCATCAAACCCAGACAACAACCTTGGAGCAGAGTGGTCCCCCTGAGACCATGACTGTCAATTAAAGGAAGCACTGCAGAGAGACCTAAGAGACAGGGATAACAGAGAAAGGACCTCAAACAGAAACTATGAGAGAAGAACATTCTGGAGAGAATGAGCCACAAAGGTGGGCTCCAGAATCCACACAGATATTCATTCTATCAAACTTGCCGAGCACATGATGACATGTGGGCATCTGGGTATGGCCAATCTCAGTGGCCCAGAATGGCTAAGGAGCTGAACAAGATTCAGGGTGGACCTATGCAACACTGTCTTTATTGTTAATTAATGTAAAAAGGTCCAGTCCATCATGGGCAACACTGTTCACTAGGTGGAGAAGGGAGATCCTGAACAGGCTGAGAGGAGAAAGTTAGCCTAAAGCAAGTTAGCAAGGACCTTAGGGTCTTTCTACTGTAATGTGACCTGCTTCAAACTCTTGGTTTGACTTCAGCGACAGACTGTGACCCAGGACTTTAAGCAGAATAATCCCGTCCTCCCACTTCAAGGTTCTTGTCTAGGTATTTTATCACAGCAACAGAAATGAAAACAGAACAGCAACCATTAAAAAATTCAACTGGAATTGTCAGAAGTGAAACTCTGGAATCTGAAATAAGCCATTCAGTGGATGGATGGGAGAGCAGGCTGCAGAAGCCGAGACAAAATCCAATTTGCAGAAGAGGAAGAAAAAAATATTGAAAGAAAAACCGATCATAGTGCTGAGGCCAACAGGATAATATCCATCAATCATGAAAATATGCCCAGAGTCCCAGAAGAGAGGAGAGCGTGTGCTCTGATAACTGCCCCAGTGGCTCCAGACTTGTTTAAAGATGTAAACGGACAGGCTGAAGAATTTCAGCAAACACTGAGAAATGAATACGATGTCTAAAATCACTCATTGGAAAGCAGGCATTGCCAGGATGGGGATGGTCAGTGGAACTCTTGTACCTTCAAAGAGGCACTGTAAAGACATGAGCCTGAAAGAGACCTCCCCAGTCTCTGGCAAGGAGAAGCTGTGGCTGTGGCCACAGCACTGGGAGAAGGAAGCCAGTTTAGGACAAAAGAGGACTCAAATAAGAGGCAGGGCACTTCTTGTAGTGATATACCAGTGACATCACGTGTGAGCCTGACCACAGAGCTTCAAGAGAAATCAGAAAGGCCTTCCCCCATCCGAGTGGCAGATTTCAACATCTCTCACGGTAGGTGACAAAGACCTGTGGTGACGTGAGTCCGGATGGAGAGCACCCAGCTCATGGCAGAGGCTCCGGATCAGCACATCCAAATATGCTAGAATCAGAACCTGTCACTGTATCTATCCCTTTAACTTGCCTGTCCTCCCCATCCCCCCCACTCCCAGGCTGCCTTCCTCAATTTCAGTTCCTCACATGCTAAGCTCCTCCCACCACGTAGTTATGTGTGTGCTTTCCTAACCCCACCTCAGAGGGGCCAGTCTTCTCGTCACCCATGTTCTTGCTTAAATGGCACCTGACTGAGATGATACTTGAACTCATTCATGTAGAGTGGTCACCAACCCACAATGAACCACACGGAGTCTGTCTGAGCTCCAGGAGCCGTTCCTATGTCTGTGGACATCCAGCTGGCTGTAGCTTTATCTCCCAGAGAGTAAGCACAGAGACACAGAACCACACAATGCCAGGCATGAGGCTGGGGTTCAAGGAATATGATTGAATAAGCAGGGGCAAAATAAAAAGATCTTAGGAACTGACCCTCTGTTGTTATATTTTCTCTTCTAAGATTGTCTGTGTCATGACAGGTGTCCTGGAAGTGGACAGGAATAACCACCCAGCTCACTGGACCTCAGTCTTAAGTCCCCTTCATGAGAGCTTGAGTGGAGGGAGCTTGGCATCTTACATGCCAGTGATGGTCACGTGATTTGTCTCACACCTCACAGCACCTGGAGGGCATAGCTGCAGGCAGAGTTAAGGAGACTTTTGTATGTGAGTCCTGTAAGCGGTGGGATGGACTTGCCCCCCCCCACCTTCTGAGTGTGGGATCGCAGGTCTGTGCCAACAGCCACTGCCCACTTCCACCCCACCCTGGCATCTGTGCGCAGTTATTTAAGGGACTCATCAATCGCTCCGCTATTCATCGACCCGGTCTGTGTGTCCAGTGACCTTGTCCTCTCACTTGTCCCCTCCCATCGCATCCATCAAGGGCAGGTTCTCCCTGTGCCCTAGTGACACCTTACAGCAAGTGAGCCAGACTGGAGATGGGCTGTCATTTCCACGGCGCCCCGTCTGCCTCGGGTCGATCCCTGGTGTGGGAAGTCCTTCTGTATATGTGTTGCTTTTGTTGGTTAATAAAGAAGCTTTTGGCCAATGGCTTAACAGACTATAACCAGGCTGGAAGATAGATAGATAGATAGATAGATAGATAGATAGATAGATAGATAGATAGATAGATAGAGTAGGTGGAGTAAAAGAGACGCCATGTAGCTCCGCAGGAGACAGACACTGGAGACAGAACTTTACCTGGTAAGCCACAGACACGTGGCGGTATACAGATTAATGGAGATGGACTAGTTTAGGATGTAAGACCTAGCCAATAAGAAACCAGAGCTAATAGGCCAAGCAGGGATTTTATTAATACAGTTTCTATGTGATTATTTTGGACCTGGGAAGCCGGAAACTAATAAACGGCCTCTGCCAACTGATCCCTTCCTGAATGTGGCCTTCTGTGGCATTCAAAGATGGGTCTTCTCAAGAGAGACCAAGGAGTTCTTAGCCTAGCCTGGTGACATTCCACTCTCCTTGGCTTCAGTGTTTGGCATGTCTCAAGGGACGGGGTCCTTCCCTAAAACCTCTTCATTCTCTTTGTGTCTGGAAACATCTTTCCGGCCAGTGGGGAGCCTGAATTCCCAACTACCCAGTTCACCCCAAAAGAGTGGCTATACCTCAGCAGTGGGCATATCACTCCCACCAGCGTGTCCCTCACTTACTCATGTGGCTCCCAGGAAGGGAGCCCATAAGGCTAACCCCCATAAGGCTAAGACAGAGTTCAATGGACCTTCCAGAAACTTCTGCAGTAACTCTACAGATCCTTCCAATCCCAAACTTCACCCAATGTCTTGGGGAAAGCAAATGTATGTCTGGGAGCTCCAGCCCCACAAAGTTCCTGCCCCAGTCCTCGAAGATGGCCAGGAAACCTCAGGCTTTAAGTTCTTTTTCAAATCCTCCAGCCTCGGCTCTCATGGTCACAACCAACACCTACAGACAGCCAAAAGCAGGTGCCGCTTACGACCTCTGAATGACTCTGGAGTCTCATCTGCTTTCTTCCTCCCCCTTGCTCCGAGCCTCTAGAGCAGTGGTCCCAATCTTCCCAGCACTGCAACCTTTAAATGCAGTCTCTCATGCCATGGTGACCACCAACCATAAAGTTATTTTCATTGCTACTTCATAACTGTAAGTTTGCTACAGTTACAAACTGTGATGTAAATATATGATATATAGGATGTCTGATATGTGACCTCTGTGAAAGGGTCATTGGACCCCACAATAGCGGATGAGAACCTCTGCTCTCAGTCTTGAGTCCCAGTTCTCTTGGCAGGGCAAAGGCATAGGCAGAGGCAGAGGCAGAGACAGGCAGATGGCTGCGAGTTCAAGGCTAGGAGCCTGAACTGTACATCAGCCCTGGCTTGTGGGCATGGTCAGTGCTGCCAACTCATCTGCCACCACCAAGTTATTTAATGGACTTCTGAATCACATAAGGTCTTTAAGATTTGCGATCTTTAAGACTGTCCCAAGGCTAAGCTGAAAATACTTTGGAAGGGAATCTCACGAGAGGTCTGAGCCTTACCTCTTCATAAAACTTCACCTGGGGCACGGCTTCGTCAATTTCATTCAAACAGAAGTCTTTAAATAGCAGAAAGCCTAGAGGGAAAGAAAAAAAATTCAGCCGGGGAGATGAGGAAATTTTAGCCCACAAGGCTTCTTTGAAATAATTTGTTTATCACTCAGCATCTCCCTCCTCTACTTCAGGGAAAAAAAAAATGGGGAACTGAAGAGGGTGAACCACAGAGGACTGTACCATACCCATGGCTGGCTTGACATTGTTTTCTCTGCTTACAGCCCCTCCGATTGCTTAAATGTACATTGTCACCAGCCCCTGAGACCGCAGGTCACTATAGTGAGTTAACAGCCCAAGAGGACAGAGACACAGAGGAGAGGGTTCATGTGACCACCACAGGGTACTTGTGGAAACAGGATGCCTGGGGCTGGTGGAGCTTCTAGGCCCTTCTAGGCCCTTTCTTCACATCCTAGCAAACACATGGTATGCAAGCTACCCATTGTCAGGGAATTCTTTGCTCAGGACACCAGGACCACCTTGAAGCCAGCCATGCCTCATGCCTAGAACACCCCAACTCCCTGTCCCACACACAAACAATTCTGAGACTCTTTATTCCCTGCAGTTGCTCCAAGAGCCACCTTTGCTGAGTTTTGCCCAGGATGACACATAACACTGGAGTCCATATGGGAGGTACATGTCCCTGTCTGTGCAAGATTGCTCAAAGGTGAGTGTGCAGGTTTGCTCAAAGGTGAGTGTGCAGGTAAGTGTGTGCGTGCATGCAGGCTAGATGTCAGTATCAGGTGTCTCCTGGTGAGCTCTGGAATCTGCCTGTCTCTGAACACCCAGGGCTGGAGGGATAGGTGAACACACAGACACACCTGGGTGCTGGGCATCCAAACTGGTCTCAGCTTACCTCACATAACTGCACTGAGCACTTCCCAGCCCAGGAGAGTGTATCCCTTTCCACGGCTTCCCCCACAGGCCTCAGGCCTCTAGCTAGTTTTCTGAGTCTCAAGTCTCCTGTCCTTCACAACCATGATACCTAGCAGAAGCCGCACAGTCGAGCCTGAACAAGCCAAGTACATTGAGGATAGAGACACAAGAATCAAAAACTCCAGAAGGTTAGGGGCCATGAAGATGGCTCAGCCAGTACAGGTGTCTGCCTGCCAAGCCTGGAGAGGCCATTAGATCCCCTGGAGCTGGGAGGGGGCTGGGTGGGAGCTGGGTGAGAGCTGGGTGGGAGCTGGGTGGGAGTTGGGTGGTAGCTGGGTGGGAGCTGGGTGGGAGCTGGGTGGGAGCTGGGTGGGAGTTGCACGGGAGCTGGGTGGAGTCTGAACATCTCTGGCCTCTGGAAGAGCAGTGAGCACTCTTAACCACCGAGCCATTCATCTCTCCATGCCCTGAACAAAATTCTCGTAAGTCAGTTTTGTTTTGTTTTTTTTTTTAAAAAAAAAAAAAGGAAACACCTCAATAAAAGAGTGGGCAAATGTCTGGGCACGAAGGTTGAACACTTTGGGTATAGATACATAGAAGGGTCTCCTCCATGTGCCTGCCATTGTCTCAGTGTAAACTATGTACTTGGAGACTCCCCTTCCCAACTGCTAGGATAGCCAGGTTACAAAGACCATGCTTGGTATACGCCTCTCACATTGCTGGGCACATTAAATTTTATTTTTAAAAAGAAAATACAGAGTCATGAGGTGTCAATCTTGCATCCAGGAGGCTGAGGCAGGAGGACTGCTAAAAGTCTAGACCAGCCTGAGCTATCTAGTGAATTCTGGACTAGTCTGGGCTACAAGGTGAGACCATGTCTTAGAAATAAAACAAACAACAAAATAAAATAAAAAATATTTATTCTGGGGGTAAAATAAAAGATAATTTATGGTTATATAATTTCCTGGAGGAGGCATTTAATTATGCTGGAGAGATAACCAAAGTCTTGCCTTTGATAATTAAAATTTTTATATGGCCAATAATAGAAACAAACCCTATCAGTGTGGCTTTCAATATGCAGCCCTTATATAATTAGCAGTTTCCTAACCATTTGAGATGGTTGAGTTTGGCAACAAAGAAAAAATAAACTTTGAGTACATTACATCCTTGAGCAAACACAAAAGGACGGAATTGCTAACATAAGTTAACCGGAGTGCCTTTCTAAGCTCAGGCAATTACCCTGGCGCTGAGTGGGGAGAGGAGTCACGTGGCCAGCCAAGACCCCATGCTCTGAGAGTTCTCTGAAAGGCCTTCAGGAGGCCGTTTCCACCTTCCACATTTCTCTCCACACCTTCAGGAACCACTGAGCGAGCACACACCCTGGTGCTCCGCTCTGCCACCTCATCAAGTGCCTTCAAACAAATGTCTTCATGCCAGTTTCATGACTGCATCATGGGAACTATCTGGGAACACCACACATGTGGCGTGCCTGCTTCATCCGGGTGAGTGAGGTCACAAAACTCACATCGTCTTCCTCTAACACTTGTGCACAGTTCAACTTTTTTTTAAAAAAAAAAAAAAAGACTTTGGCCCAGTGAGATGGTTCAGTGAGTAAAGGAGCTTCCCACCAAGCTGACAAGCTGAGTTTGATCCCCAGGACCCACGTGGCGGAAGGAGGGAAGCGACTCACACAAGTGACCTTTGACCTCACAGGTGCACCTTCACACTCACACAAATAAATTATGCAATTTTTAAAAGGAAAGGGTCTTGGATCAGTCCCCTGAGGGACTTCACTACTACGGTTTTGTTTTGTTTTTATATATGACAAAGTGAGCTGAACATTGTGGGGCACGTGGTTGGACATCGGCTTAAGTAGGAATCATGGCGTGAAGACCAGAGGACGGTGGAACAGAAGCAAGTCGGCGGCGGGAAACACTGCAAGCTTGCAGCACCCAGACAGGAGATGCCAGAAACTCAATGGCCCAAGAATAAAAATAAAATTATCCAAAGGGCAGACAGTGAACACTCACCATAATCATGTTGTGCAGAATAACAAACGGCCCTGGTAATAAAATCATCTGTATTGCATTGTCTTACAATGTTTCAAAGGTTAAGGATGCCAAGAAGCTCCAGATTCAGCATGAAAAATGTGCATCCTGAAATACTGTCTTGAGAGAGCAGTGTCTGTCTAGAAACCAAGCTGCAATGCAATAAAAGACTTCGCTGTCGTGCAATGGGATCAACTAACGCAATAGATTCACGTCAAGCTTTGATGCACAGCACCATGAGACATTACAGCCGTGAAGCTCATCAACACCAAACAGTGCACCATTCGGGTACAAGCCTGGCCAGACATGCTTACGACTCCTCGGCTAAAAGTTACCAAGCACCAACGCATATAACCGAGAAAACATAAATAAGCAGAGAGTAACACCATGCTTGTGGATAGGAAGAATTAGGTCCACCTTTGTCTTAGAATAATCCCAGCTAGTGCAAAGCTCATCAGGAACTTTCTTAAGAAGCCAAGCAACACACTCTAACATTTACATGACAGAACTCAGACAACAAAGGTAGCGACTGGGACTATCTGGGAACGTATTCAACGTCAGCCTTCTTTTTTTTTTTTTTTTTTTTTCTCCTTTACAGTCCAGGTCTTTTATTTCTTTTTGTACATCAGGCCATGAATTCGTAGGGAATGGGCTCCAGTAGCTCAGGCTCCTTGCCGTTAGTCCTCACAAAGTGTGCTTCTCTGGGTGGAGCAGGCTGGCGCTTCAGCTGAACCCAAGTGCCCTTCTCTTTGGCTTCCTTTTTCTTCTGGTCGTTCTCCTTCACCCGCTTCAGGAAGCTGTCCCTGCTCTTCGAGTGCTTGATGTGTTCAATCCTCACATTAATTCTCTTGGCAAGAATCTTGCCCTTAACTTGCTTGTTTACAATGATGCCCACAGCATGCTGGGTGACATTGTAGACTCTTCCGGTTTTGCCATGGTAACATTTATGGGGCATTCCTTTTTGAACAGTGCCCATTCCCTTGATATCTACAATATCGCCCTTCTTGTAGATTCGCATGTACGTGGCCAAAGGAACAACTCCATGTTTCCTAAAGGGCCTAGAGAACATATAGCGAGTGCCCCTCCTCTTTCCCTTTGTGTTTGTCATTTTGGCGAGTTACTGAAAGATGGCTACCACGGCGAAAGGAAGGGGGCGGGGCCGCGCGCTCTTACAAGGAGGGCGGGCTGCCCGAGGCAGGGCTTGAAAAGAAACGCCAGGCCTGCGAGGCTCTTCGAGAGAACCGCATCACCATGATAACCTGGAGACGCTGTCCAACGTCAGCCTTCTATGCACGCTACACGCACACGGAACAGTGGGCAGAACAGAGGACAGATGTACACGGACACAGATAAAACTCGATGCAGAGAGAAGGCTCTCAAGGGACCCCTGGGCCTCTGTGTGACTGTGACTGCCGCTGCTCGGCATGAGGGACAGGAACCGCTAGGAATGTTGCAGCCAAATGGACCCTAAGAAGACTGACTCCAGATGATGACTGCCACAGAGAGAACGAAGGAGAAAGGCTGTGCAACCTTTGTGGTTAGCCGAGGTCACTAACAGCCTACCCATCTGTGGAGAAAACAGGAAAGTGCACTTCAGTATGCATTACCGCTTCTGTGTTAGGAGCTGCAAAAGCAGCCTGAGTATTTGGAGAAACATGCCTGCAAGTCCGGGAAAGGCCTTGCATGTAGGCCCTTGGCAGAACTCTGAGAATTCCCCTCTAAGTACATTTCCATACAAAAATACGTGAGTAAGAGGACTTAGCATTTCTACCCCATATCCAGCATCATCAGCCATTGAAACAAGGGGTCAGAATCTTGTCCCACATAGGGAATAATAAAGGGGTCCTTAAACAGTAAATGGAAAAGCAAATTGATAGAAAAATAAATAAGGCACACATTTAGCCAATCAGATACGGCACTGCATGCCCAGCAGCTCCAGGCCAATCTGACTAGCCCATGCCGTCGGTCCTCAGTGGGCCCTCTCGATTCATCTCAGTTCCAACAGGAGCCAATGAATATAATAAAACAAGCACATGGCTAACTGCCTCCCTGATGCGCTTCCACGTCTTTTAAGTTTACAAATTTTAGTCACATTTATTTATTTATGTATTTATCTGTTTATTTTCATATATATATATATATAGTGTGTGTGTGTGTGTGTGTGTGTGTGTGTGTGTGTGTGTGTGTGTCCCAACGGCAAGCATGTGGAGGTCACAGGAGTCAGTTGGGTTGGTTCCCTCCTTCAAGCAAGTGAATGCTGAGGCTAGAACTTGGGTTATCAGGTTACCTACTGAGCATTTCACTGCCCTCCTTGGTAAACTTTTTGTTTTTCTTTTATTTTGCTTTAGTTTTTTGAGACAGGGTTTCTTTGTGTAGGCTTGGCTATCCTGGAACTCTCTCTGTAGAACAAGCTGGCCTCAGACTCAGAGATCCACCTACCTCTGTCTCCTGAGTACTGGGATTAAAGGTGCATGCTGCCATAATTGTTCGTGGTAAGGGAGCTTTTGCATGTGGACTTAACCCTTCACAGAAAGAACCCATATTGAGTATACTGCCATTGAAGGCAAGTGCGGCCATGTTACCCGAGTTGAAATCCAGGTCCTGTCTGTTCCCAGGAAACCCGCATGCTCTAGGAGGAGCTAGAGGACCTTTCTTTTCTCACAAAGTGCCGAGAGTCCTGGGGACAGAGGGTAAATGGCTGTGTATGAGGCCAAAGGAAAACCCATGGAATATCCTTGTCTGGAAAACAATACAAAAGGGGAATGGGAGGAAACTTCTAGAACACTGGGGAGGGGAAAAGTTGCACCCAACCCTTCCAATAGCTGTATTCCTTCCGGCTGTATAAAATGATCTTGTCACAACTGACAGAATGCACAGTAAGTGTCTCCAGTCCTGAGCAGGGAGGGCTCCCCCGGGCCACAATCCTTCACCAGTCTCAGCCCGCGCTCCTTGTCTTAGGGGCTCTGTTGTGAGAAACAACTAAACCAAAACAACTCGGGGATGAAAGAGTTAATTCAGTTTACAGTCCCAGGCAGTCCATCACTGGAGAAAGTCAGGACAGAAACTAAGACAGGGCAAGAACCTGCAAGGACCATGGAGGGGTATTCTCAATTGATGTTCCTCCTTTCCAAATGACTCTAGTTTGTGTCAAGTGGACTGAAGACTAACCATAACATCCTTCTACAGCACAAACACTGACAATTAGGCCGATTTCAAATGATTTACAAAAAAAATGGAGATAGTCTAATAAACCGCTGGACAAATATTACCCAAAGAACTGTGTAGAGCCATCCACCCACACTGGCTCTGTGGATGTGAGGCAGGAGGGTATCCCACGGACCTGGCACATCCAGACTGTCTGGGCACACGCAGACGTGAGCCGGTCCACCTTGTCTGAATCAAACTCATGTCTTTCTGATTCCACCTCCCAAGTGCAGGGACTGGGCACACACTACCACTCGGGACTGGAAGTCTTTCTGAAGATCTACATGCCTGCCCCTCACAGCAGACTGGCAGTCTGTGCCATAGGGCGCCATGACTGAGGTGACTGTGGTATGAGTCCTGGCCCAGTGTGAGCAATGTGTCTCTGGGCTCCTTCCCCACTTCCTGGAGCGGTGGGCAGGCCTCTTGTGTTTCCTTGTGCTATGTTGGAACTGACAGCTAGGACCATGTTCAGAGAGTGGTCCCACCTCCTTGGGTAAGTAGCTTTTTCGTTCTGTTTCCCTATCACCAGGTCAGACTTGTGTGAAGACAGGGGTTCACCCTTCTTTTCCTCTGTGCCCCCTGGCGAGGGCTGCCAGGAATCAGCACTGTGAGACAATTAGCATGGTGGGAAGCCATGGAGGGTTATAGAGGAAGGGAAGTGTGGAGATGTCCATGGGCTACAGCAAGAATCTCAAAGGCCCTGATGCAGGCATTTTCAACAGAGACGACACTGACTTCAGCTCAGGAAGGACATGTCCCTGAGGAACAAGGGCGGCAAAAGGATGATCTGCCACAGCATGGGGTCTCAAAGGTGCTGTTAAAGCCACTTCCTCCAGTGGCCCAGGGACCCATTGGCAAGAAACCCACATTCGATATGTATCAGCTGGACAGCATGGTGTTTGCTGGAAGCTTCCAACTGCCAAAAGGCCTGTGGGGAATCATTTTAATAAAGTGGGCAATTGTTTTATAAGACATGAAAATCCAGCTTGCAAGTCCAGAGCTGAGGAGATTTGAGCCAAGACACTTCCTGAATACTCAGCCCTGAGCTAAGCTGAAATTCCACATTGGGAATTCAAATCCTTCACCAGTAGTCCCAAGGAACAGCACGCGTGCGTGCGCACACACACACACACACACACACACACACACACACACACATACACACACCAAGCAAACAAAACTCACATTCTCCACATGTGTGCCAATGAATGCTTTAGAAAACAAGGATTTCAGGCACCTTAACAAAGTGATTGACATTGTCCCTCAGATTTGGAAAAACACCAGGTCACCCAAGTCCTGAGGCGCCCAAGGAATCTGGTGGAATCTGGACCCATGCACTCACACAGTTCCCATCTTCCCACTCTAAGAAATAGATTGTGATTGGAGGGGGCGGCGCATGCCTTTAATCCCAGCACTCTGGGAAGCAGAGGCAGGCGGATCTCTGTGAGTTCGAGGTCATCCTGGTCTACAGAGCTGGTTCCAGGACAGGCTCCAAAGCTACAGAGAAACCCTGTCTTGAAAAGAAGAGAAGAGGAGAGGAGAGGAGAGGAGGGGAGGGGAGGGGAGGGGAGGGGAGGGGAGGGGAGGGGAGGGGAGGGGGAGAGCAAGAAATAGAGTGTGATGCTCCTTTTCAGCATGAGACGCGCTTGAGTTCTTTAGAATGACTGGTAAGCAGGAGTGCGGAGACCCTCCTGCCCCTTATCTCAGATCCCCAAAAGCCAAGCACTAGATAGAGGCAGTTGGTTACATGACAGCCCAGACAGAGAAAGAGGGCGGTCTCAAGCCCCAAATTATTTATTAGATAAAGCTCTGCCAATAGCATGAAATTTGGGTGGCAGTCAAGTCCAGCATATGGGGAGAGAGAGCAAGATTTCCTTGAGACCAGTCGGGGGCAGGGAATACTTTAAAAACCCCCATCTCCTGCCGAATAAGTATGCCCTTCCTTTGTGCCTTTTCTCTATGCTGACATCCTGCAGAATGGTGTGGTGAAGACTGCCCTGCTGTCACCATCCCCTGAATTTATTTTATACAGTGGGGTTCTTTCTGTCCACACTTTCCCCATCCTCCCATCCTCTTCCCATTATCATGCCATTCTCCCAGCCTCCCATTCTCCCTTTCTCCCATCCTCCCACCCTCCCATCCTCCCACCATCCCTTTCTCCCATCCTCCCATCCTCCCATCTTCCCATCCTCCCACCATCCCATCCTCCCATCCTCCCACCATCCCATCCTCCCATCCTCCCACCATCCCATCCTCCCATCATCCCATCTTCCCACTCCCCCATCATCCCATCATCCCAGCCTCCCATCCTCCCACCATCCCATCCTCCCACCATCCCATCCTCCCATCCTCCCCATCCTCCCACCATCCCATCCTCCCATCCTCCCATCTTCCCACCTTCCCATCCTCCCATCCTCCCACTCTCCCATCATCCCGCCATTGTCCCTTCTTCCCATCCCTTCATCATTCCTGATGTGAAACACTGTGAAAATGGCAGCTCTGCTGTAGTGCTCAGAGAACATGGACCAGGGAAAGTGCTGTGTTCAGCACAGATGTGATCTGTTTAGGAATATTCTCAATCTTCAGCTTCTTGAGTCCATAAATGTAGAAGTTGCTGTGGTGGACATAGCAGTGAGGGCGGGAGCCTAGTGCTCCTGAGGATGGCAGTGGGGACATTTCTCAAGAGGTAGGAGAAGGAAGGGGGAGAGTAAGGAGGGATCCGAGGCAAACAGTGCAATCCAAGAGAACAAATTGATTTCCTGAGTCTAGCAGATCTCTGCCCTGGTTAGAGTCATGGCGTGAGCCTGGTGTGATGTGGTGTGTCTGTTCAGTTAGGAAGGGAATAAAGGTAAGAATCACCATTTAAGAAAAGGTCCTGAAATATCTTGGAGAGGGGATAATGGTGTAGGCTACAGTAGTAGCATGGAGAAGGACAGTGACAGGCAAGGACACATGTGTCAATCACCTGCCTGAGATCTGCCTGTGTCTAGAGAACAGTGAAGTCATCAATATCCATAGGAAGTAGAGCAAGAAGCCAGAGGTATGAGTTCATGTGTGCACATGCACGTGTGTGTGTGTGTGTGCACTATGCTGAGTACATGCACATGAATTATACATACAGTCACTCCTGAGTGCTGTGCACAGTCTCTGCATGAAAGTATGTTGTGCTGTGTGCATGTGTGCACACTTTCCTGCACACATATGTGGATTACAAGTACTGAGTGCATGTTTGGGTGCCCTGTGTGTTCTGGTAGGTGGGTGTGCACGTGGGGGTTGAGCACTCTTCCAAATGAGCCCCCGTCTCAGCCCCTACAGATGCATGTGTTCTTTCCTAGTCTGCCTGTATATGGAGAAAGGAAATGACAGCTGAAGTTAACTCAGCAGCAGCAGGGGCAATATTACATAAGTAGCATGGCTCCTTAGGGAGTGAACCACAAGTACAGCCAACTGCGCAAGCGGAGGACAAAGCTATTGGTCTGAGCCTGGATGGACAATGTTGCTCATGGGAGAGGAAACTCTACCTTTAGAAAAAAATGCAAGTAGCTTTACCAGCCTGTGAATCATGAGTCAAAGGTCAGGAGCCCAGGGATGTTCAAGCACAGGGTAGCAGATACATAACACACTAAAATGGACCTTTCCTGAATCTTCCTTTGAGCGGTGATGACTGTGGCTGCTTCTAGAATTTGAGTGATGGCTTAACAGGAAGACAAACAAGTTTCCTTGGGAGACAGATGCAGCCCTTCAATCATCGTTCACCTCAGACCTCTCATTTGTCCCCAGGGTGCAGAGGCTGTGGGGAGGGGAAGGTCCCCTATCTGACCCAAGCTGACAGACTGGCTGCCACGATCACCTTGTCAGTATCTAACAATGTCTGCTTCCTCTCCTCGGTGTCTCCCTCTGCATGGCTTTGTTACCCGAGGCAGAAACTGGAATCTGTGACTCTGACTGACCAGGCTCCCCAGGGTTCACCTGCCTGCTCCCTTTAAGCCCTTTATACTGAAAATTCAGTTAGCAGAACTTAGCTGAGCGCTCATTCCCACTCTCAGGAAGACCAAAGGGCTCCTTAACCCCCTCCCCTCCTGCAGTGAATGACTCACAAGGCCAGCACCATTGAACCACTGATGCTGAGTCAAAGAGGGACCCTTGTCTTGCCTCTCCTGTGGTAAAAGGTGACTCTGCACTGATGGGATGGGGAGGGGACCTGGGATGTCTGTCAGGAAAGGGTCAGTCCAGGGAAAATGGGGGTGCAGCATAGTCACGGGTACTGGTCCCACTCTAGGGTCACAAGCAGATTGCTCACTTGTCACCAGGAAGAGGTTGCCCAGCTATCAGTGTCTGAAGATTCTGCACATCTATTTTGCTTTAAGGCACAAAACTTCCAAAACAATCATTTTATGAGCCATAAAACAGATTGGTAGCTTTGCTCATTAAGATTGACAACAGTGAATCCTAAAGTGTTTTGTTTGTTTGTAGACAGGGTCTTGTGTAGCCCAAGCTAGTCTCAAACTCATTAGTGATCAAAGATACCCTTGAACTTTGGTGCCTATGCCCCCAAGTGCTGTGATTACAGGGGTGCAATACTAACCCAGTTTGTGCAAGGCTGGGAACTGAACCCAGGGCTTCATCTATTAGAGGCAAGCACTCTACCCACCAAACCACATCACCAGTCCCTAGCATGTCTTACTGGTATTATCTATAGCGTTTAGTGTTAGTTCTAGTGTTTCCGTGTGGAATAAGACCACACACTTTGTCTGGGATGAATCAAGTTCATCTCCGTCTCTACAGGAAAAAAACTAAGACACGTTCCCTCTTTCAAACGGCTATGATAACATGGTGGCCTCTGTTATGTCCACATGCTTTTATTTTCCCATCAGCAAATACACTTTTCTTGTTCTCAAAGCTTGTGGGGACCCTGATTTTTATACCTGGGCCACAAGAATCAAATGAAATTTATGAATTCTTTATAGATGAATGTTATTTTAAATCATGCTAAAAACAATTGAGAGAAACATTAAGAATGAAAATGAAAAACAATAAAGACACAAGATTAGAAAGAAAGAAGTGAAACTGATTATTCAGACAGCTTGTAGACTAGTCTAAGGAATTCACATATATACACTTATATGCATACACACTTACATGCACACAAATACCATAATTGTACCATAAACACACACACACACACACACAAAACCACACATGAACCACAGTCACACGCTCACATACACACACATAAGAGCACAAACACATACATACAGATACACACACACACTGATGCATACATACAGAGACACACAGGTGCACACATGCAATAGACACACACGAACCACAGATGCACGCACGCACACACACACACACACACACATATACTGGTATATGTGCACATACACAAAGACACAGGCACATGCACACAGGTGCATAAACACAGGCACACACACAGGTGTACACACAGGCACACACACAGGTGTACACACAGACACACACAGGTGTACACACAGACAAGCACCCACCTAACTAGAACTACTAACCTAGTTTGGACCCCAGGAGCTAGCTATAGATCACATTATATTTCTGAATCTCTGCAATGAGCAATCAAAAGTGGAAGCAGCCCCAGCTCGACCCTGTGGAAGAGGTTTCCTTCCTTAGGAAGAAACTCTCTGAGACGCGTGAGGCTGGAAAAGACAGCATTGCCCGGAGCAGTCGAAGCAGCTGAGGCTGTTCACTAATAGGGTCAACACAGGGGCTCCCAGCACACGGACTGAAGGCTCTCTATCACAGGCCCAGAGGAAACTGCAAAGGGATTACCAAAAATCCTCACACAGAAATGTAAAGGGTCCAGAACAGCCCCCAAACAACCTTAAAACAAACAGAGAGAACACGGTGGAGTCTTTTATTTCCCAGTTCTAAACCCTGCTGTAAAGCAGGGACATGAACAATGTCCTATGCCGACTCAGAAGTAAACAGACGTCAGAAGCCTCACTAAGCCAATTCTACAGTCAATTTTCAGCAAGGATTATAAAAGACAATACAATGGGGAAAAGAAAATGTCATGCATAAGAAAAGGAGAGGGGCAGGTGAGATGGCGCAGCCAATAAAATGGGATTGCTGCCAAGCCCGACAGCCTGAGGTCAATTCCTAGAACCCACATGAGAGGAGAGAACCAATTCCCAAACAAAAATTGCCCTTTGACCTTTCATACAAGTCTTGGCATGCATATGTGCACCCCACACACAAATAAATAAATGTAAAAAAATTATACAAATAAAGCAACCCCACTAATTTTGATCTTATTGTAGATTTAAAAACTTATCCCAGTAAGCTAAATATGAAACATAAGAGAAAAACCCAAAACATTTAAAAGAAAGTTGTTACGAACCATTGAGCAAAACGTTTTAGCTATGACTCCGAGCTGTAACCAAAGAGCAAGTGTACAGACTGGACTGCGTTAATAGTGAAACCTCACGGCTCCAAATGCCGCCAGTGAAACAGGAAAGGAGGTATTGCCCACAAGAGCACATTTTCAAACATGACCATGACAATGACAAAGGTAACCCGATTCTAAAGGGCAAGATATTTAAATAGACATTTCTCCAAAGACCATCTAGAAATGGCCAATTATTCAAACATCCCCAACGCTGTTAACTGTGAGGGAATGAGGAATAGAGCCCACAACAAGGTGGCTGTAACCAAATGAACGGCGGGGGTGGGGGGGGCAGTCAGGGACGGGCACTGTGGATGCAGGAAAACAGAGCCCCCATCAGGCGTGCGCATCAGTCCAGCCACTTTAGAAGGAAGTCTGCTGCTTTCTTTATTTAAAAGCTTAACGTGACTTTACCATACAACCCAGCAACTCTACTGTGGGGTGTACATCTTAGGAAAATGGATGGCCATACAGGTGTACACACACACACACACACACACACACACACACAGAGAGAGAGAGAGAGAGAGAGAGAGAGAGAGAGAGAGAGAGAGAGGTTTGTAAATATTCCCAGGTCACAGCTACTTTGTTCAGAATGGACAAAAAAGTAGAGATAATCCTGCGGTCTTCTACCTCCTACATGGATAAACAAAGTGTGGTATGCCCCACACACACCCTGAAAGGGGATGAAATGCTAACATCGCAGCAGCAGATGAAATAAATGAAAGCCAGACACGGAGATCACAGGCTCCATGCAGGGCGAGCCTCCCTCTACGAGAAATAACCAGCAAGTCTAAAGCTCAGACACAAGAGCAAGCCTGATGCTTCGAGGCATTCTCAACAAGAACGGGAGGGGCTACAACAGGAGGGGTCTCCCTGAGACACAGAAATGTCCATCTGGTGTGAACAGGCAGAGACACCTTGAGTAATGTCTCCCTCTGAGAGAGGCAGCTCTGGGAACCTGCTGGGGAGGGACCGAACCTCTCCTCACTTTTCCCTCCAGGTTGTGGTGTTCCACTCCACAAACACCCACCTTAACGCTTAACCATCTGTTTCCAAATAACGCATTACAGGGAAAATACACAGGAGTGAAGCGAATCACTAACCACGTGACACTAACCAGTCCCCTCTTCAGCTCTACATGGTACACAGCACCAAGGGCTCTACGCAGAGGGCGCTGTGACATCACCAGCTCTCACCGCTGCCATGACAGTACCCGATGAAGAAGCAGAACTCACCGATTTTCTGATTGAAAATCTTGTCAAAGGTTATTTCGTTTCTTTCTGCGAGATACCTCTGCATCACGCTCCGGATACTGCAAGATAAGAGTGGCTGTTAGGGCATGGGTGCACAGTGCCCTGCAGACGCTCCAGTGTTTGAGGAAGCTGGGGACACTCTGGGGATGGGACCTGGCTGGAGGAGGCAGATGCTGGGAGCATCACACACTGCCTGGTCTCAGGTTTTGTTTGTTTGTTTGTTTCTTTGTTGACCCAGATGTGAGCAAGCAGCCTCAGACTCTAACAACCCCAGCTACACCTTTCCTGCCACCATGCCGTCCGGGCCACGACAGACTGAACCCGTGTCTTAGTCAGGGTTCCTATTGCTATGATGAACACCATGACCAAAAGCGAGTTGGAAAGGAAAGGGTTTATTTGGCTTATGTTTCCACATCATAGTGGTGGTGGTTTGCGTAAGAGCAGACCCCACAGACGCAGATTTGAATGAGTAGGGGGTGGTATTGTAAGGTGTGGTCTTGTTCGAGGAAGTGTGCCACTGGGAGTGGGCTTTCAGGTTTCAGAAGCTCAAGCCAAGCCTAGTCTCTCTCTCTCTCTCTCTCTCTCTCTCTCTCTCTCTCTCTCTCTCTCTCTCTCTCTCTCTCTCTCTCTGTCTCTTTCTGCTGCCTGTGGATCAGTTGTGGAATTCTCTGCACTTTCTCCAGCATTATGTCTACCCGTATGCCACCACGCTTCCCGCCATGACCATAATGGACTAAACCTCTGAATCTGTAAGCCAGCCCACATTAAATGTTTTCTTTATAAATGTTACTGTGGTCACTGTGTCTCTTCACAGCACTAGACCTTTAACTAAGACAGTGGCCCATCACTGAAGGAAGTCAAGACAGGAACTCAAACAGGGCAGGAAGCTGGAGACAGGAGCTGCTGCAGAGGCCATGCTGGTTACTGGCTTGGTCCGCATGGCTCGCTCAACCTTATAGAACCCAGGACCACTAGCCCAGGGATGGCACCACCTACAATGGGCTGGGCCCTCCTCCATCAACCACTCAATAAGAAAATGTCCTACAGCCGAATCTATGGAGGCATTTCCTCAGTGGAGTTTCCCCACCTCGCTTGTGTCAAGTTAGCATGAAACTAGCTAGCACAACCCTCAACTATAAATCAGCATAAACCCTTCCCCTTTCTTGCTCTACATTTAGTCACAGAGCCCCAAAAGAAGAGAATGGCAGCTGGGGGCCGAGATCATGGCTCTGACCACCTGACCCTGTGGCTCTCGAGCTGATGAACCAGTGGGCAGAGGAATCAAGGCTGTGACCACTTGACTGTGCGGTTCTCAGGCTGATGAACTCATCTGCAGGGGAATCATGGCTGTGACCACCTGGCCATGCGGCTCTCGGGCTGATGAACCACTTCACAAAGGAATTTGGAAGACTTTGGATCTAAGAACTGAAGAGCCCTTAAATGCTATTAGCAGACCTTAATGCTCCAGAAGATGTTCAGAAGGCCAGAATGCCTAAAATATGCAAGTGGTAGAGGCCACGCCCAGCAGGTCCACGGGGATAAGAGCTGCCTTGAGGGCCAGACTACAGAGTGCGGCTGTCTTCTTCCTATGCCCCCCAATCTTGAGTGAGGCTGAACTACAGTGGGGTGCAGAGAAGAGACCACCTCAGGGTAGCATGGCATTCTGGCCGGGATGGAGCTGGGGCAGAGAGAGGAAAGATGGATATGTGAAAGGTGGGCAGCTTTTCAGGGAACAGACAGTGATGTGAGCAAAGCTGTGGTTAAGTCGCTCAGGGGACATGCACAAGCCAAGGCCTTGTAACTGTGATTAACGAAAGAGCCCCGGACTCAGAGCTGGAAGAGGAGGAAGAATCGCAGGGTGTTGTGATACAAGGGGGGGGAGTGGTTGAGCAAAGAGCACCCCCCAGGTATCTAAGAAGAACGTTTTCTCATTTTCAGCCACAGAGGGCAGCTGTGGTCCACAGGGGTCGGGTGGAGTGAGAGAGGGTGGGAATGGGGTGGGGTGGGCTGGGCTAGGGAGGAGTAGGGGTGGCAGGTCGCATCTCAGATAGAACAGAATGTGTGGCTCTCCACATGGTGTTGGTTTCACAAGAATAAAGATGCAATGCTTGCACCTAGGTTCTAGAACCCTGAACCCTGGTCATGGGTACCAGGGAACTTCTGAGCAGGTAAAGCCTAGAATGCAATGGGGAACCCAGGATATCGAGAGAGCCCAGAAACAGAAGTTTGACAAAGCACCCAGTAGAGCAGGCCCAAGAGCGTGGTCACAGGTGCCACAGGCAGCAGAGCTGAGGCTGTGGATGTCCAAAATGCTGGAGGCCATAAGACACCACCAAGAGCCCCAATCCTGAACCTGGGGCTGTGGAATCCAGGGTCTACCTTGCTGGTTGTTCCTGCTTTGCTTGGTCTCTCCTCTCTAGGCCTCTACTCACCGTTCCAGCCCTTTGGAACGGTAATATGCACTCAACACACGTATGCTGGAAGTAAGGAACGTATTTTTAATGTTGCATAGACTTATAGTTAACAGTTTGTCTTCAGTCCAGGAAGAGACTTTGAAGTTTTTGTTTTTTTGAGATAGGGTCTTGGAACTCTCTGTGTACATCAAGATGGCCTTGAACTCGCAAAGGTCTACCTGCCTCTGCCTCCCAAGTGCTGGGGTTAAAGGTGTGAGCCACCCAGGCCTGACTGAGACTCTGGACTTTTGAAAACAGTGTGGAAACAAGAAGCCTTTTGAAAGGAGACTGGACACAGTTGCATCATGAGATGGCCGTGAGCCTGCAGGGTCCCAGGAAGAAAGCTACGTTTAGGTGTAAAATGTCCCCCACAGAACCCTGTCTTTGAACTCTTGGTTGCAGCTGGTAGTGCTGTTTGGGGACTGTGTGGGTCCTTTAGAAGGCAGGGCACAGTCAGAGGAAGTGTGGCACTGGAGTGTGGGTCATAAGGTTCACAGTCAGAACCCACTTCCCTTCCCATCTCTATTTCCTGATCCGTCCAGATGTAAGCAAGCAGCTTCGTGTTCCTGCAGTCACATTCAGAAGCCTCCTGCCGCCATGCTGTCCCCACCATGATGGACTGCACCATCAAACAGTAAAAGGAAGTAAGCAAGCCTTCCTTCTTCAGCTTGTTCTGTCAGGCATTCGGGTACGACAAGAGGAAGAGCAATCGATACAGTGGCAGAGTTTAAAGACTACATTAAAAGTGCAGCATGAGTAACCCTGATCCACAGAGGGAGAAAGAGATGGTCACTGCCACTCACGGACATCAGCTGTATGAGAGATTCCTCCCTCTGCTGTCCAGGATTAAAGGAACCGTCCAGGGACTGACAGCAGCCAAGACTCCAGCCACCACCCTCTCCCAGGACCCGGCTCCCATGCATGCACATATATTCCACACATAGTCCCATGCATGCATACATACCCCCCACAGCCCCAAGCATGCATATATACCCCACAATTTCATG
Organism: Myodes glareolus; assembly: GCF_982192425.1. NCBI lineage: Eukaryota > Metazoa > Chordata > Mammalia > Rodentia > Cricetidae > Myodes > Myodes glareolus. The sequence continues at coordinate 130,661,953 of NC_142027.1, forward strand.
CATGCATACATACATACCCCTCACAGACCCATACATGTACACACATACTCTCCACACAGTCCCACACAAGCACACACCCCAGATATGCACATAAATGCCACATACATATTCCATGTATAGCCCCAGGTATGCATACATAATCCAAACAGTTTCATGCATGCAGACATACCCCACACATGGCCCCATGCATGTACACACATACTCCCCCACACAGTTTCATCCATGTACACATACCCTGCACACAGTCCCAGGTATGCACATCAATGTCACATGTATACTGAACACACAGCCCTAGCCACATGCACACATACCAAATGCATACCCCCATACATTACCAGGCATGCTTACATAGAAATTCTGCTATCAATCTCTTCCTTAAACAAAAGCAAAAGATGCCCCCAAGACACAGAATTAGTGTTTTGAAATAATTTCCATATGCCACCAATTTTTAAAGTGATTAAAAGGGAAGAACCTAGTTACAATAAAATTAAAAAGCTGAAATGCCTTGAAATTAAAACCTTCCAAAATGTGCACAAAACATTTATGGGGAAAATTATAAAACACATAGAGAGATTAAGGAGTGGGGATACGCACCACGGTTATGAACAGAAATACTGACATTAAGAACATTCAAAGATCTGCCGCATTTCATTATTAAGTCGGTCTGAGTCCATCAGGACCCCAGGGGGACTTTCACAGAATGCAGAAACAAGAAACAATTTATATGAAACAACACAGAATCTAGGGCAGCCAGTATATTTCTAAAAGAAGAGAAGTAAGATATCAGGGCTAATTTTGACCCAAAGAAACGCTGGATGCAGAAGGAGCGGTGAGCTCAGAAAGTGAACAACATACACACTGAACCATGATGTGGGACAGAGACAGGAAATGGAGAAGGGGGCTTTTCAGCTTGTGAGCCCCAAAGCACTGATTCAAATGGAATGAAATCTAGTCTGCTGGTGACAGTGAGTGAACAAGCTACTACCATATTTTGCATTTATTTAGTATGTGTCAGTATGCATAGTGCAAGTGTGGAGGTCAGAGGACGTGTGGGTTTAGTTATCTTCTGTCTGTGGTTTTGGGGCATAAAATTCCTACTGCAGGCTTCTCATCAATCGCCTTTACCCACTGCGCTCCTTGATAGTCAGAATTACTTTTTTTAAATCTGTTTAAAGGCAAACCAAGGTATAATTCATTTTTAATTTTTTAGTATATATCATATTTTAGTTAGGGTTTCTATTACTGTGAAGAAATACCATTATCATTGCAACTCTTATAAAGGAAAACATGTAATTGGGGCTGGCTTACAGTTTCAGAGGTTTATCCCTGGCAGGAAGCAAGGCAGCAGGCAGACAGACATGGTGTTGGAGGCAGAGCTGAGAGTTCTACATCTTGGGCCTCAGGTAACAGGAAGTGAACTGAGTCCCACACTGAGTGTAGTTTGAGCATATGAGACTTCAAAGCCCTCCCCCACCGTGACATACTTCCACTCACAAGGCCACACCTCCTAACAGTGCCATTCTCTACAGGTCAAGCATTCAAACTGTGGTGATTTGAATATGTATGGCTCCCACAGACTCACGTGTTTGAAAGTTTGGCCCATAGATAGTGGCACTATTAGGAGGTTTGGCTTTGCTGGACTAGGTGTGGCCTCTTGGAGGAAGTTTGTCCCTATGGGGGCAGGCTTTGAGTCTCATAAGCTACACCCAGTGTGGGACTCAGTTCACTTCCTATTGCCTGCAGATCAAGATATAGAACTCTCGGCTCCTTCTCCAGCACCATGTTGGCCCGCATGCTACCCTATCTTGCCATGGTGATAACAGACGAAATCTCTGAAACTGTAAGTCAGTCCCAATTAAATGATTTCCTCTTTAAGAGTTGCCGTGGTCATGGTGTCTCTTCACAGCACTAGAAACCCCAGCTATGACACAAATAGTCTACGGGAGCCAAACCTATTCAAACCACCACAAATCATAATTCAATGCATATCTTGGCAGCACTGTTAGGTGAACCTTACACAAATACACGCACCCTGTAACTCCTTGTCCTAAACATAGACATCAAAAGTTTCTATCAGTCCTACAAGGCAGAAAGCCTCCCACAGATTCTGGAGTCCAGGCAGCCAGTGGCCTTCCACACAGGCCACGTGATGCAGGTCAAAACTGCAGCTCGCATCGGCCTCCACGCTGGGCTGTCTCATCTCATGAGCTTGCTTTTTTCTTTAGCCCCAGGGCTACTCCCACACTCCATATTGTGAGTCCTTAGCCTTTCTCCAGCCAAGCTTCTGTTGCTGCAGGAATAGCCCAGGGTTTGCTGATCATTTGTCTGTGGGCATTTGTGTTGCCACCAGTTTGGGATTGTTATGAATAATAAACACCTTAAATACCCATGTGCAAGACATTTTAAAGACACGTGTTGTCATCTCTCACAGGGAAACACCGAGGAGCTGAGATGCTGCTTGCCTGGTAAATTCTATCATCCATCAAGGGAAACCATGAACCCCACAGTCCCATGCAGCCCTGTCATCACACTGCAACCAACAGCATGTGATGCTTCAAGCCGCTCCTCCACCCTGGTCCTACTCAGGCTATTCTCTCTTTCAGACACCTTGCTGTGCATGGAAGATCTTGGTTCAGTTTGCATTTTAGCTTGCACTTCCCCCATGAGCAGTGATGTTGAACATGTCCGTACGTGCTGACTGGGATCGACACATCTACTTTTGTGAGGAGCCTCATCAAACAGTCTGACTTTTCGCCAGTCTGGTTATTGAACGGAAGGCTTCTTTATGCAGCCTGGAAGAACAGGTGTCTATACGACTCAAGTTGTCCCTGGATTGGCCCTTAGCCTCTTTCTCTTGGTTTCTCACGGGGTCTCTGCAACACTGGTTTAGTTGATGACGTCATACAATGGGTCATTTCCCTGGTCAGCAACCCTGGTTGCAGTGTTCATACCTCCAAGGCCATCTAGATTTTCCTTTAGAAGTTTCAGAACGATCAGAGCTGGGGAGATGGCTCAGTGGCTAAGATCACAGCTCGCTCTAGCAGAGGACCAGGGTTCAGTTCCCAGTACTCACACGGGTGACTCACAAACACCTGTGACTACAGTTTCATGGGATCCAAGGTACTCTTTTAGACCCATGCGCAGACACACACAGTCAAAATAACAAAATAATTCTTAGCTGTAGCTCTCCTGACAGGTGCAATGTTCATTTCAGGCTGACCTCTGTGCACTGATAGGGTAAAAGACAAAAAGGTCTTGTTTCCCATATTGTCCCTAATGGTTCATTGTTTTGTCATAAGACCATCTGACCCTCACTGGGGCATCCTGAATCCTCTGTGGAGCCAACAGCATACACCCACAGCTCTGTATTTGCCCCACCTGACCCCCTCACAGAAGTACCATGTGGTCTGGTCTTCACTGCTCCTCCGCTAGCTTGGGGGTTGCATGGGTGATAATCGTTTCTGAGGTAGCTTGGGAGTCACTGAGTTCTTGGAGATGTCGGGTGCCTGCCAGTTACTGATTCTGGCTTAATTCTTCAGTGGCTAGAAAGCACACACCAAATGGTTCTGCTCGCTCTGGATTTGTCAATCTTTGCTTTACTGTCTGGCATGTAATCTATCTTTGAGTCTTTTGTACATGTGTTGCTACTGGAAGAAGTGATTGGTAAATAATCATTGGGTCAGAATGAGTAATAGTGCCACTTAGATTTTCCAGATTCAGTATTGCCGGGGCGGAGATAAAGAACTCCCAAACTTTAATCCTGACTGTCCAGGTCTGCTTCCGATGTCACCTGCATTGTCTGCTTCGTAGCTCTATTAGACACATGAACAGTGGGTACTGTGAGTCAATGCTGAGGGGACCCATCACCCTGAAGCTCCTCTTCTTCATGCATGTCACAGCCTTGGTTCATTGAAGCCTGACTAGGTTGCTGCAGGTTTCTCCCAGCTGGTGTCTGTGTGGGGTCCACTGCCTAAGCATCTGTGTTTCCTACCTGGGTGAGTTTCTGGCTCACAGTGTACAGTTGGACCTTGCTTCCCTGTTCTCCTTGACCCTCTTTGTCTTTTCAGTGAAGTATGTGGACAATTTGCATTGACCGTATGTGGGTGGACTTAAGTAGATAACCCTGCTATTGAATTTGTGTTTTCTTGTCAGCTCCTTTTCTTCAGTTTTTTGAGTTTCTTAGCCATGGAAATGCAGGTTGGAAGGGTTTTAATTTGTTTGTATTTTTTTTACACTTTATTTATTTTGGGTGTGTGCACACATGCACATGCCATGGTGGTGTGTATATGGGGATCAGAGGCTAACCCAGGGAGTCAGTTCTCTCCTTCTACCATGTGGGCCCTCCAGGCTCAAATGTCATTAGGCTTGGCAGCAAACACCTTTACCTGCTGAGCCACCTCAGGTGATGACTTGTATGACATTTAACAAACACATGGTCTGCCACGTCAATCCATCCCAAAATACTTTCAATGTGCCAAGAGGATCTCTGAATCCACAGGCAATCTAAGTCTGCTCCTACTGAAGGCTATTTACCCACTGGCCGTGTATCTTTGTCCCTTGTGACCCCTAGACATTCCAGGTAGAAACATGCAAGAGTATGGTCTGCCGCTGTTGCACAGGGCATATGTGCATTCCTTTTTCAGCATTGCCGAGGGGAATCCCGTGGACTGCATATACCATGTGACTTGCTGATTTGTGATTCCAGGAATGCACACACCATTCTCCACGCGGAGCTAATACCGCAAATGCACGGTAGACAGTGTTGACCTTCTGACCTCTCCGTGGGCCTGGATAGTAAATTAGCCAGAGTAGATGATAAACAAGTTAAGCACCTAATCTGTCTGTTGCTGGCATGTCTTCCGTGGGAGAACCCCTTCAAATACTTTGCCTACTTTGAGGAGAGCTGGTATTTACTATTTTGTTCTTTCTGTATTCAGGACTCGAGTTATCATATATTATCATCAGGATGTTTTGTCAACAGTCACCTGGGAGGGACTCACTGAGGGACTGTAGGTCAGGTTGGTCTGTGGGAATGCTGGTGGGAGATCATCTTGACCATGTTCACTGTAGGTCAGGTTGCCTGTGGGAGATCATCTTGACCATGTTAACTGTGGATCAGGTTGGTCTGTGGGAATGCCAGTGGGAGATCATCCTGACTATGTTAACTGACTTGGGAAGACCCAGCCTAAAAGTGGGCCGTGCCATTCCCTTGTCTTGAGACCTGAGAGCTGTGAAAGAGGAGGAAGTGATCAAGTGCAAATGTGCAGGATTTGTCCTTGCTGCTCCTTTCTGTGGACGCGGCTGCTCTGACTCCCTGCCGCCTTGACTACCCTCCAGCGACAGCCGTAACCTGGACTTAGGACTTAGAATAGACCTTTCTCTCTTCAGTTGCTTTAGCAGCTAGAACGAAAACCATGACAGCTATTTAAATAGTTCCTCAGAGTTTAAAGTCTGTCTTGAAATCCCTTGATGTCTTCGAAGGGCATTAGTGTTTGCAACTTGATTAATCTTGACTTTTCAATATTTTTCTACTATGTGTTGAGCTTCTGGTGCCAAAACCAAACCAAACCAAACCAAAACTGCTTCGTCTGAGGCTACAACCTATCCTGCCAGGGTTTTCTTCTAGAAGGTCCTCTTTAGCTCCTAGGTGCAGGCTTAAGATGCAGCAGGGTTCCTCTGGGGTGTGGCGGATGGTGTTTCCTTGACTTCTCTGCCTGCAGAGGCTCCTTGCTTAGCATCCTTAGTGAAAACACCTATCAGAGCTCTCTCCCCTGAACCACGATGATGGTGCTTCAAACTGCGGAGAGGTGAGGACTGCTCCTGGCTCTGCATTCCACCCTGCAGGGTGCAGGGAGAGAAGAGACAGCAAGATCGCTCAGCTCAAGGGAAGGAAGCATCATTACTGTCCTTCTTTGGAGTCGGTTACTAGTGATGAACTTTTCAAATAGGGTACAATACGTAATTTAAAAGTAAAATTAGGCTAGCACATGTTCCTCATTTCTCAGTGTGTCAACTGCTGCCTGGAGAAAGGCACCAAACTCAACTCTACATGGGCTGCTTGTTGATTTGCTTCCTTTGGAAGACAGGATCTTTTCTTCTTTGATGAACTAAGGAATCCATTTGATCTAGAATCTCACATGTTATGATTGGCTCACACACCATCCTGGCACCTCTAGAGACTGTCTCAGGAACATTCTAGACTCCCACAGTAAGCACATTTACCAGCCTAGCATTGGTTCCATTCTGACTCTCAATTCTTGCCTTATTTACCATGCTGAGACTTTTGAATCTGCCTCCTATAAAAGCTGGCCCAAGTCTCAGAGCCCAATCCACTTACATGCAGGAGTTCTCAAAGCAGTATAATTATCTTTCATTTAAAGGCCCAATTTCCTTTCTCACTGAAACCTATTCTATGCTTATGTCTTGATTTCCTGCTTGTATCTTCAGTATTTCTCATGTTTAATTTCAGGCTCAGAGAAAGTGGTTGGTCTTCCAACGCAGCATACAGAAAATAATTTGAAATGTGCCATAGACTTCAGTGGGGTGCACCGCAGACGTTCATGCGGAACCACAGAACTTCCCAAAGAAAACCACAAAAAAGCTTCTGCCCCCAGAGGAGGAAACAAAGATATCAGATACCAGCGTGGACCACCGGCCACACAGCTGACAGAGTAGTCAATAAATGATGTTGTGCCAGTGAGGACCACAACCCGGAGTCCCAAAACACATGTAACATCCAGCCGGCAACACACATCTGCAATCCAATCCCCGGGGGCACCAGAGACAGACAGACCATTGGAACCTGCCAGTGAGACCCTGTATCAAAACAGAGTGGAGAGTGACCTAGGCAGACACTCAGCATTGACTCTGGCCTCCACACTGCACACGAGAAAACAGAACTGGGAACCATAAGGGAAAAACTGAGCCATTGGCATCAAAACTTCCCTTTTGCCATTAGAATTGAAGAGGGTGAAGGAAAAGCCACAGCCTGAGAGAACCGACTACAAATGCAGATCACCATCTGCCTGAGGCCTGAATCCAACAGACGTGAAAACAAGGGCTGGAGACAGCTGCGGTTAAGAGCACCTGTTGCTCTAGCAGAGGGGCGAAGTTCCCGCATGGTGGCTCATCATCGCTGTCTGTAACTTCAGTTCCAGCGGACCCACCACCCTCTTCTGACCTCAGAGGGCGTCAAACATGCACATGGTGTGCACACACACACATACACATACACACACACACACACACACACACACAGAGGCAACCACTCGTACACATAAAATAAATCAATCTAAATAAGAAATTTAAAGAGAACAGCAATCTAAAACACTGTGTATGTTGGTAAACTCCTGTAACCCCAGCACTCTGGAGGTGGAGGCAGGAGAATCAGACGTCCTCAGCTACATGGCAAGTTGAGGGCCAGCCTGGGCTACCTGGGACCCTGTCCCGCCACCAAAAAAAAAAAAAAAATCAACCCAATATAAATGAGAAAATACAAATGAACAGACCCTTCACTGTAGGCGAAAAAGCTCGTGAAGAGGGCAGCATCACGAGTCGCCAGAAACGAGGAACTGAAACCACAGTGTAACTTCAGCACACACTGCCAAAGAAAAGGCCAAACCCCATGTCAGCAAACGCAGAATAACTACTGGGAGCATGGAACAGACACCGCAAAGGGCTTGGCAGCGCCCCGAAGTTCAACAACACTGCCGTAAGACCCACCTTCCGCTCCTGGGCACTAACCCCAGAAATGTGAACGCATACAACCATATATAGCCTTTATTAGCTAACACATGACAGGTTGGTAATCTCAGCCTTATCCAAGCTAAAATCTGGAAAGCACACACATTCCCACAAGGACGTCAGCTAATGGCTATCGATGAGCCAGGTAGAGGCGGGTAGATACCTGAGAGTTTGAGGCCAGCCTGTTCTACATAGTGATTCTGGGCTAGCCAGAGCAACGTGATGTCTCAAAACAGAGGACTGGAGGCAAACAAGCTACTGATTTATGCACTAAACAACATAGATAGAACCTAAAGTAATTACATTGAGTTAAAGAACAGAGACTGAATCTCCCCTCAAAGCAGTGCATGCTCTTTGACTGCAGAGGGCAGACCAGGTGCTGAGGATGGTGTGTGGAGATGTGTGTGTTATTACTTAGTATATGTAATTTAGTCACATACTTGCATGTTTAATTTTGATGGAATCAAATTTATTGGGTTTTCTTATAGTTCACTGTGTGTCTGTCTTGTCTCCTTTATTTTTTAACTTTTAAAAATTTGTATATGTATGGGTGTTTTGCTTGACTGGACCTCTGTGAGCCATGCATGTGCCTCGTGTCAGAAGAGGCCAAAAATGGGCATTGGCTATGTCTTGGGACTGGAGTTACAAGGCAGCCGTGAACTGCCATGTGGGTGCTGGGAACTGAACCCCATACATTTGAATACTTGGTCCCCAGTTGATGGAACTGTTTGGGAAGGGATTAGGAGGTGTGACCTTGTTGGAGGAGGTGTGCCACTGGGGACAGGCTCTGAGGTTTCAGAAGACTTGACTCTTCCCAGTGTGCTCTCTGCCTCCTATGTGAGTCAGATGTGAGCTCTCAGCTGCTGCTCCAGGGCCACTCCTGCCTGCCGCTGCCGTGCGTCCTCCATGACGGTCATGGGTTCCTATCCATGGAACAACCATAAGCACACCCTTCCTTCTGAACTTGCCCTGGTCATGGTGTTTTATCACAGCAACAGAACATGAGGGACCTGATTTCTGGAACAACAACAACAACAACAAAAAATAATCAAAAGGTAACAGCAGAAGGGGGGACAAGTGGTCCGCAAGGCGGAAAAGAATGTACCAGGTAAGTACAAACTAAGAAAAACATCTTTTTATGTTAAAATGTTGCCAGGTGCGGTGCCTCTAACCTTAGCACTAAGGGGCTGAGGCGGGGGGATCATGAGTTTGACATCAGCCTGGACTACATAGTGAGACCTTGTCAGAGAGGGTGGGGAGAAGGGTGAGGAGAGATACCCGTGGCTTGATTGGACATCTGAAGTAACTTGTATCTGAAAAGTTAGTTGCTCTCATGAATGCTTACAGAAAGAGCTGGGGTGAAACAACATACCTGCCTGGGGGTGTGGCTTAATAACCAGGGGTAATGGGAGGTGGAGGGAGATGAGAATGGTCAGGTGCCCTAGAGGACGGGCTGACGGGGGCAGAGAGGTGGCTGGGCGAGGTGGTGCTTCACACGCCGCTCTCTCCTGCACAGTTGTGACAGCTTTGCCACGCAAAGTGTGAAAGGACCCAAGTCCAGCCTCCAGCTTCCTTGACAGCTTAAGCCGGGGTATAAGACAGATTCTGACTGGAGTCCAGTAGGTTCCTTACAACTGCACGGCAGCTGGGTAGAGAGACAGCCGCACTGTGGAGGACACGGACCAGACAGCTCCGTGACTAAAACGCCTCTGCTACTCAATCACATGAAAAGGCTGGCAAGATGGCGCAGCAGACAAAGGGGCTTGTTGCCAAGACTGACAACCCGGGCTCAAGAGCCAGGACACACATGGTGAAAGGAGAGTGGAGGGACATGACTCCCGCAAATGGTCCTCTGACTTCAACGCACACGCACACACACAATTAATTGAAGGACCAGCCACCTGATCTCCTCAGGCCAAGGGAAGAGCGGTGGAGCCCCAGCTTGTGGCTGTTGGAGAAGACTCAGCGGTTGACCTGACTGAACAGCTTCCACAGTTAAAATCCACCAAGCTCCACCTGGGGCCTGACTGTTTCACTCTAGCGCATAAATATTTTCCCCGGTAGGCATCACATTCCTGTAAAAGTCTAGCTGCACAGGAAGCAGGTGGGGAGACCAGGCCAGCTGGTGTGTGCGAGGGCTCTGCAAACCACACACACTCAGATGGCGGCTGTCACCATTCATCAGGATCACAAACCACAGGGCAGCTTCTTTAAGAAAAATGGCTCGGCAGTCGCTTCAAACGTCAAGTCCCACAAAACGAAACCGCAAGACTTGGGTGTTTTGTTTTCTAATGTACAGTTGCTAGAGATTTTCCACAAACAACTCATTAGGCACACAACCCAGAACCAAATAGCCAAAGTCACCATGGAAACTTTGCCTTGCTGTTTAATCCACTGGACCACACAGGCTGCACAGTAGGCTGCGTAAGTGCTTCACTGTGGAGATGGGGGCCATCTCCTCCACAGCCTCCTCCACCCTCAGCTCCTCCACAGCCTCCTCCACCCTCAGCTCCTCCACAGCCTCCTCCACCCCCAGCTCCTCCACAGCCTCCTCCACCCCCAGCTCCTCCACAGCCTCCTCCACCCCCAGCTCCTCCACAGCCTCCTCCACCCCCAGCTCCTCCACAGCCTCCTCCACCCCCAGCTCCTCCACAGCCTCCTCCACCCCCAGCTCCTCCACAGCCTCCTCCACCCCCAGCTCCTCCACAGCCTCCTCCACCCCCACTCCTCCACAGCCTCCTCCACCCCCAGCTCCTCCACAGCCTCCTCCACCCCCCTCCACAGCCTCCTCCACCACCCAGCTCCTCCTCCATCTTCTCCACCCCCAGCTTCTCCCCAGCCTCATCCACCCCCAGCTCCTTCTCAGCCTCCTCCACCCCCAGCTCCTCCCCAGCCTCTTCCACTCCCCAGCTTCTCCCCAGCCTACTCCACCCCCAGCTCCTCCCCAGCTTCCTCCACCCCCCAGCCTCCTCCATCCCCAGCTCCTCCACAGCCTCCTCCACCCCACAGCTCCTCAGCACTCAGTCTTGCATATAAATCCCACAGCCTTGAGCGATCTAGCACCCACAGTCATTTGTCCCTGAACATCCACCTGTCAGTGAAGCTGTGTGCTACTCCTGTGCAACTCCAAGATCTAGACAGTCAATGCCATGCCGTGTGTGTGTGTGTGTGTGTGTGTGGTGTGATGCAGACGTATGCCCACATGTGTATTCCAGCACATGGAAGTAAGAGGTCAATGAGCTTCTTCCACAAAGTGCCATTTTTTTCTTTTTTCCTTTTCATTCATTATTCCATTTATTTATTTACTTGCTTATTTATTGCAACATGGTCTCCCAATGTGGCCCCGGCTGGCCTGGAACTCACAGATATCTGCTAGGTTTGGCTTCCCAATCAATGGAAGATGTCCACCAGGATACACACACCCTGCATGCACCACCTTTTTTGAGATGGAGTTTTTCCCTGATTCCGTGAGGTCAGCTGGCCAGCACTCCACAGGTTTCCCCTGTCTCCGTCCCCTGTGCCAGGATTATACACAGGAGCCACTGGGCATGTGAATGCTGAAGACACAAACGCTGGCCCTCTTGGTCGCACTGTGAACCCACTCCCCAATCCTCTTCTTTACGCTACAGTAAACATACTTAAATTTCATTATCCAGGGTTCCAAGTGACAGCACTGGACCTCACCTTGTCTGGTGCTGCCCTCCTGCATCTCTGCATAACCTACCCTAAGGGGGGCCAAATAAACACCTCTCTGACAGGACAATGCCTGGAAGAGCAGCTGAAGACTGAGATCTGAAACCTGCAAATCCGTGACTGGCCAAGTGCAGCCTATGAGCCTTGGTATCCAGGACCCTTGATACTGAGGGGGCTGTTTCTCACCATCCTCCATCTCCATCTGAACAGAGAAGAACTCAGACAGCCCATAGGCAATGCACCTCGAGAATCAGTGTGGTCACATGACCAAGTTCTCAATAGTGGAAACCTTATCAGAGGGACAAGTCCTAATCACTTTCTCAAAAGGAAGTTGGCTTGCCCTTACTCCTCCCCTGCTCCTGCAGAAGCCAACAGGAAGAGCACTGTGGATGGTAGGGACATGGAGCAGCCCCGGGAAGCAGAGCTAGTTGCTCACTGGCTTCTCACTCTTGCCAAACCTGGGATCATGGGAAGACCTCATAACTAGGGGTGCCAGGAGCTGAGGAGATGGCTCGGTGAATGAAGTGCTAGCCATGTAGCATAGGGTCGGAGTTTGGCCCCATGGCACTCAGGTAAAAGGTCAAGCACCAGGGCACACACCAGAGATCCCAGCACTGGAGAGGAGACGGGATTCCTGATGCTCTGTAGCCACCCAGCCTGGCCTAACCAGGGAGCCCAGGGAGAGACTGTGTCTGAAAAATAGAAAAATAAAGGTGGAGAGCTGGTAAGGGAGACATTGGCTTCTGCCCCCCCCCACGAGTACACAGAGATGTGTACATTCCACTCCACATGCATGTGCGCGCACACACACACGCACACACACCCTAGGACCCTCCACGGTGATCCTAATGTATTAGGATCTTAAACCATACCCTGCCCAACAGCACAGACCTTCAACAAACCCTCAGAGTACCCAGGTTCCTTTTATCTCTGTTTCTCAGATAACTGACACCAGCAAGGCAAGCAGTCGAGAGTGACGTCCAGTGTGACGTCCAGTGTGACGTCCAGTGTGACGTCCAGTGTGACATCCAGTGTGACGTCCAGTACTAATGTGGAGCCATCAAGTTACTTTTCAAAACAAAATGAGCCTTCCAGAAAATATCCTTCCAAGACTCCAGGCTTCTAACCCCACAGTCTGGCCCTGAGCCCAGTGGGTTCCAGCCTCCTGTCTCATTAGTCACCAAGAAATGGTTAGGTTCCTCACCTGATATTTTTCTCACGTTAGGGGCCCCAGAATTGTCTAGAGAAAATGATTCCTGAGTCAGACATGGTGGCACACGCCTTTAATCCCAGCACTTGGGAGGCAGAGGCAGGCAAATCTCTGAGTTCTCGGCCAACCTGGTCTACAGAGTGAATTTCAGGATAACCAGAGCTACACAGAGAAACCCTGTCAGAAAAAAAAAAAAAAAAAGGAAAAAGAAAACGAAAATGATTCTCACAGCTTGAGGAAAGCTATTGAGCCCAATGTATCCAAATGTGCAGTTTAAAATAAGGCCATTTCCCAGAGCAGCAGCTCCCAACCTTCCTAACGCTGTGCCCCTTTAATACAGCTCCTCAGGGTGTGCTGACCCCAACCATAAAGTTATTTTCACTGCTACTGCATAACTATAATCTTGCTACTGTTATGAATCATAATGTAAATACCTGTGTTCTCCAAGGATTTTAGGTGACCCTGTGAAAGGATCATGGGACCCCCAAAGGGGTCACGACCCACAGGTTGAGAACCACTGTCCTCTAACAGTGCTTGCTTGTGTTTTTATGCATACAAAGGAATCCAGGGGTTCCTGATGTCATGAGCATAAAGAACCTTGTCCTGCACACAACTGTCTCAAAGTTCAGCACTTTGGATACCGGCCATACTACCACGTACACGTTAGCAAGCTCTCACGCGCTCTTTGCGGGGATGGGTGGGGACTGAACCCAGAGCCTAGTAGTATGTGATAGCCGAGTGCTCGCCCACTGAGCTGTTTACTTGGTTGCCTGCTCTGAACTTACTCTGTCGAGGTAAAAGTCACAGGCCTTCAACCTTTAGCCCTCTGCCTCAGCCTCCCTGGCAGCTGGGATTACAGGCCTGCACCACCAGGCCTTGCTTTTTAAATATATGTTCTTTCTCGGGGGAGCAGTGACCAGAGAGTTCACTCCGCTGCTAGTCATTCATTTGCTCAAAGTCAGCTCTAGCCTTGCTATTCCCTGCCCTGCAGGGCCTCCTCTAGAGCAGGCATGGAGAATGTGGCTAGAGCAGTGGGGCGTGGAGATGCCCATACTGTTCAGGACTGCAGCTACCGAGAGGGTCCCCGTGAGGACAAAGAGAGAAGCGGGGACAGGAGGCGCTGGCTTTTCCAGGCCAGAAGAACACAGCAAATAAACGCACAAAAGACCAGTAATTTCCCTTTAAAATGCAGGAAAATAGAAGCCAGCGAGCAGCATCCACAGCGGGACTCGCTTGCCTCCACAGCATCAGTGTGGCTGCTGGAAAGAAGCTCCTCCTTCCTGAGTCAATGCGGAGAAACTGTCCGGCAAACTGACTCACTGACAGAAAAGGTCTGTGCTTTCTGCGCTGGCCAGGCCACCTCCTCCCTGACGCCGTGGGAATCCAGCAGAAATGTCATTAAATGGGTATTGCCCAGCAAAGAAGTCAAGTCACCCCATTCTAGGACGGTCACCCAATGCAACGCTGATCTGAAGACTCAGAATTCAGAATACTCCAGAATCCGAAAGTGTTGTCTGTGTATTTGTTTTATTACAAGGTCTCACTAACAAAATGCCCTTTAGGGCCAAGCGTGGGGGGTGTGCATGACACAGACTTCCCTCTTTGACTAGATTTGTGTCCTATCTCAGTATGTGCCTGTACATATTCCAAAATCTAAAAAGCTAAACCCCCAGTCTGGAACACCTCTGGTCCGTGCACCTCTCCAAAGGGCACTTGGTCTTTCAAGCTGGTGCATGGCAACTTGGGTCACGTGAGAACTTCAGATTCCTCACCTCTTCAGTCACAGTCTATATATCTCAGGGTTTGCTCGGGAAAGCCCTGTGTTCCCCCGGCCCACAGACATAAGTCCCCTCGCATTCTGATATAACGCTTCCACAACAACTTCATTAAATGCTCTCGAACTCATCAATGCACACAATGTAAGGGAGTAGAGTCGTGTGTGACAGCGACTGGGAGCCTACCCCTCCCCCACAGCTCAGAGTTATTAGTTCATAAATCTAATCCATGGACTGGGATGTGGCTCCCTGGGTTTGTCTTACTTTTTCAGTAGCCTATTGGCTATTTTGTCCCCTTTCTCCTCCGAGTGAGTGAGGACCCACTGATGAGTTCCTTTAGGATCTTCACTGACTTTGTTCAGTGGCTGGGATGGGAGTGAAGGTCTGTCCCTGGTTGGGCAAATGTTCTCTACCACTGACGAGGTCCTAGCCCCTGCGCTTTCCAGAATTAACAAGCTGTCTGGAGTTTACCGACAACTGCACACCGCCACATCTGCTCTAGAAACCCTGTGACTCTCGATTGTCCAGATTCTCTTTAATAAGATTTTGTTTCTCCTCATACTGGTCTTAGCAACACATCGGGAAGCAATAATCACCGTGAAGTAGTGGCAGGTGTGGGGTGGTTGTGCGCATGTCATGGTGAGCATGCGGCACTCAGGACAACAGCCTGTGGAAGCTGGTTCTCTCCTCCCACCACGTGGGTCCTGGGGATAGAACTCAGCTCACCGCCTGAGCCACAAGCACTGCTACCTGCTGAGCCGGCTCACAGGCCTGCAAATGATTTCAAAGTAGAGGGTTGTTGCGGGCCTCTTAGTAAAAAGGTGGGGTGACAGTGTGCTTGAAGTGCAGCCTGTCTGAACTGGCCGGGCTCTTCCCACCTTCCCACCTTCCCGCTGGGTTTCTTCAGCAGCACCGCGACTCTAGCAAACCTCAGCAAAGCTCTTTGCACCAGGAAGTTGTCAATGCAGACGGCAGCATCCAAATGGCGCTGCCACGATCCACTTGTGCGACAGCGGAGGCCCTCCACCTCAGAAGACTGCAGTTAGCATCCTCACACCTCGCCATCACACAGTAATCCCCACTCCAGGCTGCCTGCCCGGTAAGCACCAAGCCCTGGGTTTCACCCCAGCACCAGCAAACAGGGCACGATGGTGCATTCTGTAAGCTGGCACTCTAGAGGAAGAAGTCGAAATATCAGATATTCAAGTCATCCTTGGCTACACAGTGAGTTTGAAGCCAGCCTGTGCAACACAAGATCCTGTCTCAAATAATAATAATAATAATTTATCATCATCATCATCATTATTATTATATTCTCAGACAGCAAGTATAAGGACATGCAGATCCCATCCTTAGCAGCTACCAGGATTTGGGGCTCCTTTGCCTCCCACACTTCCTTCATCTTTGCACTCTTCCCTGCCCCACCCCACCCCCTCCATCCCAGAAGAAACTGTAACTCCAAAAGATGCACAGCCTGCTCCCACTTCTGACTCCAGGACCTGCCTTCCCATGACTGTTGGACTTGAATCAGGATCTGGTCAAACCCACCTGTCCCCGATTGTCACACAAGGCTGTGGCTCTGCCCTGACCCAGAGCAGCCAACAGTTAAAGAATAGCTTCAAATTCAGCAGAAATGACTGACCAGCAGTGAATGTGGAGGGACTATGGAGCCACAGGACTCGTCACCTTTTCCTAAGCGGACTCTGCCATCAAGCGTGCTGTCCCAGGCAGATGGGAGAGAGCCACAAGCTAAGCCCGGAGCTTGAAACAGCAATGAGGCAGAGCCGCCAAATGGGCCGCCCCAGCTCTGTGCATCAGCCATCAGTCTACAGCACAGAATCACGAGCAAGCATCTGTTTTCACAAGGATCTAAGCCAGCCAGCCAGCCAGCCAGCCAGCCAGTCAGCCAGCCAGCCAGCCGCCGATCAGACCCTGGAGGTGCATCTGTCAGAGTGGAGCAGGAGAGGCAGTGCCCCACCTGTGCCACAGAGTGCTGGGACTCTTTCCATAAACACTAACTCCATCCTGCCCCACTGAGGAGGGTTCAGTGGGCGGCACCAAGGACACCAGCCAGGGCATGCCCTAGTCTACACTTAATGCCCTGCTGAGAAGACTGCACGGCTCGGAAGTGCTAGAGAGCTGGAGACGACTGTCAGTGAAGTGCTCGCTGGCCATGCAAGCACTGGAGAAGCAAAACCTGGGGGACTCCCTGGCACTCGCTGGCCAGCCCAGCTTGTGGGTGAGTTCTGGGTCAGTGGGTGACTTTGTCTCAGCAAACCAAGGTGGACAGCTTCTGGGGAACAAAACCTTCGGTTGACCTCCAGCCTCCACATGCACACGCATGCAGTTCCATGTGCACCTGCACACACATGCGTGTGCAACACGCACATGTGCAATGCATTCATGTGCAACACCACAAATTTAGTAGGAGATAGTGAGACCACACTGCAGGTGAGCTGTGTCTCAGCTTGCTTCACGGGAGCCAGTGCTGGGGGGGCCTGGCTCACTCACCACTGAGTCCCTCAAACTCGCTCCTTCCTTCCTTCCTTCCTTCCTTCCTTCCTTCCTTCCTTCCTTCCTTCCTTCCTTCCCCTTTTGCGCAAGGCCTCATTCAAGCTAGGCAAGAGTTCTGCCCCCGCGGGCCCTCCAGACTCCCATACTTCAAGAAGAGGATATAGGCAGAATATCACAGCCTTTGATGTCTTTGAAGCTAAAAAACGCAGCCTTCGGGATTTAGCAGCCACATGAAGGTTGATTCACGCACCTCTTAGTCCAATTTTAACTTACATCCCTACCAAGAGCCATGTGGATACAGAAACCCTGGATGAAGTGTCTGGAAACTAAAGAAAACCTTCTTGTGAAGATTCCTTCTACGTGAAACATTAACCCTGGCTGGCAATTACACAGCAGCACACACCAGAGTGTGTTGCTCGGTAATATGATTCAGGATGCTACGCTGGGGAGGAGGGAGACCGCCAGTGCTTGCCTAGCTTGTGAGGTCCGGTCACACCCAGCTCTGCAGACAGCGGAGCTTGGCTGCTAGGATTAAGGAGAGTAGAGCCCTTCCAGGCTAATGGGATTTGTGTTTCTGAATCCCTGAAACGCTCATCTTTCCGTTCTCACAAGGCAGGGCAGCTGTCAGCACACTTAGGGCCCCCTTCTTCCTTAAACATCCCCATCAATAATGGCAAGCCTTCTACCTTGTAGGGCACCCACTGAGTGCTCAGTAGCCCTTGGCTGCCAAGGTTACTGACAGAATATGTGTATAACCCACCCCCACTCCACGTCCTAATTCGAGCCCTGGTCGGAAAGCTGACACCACAGATTTTAAAGCATTCACAGGGCCAAAGATCTCTTCCTAAAACTGAACTTAGAAGTAAGCCGACCACACATTCAACATCCAAGATAACATACCTAAAGTAGTTATGGGGATTTTTTTTTAACCTGTCTTTTTTTGACATCTGTGTGAATTTTAAGATGCTCATTTAACAGAGACCCTCCTGTGCTGGGTAGATTACAAAGTGATGTGCACACCTCAATATACACAAGATGACAGAGGACCAGAGAACTTCCCACAGAAGCCAAGGCAGGCTGGGCAGTTGCCATACTTGGAAGGCTGTGTTTTGGAGAACCACAGAGAGACAGGAGGAACCCAGCACTCAGACTGTAGAACAGACATTCCAAAGGTGTCCGAGACGTGTGGCCTGGACTGGTCGCTCTCCGAGGGCCCTCTAAACACGAGAGTGAGGCCCTGAGAGTTTCCACAATCTCTCCCGCCTAAGAAAGGGCCAGGCAGAACCTGCTCACGACCAGGAGCCACTGAGAGCGTCACACACTCAATCCTGGCTCATGTTAGGGAAGGAAGGCACAAAGTCAAGAGCACAAGGCCTGTGAAGACCCCAGATCTCACCAGAGGGGTAGAGGGGGGCAGGGAGAAGAGAGGAGGGAGGAAACACCATGTAGGAGGATCTAGACACGCAAAGCCACGGTACACAGCTCACAGAGAAGCTGAGGAGACGTCTGGGATGTCACCCACCTCTGGTCTCCACCTCACCAGCTGCTCTTCCCTGGCCCAATCAGTCAGCCTCCTGACTCTCCAGGACTCTGCCTCCATCTCCTCCAGGCAGCCTGGCACCAGGGCCTCCAGCACAGGGCTTCACCGCTGCCTAATCTGAGCTCCTCCCTCCCCCACCTCTTTCCATTAGACCTCCTCCTTTCGAGTTTTGGGACAGGCTCTCAAGTAGCCCAGGCTAGCCTCTAACTCACTATGCAGCAAAAGATGACTTTGAACTCCTGACCCCCCTGCCTCCACCCCTCAGTTACTAGGGTTACAGGTGTGGACCTGGGGTTTTCATGTGTGCTGGGCAAAAGCTTCCGCTGTAACATGTTTTTGCCAGCTGACCCGCACTCCTAGCCATGCCATATGCTTTTTGAAAGTGTACCAGTGCCCTATGCTGTGTGTGCACAATCCCAACAACCAGACAGTATGCCTGTGGCTGGCGTTCCGTGCTCTACTAATGAATGAATAAAAATACTTAGGACAGGGGTTTCTGTTCGAGCATTCTAAGGTCAGATGAGTAGATAGTGTGCATCAGAGGCAGCGAAACTGAATACAATGATCGGAGACTTTCCAAGTCTCTCTTTCCAAGGTTCTCCTAGAACCTTCTATTCTACTACATTCATCACTGATAGGAAGGAGAGCACAGGAAGCTGAGAGACCCTGATGGCAGAAGGCTTTCAGGTCACTCTGCAGGGAGGTCCTGGTCACCTCCTCTTAGATACGGTCCACGCTTCCTGCTCCTAACACCATGGAAGCATGGAGCCGTGTTAGACAGGTGCATAGACCCAAGGTGGAGTCCATGTTGACCCTCGCCAGCTACCAGGTTCCCCGATGACAGAACTCTGCTCCTGCAAAGCCACACACAGAAAGTATTTAAATATGTGCATGATTTGGCCAGAGCACAGAGGACCCAAAAGATGAGTTCTAAAATTAGAAATGACATTTGCAGGACACGAGGACTGACCCACGGAGCAATCAGAAGGCCTGGGAATTCCAATGCAGTGATGAGAATAGAAAGGGAAGAGGGAAGACATGAGAGGCTGGGGAGAAGCAACGGCAGAAGGGGCACCAGCTCCACCTGACACCGTGGCTCAGGAATGTGCTGGTGACCTGGGCACAGCTGCCTCAGCCCTGCACACAGTAGGACTCCCCAGCACCACGTAAAAGTCATGCGTGATAGTGCATGTCTCAGCCCAGAGCTGGACTGGAGGCAGAGAGACAGGGAGAGGACTGGTTCTGCGGTTTGCTGGCCGGCCATTCCAGCTGAACAAATGAGTCCCAGGTTCACAGAGAGACCCTGCCTCAAACAATAAAGTGGAAAAGCCAGGCATGGCGGTGAACACCTGTGATCCCAGCACTCAGGAGGTAGAGGCAGGTGTAGCTCTGTAGGTCTGAAGTCAACCTGGTCTGCATAGTGAGCTCTAGGTCACACATACATGCAGTGTCTTGGTTAGGGTTACTGTGGTGGACACCATGACCAAAATTTGGGAGGAAAGGGTTCATTTGACCTGTTCTTCCACATCATTGTTCATCCCCAAAGGAAGGCAGGGCAGGAGCCTCGAGGCAGGAGCTGAGGTAGAGGCCATGGAGGGTGCTGCTTACTGGCTTGTTCAACATGGCTTGCTCAACTTGCTGGCTTAGAACCACCAGCCCAGGGATGGCTCCACCCACAGTGGCCTAAACCCTCCCCCAACAACCACTAATTAAGAAAAACCGCCCTACAGGCTTGTCTACAGCTTGATCTCATGGAGGCATTTTCTCAGCTGAGGCTCCCTCTCTCCCGCGACTCCAGCCTGTGTCAAGCCGATACAAAATTAAGCAGGACAGAGTTTGTCACGTCTGTCCCTACTGCCAGTGTCTGCAGAGGGACACCGTGATGCGGAGACGACCAGGCTCACCTCATTTTCCCGTGGTCGTCTTCACACCTTACTATTCTCAAATACGAGAAGGGTTTTTGACATAGTGGTTTTATTAAGAATGAAGCTAAATACATTCTGTTTTCCTAGAAACAGAAGTGGGGGTCAACACCCCCTTTTTCTGAGTAGACGCCCCAGTGGAAACCTATCTGGAAAATGGGGCAACGTTGACCACAGCTCCTCACCACCCAGCAAGGACACATAGCACACTTTTTTCCTGTGTCATCGGACCTCACACTCCTGTGGGAATACACCACCACCTGCAGATTCGCTTCATCACAATTACCTTCCTCAGAGGCTTGGGGGGGTCACTGCTCTCTTACAGCCTGAGAACAGCCCTGCTATCTGGAAGCCACACCAGTGATTAAGATCTCCTAACAGGCCTTTCCCCAAATTAAAAACAAAGTTTCATCCATTCCTTGTAAAATAAAAAGTGAGGGTGTTGGCTCTTCTGTTCAGCTAGGAGAGGCTAAACTGCTCAATGGGTAGAATGGGGAACCCAGATCTACATCCTGCATCCTGGATCATGGATCCCTTCCCTGGTATTCTTGAGCATACATGAAACAGGAAAATGGCATGCACCTGGTGTAGCTACCTCTGTAACACTTGACAACGGACGCCAAGACCTGGCAAAGGAGACGTTGCCAGTGACGTTAGTTTCTATGCCATTACCTAGCAGACACCTTTCCTTTGTCTGGGTGTTGGGGCCCCAAGGAGAAAAGCCTCCTATTGCTTCCAATCTCACTTCACCCCTTTGCCATCCATCTGCCAGCCTGCTGTGTCTCCTCCAACCCTGACATCCTTGTCTTCATGGGTGCTTGGCAAAGCCAAGTTCGGGCAAGCACTTCAGAAGACTGTTGCTAAGAACACATCATCAAAGAAAGGACTGCCTATACCTCGAAGAGACACTCGGGGCTCTGAATTTCAAGCATTTTACAGTGTTCTGCTGGACAGGTCCCTCGTCCCAAACTGATTGCTCCAGAACATCTGTTTACAAGAACCTGCAGCTGCGAGCAGCCAGTGCCACTCCGAGTTGCTGGCACAAATTAACTTTGACCGAGAATTAAATAACAATGGAAGGGACAAACTGCCTTTGGAATCTGTGCCATATTGGGAAGAAGAGCTTCCTCTCTTAGAATGACTCCTATCGAAGATGAAACACTGTCTTCCCGAAGGTTCTGCAGGTTTGTTTGTTTGTGGGGATGGGAGCCTTGTAGAGAGCCACCACCTGGTGACTTCCCACCCTTATCGGTTCTCATTCCAGGTTAGGCTGTGGGCACAGAACGAAGCCAAGGGAACATCGGAAAAGCTGGACAGGGAGGGCTCTCTCAAGTGATCGTAATGTGAACGGGCAGAAAGCCACACCCTTTCCACGTTGGTCAAGGTTTGACAGACAGGAAACACGAATACATGTTTTGCCAAGTGTGGACCGCTCTTCACGAGTCATGAGAAGGCTCCTCGCAAGTATGATACGTTCCACAAATACAGAACCACAGATTCCAAACGATGCCTGTTCGGGGTTAAATACAACAGTGAGGCACCCATGCTTGGAAGCAAAGCTCTTGCCCGGGTCTACTCCCTGTGTCTTCACATCCCCATATCAGCTTCTGAGAAACTGCTACCCACTTAGGGTAAGAACCACTGAACAGGGCCGGGGAGATGGCTTACTAAGTAAATCAAGAGAGTGAGGACCTGAGTTTGAATGCCGAGGACCCACATAAAGAAGGACAGCAAGATGGGAGATAGAGACAGGAGAAGACCAGAAGTGGGTCAGTGAACAAGATGCGGCTCAAACACGGTGGGAAGTGTGGACTGATAGCTGAGGCTGTCCTCCGACGGCTGCACATCCACCTTGGCACACCCACACCTCAGCTGTGTTCTCTCCTCTCCCAGGGATTTGACATGAGTGATTGACAAGAGAGACTTCCTAAGGAGGATCCAACATTGTCAACGTCCAATAGACAGAAGGCGTTTCTCAGAGGAGGACCTAGCCTCATGACTCAACTTCCTTCAGTCGCATGTGACTTCAAGTCAACTCAGTAGTCTGTTTGGAAAAGGTTAACAGAGAAATGGACCCAGTATGAAGAGCTCTTAGCCACAGCATGACTAAGAGCCCGACTCTCTGGGCCTCAGCCTGTGAGTGAGACCTAATTCAACTGGAACATTTCTTGTCACCGTAGCATACAATGGACAAACAGATAAACACCCTGGTTAAGAGGGCTGCAAGGGTCACAGCCACCACCTCCAGCAGCCCCATTATCTGCTCCATTAGCTCAGCAATTGTTTGGGTGAACTAAAGCAGAGATGTGATTTGGACAAACAGTTGCCTTCAGAGGATTTACACCCATCGGCCTGTTAATTGAATAACATGTCAACATAACAAAATGTTTGCCTCTTGCCTTCTTGGGGGAGGAAAATTCTCCCCTGGGCTCAGTGTTCCATTTTCTGAGATTCTCTGTAACAGGCAAAGGAGGCTGGGCCCTGCAGACCAGTTTTGTTATAACTAACACAATACTATCTGGTTCTCTTGAAAACTGGGAAGAGGCAGAGGTGCCGAGACGAGGAAGCACGAAGAATACTGATGGTAACCAGATAATTAGTTGAAAATAAGAAAGTCGAGCGTGACAGACCAATGGGCAAGTTCAAATGCACGCTCCTCGTTACGTAAACACAACTCTGAAAAATGTCTTCCAGCAGTCAAGCCCTCATAAGGCACCAAGAGGAACTGTCACTGGGTGGTTGTTACTTAGGGGCTGAAGCCACGAAGACAAACAGTCAACCAATTAGAGTCCTGGAAGGAAACAGATGGCCTCATTCAAGAGTCTACCTGAAAAATAGCGACAGAAAAGCAGCCTCCAAGGACCTTGTCCTAACTCAATTCTCCTGTTGACGTCCCTCAACCTTAGAATGTCAGGGCTTGCGAACTCAACCACACCACTTCTCCTTTGCAAGAAAGTACCGCCAAAGCCAAAGAAGGGCCATGGAAAAGCAGAGTGTTGGTGTGGGGAAGTGGGCATCCAAGAGCAACAGCGAAGAGCAGAAGCCCAGCTAGGGTTCAGATACCAAGAAGAAAAGACGAGCAGACAGACCTTCCTAATTTTAGGATTCATATGTCCCCCTCCCCCGCAAAACTCCCCATGAGTTGTGATTTATCGGTTTTATATATAGAAACCATACATATTTAAGATTCCATGCCCCTCACAGGGTGGGGCAGAAGAAGGGGATGAGAGAACGAAATGAAGCCTTTTTATGTCCCCTACAGGGGAGTTTTCTACTGAAGCTTGAGTCTGACCTGGGGAGTCCTGGGTCTTGCCCTTCGCACTTACTGCAGATGTCAATCAAGTCTCATTTCCCGTGAGCTCCAAATAGGTTAAACTCCAGGAGGGCACGCACTGTCCACAGTCCACTGTCCACTGAAGTCTCCCCTCATGCCTGGTTTGCACTATCATGGAGCAACACACCCCAAAAACCAGCAAGGGGCCAAGGCTTGGAAGGGAAGGCAAGCCAAAAATACCCGGCCGGCGCAGCTGTGTGTACAAATCTGCCCAGCAAACACAGCACGGGGATTTGATGCTCCCTGGATCACGGGGCTCACAAACACACTTGGAAAAGAATAATCTGACCATCGCTCAGCACTGAACGGTTCTTTGGGGGGCTGTGCATGCTGCTCGGTGGTAAACTGCTTACCTAGCACATGTGAAACCCTGGGTCCCCTCCCCAGTACCTCAAAAGATTGAAAGAATAAATATGTATATTTTCCATCACATCAAGGTAACATTGGGGCTACATGGGTGTGTCACACTTGATCATTTCAAAGAGTGGGGGGCAGCTTTGGTTTAGATCCTTACAGAGTAGTATGGTTCAAGGGTTGCTATAAAGTCCGAGCCAATTTTCCTGTCAACTCCAGGGGCTGTTTGTTGTGCACGGGGGACCACACTAACTATGCAACTGCCAGTGGGCTCAGCTAAGAAGGCAAAACACCGGTGGGAACTCCCTGGGACAAGTACAGCCCTAAGAAGCCATCACACCTCCTTAAAATCAATAATCAATCAGTGGTGATAAAAGGGCAACTTGGCAGGGACTCACGAGCCAGGGCCAATTCAGCGGGAACCTACTACAGTCTTGAAAGACAGGCTAGACTCAAGCAGTTCTCCTGTCACCCTTTCCAGAAAGGGCAGACCTCCAGGGGTCCAAGTTGAGGAAAGTGGCTGAGGTGACGGCACTGCTGACAGAACTGAGAAGAAGTCAAGGTCTACTTACTGCTACAGGGGGAAGAGGGGCGGAGGGCAGGGGAAGGGGTGCTGACACATAGACGGCCCTGCAACCAGCCCGGGACAGCGGGGTGGAGGAGAAGGGAGGGGACTAGAGGCACTGGCGAGGGCGGGAGAGGACCGGAGTGAACAGGAGGGGACGGAAGGGACCGGAGAGGGCGGGAGAGGACCAAAGGGGACTGGAGAGGGCGGAGAGGGCCGGAGCCGTACCTGGGCTCCGGCAGGACGACCTTCTTGCTGGCGCGCGCAGCCGGCGCCGCCTTGCTCTTCTCCATGGCCATCAGGTAGCTGACGTCGGCCAGCACGGCCTCCAGGTCCGCCATGGCGGCTCCGCAGCTCCCACCGCCCCGACGGGGCCACGGCGCGCCCGACGCGCGACCCCGACGCGGACCCCGACGCGCCGCCCCTTCCGCGGCTCCGCGTCCCAGCCCGGCGCGCCCCCAACCGTCCGCGGCCACGCGCTCCTGACCCAGCCTCTCAGGCACCAGGGACTTCCTCTCCCTCCTCCTTTCCCTCTCCCTCCTCCCTTTTCTCTCCTTCTCCTCACCCTTAGCTCCCCAAGCACAGTCCAGGCGCCCAGTACTCAGGGGACCATGCCAGGAGGTCTCCAATAGCACACTGTCAAACAAGCACTTCCAGGAAGTACCCTGGAGCAGCCCCACCTGTCCTTTCAGGTGATTGCCAAAACCTGATTGAGGTCAGAGCTACTTCACAGGGGATGTCCCCAGCCACTAGCCCCACCCTAGACCTCCCTCTGTGAACCATGCCAAGAGAAAGTTGCTTGGCTACTGCTGTGCAGGGTGAAACAGGGTGAAGCAGGGTGAAGAGTCCTGCCCTGGAGGGGAGCTGTCCCCGGGGACCCAGCTGATGAAGCACTCTAGGTTCAAGGTCACAGCTGGCTTGTACTCAGGTGAAAGGGTGTGTGTCCAGTGAGGGCCTTGGGTGTTCTGGCTCTTGCAGGCTTAGTACCAACTCAAGGGGTACAAAAGGAAGCACCTCCTTGAGAGCTCTGAGCCTCCTGAGTTTTCAGGGAAGTAGAAGAGCTGAGGCCCCTTTTCTGGGCAAAAGGGAATTTCCAGGGGCCTGGGCCTTCCGTGGTGACCTTTCACTAACCCCAATCCTGCCTGGGTTGCTACTTATTTTTTTGCAGCTGGGCACACAGGTCGACACTCAGAATCCACGTGGCAGGCATTGAGGGACCAGAAAATCTGAAGCCATCCTGAACTTAAAGTGCCTTTAGCCAAACTGTCACATAGCACAGTGAACCTCTGTTTGACTAAAGCTGGACTGAGTCAACATTCTGTTCTCATGGTCAAGTTTTGGCTAGTTCTGGGGCTGTCCTAGCAGAGTGGCTTGGGTCTGCCATCACATGACACAGCCTTTGTTTTTCTCTCTTTTTGTTTTCTCTACTCTGTTTGCTAACTGACCAGTTTTACCAGAAGTTTCTCCAGATCCAAGGTCCAGTATGAAGGGGGCCAACTCCCTGAGAAGAAGCGGGATCTCTCCCATAGACCCGAGGTCACTGCGTAGTGCCACTTCCTCAGCAGAGACAGGCCATGCCCAGTGCCCAGCCTGGCCTTGGACTTCCCACTTCTGCCACTTTCTCACCAAAAATCGGAACACAGAATGTCTTGTCCACCCGAGGTGGAGGGAGGGGTAAGTTCCCAAAAAGTATGCTGCCTTTTTATGTCTGAATCAGAATAGTTTCTTCCCAAAACTTGGTTGTTGTTTTTTTTTAAAAGTCATCTGGGGGTTTTACAAATAAACCATCCTCCTGCCTCACTCATTTTCTGGATCCTCTTTGACCTAAGGTACTTTTTGTTTGTTTTTGTTGCATTCTTTTTCCCATTTGTAGTGTGTAGTAAGTTATGAAGACACTTTCATTCAAAGCCTTGGACTCTGCTAAATGATTGAGAGACAGCAGAGGCAACACCTAAGTTCTCTTGTGGCTGTTTTCACTAATGACCTGGCAATGAGACCAGTTACAACCAGATCTTTTGTGTCAACAAAACAAGGCCAGCACCTAGAAATGTACCTTGGGATAGGAAGATGGTTCAGTCTGTGAAGTGCAGGTCACACAAACATGAGGACTTTAGTTCCATTCCCAGACCCCACATCCCAGCACTGAGCCTGGGGGTCGGGGGGTGGCAAGGCAGGCAGAGATGGGAGAGGACTCACTGGCGGCCAGCCGGCCTAGATGAATTTGTGAGCTCTAGACCATCAAGAGACCAAACCTCAGAAAACAACATGAGGGGCAAGCCTGACGGCTCAGCCAGTAAGGGTGCTTGCCACGGAGTGTGATGACTCAAGCAAGTTCTGTGGAAGGGGAGAGCTAAGGCCTGAAAGGTGGCCTCTGACCTCTGCATGGGTGTATACATGTACGGTAAATAAGTGTGACTTTTTTTCTTAGATTCCATTTGGGAACAACACCCAAGTTTGCCATCTGACTACCCTTTTAAGTGCATACACACATGCACATGTGAACACACACACGCCTAGCCTGACACCTAGTAGGTCTCCCGCCAACATCACCTCCTATTCTACTCCCTATGCTAGAGAAGATTCTAAACCAGCGTCTCACAGTTACACGCCAAAGCAGGAAGACCCCCCTTACCAAAAATAACATCTCCCTAGGGCAATTCTAGGAACCAAAAATGGCAAAAGTGATGTCCGTTTATAAACACAAGCAATTGCTTTTCTAACGGAAGAGCAGCATGTCCTAAACGTGTCCATGTTTCATGTTTCTGAGCCCCCTCGTCATGTAAGTCAGCTGACCTCATGCCCAGGTACAACTTCTGGAAATAGTATTAGGTGGCCCACTCTGGCTTCTCAGTGCTGGCTCCACCTCCCTTCTTTCTCAGGGCTGGAATGCAAAGCAGCGGTCCCTGCTCACTGAAAACAAAGGGTATTGATGACAGTGACACAGTTGTCATGACTGAGCCTCTGAGCCCTGTCATTAAACACCGTCGTCACCAGCCTGCAGTCCTAGAAAGATACAGACAACAAATCGGCACCCACGCGTGTGCTTGGTGCGCAGAACTCCCTGGCAAACAATCACGGCCCGGCCCCCTCCACCCCCAAAGGACTGACGTGCTCAGATCTCAAGCTGCTTCTGCGAATTGACAGAGCTCCAGGGTTCCCACACAGTTCGCAGTGTGCTCTCTCTTCTCTCCACCACATTGCGCCATTAGGGGGACGCGGCTGAGAACGGCGCGCTAAAGTCACAGCTCTCTGGAAGGTGAGAAGATTCAGGGTAAAGCTTGACAGTGTGTCAAGCCTAGGTTCCATTCCTGAGACCCATACGGTGGGGATGTAGAACTGCCTCCAGCAAGCTGTGCTTTGACCTCTGCATGGGCTCCCTGACTCACACACGCACACACAGAGAGATTAATAACTGAAAACACACATTTGGTCCACCAGAATATATGCTAGCAGCTTCCAAGGGGAAAAGCTAAGGAGGGATTACCTGGTCTCACTTATTTCAGGTTCTGAGCTTGCTGAGACTGCACACGTGATCTCCGGGTGGTGAAATGAAGACTTAAATGGGCAGAGCTGGGCATGGTGGTGAACACCTTTAATCCCAGCACTCAGGAAGCAGAGGCAGTGAGTTTGAGGCCAGCCTGGTTTACAGAGCGAGTTCCAGGACAGCCAGGACTACACAGAGAAACTCTGTCTCAAAGAAACAAACAAACAAACACTAACTTAAATGGCCACTAAAAGGCTAAGGCTGAGCCCTGAGTGCCAGGGCCGTCCCTGCCACAACTGAGAGCTGCCATGCTCATCCTCAGGTGAGGCGCATCTGTGAGCTTACACCCTGTGAACAGAGTCGGTGGAAAGTCCTTCACCACAAGAAGCGCTCAGAGGAGAAGCTGGAGAGAGTGAGGAAATACCAATGTCCAAGGCCAAGAACCCCAGAGAACATTCCAGAAGTCTGTCCTACATTGTGTGTTGTTTTGTTGCCTGATACATACATCAACACTGGGCTGTCCCCCACACTCCATGACTAGATTGGAATTGGGAGTGTGCCGACCCCAGGGAGGGTGGAAAGCCAGGGTCCACACTAGGATCCACCCAGGACAGGAAGGCATGAAGGAGCAGGGCACATACCAGAGAGCAGGACCTGGGCAGGCGTACGTGGAGTACACAGGGGAAAGCCCATCAGACGATCCAGTATTCAGTGCTGGGTAAGCGGTGGTCTGGGCCTTTCTGAGACCTGAGTGACAGGCTGGCCTCTGGCCCTCCCTTCTGTGCACATTTGCTTGGAAGACCTGAGAAGTGAGACCCCACACCAATCCTGGAACACCCCTCAGACTCCAGCCTGCTAAGCCCAGTCTTGAGAGACATCCACATCACTAACAAGCATCTGGCAATCGGGGGCTACTGGACTGACTGCCCACCACTAGAAGGCCATCTGCTCTATCCCTAGTCAGCAATTAACAATGACTCACTCTGCCTTCTAAGTAGAGACTTGAGGTCCCTTCGCAGGAAGCATGGACAGCACTGGAACAGAGCTCTGGATGGAAAGGCCAAATCAGCTGACCCCAGAGGCAGGAGGTCCTGAGGTGAGGAGAAAGGAGTCACCTGTTGGGTGACTGACGCTCCACTGGGGACAGAAGGAAGAGCTAAAGAAGCCCTTCATCCCCTCAGCTGCCTCAGCCAGGTAGTTGACAGCAATGAGAATATTAAAGTACCAGCCTGCAGCCTGCTCCCCCAGATGCTTCTCAGAGCCTGGGGCTCAGCAGACAATGAATGTCAGGCATTGGCGTTCCATCCATCTTCCATCCTGGATGTCTGGACATCTGTCTTTCAAGGATTTCTGGCTTCTCAGTGCACAGCTCTCTGCTCTGTGGTGCGTGTGCACGTGCGTGTGTCTGTCCGTGTGCATGTATTCTGGCATTCCTTTGGCAGAAGCGGCTTGGATGCAACCTTGCAGGCCTGTTAGGAGTCCTTCCCTGAACTGTGCCCTCCCACCCCCGCTTCTGCTCTTTTCCTCTCTCTGGGCCTTCTACCTCCCCTTGCCCTTCTAGCCTCAACACTTTCTACTTCTCTATGTTCTCCTTAATCCAAACTGTTTTGGATTTGGCTGGGTGCGGGGACACATGCACACCAGAGACCAATGCAGGAGGACTTGGAGTTTGGGGCAGCCTGAGCTACCAAGCTAGACCCTGTCTCAAAACAGAAACGCACAAGGCTCCTGGGAGGACCAGGGAAGGGGCTGAGGGAGGTGGAAAGAGCTGCTGGGGGTGGAAGCAGTGAGGTCAGGTCTAAGGGCCTGGGCACACAGGCTCACCCAAGGGTCGCTTGCACACAACCATTTCTGGAACAAACAGAATGCAGAACCCAGTGGTCCTGACGTGAAGCACCCTCAATTCTAAAGAACCTCATGCTCTCTGAGCAGATCAGATGTGTGTCAGACCTAATTTGGGTTTGGATTTGCTCCAGTCCCAAAGCTGTCCCTCCTGTCCCTGCCTAAGCCACTATCATCCTCCAACTCACGCTTCTCATACCACATGCCAGGGGGTCACACACCATTTGCCAGAAAGCTGGGTGCTAGCATAGTAATTAAGTCAAGAAATCTCCCCTTGAGTCTTTCAAAGTGCAGGTAAGGACTTGGGTAGAGCAGAAACACCAACAGTCACCCATCCATCCACTCACCATCCCTGTGTTCTGGCCATCATTCATTTAGGGAAATGTTCTAACGTATATGGAGCACAGCCTCCCCCCAGCCCCAGTGTCATGAAATAACATTCTAGCCAGGACATGAATAGAAATTAATTGCTTGACCAAAGGGTGTGATGTGGCCAAAGGTCACAGATGTCCTATAATAAGCCTATTCACAGTATGGGGGGGAGGGGGTCATCTCTGAGTAGATGACACTTAAGCGGAGAACTGAAGGATGAAGAGAAGGGTGGAATGTAGCTCAGTGGAAAGCATTAACCTTGATCCACCTCAATATCCGAAGCCCTAGGTTCAATTCCCAGTATCGTCTAAACCAGGAATGACGGCACACATCTGAAATCCCAGCATTTGGGGGGTAGAGGCAGAAGGAATCAAGTTAAAGGCTTTTCTGGATATATAGTAATATTTGAAGCCACCCTCAGCTACATGAGACTGTCTCTCAAAAAGTAAAATGAAATAAAGGATGCCAAGGAATGGTCTGGGGCCCTTCCAAGGGGACAGTAGAGCAGGGAACAGGGGCATGAACAGGTACAGGGAAGAAATGAGGTGGTGTGGAATATTAGTTTAAGATGTCTTACATTTGCTTATGCTGTGGAATATTTGTTTAATGATGCAAAGATGGGTTGCATTCTCTTATGTTACATTTGTTTAACTCAATGAAGCTGTGTTACTGGTCTGTCTAAAATGTCTGATGGTCTAATAAAGAGCTGAATGACAGCAAAGGACATTGAGCCCATAGTTCACAAGCCTAGAGAAGCCAAATAACAAGGTGAAGCCAAAGAAAAACATATATAGATCCTCCTGGAAATTGGAAGCAAACAAGATTGCTGGGCCAAAGTTGTGAGCGTGGGGATGGGGGCAGGGGTGGGGGTGAGGTTGGGGGAAGGGGAGAAGGGGAGAGGGAAGGGAGAAGGGAAGGACTGGCAAGAGCTTGGGGGAGTGGGAGGGTGGAGATGGAGGAAGGGCAGATATAGGAGTAGGGAAGAAGATACCTACATTAAGGGAACCATTTTAGGGTTGGCAATAGACTTGGCTCTAGAGCGGATCCCAGGTGTCTATGGGGATGTCCCAAGCTAGGTCCTTGGGCAGCAGAGGAGAGGGTACCTGAACTGTCCTTGCCCCACTATCACACTGATGATTATCTTGAATATCACCATAGAATCTTCGCCTGGCGATGGATGGAGATAGAGACAGAGACCCTCATCAGAGCAACGAACTGAGCTCCCAAGGTCCAGTTGAAGAGCAGAAGGAGGGAGAAGATGAGCAAGGAAGTAAGGACCGCGAGGGGTTGGTCCACCAACTGAGGCAGTGTACCTGTTCTAATGGGAGCTCACCAAATCCAGCTGGACCAGGTCTGAACGAGCATGTGATCAAACCGGACTCTCTGATTGTGGCTGACAATGGGGACTGACTGAGAAACCATTGATAAAGGCACTGGGACTTGTTTTTATGGCATGTTCTGGTTTTTGGGGACCCTAGTCTATATGTATACACAGCTCCCTAAGCCTGGATGTAGGGGGGGAGGACCTTGGACTTCCCACAGGGCAGGGTTCCCTGCCCTCTCTCAAGCAGGGAAGGGGAGGGAGGAGGGGGAGTGGGGGAGTGGGAGGAGATTGGGAGGAGGGAAGGAAGTGTAAATATTTGAATGAAAAAATAAAAATTAATTAATTAATTAAAAAAGAGCTGAATGGCCAATAGCCAGGCAGGCAAGAGAAGGATAGGTGGGGCAGGCAGTCAGAGAGAATAAATAGAAGTCTGGGAGGAGAGATTGAAGAACAAGAAAATAAGGGGCCAGTCACTCAGCCACACAGCCAGACACAGATTAAGAAGGGAAGAAAAGATACACAGAAATGGGAAAAGGTAAAAAGCAGAGAGGACGAAGGTAGATGGGATGACAAGAAAACTTGGCTAGAAATAAGCTAAGCTGAGGCTGCCAGGCATTCATAAGTAAGAATAAGTCTCCTTTTATTTAATTGGGAGCTGGGTGGCAGGCCCCCCAAAGAGTCAGAATGAAGAACAACCCCCAGCCATGAGAAGTGGCCCTGGAGACCTTCAAGGCCACGTGAAGGAGCCCTGAGAGCATAGGATGCCATTCCATTACCCTGTGACAAGAACTGGCTACTCCTCAACAAAAATCTTCTGTCCCTTTAACACAGTCCCAAATAAGGCCAGAGAGGGGACAGGGGGAATTAGGCCTTTCTGCAGGGCTCTCCCCATAAAGTGCTTTAAAGGGAACCCAGGAAGCAAACAAATGACAGCTCCGTCCATCAGCCCTGCATTTCTCTAAATAAACAAGCAGTAAGCACACTGAGCCCATCCTGGGAAAGTAATTCCACCCAGGAAGTGGTCCTTGGAAAGAGAGAAGAGTTGGCTCTGCCTCTTCTCAGCGGAAGTGCCTGCTAGACCCAGGAGTACTATGCAAATACAGCCACAGGCAAACCAGATCTTGAGCTGATTGGCCCAGGGCCAAAATTCTCCAGGTCACTGAGGAGCAGGGGAGAGCAGAGGCAGCAGTGGTTCTCGCCTTGGCTGCCTGCTCCTGTAGCTCCACCAGCCCTGTCTCTCCCATGTGGGCACAGAGCACATGATCAGGACTTCCCCAAGCTGAACCCTTGTTCCAGAAGCGTCGCTACAGCTATAACCACCCACTTGGGAGTCAGAGCCAGGAGTCCTGGAATCGTGCTCCGTACCCAACAAGCAAGTGAGAAATCGGTTTCCTGAGATATGGAACTGCAA
Organism: Myodes glareolus; assembly: GCF_982192425.1. Lineage (NCBI taxonomy): Eukaryota > Metazoa > Chordata > Mammalia > Rodentia > Cricetidae > Myodes > Myodes glareolus. The sequence continues at coordinate 130,695,036 of NC_142027.1, forward strand.
CTCAAATGTGAGCCGTGGCTCTCCTCTGCCAGTTCCCAGAGACTCTGTTCTCACCTCCTTTAGGGAAGGTTCTAGAAGAGATCTCGCTTGACCACTTCCCGTCTATCTGACTATTTGCCCCAGGGTTAATTGCTGCTGGGTGGCAGTGTGGCTATCCTCTTGACAGCTCACAGTGGCTGTCCCCCAGTCTCTGAGTTAAGAGGTTAGGTGTAGCTCTGCAGATCCACTTCCCAGGGTCTCACAAGAGTACAATATAGAGTCATTCAGAACTGTGATGTCAAGGGAGGCTCAGCTGGGCAAGAATGCACTTCCAGCTTGGCTTAACTAGGCAAGAATGCACTTCCAGGCCCATGGGGTTGCTTTGGAATATTGGATTCCTGGCCTTGTATTTTCACTGACAGCCATTTGGGGACTGAATTCTGTGCCCCTAGAGGCTCGTTCAACTCTCCGTTCCTTATCCACAAGGGCCTCCACAACCTGGTCGTTTATGTCCTCAGAGAACCTCAAACAGAAGCAGCAAACATTAAATGCAGCCATGCAATCAAATCTACTCAAACTTGGCTGAGGCAGGCTGGCCCCACCTTTCACAGGGCTCCTGGACTACTCAGTGTCACCCCAACACACTCTCTCCTGCGTTCCTTCCTCCTGCAGGGAGGATCCCTCTTGGAACCCCAGGCCTCCTGCACATCTGGCTGGTGATGGTTCAGGGGAGGTTAGCTGCTCCCCACCCTCCCCCACCCCACTCCCCTGTTTAGATCCCAAGCCCCATGGCTGGGTTTTGCTCTGAGGACTCTGGGGGTTTCCCTTGAGGCTGGTCTCCAGGGGAGGTGCTCTGTGGAGAGCCACACCTCCCTCCCTCCCTTCCTCCCTACATCCATCTTCTCATTTTCACCACGTTATTAGACCTCGTTGACGTTTTCTTTGCCTCTCCACAGTTGAGTCCGCAGACAGTGTGTGGTAAACTGCAGCAATTACCTGGCTTAGCAGGCTCGCTTGGGCTCCGGGAAGGCCAGCTCTTCACAGCGAAGTCAACAGCGCCCACGCAGGTCTGCCTAAGAACATAGAATTCAACCTTGAGGTGCCCCGGCTTACTGCCTCCATGTGGAGTCAGGCATCACATGCAATATTCTATTACTAAACATAATGCAGTCACCACTGGGCCTCTGTGCTCTCGGGAGTTGGTACATTTCACCCTGACACCTGGGTCATTTGACAGAGCCTGGAAAAGAAACTATAGGTTGCATTATTAAATAACGAAGTAACAAAGAATGGAGTCAAATTCTATGGGGAACCACACACAGGGGTGTTTTAGATTTCAAGAGATGTGTAAGCTGTATGTGTGTGGTATGTGGTATGATGTGTGTGTCGTGTGTGGTGTATGTGTGGTTTGGAGTGTGTGTGTAGTTTGTGGTGTGTGTATGTGGTATGATGTGTGGTGTGTATGTGGTTTGTATGTGTGTGAGGTCTGTGTATGTGTAGTGTGATGTGTATGACCTGTGTATGCGTGTTTGAGTGTGTGCTCCCACATCTATATGTGCACATTCCTGTGGGTGTGCGCGTGTATGTATGTGAACATGTGAGTGCTAGGCTACTATGCATGCATACTTTTTCTTTGTTAAATGGTACTGGGAATTGAACGCAGGGTCTCCAGCACACAAGGCAAACACTCCACCATTTTTATCTTATTTCATTGGGGGAGGGGCAGGATCTCACTGTTCTTGTATTTACGTTGTTGCCCTTGGCAAACCTTGACCCTTGCAATCCTCCTGCCTCAGCACACAACTCCTGTGTGTCTGGAATTGCAGGTGTATTTGTGGACTGTATGTCTTCCCACAGCCCCTACACTTGATAAGGAAGCCACAGTCACTTGAGCCACTGACAGAGGTACAGACAATGCCACCCTCACACCACAGTGCCCAGGACAGAGTCCCCAAAGCTCAAACCAGTCCCTACTAGCCAGAAAGGGATCTCAGCATGGGGCTCTTAGGGCTCCTGGAGAGAAAGCTGTATTCTCAACTCGTAAACTCAAGCTCGGCCAGACTGAACACTTCTGGAGGGAAGATGACTACAGCTACTTTTAATTTTGATTGTCAACTTGAAAGGGGTCTAGAATAACCTAGGAGATAAACTTCAGAGTATGTTTGGAAGGGAGCTTCTATGTTGGCCAAGGTGGAGAGACCCATCCTGAGCATGGTATCACGATCCCATGAGCTGGGGTTCTGGGTGGAGAAAGAGGAGAAAGTGAGGCGAGAACCAGCCTGTGTCTCTCTCCGCTTCCTGACATGTGACCAGCAGCCTCCAGCCTCCACCATGATGGACTGTACCCTTCAACTGTGAACCAGACAAAGCCACCCTTCCTTAAGTCGCTCCTTGTGGGGAAGTGTGTTACAAGAATGAGATAAACACTAATGCAGGATGGAACGGGGTGGGGGAGTGAGAAAGAGAGGAAAGGAGACAAGGAGTGGAAGGGCAGGAGAACGAAAAGGAAGATGTAAGCCAATAGCATGGCCAAGGCTATAGCACTTTCAAGATGGACTTGTCATACCACATAACACACAGCACACAGTAAATCTGACCTCTCTGCTCTCTCTCTGAGGTCGTGCGTGCGTGCGTGTGTGTGTGTGTGTGTGTGTGCACGTGTGTGCGCGCGTGTGTGTGCGCGTGTGCGTGCGCGTGTGTGCGTGCATGTGTGTGCGTGCGTGTGTGTGTGCGTATGTGTGTGTGCGTGTGTGCATATATACATGTATACAGGCATTCTCACTCAAACAGAGCCAGCTGCCACTGCCACGAACTGAGAGGAGCGCTGGTAAGGGCAGACAGCTGTGCAGGGGTGGTTGGCAGCCTATCCCACTGCACCCTCCATCCTCCTGCATGTGCCCAGCTGTGCCCAGACTCCATCAGCATCAAGCCTACATCCAGCCTCTCCCGGAAACCCTGTCCTCCGGGTCCAGTGCTCCCACCCATCTAGACTCTCTTGATCTTCAGGGCTCTACCCAGACCTTTTCCCACAGTAGGTGCCTTACTCTCGTCTCTGTAGCATGGTCTTGCTCAATAGTATGCTGTCTTGTGGCTCAGCTCCCATGGTTGACCCCGTCTCACTCCATAAGTCTTAAAGACAGCGGATATGACACCATAGACCCCTCAAGACCATAAAACTCAAGTAGGAAGTGTGTACTGAACCCTGGAAGTGATAGGGAGCCAGTGATGCCCTATGCAGGCATTGGGCAGGACTATGATTTTACATTAAAAAAACAAAAACAAAAATAACTGCTTGGAGTAGAACAGGCTCATGAGTGTCCGGAGGGACTCCGGGTGGGCCAGAAACAGTGCTTACATATTCTGAAGGATTCATTTCCAGCTACGGCCAATAAAAGTTAACTTCAGAGGTAGTACAGATGGCAGTAAGATTTGTATGAAGCAAACAATTCAGATTTCTGAACCACCAGGCCTCAGGGAATTGTGGTGTCATCTCTTTCTCAAGCATCAAAACTAGCACTTAAGAAATGCAAACCAGAAGGGCTGGGGAGGTGCTTCAGCCAGGAAAGTGCTCGCCATTTAAGCTTGAGGACCTGAGTTCCCACCCCTGCCCAGTACTTATGCAGAAAAGTCAGGTGTGGAGACACACTCTGAAATTCCAACACGGAGGAGGCAGAGACAGGGGGATCCCTGGAGTTTGCTGGCCAGCCAGGCTAGCCAGCCTAATCAGTCCTTTCCAGGTCAGTCTCAGACACCAAGGCAGACAACATCCTAAGGAATGCCCAAGGCTAACTAACCTACAGAATACACACACACACACACACACACACACACACACACACACACACACACACTATATACCTGCAGGCACACATGTACAGGTCACAAAGAGAAAAGAGACGGCTTGGCAGTTACGAGCACGAACTGCTCTTGCAGAAGATCTGAATTCGGTTCCCAGAACCTATGATGGATGTCTCAAAACCACCTGCAGCCCCTGCACCAGCGGATCTCATATCCCCTTCTGGCCTCTGTGGGTCCCACACTCATGTGCACACAGACACACACACACAGTCCATGACAAAATACATTCTTCTTTTTCATACATAAAAAGAAAAGAATTCCACCATGAACCAAAAGGACCAAAAAAAAAAAAAAGAAAAGTTACAGAAAGGAAAGGAAGACCCAGTGACTGTCCATGTACCAAGGGACCACATCATCAGAGGCACCAAGAAGAGGGCAAGTCTCTGTGTCCCCATTCCCTGGTCCCTCCTCCATCCCCCTTGCTATCTGACCACTGGCATTCCCATACACGCTCCATATTCTTGGATTGTTTGGCTCCTCAAGAGACCAGCGCCTATGGTGTCCCAGTTCCCGGGACAGCCACACAGTGTGCACTCATCCCTCTGCAAAGGGAATCTTCAGAGAAGTGGTTCAGATCTCTCTTGACCAGGAAAAGGAGGAACGCGAGGAAAGAGGGACTTGGCTGCAGGCTGGATTGGAGACGAAAGGGTGGGACACAGCAGCTGGGAGCTCCATCCTTTGCCTGCCTCCTATGAGCTTTGTGTTCAGTAACAACAGCTGCTTGAGAAGGCTTTCCCTGGGACTAGGGAGTCAGCTCAGTATGTGGAGTGCTTGCCACACAAACCTAAGGATCAGAGTTCGAGACCTAAAACCAGTGTGGAGCGCCAGGTGAGGCAGTGCACTTTTGTAATCCCAGCGTTTGTAATACCATTTTGTAATACTAGCGAGGCAGAGACTAGCAGATCCTGGAGACTCGTTGGCCAGCCAGTCTCACCTACTGGATGATCTCAGGATCTCCCAGTGAGAGATCTTGTCTTTAAAAAAAGGTAGTGAACAGTGCCTGAGGAATGATGTCCAAGGTTGACCTCCGGCCTCCGCACATGTATGTATGCAAACTTGTACATATAAAGGAATTTCTAAAAACACAAGAGAAGAGCTTCAGGACAACACTCAGGGAGGTGTGTCACTGAGTTAGCAGCCCGGGGGGGGGACCTCTGTCCCCACCCACAGTGGGTGCACTCGGATCCCAAAGGTTCAGGCCTTGCCATTTTCATTCCTTCTAGTTCTGCATCAAGTACTAGGCCAGACACTGGGGACTCTGGGGACACAGAACAGGCAAGGACACTGCCCTGGAAGAGCCTGTTATCTGCCCAGAGGATGTGGTAAGGAGCTAAGAAACTAATCAAACACTGTGCACTGCAAAAGTTGCTTCCAGGAAGCACAGCAGGGATCTCAGGGGATTAGGGAGTCTCTAAGGAGAGCCTGCAGTCTGGGTGCTTAACTGACATCAAGGACAGTCTGGCCCAGTGGTCACAACTCACAGGGGTTGTCTGAGGCCATTATGCACATCAGATATCCTGCACATCAGACATTTACATTATGATTCATAACAGTTGCAAAATTACAGTCACAAACTAGAAATAAAAATAATTCTATGGTTGGGGATCACCACAACACAAGGAACCATATTAAAAGGTTGAGAATCCCTGGTCTAGGCAAAAAGCCCTGGGATTAGAACAAACTCTGAGAACTTGGCCTTCAGGGAACTAAGGGGTGAGTGACCGTGCACTGCTCAGGTTAGAGAGGACAGGCCGGGTCACACAGGGTTAGCCTGTGTAGAGTAGCACAGCCCTAGAGTGGTGACCCCTGGTGTGGGCAATGTCTAGATTTGTGTGATGAAGTAGCCACCGTCCCCTAAGTGATGCTTCTATGCCTAGACCCCTGTGAACACCTTAAATGTTGGGGAGTCTCACTGTTCCTCATAAATCTTGGAACTAAAGCTGAAAATCTCCTATTTATGGTCACTCAGTATCAAGTGTTTTCCTTTGTATCCAGCTGCACAGTGGCTGCTTCACTTGTCCTCCTGACAAAGCTGTCTGCAGAAAGCAACACAAGGGACTCAGTTTGAGGAGACCCTGAACGTGCCAAGTCCAGGAGAGGAGGGTGGGTATCTGGAGCAGACCCTCAGACCACTGGCCCAAATTCAGCCTTCTTGGGCTGCAGAGATGACTCAGTAGCTAAGAGCTAGGTCCTCTTGCAGGGGACCTAGGTTTGGTTTTCAGCACCCAACGGTGGTTCGAACTATCTGTAAATCAACTCCAAGGGATCTGATGCCCTTTCTGGCCTCTACAGGCACCAGGCACATATCTGTTGCACAGAAACAAACAGACAAAATACCGATGTGCACGTGTGTGTGTGTGTGTGTGTGTATCTGTGTGAGTGTGTGTGTGTGTGTGTGTGTGTACAGGAACACTCAGACACATGCATCTCATAAAAGTAGCTACCAGGGAGAGAAATTCTCAGACATGGCACAACAGCAGTGGGGACAACCCAAATCTTGGTCACTTCTCACAGCAGCGCAAGTCTCAAAACTGTTGCCAAGGGAGCCCAGCACCTCCTGTAACTCCAACACTTGGGAGGCTGAGGCAGGAGGGAAAAAACTGACAAAAAATGTCAAGGTCATCAAAAACAAAGAAAGTCTGAGAAACTGTCCCAACCAGAGGCGTCTGAGAAGGCATAAGAAACAACTGGACATTGTGTTTTGGGTGGGACCCTGAAGTAGGGAAAGGACACTAACATCTGAGTGATGAGGGCTGTGCTGAGAACAATGTGCTAGTGTCCTTCATTACTTCCAGAGAACTGACAACAGACGGCAAGATGCAGTCAGTAAGAGGGGAGACAGGCCGTGCACGCCTATGCTCGCGGCTTCCCGCTACTGCAACGAGCATCTGAGATCACTGACTACTAAGGGAACGGGCTTGGCTCTCAGTTTTGGAGATCTCAGTCTGCGACCACCTGGTCCTGCTGCCTTGGGCAGGCAGTGTCTCACAGCAGGAGTGGAAGGTGGAGTGAACTCCTGGTCTCACACCAGCAAGGAACAGGGGGAAGGTCTGAGGTCACACACAGTCCCTTCAAGATCTCACCCCCAATAACCTATAGGACTTCTAGAAGGTCCTTCCCCATCAAGGCTCCCACTGCCGATGGTGCCGCACCGAGGACAATGCCCTAGCCACACAGCCTCTGGGAGGCTCTGAGTGTCAAGTCCTTGTCTGGAATTACAGTCTCTCCCTAACATAAAAGCTGACTAAAACGATTAAAGTCAATACCAACATAACAGTGAACATGTTTAATCCCAGTACTTCAGAAGCAGAGACAGGAGGATCTCTGTGATAAGATCATAGCTGGATCTACCTGGAGAGTTCTAGACCAGCCAGGGCTATAGAGTGAGATCCTGTTTTTAAAAAATAAATAATACTAGCACCACTTCACAGCCCAACAGTACAAGGCTTTCATCTATGACACAAGATCACCAAGCCCACCTCAGTGTCCTCCCAATGGACAAGGAGGGACACATGGAGGCACCTTACAGGAGTCCAGCTGCCTCAGCACCGTCCCATCAGGCTGTCTCATTCTGTTAGAAAGCACATCAGGTCTACCGGCCACACAGGGCCAGACAATGGAAGGCAGGAATGCCCAGTTCTCTTAAAGACCCACTCTGTCCATCACGTGTTACCTGAGATACACCTGTGTGGAACCTGCCTCCTCTCGGGGTGTTTTCACAAGAACGGGTGCCTTTATTTGGACCTGAAAAGTCTCCTCTAACCTCCTGTTCTGACGTGCATCCCCTGCTGGTGGTGCTGTTCTGATGAGTGTCCCATGTTATTCTGAGAGACTGTGGATCCTTTATGATGGAGGACATGATCACTGTTCTCTGCTTCCTGGTCCTCCACGTGTGTTTCTCAGCACATGCTCATGCCACGGCACTTACATGCATGTCCCTCAGCAATACATGCTCATACCATGGGACTTACATGTGTGTCCCTCAGCAATACACGCTCATACCATGGCACTTACATGCGTGTCCCTCAGCAATACATGCTCATACCATGGCACTTACATGTGTGTCCTTCAGCAATACACGCTCATACCACGGCACTTACATGCGTGTCCCTCAGCAATATATGCTCATACCACGGCACTTACATGCCTCCTTCAGTATGGTGGACCAAGAGGCTCTGAAACCACAAGTCCGAGCAAACCCTTCCTCCTAGTAAGATAAAGGTCATTCAGACAAACTGCTCTTCCTTATTGTCTACCATGGTGTCTACCGTAGTGTAAGCCAGGCAGCAGACCCAGAGGATTCTGGGAGATTCATCTCTCTTTACTCCCATCTCATTGAAGCACCAAGGTTACAGACTACTGTACCTAGCTTCACGTGCATTCTGGGGATTCGAACTCAAGCTCCCAAGCTTTGTGTGACAAGCCACTGGGACTCTCCCCAGCCCTACAGTCATTCTTTTTGCTGCTCCCAGAGTCTTGACTTTACACAGAGGAAGCCAGGAGGTTGGACCCGAGAACTTTCCAGATAGCCAGGGCAGGCCTAGCTGGCTTTCTTGCTTTGGATACAGCAGGACGCCCGGCTCATCTCTCAGATTTCTTGTGAGGTCCTAAAATCAACCTCGTCTCCAAGAATCACTGGCTCCTTTTACAGAAAAATTCTTATAGAACAGAAGTTGGGCCATTGTTGTGTTGATGACTGTAAAAATTTACAAAGCTGAACCTGGAAGTATACAATGCAATGCATTGTGTGTGTATGAGCATGCATGTACATGTGAGAGGATGCATGTGTGTGTGAGCATGCATGAGTGCCAAGTTCTTGTCTGGAATTACAATCTCTCCCCAACATAAAAGCATACATGTGTGTGAGAGCATGCATGTCTGTGTGAGCATACATGTATGTGAGAGCATACATGTGTGTGAGCATGCATTTGTGTGTGAGAGGATGCATTGTGTGAGCATGCATGTGTGTGAGAGAGCATACATGTGTGTGAGCATGCATGTGTGTGATCATGCATGTCTGTATGAGAGGACACATGTGTGTGAGCATGCATGTGTGTGAGAGAATGCATGTGTGTGTGAAAACATACATGTGTATGAGAGCATGCATGTGGGTATATGAGTATGCAAGTGTGTGAGAGCATACATGTGTGTGATCATGCATGTGGGGGAACATGCATGTGTGTGAGCATGTATGTGTGTGAGCATGCAGGTCCATGTGGGCATGTATGTGTGCGTGAGCTTGTTCATATATGCACTTGTATGAATGTGTGCACATTTGTGTGTATAAGTTTGTGAATGTGCCCACATGTGTGTGGACGACAGAGGTCCACATGAGGTGTCATTCTCCATCACTCAGCCCTTGTTTCTTGAGACAGGGTCTCTCACTGAACATGAAGCTCTCTAATTCAGCTAGACTGGCCAGCGAAACCCTCCATAACCCTTTTTTCACCATACCTGTCTTTCACATGGGTACTCGGGACACAAAGTGTGGCAAGCTCTTGACACAGAGTCAGCTCCCTTAGCGCAGAACTGTTTAAATCTACAAAATGAATTTAGGTTTGTGTTTTGCTTGGCTTTGTTCTTGGAGTGGCTCCGGCTAAGGACGTGCGGTTGGAGTCACCAGGCATCCACTCATTTCATTTTGCTGTTGGAGAATTGGTTTTGCCTTTTCACAATTCCAAGAAAAACCTCAAGGCTCAGCCACAAAGCAAGCAGCTGCCCACATCAGAGTGTTTACACACGCCATCCTTCCACAGATGGCCTCACCTGCAAAAGCCTCTGTCACCCAAGAGAAGTAAGGTCATTGTCACTCAGGTTGCCAACAAGGGTGGCATTTGTTTCTTTCTACATTGTTTTCCTATGAAAAGAAAAAAAGAAAAATATTCTACTCTGAAGTTTGGCATCTTTTTCCACCTGCCTGACCTGCATGCCAGCCAGTCCTTCACAGTTTCAAAGCCCACTGAGAAGCCTGGAAGCAAGCACGCTGCCCTAGTGACTATTGAAATCAATTCAATGTCAAGGTTTTCCTGCCAGCACGCTGCTTCCATGAGGCAAGAACACTTTCTGGAAGCTTTTCGTTCCCGTCAGCATTTCCTTCCTTGAAGCTTTTGGAATTAATGTGACAGCTTCAGTCAGATCACGTCTGCAGCCTGCTTCTTGGGGTGCACAGACCTGGCACTCGGCTCATTGCCACCAAGAGCAAAGCCCCAGCAAATGACCTGCCTCAATATCAGTCATTTCTCCGTCACTCCCTCCCTTGTTGATAATTCAGCCTCTGGCCCATGGATTCTGCCGCTCGGGATCTCAGAGGTCCAGCCTCTGACTCCGTCCTCAGCATCCTTCCCAACTGACAGAAATGGCAGCTTGGCTTATTGGCTGCTAGTTTCTCCATGCACCTACTCAAACCATCTTCTAGACAGCCACTGAGCCGATGACCTTCAGGTGCTTAAAAAAAATGCAGGTGGATGCCTGCCAATCAAGAAACAAAATCTAAAATTATTAGCAAAGTATTTCCATAGTCTTTCTCTAATCTCATTCTTTTGGTCCAGCACACCTATTTACTCATCCCAACCTCAGCGTCTCTCGTTTTTGTTTTGTTTGTCACCTCTACCTCTATTCAGTTTTCCTAGACCGAAATTTTCAACTGCCCTCCTCAGGTCCACAAACCAGCTTTTCCCCATCCCCTCTCATCCTAAACTAGCCATTCTATTATCATTTGAGTCCGGGATGTGCCCAAAGGCTCAAGAGTTGAGTGTTCAGTCTCTAACTCTTGGCTCTATTTTGGGGAGGGTGTGAGACCCTTAGATGGAGTCGCTCTGGCTCTACCTTGCTCTCTGCTTCCTGACCCACTTGCATTCTTCTTCCCCCAAAAGCTCCACCAGGGCTCCAGCTGAGCTAGACTGAGATCTCTTGAAGTTTTGAACCAAAAGAAACCGTTCCTCCCTCCGCGGGTTGCTGTATCAGATGTTTTGCCCCCTCCAGGCTCTGACACACTGTTCTCGGGTTTCAGCTGGTGTTCTGCAGCAGGGATGGTCTCCCACTGTGACCGCCTATATGAAGCACAAAACCAGGAGCATGGAAGCCACGAAAACAAACCCAAGACCTAGAGCAGTGGTTCTCAACCTTCCTGACGCTGTGACGCTTTAATATGGTTCCTCATGTTGTGGTGACTCCCAGCCACAACATTATTTTCGTTGCTACTTCATAACTGCAATTTTGCCACTGTTCTGACTTGTAATGTAAATATATCTGACAGGCAGAATATCTGATCCCTGGGTTGTTCAGCACCCAAAGGAGTGAGTCCTGACCCACAAGTTGAGGAGTACTGACCTAGAACATCTGTGCGGCCTTAGACTACGACAAGGGATGGAATAAGTCACCAAAGATCCCAGGAAGAAAATCCAGGGTCACACAGCCAGCACTGTGAATTCTGCTAACCATGTGAAGGGGAGTGAGGAGCCGTCCTCCCCAGCTCCTCTAGAAGTACAAGGGGGCATGTCCTTGCCGTCCTTTGAGGCCAGCGTTCCTTTGATTCCAAAGTTGGACAGAGACATTGGAAGAGAGGACAAGGCACATTAGAGACTAGAAAGTTGAGGAACATTTCCCTTTCATTTTAGAATACCTGATAGTTATGTTGGGATTGGGAGCAAGTCCAAACCCCCAATCCATTTACACAGACACTGTGTTCTCACAGTCTGCTCATTGCTCACCGTGTCGGGGCAGCTGGAGTTTGTAAGTATCTTGTGCGCACACCACCACATTTCACAGGTGCTCCCATGTGAGTAGATAATGTACTTGGCTCTCCCCTTTCTCCCCTCCCTTTTCCCCCTTCCCTAACCCTCCTTTCACGTCACATATACACACATGAGTTTTTGTATCTGTAACATAGGATCCACAAATGAGAGAACATTCAATGTTTGTCTTTATTTGATTTAATTTGCTAAATATGACCATCTCCAGTTGTACCATTTTCCTACAGATGACATCATTCCATTTTTCTTTGTGTGTGTGGACCACATTTTCTTTATCGGCGCTTCTGTTGAGGACTCCCGTGCTGCTTCCACAACTCAGCTCTTATGAACAACGCTACAATAAAGTGGGCGGTGTCTTAGTTTTATTTTTGTTGCTATGACAAAATAACCTCAAAAACTACAACTTAGGGGCGAAGGGTGCTCATTTCAGGTTGTAGTTCCAGGTTCTAGTCCATCACAGCAGGAGCAACACAGTGACAGGTGCTCCAAACAGGCGGACATCACATCCGCAGTCAGGAACAGATGAATGCATGCATGCTTCCGCCTTTCTCACAGAGTTCAGGTCCCCCTGCCTGGGGAATGGTGCCACCCACAGTGGACTGGGTCTTCCCATGTCATTTAACTGAATGATGTTAATCCCCACAGACAGGGCCACAAGCTAACACAATGTGGACAACCCTTGTTGATCTCCCATGTGATCCTAGGCTGTGGAAAATTGATAGCTGGAGCTGATTAGCACAGATTCATAGATATCTCTGGGATATTAATTTGGAGTCCTTTGAGTAAACACACCGGACACCAGAGTGGAGTAGCTGTCTCTCAGGGTAGTTCTGTCCCCAGCCTTTTGAGGAAACTCTATACTGATTTCCATGGTGGCTGCCTCTCCACATTACTGCCAGCAGTATCTAAGGGTTCCCTTCTCTCTGCTTCCTCTCCAACATTTTCTGCCCTTTGTTTTCTTGATGACAGCCGTTCTGGCTGGAGCGAGAGGGACTCTCAATGTGGTCTTCATTTTCATTCCCCTGCTGGCTAGTGGTGTTGAACATTTTCACATGTCTACTGGCAATTCTAAATGGATCAAAAGCCTCCATAGCAGACTTAAGACTCTAAAACTGTCGGAGGAAAAACACAAAAACCACTTCAAAATAAAGACATAGGCAGGGTCTTTCTGAAAAAGGCTCTGACAGGAAATAGGGACAAGAGCCAATAAAATTAAAATGCTTTCTGCCCAGCAAAGGAAACAGTCGAGTGAAGAGGCAGGTCTCAGGATGGGAAAAAAGTCTTTATCAGTTACAATCTAAAAGAAGATTAAGATCTAGCGTGTACACACAACTCAGAAGGCTAAATACCAAGAAATCAAACGACTCAATCAGTAAATCAGCTACTGAAATGGATGGACTGGCCCTGGGAGCTGAGGTATACCTGTGTGCTGACCCAGTAATGGACGGACTGGTCCCAGGAGCTGAGGTATACCCGTGTGCTGACCCAGTAATGGACGGACTGGTCCCAGGAGCTGAGGTATACCCGTGTGCTGACCCAGTACAAAGTTGGGTGTGAAAATGCATGCTGCATGATGTGATGCATGTGCTCAGAAAACTTCAAAGTTCAGGACATTTTGGATTTTAGATTTTTGGGTTAGGAATGTTTGCTCTGTGACCCACATGCCCTCACCAAAGACAGTCCCTAAGAGAGCCACCCTCCCCTCCCCACCTCAGTCTTCCTGCTTTACACCAGCACTTCCTGTCACTGTACGCTGGCAAAGCAGTCACCCAGAAGCCTTTGCCTTGAGCTCTCAGTTCCTGGGTACATCCAGTTGACATCTGAGCTAAGAAGACGTGACTCTGGGTCAGTTTTGCCCCTGGTCACTTAAAATACCATCAACATACAGTATTACTCAATAAACAAATGTTTAGGAATGTGAAGTAAACCTGCCTCTGTCCTACCTACACTGTCATTTCGCACACACACCCCAGTATAGATACTGTTCTTTTATTTGCACTTCACAGATGGGGACTCAGGCTCAGAGACATCAAGAAACTTACCCAAGGTCACTCAGCTGTGTGACCGACGCTCAGGGCACCAGTGCTGTGTTCAGATCTTACACCTGTCAACCTCTCATTCAAAGATTTTATTTCTATTTTAGTTACGTGTGTGGATCTGTGCACGTAAGTGAAGTGAACTCAGAAGCCAGAAGAGGGTGCTGGATCCTTGGTGCTGGAGTTACAGGAAATTGTGAGCTATCTAATATAGGTGCTAGAAGCCAACTGAGTTCAGGTCTTCCGAAAGAGCAGCAAGCACTGTAAACTGCCAAGCCACCTTCCAAGACTCCTCCCTGCTTGCTTATGTGTTGTCTGCAAACCTGACAATGGCCTGGAAGACAGCTCAATGGGAAGGAGCTTCCCATACATGCATGGAGTTTGGTCCCACGTGAAAAGCCAGGCATGGTGACATTGACCTGTGGTCCTAGCACTGGGGAGTGGGAGGGAGGAGGGGGAAGGTGGGAAGGGAGAGGGGACCCGCCCAAAGCCTACCCTGCTCTCCTTGGAGGTTGCTATTCTGAGACCCTCAATAAAGCTTTCAAAGGCCTCCTGCAACTTACAACCTGGGAGGCCTCAGGCATCAAGGTGTAGGAATGACCTGCTGGGAAGAGCTGGAGCCTGGAGTCAGTGCAAAGACCTGCCCAGTTGAGTACAGCAGGCATTGCAGTTTCTGTTGCAGGCGCTGCTGTTGAAGGAGCCTCAGCTCTTCAAAGGATATGCACGACTTTATGTCTGTGCAGCAGAATCTCCCGCTATTAGCAGCTTTCCTCACCCAACGCCTGACTTCTATCTAGACAGCGCTCAGCCAAGTCCGATAGCTGTCAGGCACAAGCAATGTGGCCACCGTCCAAGATGCAAGGAAACTTCGAGAACAGTGGCCAGTTTTATTGGGGGATGGGGTGGTGCGTGTGTATGGCATCCATTTTGTTTTTGAAGGCAGGGTTTCTCACTGAGCCTGGTACTCACTGAGTAGGCTAGGCTGCATGGCCAGTGAGTCCCGGGTACCCACATGTCTCAGCCGCTCCAGTGCTGAGACTGCAAGTGCACAGGACACCCAGCTTTGTGGGACGACGCTGGGGACCTGACCTCAGCGCCCTCACACTTGCATGGAGCAGTCAACCCCCAGAGCCTTCTCCCTAGCCCCTGTCGAACTCAGAGAGCCACATATCTGTCAAGCGTTCACGACTGAGGTGAACAGCGGCTTCCTGTGGTCACAGTGTTTCTTACGCATACCTTCAGTTCCGGCTTTTCACTCCCTGCGGTGTCGGATGGTTCAACCGTCAGTGTTGGCCCAGACCTCGCCTAAGAACGGGGACCGTCTTTACCTAGATGGACCCCCAAACTCTAAGAACTGGAGCTGCCTTTACCCCCTCCGCACACTCCAAGAACTGAGGACGTCTTTACTTAGACGGACCCCCCACGCTCTAAGAACCGGGGCGGTCTTTACCTAGACAGACCCCCCACACTCTGAGAACTGGGGCGGTCTTTACCTAGACGGACCCCCCCACACTCTGAGAACTGGGGTGGTCTTTACCTAGACGGACACACACACACACACACACACACACACACACACACAGGCTCTAAGTTGTGCTCCACTGAACTTCACACATCAGCAGGAGAGGCTGGAGTCAATGTGGAGGCCCAGGGTGCTGAGCGGAAAGTTCTGAAGGGAGGTATGGTAAGTGTGGGAAGGCACTTCCCTGTGTGGAAAGACTCAAGGAAGTGTTTCAGGAAGGAACATGGCTTGTGGCTAAGAGCAGTCATGCCCAGGGACCAAAAAGACTTTTCTCTTTAATCTGATGTGTTTAGACGAATCATTTCCATTCTGTCTGGGGTTTTCTGATTGGTTGGTTAGTTTTGTTTTGTTTCTGCATTTAAAAAATATTTATTTTATTTTAAACATGTGTGAGAGAAAATGGTGTGTGTGCCACACGAGAGTAGGTACCCATAGAGGCCAGAAGAGGGTATGGCTCCTCACCGGCTTGGTCCTCTGCAAGAGCTCTTACCCACTAAGCTATCTCTCCAGCTGGTCTTTTATTATTATTATTATTATTATTATTATTATTATTATTATTATTATTATTTTCATTTTGGAAACAATATCGCACAGTCATAGCCCAGACTAGCCTTGAACTCAAAGCAATCCTCCAGCCTCTGTTTCCCCAGCCCTGGGATTACATACATGCACCACCTTGCCCAGCTCCATTCTGATCTGCCTTCCCAGATATTCTGCTTATAAAATAAGAGGCTTGAACTTCACCATAGGTGGGAAAGTCAGATGCTATCAGAAGCCAGGAGAGAAGACCCAGCAAGTTCAGAAAGCAGGACCCGGAATCGAGGGCAACCACCGCTGTGGACAGCAGTGGGAACACTGGCCTAGGATGTGCAAGGCCCTGGGTTTCTACCCATAATGTGGGTCTGTTTTCATGGAGGGAGGCTGGATGGAGAGTCTAGAAAATTTTCGAGAGATCATGGACCACCCAAAAAGCATGAAGATCCACATACCAACTTAAAATGAAATCTGTATGTGCCTGTTGATAGGTGTGGGCATGGGTCTGTCATGGCACAGCAGGTGTGAAAGGGATGACAGCGGCGGGGGAGGGGGGGTAGAATCCCTGCCAGGCTGGCTGTCTCCCCCTCCTGTCTCACAGAAGGGGCACTGGGAACACAGATCCTGGCTACCTGGGAACTTTAGCTCTGGTCCTCGTGGTGTGGGGCTGGGGCTTTACCCAGTGAACTAACCCCTCGCTCCTGCTCCTGCCTCCACGTTCAGGATCCAGAACTTGAGCTGAAGGGCTTTTCCCCTCCCCCACCTTCTCGGGAGGCAAATGTTAAGCATACATTTAAACTTTACAATCTAAATTGAATAGCCACAGGTGTTCTGGAAATGGGCCCCAGTGATGGTCCCCTCAACCTTCAAATGCAAAAGAATCCAAAGATCCATAAAGAAAATTTCAGAAAGGAACGAGATGAGTTTGTATTCTCTTACATTCTAAGAGGCTTAAACTTTTGCTGGGCCTCACAGCCGAGTTAGTACAACACTTAAGACCGCTACACTAATGTGTATTCGGCCTGCCCGTTTAATCTGCCTTCATGAAAGCAGTGTAATTGATTGGATTTCCCATGTATCAACATTTACAATCTAAGTTAACAGAGAACTGTAATTTTAAATTACATGCTCTTTCATGGCCCTGACCCAGAGTAATGTACCCAAGTTCCAATAAGCAATTTGCTGACTGTGGCAAAAATAGAAGTTGAAAGAAACCTTCTAAAATGAATATCCACCATAAATGTTAAACACAACCCGTGAATATCAGTTTATCAACTGATTATTAACAGTAATATTAACAGTAATAATTGTTCTCTGGGTCAGTTGGGCTCAGTTGGACTCACTGATATTTCCCTTGTAAAACATTGCTAAAGATTTCTTAAAGTTTCCCATTCCTTTCCCATGAATTCTTGCTTTACTGTCAATAAAGACAGAGTGAAGCCCTTCGTGAGGAACAGACACACAGACCGATTCACAAGACAGCCTGAGGAACAAACGCACAGACAGATTTGCAGACACACAAACATAGGGACAGGGACAGATTCACAAAGCAGCCTTCAGGCAGGAACAGATTAAGACTCCTGTAACAGACAGGGGACAGAAGGAAGACACACGGAGAGCAAGGTAGAGAATTTCACAATCTGGGCTCAGTGACCCCAAGGGAAAATGCTTTGATTTCTCTTCTTAACATTACTGACAACTCTTCAGTTTAGTGTAAATTCATGGAAACCAACCACGCTTTTCTTCAATAGTGACACTGCAACACCCCCATGCCTCGTTTACAAAGTGCTGAGGGTCACAATCAACAAAGACTCTCCACAACCTCCCTCGTGATACCCCTGCCCACCCCAGGACCCTCGGATGTGACCCCGGCAAGAGCGTCACACCTCCACTTTCTCTGCAGCGCACTTGGCAGGAACAGCAATGCTTCTGTCCCCGAGATCCCCCACCAGGTTTCCCAGGGGACAAGTCTCAGTGATGTCTACAGGTGTCTCCCTGATCAGGATGGGAAGTGGGCACCACAACCCACTGGCCAGATCTTGGCCATGTGCTCATCACGGAACAGAGGTAAAATGTAGTAACAGTCCCTGAGGACTGAAGAGGGGGGTTTACAAGAGAAAAATCTGGTTATTAGCAGAGTTGTGGGGCAGCACGTGAACACACACTACCACGTTAAAGGTCACATGCTACACTGCACAGTGTAGGCAGAGTCCATTTAGGGACTGAGAATGCAAGAGGCTGCAGAATCAAGAGCGTAGAAGAAGTCAGGAGGCAAATCCTAGGCAGTGACATTTACAAGGGATAAGTATAAGCTTGTGTTTAGGCCTTTTAAATGGCACACTTTATAGATGGATTTACATCTACAGAATATAAAAAGCACACTGAAATAAAATTAACAGATTCCTGTTGTAAGAAAACGAGATATGAACTGGGAGAGAACCTCCCAATTCTTGTTCAAGTCATGGGGGGGGGCGGGTGTCCAGCTGAAAGAGGCAGTGCTGTCAAACCTGGTGCTGAACCAGCTTTGTCTTCCCATTGCAAAGGAGTGTGTCCAGGTCCGAGGTGGGAACTGGGGACAGTCTATGAGGTGTGGTTGAAGAATATGACATGTTGGTGGGAACTGGGGACAGTCTGTGGGGTGTGGTTGAGGAATCTGACATGTTTTGCTTGTGATGTAGATGTAGAAGTTAAAGTGACTGTCGGATCCACTTGTTTGAGAGAATGAGGGGGCTGGAGAGATGATTGGCAGGTAAGAGCACTGGCTGCTTCCAGAGGAATGGGGTTCAATTCCCAACACCCACATGGCAGCTCAAAACCGGCTGTAATCTAGTTCCAGAGGATCTGACGTCCTCTTCTGGCCCCTGAGGGTGCGGCACACATGTGGTGCACAGACAGACAAGCAAGCAAAATACCCACACACTTAAAAACTGAATAACATTTTTAAAAGGAAGCTCGGTCCACTAAGGGGTCCAGCTGTTGGCTACAGTAATGATGGCCCCAGCAGTCACCAGCAGATGACCACCAGCAGAGAGTCAGGCTGGCCCGACCCCTTCCAAGAACAGCACAGATGGGCCCACATTCCAGAAGGATACAGCCTTCTCCAAAGTGCATCTGTCTTAGTCATGGTTACTATTGCCACAATGAGACACCATAGCCAAAAGCAACTCGGGGAGGAAAGGGTTTATCTCACTCACAGTCCCTTCATCATCAGAAGCAATGAGGGCAGGAACTCAGGCAGGGCAGGAACCTGGAGGCAGGAGCTGATGCAGAGGCCATGGAGGGTGAGGCTTACTGGCTTGCTCCCCATGGTTTCTCGGTCTGTTTTCTTATAGAATCTCCAAGACCCAAAGATACAGAGGAGTTACAGGGCACAAGCGCTCAGCTGGCCCAAGAGCCGCATCAGTCGAGCACCCTGAAAAAGAAAGTTCCAGAAACGCAGCAAAGTATGCCGCTCAGAGCGCTACTCTAAGACCCACAGGCCGGGGCCAGTGCCTTGGCCCCTCTCCACTTGTTTCATTGCTGACTCAAAATACTTGTCAAAGGCACCTGAAGGAAGGTGGCTTTTATGGCTCTCGGTTTCAGGGCAGAGTGACCCCAGGGAAGGCACGGCGGCAGGAGCAAGGCAGCTGCTCAGGTAGCATCACAGCCAGGAAGCATAGAGAGATGATGCAGGCGCCCACTGAGTTTGATTCTCTTATTTATTTGGCCCAGACCCCAGGCCCAGGAATAGTGCAACTCACAATAAGGGCGGATCTTGTCTCTGCAGTTAAGCCTTCCTGGAAACCCCCTCCCAGCCACAGCCAGTGTCTCCTAGACGACCCCAAATCCAGTAGGTTACTACATTGACGAATCGTCACTATGTACACAAGGTCAGTATTGCCACTTCCGAGTCTCCACAGAGAGAGTCTGAACATACCCCTGTGTATGGCGGACCCTGTGTATGAACATACCCCTATGTATGTGTTCCCATGCATGGCAGTCGGGCAGGGCGCCAAGACAGAATTCCAGAAGTCAGCTTAACCCACTGTCGCTTCCACTTCAGCTTTTTGGGCCCATTGCATCTCAGAATAGGGCTTGGAGCCAGAGACTCCACCTTGTAATGACTGGTGCTTTGCAGTTCCTTTGTAGATGGGAGATAAAGTTCAGCGGGTACCCTGAAACTGAGGGAGGAGGCGAAGCTACAGCAAGCTTCGCCTCCAGCTCTGCCCTTGACCTAGGGCTTGGAGGTGCCCTTTCTGTTCTCTTTGGAGCTTGCGCACTCAGCAGGGCTTTGATGGCGCCTGGTCAGACAAACACAAACGCCTCCAACTCAGGCCAGTTAAAAACCAGACCACATGCTTTGTTTGGGCAGGCAGCAGAGAGGGCAGTGGAAGAAACTGTGAGCCTGGTCGGGGTTTCTGGGCAAACAGAAAAGGAAGGGCATGCCAGACAGAGGGCACAGCCGTCCAAAGGGCACTGAGGCAGAAAATTGCAGCGGTGGCAAGAGAAGGTGCAGGGAGGCATGGGGAGAGGAACCCGAGGCCAGGATTGTAAGGGGTCCTGGGTGCCCCACAGCCCAGCTCACCCGCTTCCGGGAAGCCTCAGGAAGAGTCCAAAAGGCATTACGTAGAGGCTGCTGGCGGCTGGGTGACTAGTCTAGGGCTTGGAGCAAGTAGAGGCAAACTTTGATGTGGGAGGTTTCGGGGCTGGGGGGGCTAGCAAGGACTGTGCTGAGAAGTTGGTGCCACCTCGGGGAGACTGCGGCACCTGGGTGGGGTCGCTCCTCTGATCCAGAAACTCCAGTCCAGTGTGCAGCCACTCAGAGCTCACACCGGCCCGGAGCCAAGCCTGCCCTGTCATCTATGGTTTCATCTCTTCCCTGTTTGTCCCAGATGACACCTCCTCCAGCTCAGACAGAATGGAAGCCACTGAGAAGTGGGACATCCAGAATTCCCCAGGGGAAGAAGGAGCTGGGGGACACAGCTGTTCACACACAAGCACTTAACTTTCCCCAACATAGACACAATACCACACACACACACACAGGCACACACACGCACACAGAAGCACATAGCCTCCCCCCCAACACAGGCACACAGATGCACACACAGGCATATAGTCTCTCTCTCTCTCTCTCTCTCTCTCTCTCTCTCTCTCTCTCACACACACACACACACACACACACACACACACACACACAGAGGCACACAATATCCCCCACAGGCACACACATGCACACAGAGCCTCCCCCCAGGCACATATCTTCCCTTACACACAGGCACACAGCCTCCCCCACACACATCACACAGCCACCACACACCGGTAAATGCAACCCCCCATACAAACACACAAGCACACATTCCCCCAATGGGTGCAGGCAGGATACACACATACACAGGCATATACATGCATACATAGGTGCACACAGGCATATATACGTGCACATGCAGGCACACAGGTACATATACAGGCATACACACATACACATACAGGCATACACATCGCAATACAGGCACACATGTACACACAGGCACACAGGTGCACACAGGCATACATACGTGCAATACAGGCACACATGTACACACAGGCACACAGGTGCACACAGGCATACATACGTGCAATACAGGCACACATGTACACACAGGCACACAGGTGCACACAGGCATACATACGTGCAATACAGGCACACATGTACACACAGGCACACAGAGGCATATACACAGGCTTAAATATGCACACAGGGACACACACAGGCATATACACATGCACATACAGGTACACATGTACACACAGGATATGCACATACATAAGCACACATAGGTGCATACACATACAGATACACATGTACACACAGGATATGCACATACATAAGCACACATAGGTGCATACACAGGCATATACACAAGCACATACAAGCACATATGTCTACACAGACACACAGGCACATACATAGACACAGGCACACAGAAGCACTCAATATACATGTGCACATACAGGCACACATGTACACATATGCACACACAATCACATGTATACACATAAGCACACACATGCACAGAAGTGTACACACAGACGTACACACAGGCACACAGCACATACATGGGCACACACACAGGCCCACCTCCCTCCACCACCATCCTGTCTCCCAGCAGATCTGGTTTCCTCCCGGGGCCATCTGTCGCTGACTCCGTTCTAAATCTTGCTGTCTCCTTGCCATATTGCATAATTAATTACTTCAAAGCATGGAGGCCCCCACTGCTCGAAGGGCTAGGAGCCAGCTGGCTGGTGGAGAGGCGATTTGCTATGATAGGGCCAGGCCCTGCAGCTCCCACAGTGGGCAAATTGGCTAAAGCCCTTGCCCCCTCCACCCCAGTTTCCACAGAACCATCTGCCACTAGCTTGGCAAAGGCCAAGCTCTTTGGGTGACTCGGTGACATGGGAGGCACTTACAGACTGTGAGGCCACACGTTGGCCTTTACCATAAAAGGGAGTGAACCCAGCCAGTTCAGCTGCGACCCGACATCATTTATCTTTGTCAGTTAGTCGCTGAGTCTAGAAGTCGCTCCTTCCACTCCCGCAGGGGTGACTGGACTCTAGAGTATTCTGGGGAAATTGAAGAGTAACGCTAAAGTGGAGGCGGCAGGCGTGCAGCTCCGGGCGCAGGGCTTACTTAGCATTCACAAAGCACATGGTATAAAACTAAGTAAGACACAGTGGCCGGACACAGCCCAGGAGATTGGGACCAGGAATGCACCCCGTGCCTTCTGAAGCTGGACCTCGCAAAGAGTAGAGTCCACTAGAATTCTTTTTTGGCCAGCCAACAAATCTACCCAATCAACAAATCCCCTTTGTGCAAAATGCCCTGAACCCTAATATGCAGCTAGAACCTCTTCAATCGCAGGTGGCAGAGAACCTGAGCTTAGGAAAGGGGATTCATTAGCTTCTGTGAGGGCAGGTCTTCAGGTGTAGCCCAGGCCAGGGACTCCAGTCTCCCATGATCCTCTCTCATTTCCTGTTGGCAGGTCCGAGTCATGTGCCTGTAAAGAGCCCGCACTCCTGCAGCGGAGCTCTGTCTCTATATCCATCCTTCCCTGACCATGGGGAGGAAGGCCTGAACGTTCTCAGGGATCCAAGCTTGGCACACCCAGATTGCTCACACCTGGGCCAGTGAATGGCCAGGCTGATGGCTGTGGCAACTATGCCAGATGATCACGACATTCCACTCTACATCCTGAGCATGGAGCCAGCTCCCTGGAAGTTTGGGAAATGAGTGTGAGCAAGAGGCTCTGCAGCCTCACAAATCAGGGGCTATGTTTCTACATATTAAAAAGATAGCATTAATAAGCATGATGTAAAGGCGTGTGTGTGCACGGGACGTCTTACAAACATCCCAGGGTGTGGGTATTCAAAAACCAGAACAAACTTCTGGGCCTCTGAGAGCCAAGTGCCCAGGTTACAGATAGAAGAGAGAAACGGGATCCTGATGACATCATCAAAGTCCCTGGATCGAGCCCCACCTGAAAGTCTATCATTACCAGGCAGACAACATACATACACTTGAGTACTAATCGCAGACTCAATCTTGGCACTTAGTCCCAGGTGCTCTTTCCTAAGTGGCATTTGCCTTCTTTGTTTCTCTCTGAACTCTACTCCCTGGGTGCCTGTTTGTTCTCTCAGTGTCCAGGGTTAGAGGCTAAGTCACAGTCACCCTGACATTGTTCCATTCAAATGCCCTAGCCTGTTTCTCTCTCTTGGTGGCCATGAGGAACTGCATAGCTATTAACTGTGAACCCAAACTATCAGCACAAACGGACCCATCCATCCCTTCCCAACATGGGCAGAGAGGGCATCTCCTCCCATCATGCCTTGAGGCACGGTTCTGGGCCTGGTGAGAACCCTTCCCTCAGGGGTAGGTGGAGGGAGCCGAGGACCAGCACCACACGAATCCGTCCCCATGCTGTCCCTGCCAGAGTCCATGCTCCTGTGCCTTCTCATCCCCACAATAGCCTCCCTGTTTGAAGGTGGCCGGTGCAAGGCTCTTTTTCCTCCGACAAAGAGAGGTGTATCTAAAATAGGCCAGGGCCTGGGCCTTTGGCCAAGTGTGGGTGAAAGTGGGTCAGGCTGGGGAGAAGGCAGGCAGGACGCTGCAGGAATGGGCAGACAGCGCCAGCTGACCTCACTTCCTTTGTGCTGGGCACTCAGCTACACGTTCAATATTTGTGACCTTCCTGAGTCCTCCCTCAGGCTGCCCTAGAATGAAAGCAGCGGGATCTACACATTACAGAGGAGAAAACCGAGGCCTGAGGAGGCAGGAGGCAGGGCTCCAGATCCAAAGCTTGACCGTGGAGGCAGCTGAACAGATTTCCAGACTACACCACGGCAGCAGATAACTTGGTCATCTGGCTTCTTGAGGGCCAGCCAGACTAAGCCAAGCCCAAGGGCCTGAACACAAGTGTGTCTGTGACTTCCTTTGACACTTAAAAAAAAATGATTTATTTAATTTTTTATTTTATG
Source organism: Myodes glareolus (assembly GCF_982192425.1). Taxonomy (NCBI): domain Eukaryota; kingdom Metazoa; phylum Chordata; class Mammalia; order Rodentia; family Cricetidae; genus Myodes; species Myodes glareolus. Next base: position 130,719,209 of record NC_142027.1, read on the forward strand.
TGCCTTGATGTGATGTTAGATTCTCTGGAACTGGAGTCACAGACAGTTGTGAGCTGGGAATTGAACCAGGTTCTCTGGAAGAGCAGTCAGTGCTCTTAACTGCTGAACCATCTCTCCAGCCCCTCCCCCAGCAGTTTCTAAGTGAGATTAAGGGATAAGAACAGCCAGAGATCAGGGCTTCAGTGAAAATTGTTTCAAGCAAGATGCAGAAATGTTACTTGCTTCAGGTACGACTATATCCATATGTAGTTGACACAGTGTCCTTTCCTCTCTCTCCCTCGTCAGCTTCTGTGAGACTCCATCTTCAAGAACAGTGATGGGTGACTCGGTCCAGGCTGGTGTGCTCCCTTTCTTCCCCTTCTCTCTCCATATGTTTCTCCCTATCTATTTCTCTCTTCCTCTCTCAGCATCACTAGGAATCCAAAGAAAGATTTGAATTGACAACGTGTCACTGGCGATGGGGACGCCAAGGAAGAGACGTTGTTGTCAAAGCCTGTGCCCCACCAGGCCCCACCAGTACAGATCAAGGACAGGGTGAGAAGGCTCCTAGCATGCTTTGCTTCCTGAGCATAGCCCTTGACATGTGTAGCCCAGGATATCCACTAGAATTGGGAGGTTAGGATTTATTTCCGAACACACCATGAGAAAGAAACTGTGTTTGGCTCTTAACGACAAAATGAGACAGGGCAGCTGAGCCAGGTTGAGGAAGCTTCCTGCCTTTTATCCTTATCACGCTCTGGAGTAGATGGCTTGGCGCCATTTGCCTCATCCTAGAGACACTGTGAGGTCCCTGACTGAGAGACAAGGTGTCAGGGTGGCGGTATGGTAAGCCCACACCCTGACTTCCACCTGAAGAACCCTGCAGAAGACTCCAGGCTATGAGAGCTGTCAATAAGCATCATGCCCAGATTCCCAGTGAGGTCTACTGTGGCCTGTGAACACCATGCTGTCTCTAACCCCGTAGACCAGGCTACAAGCCCAAGTCTCAGAAGCCCGAGCCCCAGGCCCCAGAGCAGAATCTCCAGAACCTGTTCCTGCATGCTGTTGCACAGAACACTGGCAAAAGCAGCTTCAGGGAGCTTACTGCAGCTCACAGATGAGGTGCAGTCTGTCACAGTGGGAAGGCGTGGTGACAGGGTACGAGGCAGCTATGACATTGCATCTGTAGTCAGGAGACAGAGATGCAGGCTGGTTCTCAGCTTGCTTCTCCTTTTTCTTCAGTCCAGGTCACCACCATTCAGATTAAGTCCGAACCTCTCTGGAAACATCTTCATAGACACGCTCAGAGCTGTGTCTTCTAGGTGATTCTATCCCAGTCCAGTTGATGAGGTCCATGTCTGCTGGGGTGTATACTGTAGGAAGTCTTACAGCCAATGGTTACCCTCCTCCTCCTACAAATTGGTGCCAATGTAATGGACTAAATCCACTTAAAAACCTGAGAGAGCTTAATTCTAGACACAAAAATACAGAGTTTAACCCAGCTTCTTGCTGTTTGCTGGCAGTGTGCCATAGCTCCTTTAAGAGAGGTTTTCCTGACTCAGCCATAGCAAAAGAAAAAAGCCGCGCAGTTTTAAAATGTCGGCTTTATGGGCTATGCTGCTAGTGTGACCTCTGACTCTTGCAGGAGACAGAGCATTTGGATGGGGTTTGTTAGCAGACTGCTTCGGCCTGCTTAAGGAAAGTGGCTGAGATCACGGCCGTGGCTCAGCACTCCCCGCCTCAGCAGGCAGCTGGATCAGGACTGCTAGGCGTGCACAAGCAGGAGAGCATGGCGGATTCCTGCTGCCATACACAGAGATGTTTCCAGGCTGCACAATGCTCTGTGTGGCAGATTTGGCTGTTACTCAGATAAAAATGGTTTATGTGCTGCATATTTACTCTCGGGGTTGGAGTGCTGAGTGCAACTCCTGCCTGGCAGCCTCAGAGCTAGCACTGGTGGTGCTTCCCACCATTTTAAAATTGGAGAGAGGCAGAGCCAGCATCCAGAGCAGCTGCAAGCAAGCTTCTTACTATTTAAAAAGCTCTTCAGGACAGTAAAGAATTACAGATAAGCAATAAAGACAAATCCAGATGAGTCATAGTGTTGGATAAATGTATGTAGGCTTGGAAGAGAGAAGAAAAAGAGTATAGAGTCATAAAATAAAGTTAATGGTTTTTTTTAAAAAAGGTAAAGTCTTTAATGAGATAGAGTACAGATAGTAATAGACTAAAAATAAGCCATGTAAAAATGAAAAATTCAGAGAGTCTGGATTATATATATTATTGTGATTTCTTTGATTTTTTTGTCTTTGAAGGAGCTAAGTACAGAGAGACATTTCATTGTATAGGCTGCTAAGATAAACGCGTATGTATATTTAAAAGATATCTTGACTTCAGAACTTGAGTCTAGGATATAGTGCTTTGGAAAAGAGGTTCTTCTTTTGTTTTCACAGAAGATGAGAACCTGTGGATTGCTTCTAGACCAATATGGCTTGATAGATCATGTTCCCCTGAAAGGTTGCCATGAACACCCTCAAAAAGTTACTTCACCCAACTGCTGCCTGAGATGAACCTAACACACAGGATACACCATGAAAGACCTGATTAACAGTGCCCCCCAACAGCAGGAAGAAGTATGGACACATTTATGCCCATATTCTCAAATACTGTTTGCAAATGTTTCTTTAAATTTAAAGGAAAATATGCTATAGAGATGAATAATTTGCACTGGTATGGATCTTGGTTTATGGAGGCAAACTTAAGGTCAGTCTTGTTATATGTATATTTCTGATCTTGATTAAGGTATTGTGTTTGTGTAGTTCATTTAAAAATGTAATGTTTAATTAATATAGGTTAATAGATAGTCATCTATAATAGTAAATAGTAAATAATAATAATTGTAGTCATGCTAGTTAGGTTTTTTAGATATATAGAGCTATATTTCGGTTAGATAGGTATTCTTTGAATCTTTCAAAGACCTTCAGAATATGGCATTTAAAATGTTTAAGAACTTAAGACTTTTCATGATAGTGAGACACATCTGCTCCTGGCAGCACAAGCTCCTTCAAGAAGAAGATGGGCATCAAAAAGACTTCTTATGGAGTTGGTTAGCCATTTAGACAAGAACCTGCTCTTGCCTGGACTGTAAAAACTGGACATGCAGAATCCACAGAGAAATGAGTACTGAGCTTGCCTAAAGGTCAGATGATCCTTTGGGGTTCCTGCTTCATGAAAGAGTCTGCCCCAACGGTACAGAAAAACTTTGGGTGACTGTCCAGGCAGCAAGATGTCTCTGTCATTTCTAGGGTTTTGGAAGTTGCTTACAATGCACTTCTTATTTACTTAGGTAATATTATATCCTTCTGGAGTCTTTGATGGAGTTGAAGAATTTATAGTTATAGATACAATTTTCCTTAGTTATGATAAAAGATAAATAGAAATATTGTAACTGTAATTCTTGCTTGATACCTGTTTTGTTATATGTTATTTTACTATGTTAAAATTAAAACCTTCTTTTTTGTTTAAACAGAAAAGGGGAAATGATATGGGAGGTTCTTTGTCTTTGTTAATGAATAAAGAAACTTGCCTTGGCCTGTTGATAGGACAGGACTTACATAGGTGGGGAAGATGGAACTGAATGCTGGGAGAAAGAAGGGTGGAGTCAGGAAAAAGTCATGGAGCCTCCAGAGACAGACGCTGGGAATTTTACCTGGTAAGCCACTGCCATGTGGCAATACACAGATTACTAAAATTGGGTTAAATTAATATAAGAGTTAGCCAATAAGAAACTAGAGCTAATGGGCCAAGCCGTGTTTTAATTAATACAGTTTCTGTGTGGTTATTTTGGGGCTAAACTAGCCGGGTGGCTGGGATGAACAGGCAGCTCCCTCCTCCTACAGGTATAAATGCCCCAGGGTCACCAGCAGAGCCTGGGAACCTTGCAGCTCCTTCTAACTCGCCCCATCCATCTGTGCTCAGATTCTGCACCCCCTTCAGGTCTGTAGAGGGACTCCAGCAATGGACTGAGTCTGCCTTGGTGGTTGCTGGCTTGGTCCCCATGCAGCTGTCCCTGTCTGCTAATCCTTTTCTTTCCCTTTGAGATCTGCCCACTCTGGCCCTTTGAGGAGCAGGTGTCCCCTAACAACTGCAGTTTGCCAAGGGTATTTTTGGTCCCCCAATCTTAGGAAATTGCAGGGGCACTGCTGGCAGCCTGATGAGGAGATGGACAGCCCCCCTCAATCCCTTGCCAGTCGATGAAGGAATAGGACTCCTTGTCTGCGGCTGCTGTGCGTGAGGTGCCTGCAGATGGCAGCTGAGAATCCATAGAGACTGAAGAGTGGCTCATGCCTGGAGCTCTGATCTGCCGGCTCCCCTGAAGGTGCAGTAGGGGCTCCCACCTTCACAGTGGCTAATACACAGCTGTCTGTGGCTGGAGGCTCCAGGTCTTTACTGTGTGGCCTCTCCATGGGTGCTTGAGTGTTCTCACAGGATGGCAGCCAGTCCTCTACAGGGAGCTAGCAGGGGGATGGGCTGCAGCCTGTGGAGCCTTAGGAGGTGGTGCTGAGTGGGAGGAAGTTGGGCCATAGAGGCAATGCCTCTGAAGGGGATATTGGGGCACACACATGTATGTGCATACACATGCACTTGCATACACATACACATGCACACACATGCACTTGCACACACACACTTCCTGGCTCCCCTCATCTATGTACTTTGCACCACAGCCGGTGAAAAGCTTAAGAAACACAAATAGAAAGCTACAAAGCCTTGAGCCCAAACGAACTTTCCCCCTTACACTGTCTCCGGTGCTTTGTCACAGTGGTAGAAAGTTGCTTGACAAAATGTCCGATCCCTACAAGTCCCTGCCATCTCCCAGCATGCTCCCTGCCATCTCCCAGCATGCTCTCTGCAGTCATCTCCACAGAAGACTGACAGTGGGACAGCAGAAATCCTGGGTCACCTGCACAGTTCAGGGGAAATAAGTCCAAACTGTTTGTAGTCATTACTTTTCTGTTGCCATGGTAAAATACCATGACCATGGCAACCTAGAAAAGGAAGGGTTTATCTGGGATTACGGTTTCAGAGGGATGAGGCCATCATGCTAGGGAAGCATGGCAGCAAGCAGTCATGCAGGAAGTCGAGAGAGGCCCTAGAAGTCAAGCAAAGTCTTCAGCTCTCAAAGCCTACCGCCGTGACGTACCTTCCCCCAGCAAGGCTGTGCCCCCCAAAGCTCTCCAGAGAGAGCCACCTGGGAACCGAGTCTTCAAATGCCCGGGACTGGGTGGGGGAGGGCGGGGGACAACGACACACTCTGCTTAAGCCACCATAATGTTCAGTACAGACGTGACACTTGCTGGGTGGTTTGGATTCAGCCGCAGTTGATTCAGAGGGTGTGGGATCTCAGCTACAGAGAGCCTCGCAGGCACTGACGGCGGCTGTACACCACTGCAGCTGAAGGTCAGCTTCTCCCTCAGCTGCCCTCCATGCCAACCATGGTCCTGGATGCTGAGATTCCCACGGTTAGAGGTATCTGGTCCCACGGGCAGTGCTCTAGACTCCAACTTTCCTCATGCATGCTTGACTTCTTCATATGTTACTTTCTGTGGACATAACCAGGGAGCAACCTCTTTCTTAAATGAAGTCCCAAGACCATCAGGTGGGACAATCTTCCACACCTCTGCCTTCTGGGGTTCCATCAAGAAGGGCCACAGAACCACCAAGCTGAGACTCAGAGGCTAAAGACTGGGGCTAAAGTTTATAGTTCAGAGACTGTCCAGCCTTTCCTAGATGCCCCCGCCCAGGTATTCCCCACCACAGGTGCTCCCCACCACAGATGCTCCCCACCACAGGTGCCACAGGTGCTCCCCACCACAGGTGCTCCCCACCACAGGTGCTCCCCACCACAGGTGCTCCCCACCACAGGTGCTCCCCATTGTTAAGGTTCTCACTTAGAGTGGCTCCCACTGAGATGCCACTATGCAGATCTTCCCCACCTGAGGTGCTCCTGGCCCCCCTGAGGTATCCCGGTGCCTTCCTGCCCAGAGCCCATGCTCACAGGGACACTGTCTCCTGTGCATTTTAAAATATGGGCAGTCTGAGACAGTAAACAACTTTAGGGTGGGAATGCCTGAGACAGGATGCAGGTCACAGACTCAGGTGCTCTGGTCCCCACAGAGGATCACTGTGAGGGTCATGAGGTCCAGTGAGTTCTGAGGTCTCTGCTTTCTTTTCCATCTTTTATTTCAAGTTTATTTTGATCCTGTGGTTGCCAAGAGACCAGCACTTGGTGCGGTTTCTAAGAAGCCATGTGGTCCAGTTTGTATGAGGTCCATCCCCATTAGAAAACACAGTGGGGGCCAAGATTGGGGTTCAGGCCAGGGCAGAGGGACAGGGTGTATGGTGAAGACTACAGGATGAGGTGGGCAGGCCCCCAAGTGCTCTGACACTTAGCCCACCAGCAGAGTTCACCCAGTCAAATGTAAATGTTCTCTCAGCTCCTCTGAGCCTGTCTCCTTCCTCCTAGATGCCCATAGCACTTGCCCAAGGAGTCCAAGTTCAAGGCTAGCCTGCACAGCTTTCTCCTGTCTGCAAATGAGTTCTTGAAAAAGTAGAAATGGGGTTTAGGAATCTGACTAGGGGTATAAGTTAGCAGTCGAGTGCTTGCCTGGCTTGTACAAGGCTCTGGATTCAATCTCTAACCTTGCAAATAGTAGATAGATAGATAGATAGATAGATAGATAGATAGATAGATAGACAGACAGACAGACAGACAGACAGACAGAGAAAGCTATGTGGACTGAAGCATCATATAGCTTCCCATACATCACATCTGAGCCTGTTTTTATATATCAGTTAACATACACACACACAAGCACAAGCGCGCACACACACTTAATGTTTTTCTGAACAAACAAAACTGGCTACAACAGAACCGAGTATCTGTGGGAAGTCTGTAAATAAAATACCTGAAGCAGAAAATGGAAGAATGCATTCTGACTCACTGGTGCGTGTGCGGGACAGGACCGCAGGGCACAGCACGCTCACACAGGAAGCTCTCGGGTCTCCCACAGAAGCCCTCAAAGGTCTCATTCTGCACACTAGCATCCCCAGACACCACAGTAAAGTCTGTTGATATTTTCCACACAGTGGAGACTGTCCAGACTCAACCCTGCCACACTAGCCAGAAACACTGTCCTCAAGGCCATGGAATCAGGGGACAGTGTCATTTGAAATTTGTCCAGGGTTCCCGAGTGAATAGCAGCCTGGGAAATGTGGTTTCAAAGACTGGCAGGAGTGGATGTCCTTTGTCCCCCAGCACCTTCCTGGAGCCCCGTGTGTGTGTTAATGTGCTTGTGTGTCCTCCAGCACCTTCCTGGAGCCCCGTGTGTGTGTTAGTGTGCTTGTGTGTCCCCTGGAGTCCCGTGTGTGTGTTAGTGTGTTTATGTGTCCCCCAGCACCTTCCTGGAGCCCCCGTGTGTGTGTTAATGTGCTTGTGTGTCCCCCAGCACCTTTCTGGAGCCCCGTGTGTGTGTTAGTGTGCTTGTGTGTCCCCTGGCACCTTCCTGGAGCCCTGTGCGTATGTTAGTGTACTTGTTTGTTGCTTTTTAACAACCTCCTGCATAAATTAAGGCTAAAATCCAGTTTTTTCATTAAACAAACAAAACAAGCAACGCTGAGGCCAAACGGGGCTGTCATCGGTCCTCACAAAAGGCCCCTTGCTATGCAGGTGCTTGTTCCACAGATGCTCAACTCCCCACAACCAAAGCTCTAAGGCCAACTATGTGGGCAGTGCCCAAATGAACCCATGGACAAAGGGAAGGAGACTAGGGGCTGGGTGCAGCTGGGGGGCACACGTATGAGAGTGGCCTTGTGTGAATGGGAGGACCAGAGAACACGATGAAGTTCCCTTTTGTTTCCTCTTTTTACTTCTTATTTACCTTTTTAAAAATTAATTTATTTGACCTTATTTTATGAGCAGTGGTGTAAAGGTGTCAGATCCCTTGGAACTGGAGTTACAGACAATTGTGAGCTGCCGTGTGGGTGCTGGGAACTGAACCCTGGTCCTCTGGAAGAGCAGCCAGTGCTCTTAACTGCTGAGCCATCTCTCTCTTATTTACTTTTTTAAAGACAGAATCTCAAACAGTTCAGGTTGATCTTGAGCTACCTCTGTAGCCAAAGATGACCTTGAACTTCTGATCCTTCTGCCTCCACGACTCAAGTGCCTGGATTCCAGATATCTGTCACCATACCGTGTTGATGAATTAATGGGCTAGTATGGATGGAACCCACGGCTTCCCTCATGTTATGAGCGAGTGATCCACCTGCCCGCTAACCTCCTCTACCAGGAAGCCCCACCCTCATCCACTTGTAAGAGTGGCTGTGTAGGTGCACATCAAACATATATCAAACACACGTGTACACACTAAAAGCATGGAATGTGGGAGGGCAGAGGTAAGACCAGGTGACCCGCCATGCTAGGCAGACACTCTGCCCGGATGCTGCCCTGAAGCCCTGTCTGGAGCATTTCCAGGTATTCAGTTCCCACATCTCACATAATAACAAGGCTCTGGGCCTCAGTTTCCCCATCTTAGCATTGATAGGCTTGACCCTTGACCCTGCTATTCCAAACAGCTTATCTAAGTGCATACCACATAGAAGGTAGAGACAAGTGTGTGCCTCCTTTAACACGCCCTGAAGTGTCCCCTCCCTCCCTGTAAGCCTGCCTGACCCCTATCTGGTGTCATGCTTAAATATTTACCCATCCATCCTAAATACCCCTACCACAGCCAGTTCTCACCAGAATCACTTGTCTAGGGTCAAGTGTGGAGACAGTCCTGTTTGCCGCCCTGATTTGCAATGCAGGGGACAGGCCTGTCAGGACACACAGAGAGGTCCCGAAGTGAAGGATGCCCCTCTACACCCCTGGTCTGCCACCATGCCCTGTCACCTGGGTTCAGTTCCCAGCACCCACACGGTAGCTCACAACCATCTGTAACTCCAGTGCCAGGAGAACTCATGCCCTCTTCTAGCCTTGGAGGGTACCAGGCATGCACATGGCGCACAGCATACATGCAGACCAAACACTGGCACACTTAAAAAATAATGAAATAACGGAAAGACGATTTATTTGTTTGTTTGTTTGTTTGCTCCCTATGCGGCCACTGAGTCAACTCACCAAAATCTGCAACAAGAGCTCTCAGAAGGCTTTGATTCCCAATAGCCATCCTTCACCCAGTATCCTGCCCCATGCCAGAGGTGCCCAGGGGGTGGAGGCTGCAAAGCACCAACGGGCAGTGGAAAAAGAGCTACATTTCAGCTCTAACTCTGTGGCTGTTCTGACAGGGGCGAGGCACCCACATCTGTGAAAAAGCTCTGATGGCTTCTTCAGTGCCTTGCTGGGAGCCTGTGGGTGTGGCAAAGGGTCCAGAGGCTGCTAAGTGGAACCAACGTACCACAGAAGCCATCAGCTCCTCGGGAGGCTGTCTCCACGCCAAAAGGGCATGTACAAGTGGGAAGGAGAGAAGCTGAGAGCAGACTCAGCAGTCTAGGATCACAACCAGCCAGGGCAGAGTGAGGTCCCTGGGATGTGAGTGAGCACAACCCACCGTGGACCCTCAGCGACTGAGAATGTCAACTGCACTTGAAGTCTGGAGGGCTGTGTCCGGAGGAATGGAGTTCCATCTTCACACCCTTGCCCAGCTAGCAGCTGCCACACACCTGCTGTGTATCAGGGACTGTGTGACAGGCTGAGGATCCTGGGGTGAGCTTACCTGGGCCCTTCCCAGGTTTAAGTTCGCAGTCCAGTGGGGAAGACCACTATGTGCCAACACAGTTACAGGAGGATGAGGGTGAGGGGTTGATGAACTCATGGGGTCTAGTGGAGGTGGACGAGCGAGGGTTAACAAGGATGAAGAGAAAGCACCTACTTGGAGTCTGGACGAGGGGAAGATTGAGGGGCCAGGAAGATGGTTGCTTAAGGAACCCGAGTTCAATTCTTCTGAACTTCTGACTTCCAAGGGAAACGTTTTGGAAGAGGGTAACGAAAATCTAGCTGAGAGCTAAGAATGTCACCAGACATCACCTGATACCTGTAGCAGAGCTGTCCCTGGTCCATGTTGTGAAGGAGAATTTCTGGAAAGAAGCTGTGTCTGGCTAGTTTATGTCAACTTGACACAAGCTGGAGTCATCTGAGAGCAGGGAACTCCAGTTAAGAAAAGCTGGAGGACATTTTCCCATCCACAGGTTGCTTTGATCAAGGTGTTTATCCCCGCAACAGAAACCCTGACAAAGACTGGTTGGCTGGCCAGATGAGCCAGGATGTGGACAGGTTAGAATGTTGCAAGTCCAGAGTCAAATTATCTTGGGGCACATTTAACCCCTTAATAGCATGTATTGCCTTTCTCTGTGCCTGACCTGGCAAGTTTTGTGACGATTATGTAATTCTTTTGTACTGAATGAACACACCCCTACTGTCCACCAACCAACAGGCTGAGGAAGCTGAGATGTAGCTATGATGACCCGACTTGGCTGTAACCCACTTCCCTGAGGTCACCACCAATATTTTAAAAATGTCTTGATTTGTGGTTTTCTTTTGTTCTGTGACTACAAAACTTTATGAAACCCTCGCCATGTGGGAACGTGGTGTTTAGGTTGACAAGAGTGTGTTCCAAGGCCACACATCAACTTCTTTTGAACAACATTTTTATATTTTAAATGTTTGGGAGAGGGGAAGGAGTCAAAGGGAGTCATTTTTTGTATAAATGAGAATAGAATTAAAATTTCAGGTTCCTGAAGTTTCGTGGAGGCTGGTTGGCGCTGTGGTTTACACATGTGCAGGGCCTTTCCTGCGGAAGACACCACCCACCCAGCTCTTTTCTAGAAAGGCTCGTGGACTCCCACGCGCAGACACCCAGAAGAAGCCGAGCGACCCCTAGCGATCTGGCCAGTCGCGTGGAAGCCAAGGATAAAACATTTTGTCTCTGCGGTGGTTTATGTTCTAATATTTGGGCGAGGGGGACGGAAACGTAAGACGAAACACTGATTTTTCTCTGTAGGTACCCTGTGTTTTTAGAGTCGGTGAGTGTACCGCAAGCGTTCCCGCGTGGGATCCCAGAAACTCAGCCTTGCAGCGTTCTGCAGCCAGGGAGGCGCGAGGCCCCGCCCACCTCGGTGACTGACGGCGCACCGAAGATGGCGCTTTCCTGACACCTGGTGGCTTCTCGGGGAAATGGCTCCCAGATGGACTGAGAAAGGGGACGGGTGGTTCCATGGGGACCAGAAGAGGCTTCCAGGACAAGTGGGGGATGGACATGGGAGGACAAGAGTAGTGCGCAGACAACACCCTACTGCGACAGACAATGGGGGGGGGGGGAGCAGGGACTCAGCTACTAGTCCTGTGTTGAAGGAAGGCTGCTGGTTGGTTGTCAGCTGCTTAGCCCTGAAATAATCACACAGAAACTGTATTAATTAAATCACTGCTTGGCCCATTAGCTCTAGCTTCTTATTGGCTAGCACTTACATCTTAATTTAACCCATCTCCATTAATCTGTGCATCACCACGTGGCAATGGCTTACTGGGTAAAGTTCCAGCAGGCTCCAGTGGGGCTACATGGCTTCTCTCTGACTCCGCCTCCTTTCTCTCAGCATTCTGTTTAGTTCACACACCCCCCAGCTCCATTCCCCTATAGCTCTGCTATAGGCCCAAAGCAGTTCCTTTATTTATCAATGGTAATCACAGCGTACAGAGGGAAATTCCACATCAGTCTTAAGTCCAGGCCTAGACCCAAGAGAGCCTGTGTCCTGCTGAATTCACACACCAGATTTCTGTCCTGCCCCACAGAAGACCACTCTATATCCCAAGTGCCTCAATGGAAGATTGTGTTTTCTGAAGATGGCCATCACCAGATGTCCTAATGACTGGTGGGAACTGTGTTCCTTCCTCCCAAACCTGGGCAACCACACATGACCCTGACACCTCTAGAGAATGGGGAGCCAGTCACAAAGATGTCAGTCAGCTGCATCTTCCTCCTGGAGCACCCACTTCTGGAAACCTTGGGGTGGGGAGGCCAGCACACCAAGAAACACCCACCTGAGGGAGTCCAAGAGGACAGCCGCAGCTGAGGTCCAGCCGGCAGCCACATTCAGCCTGTGAGCCCTTCCCTGCTGAGAGTCACCCTTGACAACCCATCTGAGATTAGCTGACCCCCGGGGTGCTCCCAGATTGGCAGATCTTCAAACAAAAGAATGACTGCTCAAGTTTTACCACTCACCTTGTGAGAAGCTGACCATTCAGTGAGTAGCTGTGCTCTCCCCCGGAGCTACCCACCCCTCCTGCTATCAACAAAAACATCTCTAATCTCTCAGGACCTGCCTCTCAAGATTCCCACGTGCCTGGCAGGGGGTGGAGGTGGGTGGGTGGATGACTCGCTATGCCTCTTGCTTACCCCACTTTGCCCATCTGTTCCCTTTGCTGAGACTGTTTCTCACCTCAGTTTCACCAGGAAAATTCCATGTCTCTAAACACTTCACCTCTTGGGATGCCCTCGCCTGGTCCAGCGACGTCTCCTTTCTCTTGCTACTGCCCTGCAAGTGTGCCGGGACAGAAAACGAGATGGCTGTTGCTTTGGAGGCTGAGCATCTGAGACTGAAGTGCCAGGGGCAGTCCGCTCCTCCTGCAGGCTGCAGGGAGCCTGTCCTAGCAGTTTTAGAACTTCCTTGGGTAATAAAAGCAATGCACCCTTCTTAGTGTGGTGTTAGTCAGGGTTCCCCAGAGGAAAAGAACCAATACTGTAATGAAGTAGTAAAAAACACAATAACAATAAAAGAGATTTATCCCTGTTGGCTTACACAGCCAGGCTAGGTAGTCCAACAACGACCCCTCACACACTGGACAAATAGAGAACCCAGAAGCCGCTCGGCCCACAGGGATGCTAGAGAGTCCCTGGGACAGCTCTGCAGTCCAGGAGGGCCTGTGGTGAGCCTTCATAGGACGGCTGAAGCCGCCAGAGTCTGGTGTCCATGCAGGACAATGGCAATAGCAACAGACACTCGCTCAGATGGGGCAAAAGCAGCCCCCTGGCCCCGCTTCCAGCAGTGGATCTTTATTAGGAGGAGTTGCCTCCCCTTTGAGAGTGCCCATCATCATTTTCAATTGTTCCTTCCTGGACATTCCCTCACAGACTCATTCAGAGTTTGTCCTGTGGGTGATTCCAGTCCCATCAGGTTGATCATGAAGACCAACAATCACAACCTGCCACGACTTTGTGTGTTCATGTCTGTGTCTCCCCTTTGCATAAGGACACCCTCATGTTGGATTAGGGACTCCCTACTCAGGCACTGTTGTGTTACATTTGCAGCAACCGACTTCCAAAGAATGTCCCCCATTATGAGTTCTTGTGGCCGGGTTTGCAACTCATGAATAATGCAGCTTCATCCATAATAATTACTGTGGCTCAATTCCCATCTTGTTTAGGCCCAGGAAAAAAGCAGCACCTTCACAGCAGTGGTTGAAGATGAGCAAGGAAGTGAGCGTTACTAGAACGTACTGATTTGCTCCTGCTGTGGGTTGAGTGGCTCTCCCACGGCTCAGGTGTTGCACGTGAACCTCCGGTGTGGGATGCTTGGACCTTTAAGGAGAATCAGGGCTGAGAAACTTGAGAGGCTCAGTGGCTAAAAACACTGGCTGTTTTTGCAGAGGACCTGGGTTTGATTTCCAACATCCACGTTGTGGTTCCAACCATCTGTAATTCCAGTGTGGGGGATCCAGTGCCCTACTCTAACCTCCTCAGATACCAAGTACACATGAGATGCACACATGTGCATGTAGACAAACACTTGTACACATAAAGTGAAATAAAGAAGGCTAAAAACATTTTTAATCTTACAAAAAGAGGCAGGGTTTAGAGCAGGGTGCTAAAGCCATTGGGGCTCCATCATTGGAAGCCATGAATCATATCTGGTAGGGTGAGGGACATCCTTCACAGAGTGAGCTTGGCCCCTTCTGCACACAATTGGCTCCCTTCCATTGCTCAACCCTGTCACCCTTCCAAAGGGACCCTGTGCCTAGAGGTGGCTGCCTGGTCTTGAACTTCCAGCCTGTGGAACCAATGTCTCTCTCTTCATGAGTAGCTAGTCTCTGGCATTTTGTTACAGCGACAGATCATAGACTGATACGCCTCCGCTGTTTCTCACTTTTCCATGTTGGAGGGGGTGCTTCAAAAGAGTCTTTAAATGAACAAGAGTGTCCAAGCATCCTCCAGACTAACCTTGGAGGCTCTCACCCCACCTGCAAAGCAATGCTCTGATACCAACGAGGTCAGAATACACAGGGGATGACAGGGACAGAGCAGACAGCTTCGAACAGACCCCTGTAGGGCTCTTCAGTGTCCTGCACTCTTCAGTGGCTGCCCCGAGAGAAGGAGAAGCTGGGTCTTACTGCATTCCAGGCACAGAAACCACCTCCAGCAACAGTAAGAACATGAACGCCACTGAGAGCCAAGCTCTCAAACACTCATGGGCACTGGAGACCGGCTGTGGCCATTGTAGAGATGCAACTCGAGCCTCTTTAGATTGCAGTCCAGGTTTTCACCAGCACAGAGTGGTCACTGGACATCTCTGTACCATGAATCTAGAAGTTAGAATCCTGTGTAAAGGCAAGTAGAGAGACAGCAGGGAGAATAGAGTCTGGAACCTGCTGTGGATGAAACTGTGACCTGCATGACCTTGACTTTTTAAGGGCTGTGAAAACCATGGGGGATCTTGAGATTTGAGTACACCATATTTTAAAATGATATTCAGAGTTCAGAGCTACCAGAAGAGGTGAAGAGAGACCCAGCAAGCACCTTGAGAAGGAGGAGACACTGCCCCCACACGTCCACCTTGAGAAGAAGGAGACACTGCCCTCACACGTCCACCTTAAGAAGAAGGAGACACTGCCCTCTGATTTCTCCATCCCTGCTCATCCCTCAAGGGAACAGTGCGATTCTTAGAGGTCACCTGGGGTAGAGACTGTGACTGGGGCCGTCACAGCCTCCCTCCTCCTGTGATGTGACCTCCTAGCTGGGCTCTAGGACGGCCACACAAGAGACCAAACCAACTCAAGGACAGAGGGAGGAGCAGTGAACTGAGGACACAGACATGTGGCTGAGCTCCTCCCAAGATGTGGTGGACACGGCAGGGCCTTGGATCCATGGCAGAGAGAAAAGCCAATGTCCTGCTCTGTAGTGATGGGCAGAGCAGTGGGGGTGACAGGAAGTGGGCCAGGCACCCGTCACCCACCCTGAGAAGGCCATACAAGGCCAGAAGGTCAGCCACACTGGACATGGCAGTGGAGTGGTAAACCAGACAGACAGAGGCTCAGAGAGGTTGCCAGTGTGTTCTAGGTCACACAGCTGTGGAATGAATGGCAGAGATGTAAGGTTCAATGGAGGCTTATCACAAACCTCAGCCCAGATGCCTGCTGACTGCCCCTCTCCCTCCCCTCCTCACACACACATGTGCCCCAGGTACACCATCGATGAAAAGACCCACAGCAGACATGTTGCAAGCCACACTTTATTCACTCTGGTGTCAGGAGGCCCCGGGGTGGTGGGCCTGGCCCCTGGGGAGGGGGAGGTCGGGGCTCTAGATGGAGGGGTGGAAGGTGCCTCGCTGGTGCCACTGCATGTCACGGATGCGGCGCACAGACTGGACCTGGGGGTGAGGGGCCCCGAAGTCGCTGTTGTCCTTGTAATCCCCCTTCTCCAGCAGGTACTGCAGCCCACGGTAGCCAGGGTACTGGTACCCAACCCACCTGCAGGCAGAGGTGTGGGGCGTGTGAGCTGAAAGCAGACACAGGTGGGGGAGGAGGAGGAAAGGCCAGGACGCCACTCTCTGCCCCACCCTCTGACTCTGAACCTGCGCTTGCTTCCTTCTCCTGATAGGGAGCTCACTACCTCCCAACACAAACCCTAAATTCCAGAAAAGCTTAGAATCATACGGGCCCCTGCAACTCCTCGGGACATTCCCATCTTGGCCCAGTGCCTAACAGCAAGGCCTGAGGAAAGGGAGAGACGATGGAGCTCCATCACCCACCCACCTTCAGCGCCTTCTCCAGGCAGCGTGTCACTAACTCTAGAGCACTCGATGAAAATGACAAATCTTCCCCAGCCCAAGCTGAGGGGCCTGCCCAGAGGACTCTAGACACCTCCTTCCCTGCCCAGCAGCCCCGTGTTCCACCCTCTGCATCAACCACGGAGAGCAAGAACACCCTCTCCCTCTCACCCTAGGGCCGCCTCACGCAGCTTTCTTTGGATGCCTTTCGGGCCCTCTCTGCCCTGCAAGTCCTACTCTTGCCTTCCGATCTCAGCCCAGGAGCCTCTAAGGAGCCCCTTAGATTTGTGTGGACTCTTAAGTGATTGACAGTTGTACCTCTGGAGGAACAACTACACAAGATAGGTGCTAAGCCTCCATCTGCCTTCAAATCTGGAGTGCCTGGCACAGTGCATGACACTTGGCAGCGGTGAGCAACTTAAATCAGCCAAGGATAGATGCCTGGCTGTACACAGAGGTTTATATTGGTGGGGCTTGACAAACCCCAGGAAACCAGGGTACACGGTCAAGGTGGCTTTGTTGGGGAACCAACACCATGACTTAAAGCGTCCACCAGTTTCTGTGGTGTGAACAGTCAAGAGGGCTGACTGCAAAATGCCACTTGTTAGGGACATGAATCCAGACAGACTGATCATCACCCTGCTTCTCTCGCAAAGGCTTCTGGGACCACAGCACTCAGCAGCAGTGGCGGGGCGAGGAGGGGAGGGGAGGTTGGGGAACGGGGCAGGGAGGCACAAGGCAGGACGCTAGGAGAGAAACCCTGAGGGTAACATACGGAAGAAAGGTTGGTGGCAGGCTGGTGACTCCCTGAGAGCTGAGGCTGCATGGAGCAGAGCCCGAGGAGAGATGCCTGGCACTCTCTGAATGCACTGGGATTTGGGGTGACTCAGGAACAACCAGACCCCCCCATCCCACCCCGCCCACTCCCATTTTTAGAGTGCTTTACTCTTTCTTAGTAAAATGCCCATTTCTACCACAAATAACTCCACTCCCAGGCATGTGTATTGGTCCTTGGTGACTGTGAGCATGACCTGAGATACGGATCCAACACTGACAGACTCTCTCCTGTGTATGTGGTTGTGGGGGGCGGGGGGATGAGTATTCACCCATGTACAGATGAGGGAGAGGTGGGAATGCCTGTATGCTCTCAGAAGCCACAGAAGGACACGGGGTGACCTGCTCTGTCACTGTCCTCCTTATTCCCTTGATACAGGGGTCTCTCACTGAACCTGGAGCTAAGCTGGCATCCAACAAGCCTCAGCCATCCTCCTGTCTCTACCTTCCACTGCTCTGGGGTGACAGGTATGATGTGGGCCACACTTGGCCTTTTACATGGTTGTTGAGGATTTGAACTCAAGTCCTCATGCTTAACCGCAACTCCCTCGAGGTGACTTCTTATCCCTCCCCTACTGTCCTCACAGTGTTAGGCTGTGTTGTTCAGAGCAGCAACAGAAAAACCCATCTGTGTTTAGTATGGGTCCACGTGTGTGTGCGTGTGTGTGGGTTCACATGGATGTGCATGTGTGTGTTTCCAGAATGTTCCACCCATGGCTGATTAAAGCTCAGCAGCAGACCTGTGGGTATAGAATCACCACTGTATGTGCCACCCCAGCACACATTGTCTGAGCATCTGCCTAGGACCTCACTTGTGCTGTGGCTCACAGTGAGATTTCCACAGCCAAGGTCACGTGTCAAAGCGGAATTCCTCCTGGAGTCTGTTCACAGGCTCAGGGGTCTGCAGGGACAGAAGCTCCAACTTCTTCCCCCTGATCTAAGATCATTGCATTCATGGCACGTGCTGCCTCCACCTGCCCAGGTAGATGCTGGGGGTTGGGATGGGAGCACAGCCCAGGACAGAACCTCCTACAGCCCACAGGCTGGTGATTCCCACCCGGGATCTGAGGGTGGGTGGAAGGCAAAGCAATGACTCTCCCCTAACCCAGTGAGCTCAGGGCAGAAGAGGACTCGGGGTCCCGGAGGCTGAGTCTGGGGTCACACTCACGTGCCGCTCTGCACCCGCACAGAAGACACCTTCTCCTGGTACCCATGGGCGTGGAAGCTGGGCACATCGTCATCGACGATCTCCATCTTCTTACCAGTAAAGTTGGGGTTCTCATACAGGATGATCTTGTGCTCTTGACTGTCCTGTGGATGGAGGGGTGGGAGTTGGGAGGAGCACCCCGCCTGGTGACTGGATGCTCACCAGATGCCTATAGAGTGACTGGCATGGGGCAAGAAATCTCAGGTCTTGCGCTCAGGGAGCATTTTGGTCCTGAGATTCCAGGTCCCCTCCCTTCACCTTCACTTCCTGTTTTATAAACAACATCAGCTGCCTACACACAGGCAGCATGCAGCACGCAGATTTTCCGGTGGCCCAGCAGGTGCGGGGTGTCCCACCATCTCCAGATCTACTGTCCCAGTGAAGTTTTTCTCAATTATTACCCCATCCTCTCTGCAGCTCTTATACCACACGGCACACGAGAAAACTGAGGCTCAGAGAGGTCAAGTGACTCTCCCAAAGTCACTCAGCTAAGAGGGGCAGAGTCAACGTAAGAGCTCAGGTCTTGGGGAGACCCGGTCTTCTACAGAGCTCCGGGAGGTACAAATCTGGTTTTGGAAGGTTTGGGCACATAAGTGAGCATTGCTGGGTCCTTTTCCTACCCAAAAGTCCACGTGCTAGTAAGAATCAGGGTCACATTGACTGAAGTACCTTCCCCTTCCCCAAAACCCAGGATTTCTTTAATACTCATGATTGCTAACTGAGCCTGGCCCTAAGGGACACGGCCCACAGGAGTTGTCCTGGGAATGGCATCCCCTGGAATTGTGCTAGGAACGAGGGAGTCTCTGGTAGCAAGAACTGAAGTCCTAATCGCAGATCAAACAGAGGTTCAAGGAGGCCAAATGCCTTTGCTCACACCCCACAAAGGAGCTCCTTGGTCAGAGTATGTGTGGGCGGAGAGTCTCCCGAACCCCGCCCCTCTGGCTCCAGTGCAGGTGTAAGAAAGGCAGGAAGGGCTTACCACTTTGATGGGCCTCAGAGAGCTCAGGGAGTCTGTCCTCCGGCTGCTGGTCCAAGAGTCCCAGCGTGGGTATTCGCCCTTTTCAAACACAAACTGCTCGCCCTTGCAATTGGCCTGCTCATAGCCCACCCAACTGCAAGACACAAGAAAGGGTCTTTCACTGGGCATTCCGTGGCTGGCAGGGCCCTGGCACTCAGCTCCTCTGCACTGGCCCCACCTAAACCCAAATACAGAGAAGCTAAGCACAAGGGGACCTCGGTTATCCAGACCCCACTGCCCTTGACCTCCTGCAGCACATGGGAGAACTAAGTCTGAAGGACAGCTTGGCCACAGATCACACTGCATACACCCAGTGCCCTAAGGCCAAGAGGACGCTGGGAAAGTAATAACCAGTTTTGAGTGTAGAACAAGAGTCCCACGACCCTATCTATCTAGTGCTGCTGGCCGGTGTCCATAGTGTGCATGCCTCAGTCTAGAGGCTACAAGTAGACAGTGTGACCTCAGCCAGGCATGGAGAGTGGGGAGCACCATCAGCTGGCCACTGAGCACAGCTCTGGGACTCAAGGTCATGCAGGTCACAGCTTCATCCACAGCAAGTTTCAGACTCAATTCTCCCTGCTGTCTCTCTACTTGCCTTTACACAGGATTCTAACTTCTAGATTCATGGTACAGAAATGTCCAGTGACCACTCTGTGCTGGTGAAAACCTGGACTGCAATCTAAAGAGGCTCGAGTTGCATCTCTACAATGGCCACAACCTCCTGTGCACCCTAAATCACCTGCAGGGGACCTGGGACACCAGATGCCTTGCAGGCACTGTATGAGGACTCCTGTCTCCCACTTCAGGGCACAGAAGACTGAGCGCAGGCTTGCTGGGAGCAGATGGGAATTTCCCCCCAGATACTCTTTGCTGCGTGACACCTGTGGATGTGACAGGGTTCCCTGTAATCCACAGCACTCTCTTGGGAGGGCATGGCCCATAGACGAAGGAGAAGTAGGGAAGAGGAAGTGGGGACCTCAAATGCGAAGTTTCCAGGGCTCTCCAGGGCAGAAAGAGACACTCTCCTCCAGTGTGACAGTGGTGGCCATTCAGACCTAAGTCCTCGGTGAGGGAGGCAACTGTCTGTCTCACGCACTTAAAGGATGACTGACAGCAGCGGATCCCGTGAGCCGCTTTAGGTGCTGTGTCCTTAAGAACAACAGTTAGAGCTCAGGCACGCTGAACAAAGCTATTCATCATGGTGATCTTTACAACACCCAGCAGCCTGGAGGGTGGATAAATTAGGGAACCCGTACAAAGCCACCATACACAACGACAGACAGTTTGGGTTCACAAACTCAGCTGGACATAAATACGACCAGGATTTAGCTTGAGGTGGCTTTCTGAGCTCTAAGCCCAGGAGTCGCTGTGGAGCCCGAGTCCACACCTAAAGTCTCCTGTGGTTTGATGCACGGGGACCTCAGACTGCTGCCCACCACCATGAAGGGTGACTTCTGACAGGGGAGGCACTGCTGCCTCTGTGCATTCCACAGACACCGCACGATTACCATCTCAATGGACTCTTTTTCAAAAAACTCACAAATACATACATAGGAAAAAAAATCTACATTTATACCAAAATCTTAATGATGAATATTTCTGAAGGGTAAGCTGAAGTAAAAACTGAGTGGAGGGAATCACAACTCTTTGCTGAGTTATTCCTTCCTAATATTGGGCACGGATTTTAAGCAATAAGGAAGAATTAATTTTCTTCCTAGAATTCCATCACCAGGGAGTTCAAAACCCACCTGAACTAAGTAGTGAGACCCTCAAAAAAACCAAACCAAAACAAACCCAGAAAACAATTTTAAAAGTTAGCTTTTAAAATCAAGACAAATTCTGAGAGTGTTGATGTATATAAAACAGCTTTGTAGGGAAGGCACTCAGTGGCTGCCTTGCATAGGTGAAGCCCTGGGTTCCACCCTCAGTCACTACCCCCCCCCCAACACACACAAGTAATCAAACACGCTAAAACTTACTTTCAATATTAAAAATATGTTTGAGAAATTCTCCCATCAAAATGGCAAAAGGAGATGAGGTCAGACGTGCTCAAAATGGTGGAGGCCCGTGTTCCAGAGAGGCAGAGCCCGGCTCCTGCACATGCTAACAACTGTGCCTATGCAGGGCCATTAGACACAGACATCACGCCCGGCACCTGGCAGATACAGGACTCCTGTACCCTGAGAACTCACAAGACATTTACAAAGGAGGGCTGAGGAGATGAGAGACACATGGCCCTCGTGCACCTCGCTGGATGGTGAGGGGAGATGAGTCCCCATAATTACATCCCTTTTCTCTTGAGCAGAGACAGGCAAAGGTGTCCACTACACAAAGGAGACCGAGTATCAGAGAGGGAAGTCCATGGTCAGACACATTACAGCCTAGAAGTTTCCTAACGGGGGTTTGAACCCAGCTTCCTAAGCACAAACTCCCTCTGGGATGCCAAACCCCAAATCTTGCCTCCATCACACACAAGCTAGGAGTACAGAAAGGTCAGATACCCCCAATTCAACATCCCAATTACCAGGCTGGCAGTTCCGGGCTAGGTAAGAGCACCCAGATACTCACGGTCCAGCCTGCACCAGGATGGAGCCTGCTTTCTCCATACCAGTCTCCTTTAGGTTGGGACAGGGCCCGCTGAGCTCATGGGAGTGACCCTGGAAGTTCTCCTGTTCAAAGATGATGATCTGGAAGGAACGGGAAAGTGGGGGAGAACAGGAGATGAGAAGCCAGCTCAGAGAGAGAGCCCTGGGACTGCAGGCCTCCACCCCTCTGGGTCACAACAGCCATAGAGCATAAGTGAGGGCCAGAGACTTGGAGCCTGAAGGCGCTGCTCTCTGAGCCTCAGTCTCCCTGACAATAAGGTGGGTGGCAGAACAAACCAGAGGCAAGGAAGCAGTCAGAACGGCAGGCACAAGGGCCCACTCAGTCATGAGAGACATCACGGTGTTCTCTCATTTGTGTCCGTGGAGTGCTAGAGATGAAACCAGGACCACTCCACACATCCAGCAGCTGCTCTCCCCCTAAGCAATACCCCGGCTTCCCATAGAGCATCAACCAGGGCAGCTGCTATGGATCAGGGCTGGATACACGGCCCGGACTTGTGTGATGCAGCAGAAAGTAGTGGGCAGTATGCAGACTGAACGTGAGAATCAACCTGGGATCTTGACACAAGGGAGGCTCATGACACTGGTTCTAGGGCTCTGTACCCCATATTCCATATGCCACTCAGCTCCCAGGAGGTGCCCCTCTGCTGACACCACACACATTCCTGGGCCCCTTTCCCCAAGCCTCTACCCCTGGAGGCTTCCAGGTCTCCCCATGGCCTCCCATATGAGATGGCTGCTACTAGAAATCCTCCCCCTCGCCTCCTCCTGTTTCCCCATCAGCCCTAGGCAGGGGCCTGACAGGAATCCCAATAAGGATCCTGAGATTTGCAGAGTGAAGGAAGCCACTCAAAGTCTCGCAGTCATGAGCTAAACATGGAGAACATTCACAACTGAGAACAGGGACCC
The DNA here is from genome assembly GCF_982192425.1 of Myodes glareolus. Classification (NCBI taxonomy): domain Eukaryota; kingdom Metazoa; phylum Chordata; class Mammalia; order Rodentia; family Cricetidae; genus Myodes; species Myodes glareolus. The sequence goes on from NC_142027.1 coordinate 130,741,854, forward strand.
TTTCCAACCACTCAGCTCTGTCCCCCAGAGGCAGACACTTGCAGCCATCTCTGGATGAAGAAGTGGACAGGAGAGGGGTGAGGGGTGGTGCAGGGTCTAGGAGTCAGCACTGGCTGGAGAAAGCACTTGTGTTTCCCAGGCTGAGGATTAGCGGGATAAAGGGAGCAAAAGCAGTGGCCGGGAGGGCTCATGGGCAGATTCCATGGGCTCAGTTCAGCCTTCGTGGTCACTGACCCCCCCAGACGCAGCAGCAGACTTTGGTTCCCCTGCTCTGTGTAGTCCAAGGAGGAGGGCTTTCCAGTTCTCTGCTCGGCAGGCCAAGAAACCTGTCTGCAGGCATTGAGAAGATTCTAGAATATGGAAGTCAGCGGTGGAAGGCGGCTCAGTAGTTATTACCTGGCCTGGGCTATAAAGGCCAGTGGGGGAGGGTCAGGCTCCTTGTACACTTGAGAAGCCCTGGGTCCCAAGAGTGCTGTGCCCTGCTGCTGATGTGGAGAAGACAGTTACAACAACAACAACAACAACAACAACAACAACAACAAAGCTGTTGTTAATATGGAGTCTAGATCCTTCCCCACACTGATCGACCCTTCGCCAAGCATTACCCAGTGCCGAAGCCACCAGCTGCATGACTCGGGACATGCAGTCAGTGCTAACATGTGCTGTTCAGAGGAAACACGGATCTGAAGACAGCCAGAGTAGGAGTGAACTGTTTATCAAAGGAGACTAAGAAGATTAATCACCTGTTGCTTTGGACAGTTTCTACTGTGACTGTTAGAAGATCTTAATTACATGTGTGATTCGCAATATACATGTGATGTCGCTGTGTATCTGTGACATCATAAAACATGGGTGACATCCCTGTATATGTATGTGATGACGCAGTGTATTATGACATCACAGTGCATGTGTGACATCACAATGTGTGTGTGTCACATCATAGTTCTGAAGATTTGAGTCCTGCAGCCAGCCACGTCATTTTTATCAAACTCAACCAACCCATTGGCGAGCTCAGGGCCTTTGCCCATGCTGATCCCACTGCCCCGCGCCCTCACCATTCCCTGCCCCGTTTTCACATGGTTGCTCCCTCACTTGACCCCCAGGAGGGCCCCCCTTAAGCACCAAGCTGACGCATCAGTTGCTGTGAACCCCGGCTCTAACCAACTCAGTGTTTGGTACTTTTCCTTCCTTGAGGACAGTCCACCTCAAGACAGCTTGCCGACTGTCACTCAGGGAAAGTGAAGTTCAAGAAGATGGAATGAGGAGGTGGGGCTGGGCCAGACTGGGTGTGACCAGCCTCTGAGAGGCTGGAATAAGCTTTCCCCGCCTCCGGAGTGTGGGAGTCAGAAAGTGAAGCAGACCGTCTGAGCAGGCACAGACAGGGCAGGGGGCACAGGTAGAGGCTGAGCCTGGTTTCTGGGCCTGCACAGTTGTTCTGTGAAGAACAGAACCATTGTGCTCTACACATTCCCCATTGTGCCTAGTCACTGGCATGGGCCGCACAGCAGGAGTGGGGCTGGGAATCCTCTCTAACTGGCACTGAGTCTCTGCCCCGTCTTGGGTCGCCTATGGGTAAGAGCATGCTGGGCAGCAGATAGGCAGGGAAACTTAACTCTCTAAAATCTGAAGCTGGTACTGAGCACTCAGGTGCAGAGGGGCATAGGGAATCAGCCCCAGGGAGTGTTCAGCTGGGGGAGACTGAGTCTCCTGAGGGTCAGGGTACAGAGGGCCCCTCCCTCCAGCAGGGTACCCACCTTGGGGTTGAGGGGCTGGGGCTTGCCCGCCTGTGTCTGGTGATCTGAAGCCATGGTGGACTCTCTGGTGTCGAGGTGACCTGGAAGAAATGCGGAAGACACATGAGGACCTTGCTGGTCCTCAACGTCAGGCTACCATAGGAGTGTGGGCCAACTCCGGTCTACTTCTCTTTTGCCTGGCTCCAGATTGTTCCAGAAGCAGTCACCTGGCCTCTGGCCTCCCCTTCACTATGATCCAGCCCCACTCTAGGTGGAATAATCCCCCTTTCGGAAGAATCCTCCCCCATGGCTCCTCCTCTTTGGAGTCACGCTGGAAGGCTCCCGTGTCCACTTCCAGCTCACCAGATTGTCTACCCTTAGGTGCTGAACTCAGCTGAGCCAATCCAAGTGCTTGCTTTGCCTCCCAGCAGCTGAACGGCCGCCCATAAGTCCCACCCATGCCTCAGTTTCCTACTCTCCACACCAGGCAAACAACAGAGGTACCTCACCCTCTCTGTGAACTAGGACTCCATACAACTGTGTGCATCTGACAGGGCCCTGGAATGCTCTCTGCACCCAGGAGGGGACAGCCAGGGTGGCATGATTAGGGCCATTTCCAGTGGGATTTAGTGACACTGAAGCCATAGTGCCCAGAAGCAGGTGCAGCTGAGGCCAGCCCACAAGGTTTCCCCAAGGCTTGAGCCACAATGACTAGACACAAGAAAGCTGGTTCAACAACCTAGACATGGCCACAGTAGGACCACCTCTGGTTCACGAGCCAGGAGCACTTTCCTTCCCAATCTCCAGCAGAAGGAAGGTTGTACACCAGGTTAGTCTACTATGCTGTTTCCTAGCCCATGGAGGAGGGGCTTAGACCACCCCTCTCCCCACTTAACAGAAGGGAAAACCGAGGCCAGGTGCTGGTCTCTGCACCACGATTTCCAACAAGAGGGAAAGAAGAGCAAAGGGCAGAGTAAGCAGCAGGCCCTTCTTACCAGATCGCCAGCCCCACGAGTGCCGTGAAGCCCAGACGGTGGGTGGTGGTATTTATACCTTCCCCAGGGGAGCTGCTGCCAAGATGGGTGACTGCTTCATCCCTGTGGAAAGCAGGGTGAGAATGCAGGCTAAGCCGATGCCAAAGCCGGGTCAGCAAATGCCCACAGACATTGTGTCTCCACACAATAATGTCATTAGCTTTCAGATTCGGCTGCGCCAGTGTGTGCCCACTTTGCATGCATCAGCCATCCCGCTGCCAGGACGGGGCCATGCCAGGTTCATGGGTTTCGGTCACCAGGCCCTGGGGCACAGCAGTCAGGGGCCTCCTCAGTGATCTTGGGGGATGCGAGCAAAGAGGGACTTCAGGAAGAGGCCAGCCTTCATCCATCTGCCCGCCCACCCACATACTCGATGCCAATCCACCTACCCATCCACCCACCCACCCACCCATACACTGTCTTGGATAGTTTAATGTCAACTTGGTACAAGTTAGAGTCATCTGAAAGGAGGGAACCTCAACTGAGAAAATGCCTCTATAAGATCCAGCTGTCGTACATTTTCTTAGTGATTGATGTGGGAGCGCCCAACCCATTATGGGTAGTGCCATCCCTGAGCTGGTGTTTCTGGGTTCTACAAGAAGGCAGACTGAGCTCCCCTCCATGGCCTCTGCATCACTTCCTGCCTCCAGGATGCTGCCCTGCTTGAGTTCCTGTTCTGAGGGACAAGGCGGCCTGGAGGCTGGCTGAGGAGACTGAACTTCCTAGGGATGCTGGCTGCCACACCTACCAGCCTTAATTGGATGTACCTAAGAACCTGGGTCCTGGTGTGGGAAACCCTCTCAGAACTGCACTGCTGGCATCACTACCCTGGGCTCACGTTCTCTAGAGTGCGTACCCAAGGTCGAGTAAGAGAGGGGATGTGCTGAGGCCAGGATAGCAGATTCTCTCTCTCATCCATTTTCCATCCTCTCAACAGCACAGATGCACACACACACACACACACACCACACAGTACACACATATGCACATAACACCACACATGTCCACATACACACATATGCACATCACACACACACATAATACACATATACATGCATGCATATCACATACACATACTTGTGTGTCTCAGCCCCTTGCCCATGCTGTTTCTCACTTGTGCCAACACTCTGTTGCTCATGCATTTCCCACCTGTAGATGATCATGCTGTCTCTCACATCTTCAAAGCCTGGAGCCTGACACAGACCAAGCATTACAAAGTAGACCACTTGAAAGCACCAAGCAATTGGCATGCAAAAGGTATAGCCACTGTGGGAACCAACATGTGGCTGGTGATGGAATAGGGCTCAGTTGGCAGAGTTGCCTGTGGGTTCCCAAGTCAGATGGGGGTGGTAGAGCATTGCCCATACCCCAAACATCTCTCAGAGAGCATGGCAGGAGTGGGACTGCTCTCTACCCAAATCAGGCTTGGGCCTACTCAACCCTACAGAATCATGCTGAAGTCAGTCAAGATTCTGTACCTCCCCAGGGAAGTGGCTTCTCCGAAATCATGTGAATGGTCTGCTAATCTGACAGATGGCTTGGAGAGTCCCTGCCCCCACTGCAGCGCTTCCTCCTTGGCCTCTTCCCTCCCCTCCCCCCATTTAAGCTAGCCCCACCATGTTAATAAGTGAGCTATCCTCTGAAACTGTCTCTAGGGTCATTCATAACTGCCGTCCTCTCCGTTGTCCAGGACCCTACTCTCCAGCTCCTCCGCATGCTAAGAGCACAGTGGGGCTTGGGGACCTACACTTGCCTACATACACTTGAGCCTTGAGTTGGATCCGCAGCACCAACAACAGGAATACACACCTGTAATCCCAGTTATGGAAAGGTAGAGAGAGGACGATCAGAAATTCAAGGTCATCCTCAGCTACAGAGCGAGTCTGAGGCCAGTCTGGGCTACCTAAGACTCTGTCTTTAAAAGCATATTTGTTTTGGTTGCAATGGAGAAACCAAGTTGGAGCTCACTGGAAAACTCTATCCCTGCTGGTGTGTCAAAGGTGCCATCCAGGCCGCTGCAGGGGAAAGTGACCAGAGCCTTCACACCACAGCACAATCTGCCAGGGTCTACGGCATGCCAGTTATGGGATAACCTGCTCTCAACTGAGTTCGAGGTCTGCTCCACAGAAGGAGGTCAGGCTGGGGAGTCCCAGGCCCTAGTGGGGACTTACTACTGTTGTTTTGGTAAGTGGGCACAGTCAAACTGCCGAGATTTATTCATACCCACAGACCTGAGTGCTCAACCTCAAAGAAGCTGCTTCCTATAGTGAGCAGAAGTCGATGCAGAGACACAGAGCTGGTCAGTGTGCTAAGTGACTGAGGGCTCAGGCCTAAAGGGGCATCTGTGTTTACCCCACTCAAGACTCAGGAAACACTGGGGACGGGGAGGAGCTGCAGAATGCCATGCTGTGGACATGGCATGGCTACTGTACACATGAGCCCACAGCAGCTGCGGTTACCTACACAAGATAAGTGTGCTTAGGGGAGGGACATAGGAAGCACTGCCCTTAGCTGAGGAAATAGTGGCATTTGATGGCTAATTTAATTTAATTGTGTGGCTACTGGTGGATTGCCCATTGTCAATTCCGCACAACCTAGAGCAGTGGCTCCCAACCTGTGGGTCATGACCCCTTTGGCAAGCCTCTGTCTCCAAAGATACTTACATTACAGTTTTCATCAGTAGCAAAATTACAGTTACGATGTAGCAAGTAAAATAATTTTATGGTTGGGGGTCACCACAACGTGAGGAACTGCATTAAAGAGTGGCAGCACTGGGAAGGCTGAGGACCACTGTGCCTTCACTATGTCCCTCACCTGAGAAGAGGGAACTACAAATGAAGAACCGCCTCCATCAGGATGGCCTGCAGCCACGTCTGTGGGGCACCATCTTGACTGCTAATCGATGCAGGAGGATGCAGCCCACTGCGGTGGCGCCCCAGGCAAGTAGGCCTGAACTGTGTAAGAAAGGCAGCTGAAAAAGTCAGAGGGCAAGCCAGTAAGCACCAGCCAGCCCTCCACGGGTGGAGAGCAAGCCAGTAAGCATCAGTCCTCCAGGTGTGGAGAACAAGCCAACATGCGCCAGTCCTCCACGGGTGGGTTCTGCTTTGAATTCCTCGCCTAACTTACTCAGTAAAGGACTGTGGCCTGAAAGGACAAGACGAGATAGACGCTTCCCTTCCTTAGGTCTGAGGGCTTTATCACAGAGGCACAAGAGCACACTAGAACATCTATGTAAAAATGACAAGCGTGGCCAGGGCGGTGGTGATGCACACTTTTAATCCCAGCACTGGGGAGGCAGAGACAGGCAGATCTCTGTGAGTTCGAGGCCAGCCTGGTCTAGAGAGTAACTTCTAGGACAACTAAGGCCACACAGAGAAACCCTGTCTCGAAAACAAAACAAAAGAGAAACACAACCTGATACACTATAGAGGGCTGATATTCATGGGAAACCTGCCTACATCTGAAGAGAAACAGTGGAGGAGGAATGGATGTGGGGAGAGAGGAGGGAGAAGGTGGGAGAGGAACTGGGAAGAGAGGAGGGAGGGGAAACTTTGGGATGTAAAAACAAACAAAAAATAAATAACACAAAAATAGACAAATACATCACCCCATGAGTATGCAAATCGGCTTTTATTTATAATAAATCTCAAATTTACGTGCATAGAAAGTATTGTGTTAAGTTTCTTTATGATTCCTCATCAGGAATATTTGTCTATTTATGTACCTTTAGACCAGTCTTCATCCATCACACAAAAAAGTTCTCGGGTGAAAGGAGTCATGGGTGGAAAACATTTCAGAAACCTTGGGCAGCTCCACAGTCCTCTCCTCCCTTTCCCGCAGCCATGGTTTCCTTCTTCAAAGGGGGTGGGGCGGGGTTGGTACCTAGTGCATGGCTGTTTTGGAGCTGTGCCAGCCTGGCAGCTGTGGTGGCCCCACTCCTTCTGGAAAGGCATCCACCGCTGTTACACTCGGATCAAGCACTGGTTGCAGAGCCTTCTATGTTCTGTCATTTTTCAGCCCGTCGTGCAAAAGAGGGCGTGCTGGGACAGGGCTGCCAGTGGCCTGAGCCTGTCTCCGTATTCAGCCACTCGCTCCAGCATCACCTATTGATTTCACAGAGCCTACAGGGGACTCGGTGGGAATTAACTTACACACGCCCCATCTGGGTGCAGCTGACAACGGACAGGTACACAGGTTCTCAAAGCTCTCTGCTGTGGTGTGACCCTTGTGTGGATGATGGGCCCAGTGCAGGGGAGGGAGCCATGGCTTCGCAACCGCTACATCTTCTGGATATGCTTAACCCATAGTGGGTCCTCTGAAAGCATGTGTTGACTGCCTTTAAGAGAGAGAAGTCTCTACCAGAAGGAAGTTCCAAGACCAGAGCTCCAGGCTGTACCATTTATTGGGCACTTGGGGAACACAGGTACAATATATTTGAGAGCGGGTTGTCATCAGGGCTTCCTGACATCGTTCGCAGGCATCTTAGGTCATGTGACTCCTTCTAGCCAAATAATAACCAGAGGCCCTTCAAGGCTCTCTTCCCCTGTGTGGTCCTGAGATGGTGGCGGGTGAGATGACAATCTTTATCCACCTTGAACACCACATGCAGCCCAGCTCCTGCTGACCAGGACACAAGAACACCTGTCGTTACAACCAGCTTGACCAATGCCCACGGCCACGCAGACAGCAGGCTCTGGGGTTCCTTTTGAACCATCACAATGTAGTTCTTAGATGCAAAGCAGTCACAATGTAGTTCTTAGATGCAAAGCAGTCAGGAGTCAAAGTTCCTCTCAGCCTATCCAGCTGGAGGAATTTTCAAATCTACCGACAGTTGCATGTGACTGTCATTTGTGACACCCCTTGGTCTCCTGAAATAAAGTCAACTATAACCCACCAGCATACAAATTTTCAAATTAAATCAGTAAGAAGGTCTTCCTTTAACTATAGCATAAAGAATGGTGCGATATAATGTTGCCATAGCTGAGGGCTTTGTGGGAGCTGGGGCAGGGTGGAGAGACAGGCAGGCCTAGGCTTCTATTTTCAACAGGCTCAGCACTTGGCTAGGACGTTATCACTGACTGAATGGATTCTGTCCTCCACGGGTGGAGAACAAACCGACAAGCACCAATCAGTGTGGTTAAGGAAGGACATGGCTAATTTTTCTTTAATTGTGTGACTACCCTAGACAGAAGCACTTCTTTAAACACCCTGAAAGAAACTGCCTGGGTGCCAAGAGTTGCCAAAGTGGTAAGGAGGTTCTACCCGAGGGCTGGGGACCCGGAGCTGCTGAAGAGTCAGCTCTGGTGAGGTCTATTGTGACCAACAGGAGACCCCAGATCAGTTGCCACATCACAGAGAGCTCTGGGGCTCCAGCCCTGGAGCACAGGAAATGCTCACTGCATAGGCAATGCAGGCATGGCTGCCTCAGGTCAGCGATGGTCATCCCAGCACTGGCAGCCCTTGTGTGGGGACAGTGGGCATTACAGTAGCCGAGGAGCCCTGGTCCTTCCCTTGAAAGCTGTGCTTCTCGGGACAGTGCACACCAGCTCTCTGCACCTCTGTTTCTCTGCAAATGAGAATGGCTTCAGCCAGGGCAGCCCTGTACTCAGGTGGCTTGCTTCCCGCAGAATGAATGGCAATGGAATTGATTGACAGAGAGGAGGACAGAGAAATGACACAGGGAAGTGTGGGAGAAAGGGAGGATGGATTGATGGAAGGGCAGATGAACTAACAGATGGAAGGGGATAATTAGCTAATGGACTGATGGATGGATGGGTGGATGGGTGGGTGGGTGGGTGGATGGATGGGTGGGTGGGTGGGTGGATGGTGGATGGGTGGGTGGGTGGATGGATGGATGGGTGGGTGGGTGAATGGATGGATGTGTGGGTGGATGGGTGGGTGGGTGGATGGATGGGTGGGTGGATGGTATGAATTGATGGAAAGAAGAAAATATGGAAGGGAAGAAGGGAGGAAAGATGGGTAGATGACTATCTACGAAGGGTGGGTAGATGGATAAGGAGAACGGGTAGGAGGGCAGATGAATGAATGGATGTGTTAGAAGGTAGATTGGCGAACAAATAGAAGGGAGGATAGATGGATAGGTATGTGGGTGAATGCATGGGTGACTGGCAGGCTGGCTGAGTGAATGGGTGGGTGGAAGAGTGTGTGGGTGAATGGGAGGGTGGGTGAGTGAATGGGTGGATGGATGAGTAGGTGGGTGGATGAGTGGACAGATGGGTGGATGAGTGAGTGGGTGGGTGGGTGAATGGATGGATGGGTGATTAGATGAAAGGATGGATAGGTGGAATGGGTGAATGGACAGATATACAGTTACTCGGATGTAGGCACTGGTGGTGAAAGCAAGCCTGTGGCAGAGGGGGTATGGTCTCAGCTGATAAGACTAAGGCACACCACTCTTCCCCTCCTTGTGGTCTTGGCCCCTCCAGCCTAGCCTCCACAGCCCCACCACAGGAAGTGACCCAGACAGAGCGGCGTGGCTGGTGGGCTTTATTGAGCAGGATGGGGAGGGACATGGGCGTTGGGCACTGGGATCCTCATCCTCAGCTGCTCAGGAAGCAGCCGCGCTTGTGCCACTTCTGGTCGCGGATGCGGCGCACCGACTGCAGCTGCGGCTGGTTGGCATCCCACTCATTCCAGTGGCGGAACTCGCCGCGCTCTAACACGTACTGACGTCCGCGGTAGCCAGGGAACTCGTAGCCCACCCACCTGCCGAGAATAATAGGTGAGTCGCGGTCCCCCTGTTGCCCTCCTCTGGCCAGGTACCTGCCTTGGCTCCTCCTTGGCTCCCAGCGCCGCCCGTGAGACTCTAACCATCTACTTTGTTCAAAGCACCCCCAACGTCATCTCAGCACCATTCCGTTCTCCCAGGTCAGGCTGAGTCCGAGCCTTCGCGCCTGCCGTTCCTTCTGACTGGAGTGCTCTTCCTTAGCTGATCCTATGTCACACACACTCCCAGGACTCACAGAAACGCCTTCCCCAGCGTTCCCATCACACTCATCATCAGACTGGCAGACCTGAGAAGAGCTACCCAGCTCTAACTGACCACGGGACCCCTATCCCTGACTGCTCAGGAAGAAGCTAGAGTACATTCTCACTGCCATCTTGCCAGGCTCAATCCCAAGTTCAAACCCACAATGGAGAAGAAAGGCAAGGTGGCCCTGAGGTTGTGGCGACCCTGAGGTTTCTGTGACCCCAAGGTCACGTCAGCAGAGATAGCAAGCCCGCTCACAGCTACACTCAAGCTCCTGATAGTTACAGAGAACATGAGATGAAGGTCACTCCGAGGGGCGGGAGAGACAGCTCAGCAGTTAAGAGCACTGACTTCTCTTCCAGAGGCCCAGGTCCAAGTCCCATCAATTACATGGTAGCTAACAACTGTCTGTAACTCCAAGACCTGACAGCCTCCCACAGACATGCATGCAGGCAAAACACAAATGTATATAAAATAAGAATAAATAAATTGAAAAAAAAAACCACCCTGAGAATCAATCAGTTTGAGTTAGGACAGCCATAAAGACCTGGGTAGAGACCATGTGATTCACTCAACTGAAATAGAACAAAACTGTCTAGGGGGTCTAGGCTGCCTAGAAACTTTAAAGGAGCAGAAGCAGGATGCTGGCACATTCCCAAGGGGCAGAAGGGGTGAAGAAAGTAAAGAGAGAGGGGGTTAAGAGAGTAGGAAGAGAGGGGGCAAGTGACAAAGAGAATAAGGAGGAGGAGGGAGAGAGAGAGAGAGAGAGAGAGAGAGAGAGAGAGAGAGAGAGAGAGAGAATATGTACAGTGTTACTGTCCTGAACATTTTTCTTTTAAGACAGGATTTCTCTTTGTATCCTTGGCTGTCCTGGAACTTTCTCTGTAGACCAGGCTGGCCTCAAACTCAGAGATCCACCTGCCTCTGCCTCTCAAGTGCTGGGATTGGAAGGTGGCGTCACCATTGCTGGTACTGCAGTTCTTGGATTTTTGAGGCAGGACCTGATTCTGGAGCCTAAGCACCTTCAAACTCTCACTCTTCCTGCCTTGCCTCCTGGGTGCTAGGGTCATGGACTGGGCCCTACCCTAAGGACTTTGAGCAAGAATGGGTTCAGAGCATGGCTGAGTGGCTCATGTGTGGGGCTGGCAGCTGTGGTAAATCTGGTGCTAAAGAAGTAGCCGCCAGGGGGTGGAACTGGAGCTGCGGGGGCTGGGGGGCTCCCTTACGTCCCATTGATGACTCGGATGCTGGCCACACGGTCCTGGAAGCCATGGGCCCACAGGCTGGGCACATCATCATCCACGATCTCCATCTTGCGCCCACTGAAGGCTGGGTTCTCAAACAGGTGCAGCTTGTGGTCTGGGCCATCCTGGGGACAAAGTGCAAGGGTGAGTGGGCCCCACACCCAAAACAGAAAGAATTGAGTCATCCCATTCCTCTTCAAGAGACACCCCAGAGTTGAGCAAGACAGGGAAGGGGGCTGGACAGATCTCCTCCCGCCAGTCATCGTCATCAGAAAGGGGAACTGAGGCTCAGAAGGGACCCTAGGACCCATGCCCCAGCTTCCCCTCTCTTAGGCTGACTCTAGCATGATCTTTCCAGTTTCCCCTCGGTTATGTAAAAGGAACTCTGCTCAGACACTGTGAGGGACACTGGGTGGCTTCTGTGTTAATGGAGGTGGTGGCATTTCAGTGATTTAACTTCCTTGTGGACCACGGTCCCTTTAGGAAGCACCAGGGATGCGTGTAAACTGCCTTGAAGTGATTTCCTGGGTTGCTGAGGTCTGTGTTTCTTTGAACAGTGTTGATCTGAGCTTGAACTATGAGGGTTCTTAGGTTAATTAGGTTACTATGAAGGCAAGTCTGCCAGTTCAAGACAAGGACCCAAGTGTTCTGACCCAGTGCCCACTCAGGAGCCAGCTTCTTCTCACTCCACACCATTGTTGAGGGGAAAAAAAACACCAAACTTGATGCCTGTCCAGGAAGGATCACAGTGGCCAAACTGGCCAGAGCAAGGTGCACATGCACACACACAAACACACGCACACACAGACACACACTCGGGCAACGGCAGTCCTGACTCACGATGTGCAAAGGCCGGAGGGACAGGAGAATGTCATTACGGCGGCTGCTGGACCAGGCATCCCAGCGTGGGTAATCCCCCTTCTCCAGAACAAACTGTTCCCCACGGAAGGCCCTGCGCTCAAAAGCCAACCACCTGAGGGAGGAAGGAACAGGGTCACCGCTGGTATGGCTGAGCAGGGACCCACATGCAGGGAAAAGAACAGGAAGGAGAGACATTCCACCCCTAACCAAGTGCAGACCCTTGTGCCTGCTGGTAGGGGGGCCTATGGGGACTTGCTTGGGTCTGATGCCCTGGGCCAAAACCTATCCTAGGACATCCTGAGAATTCGTGTGCAGCCAAGTTGGGGGGCTGAGGCTTGGTAAAGTCCCCCACAGTGCCTGCCTGCCAGCCATAGCTTGAGCAAGAGTTCCATGGCTGAGGGACTGGAGCCATAGCTCAGCTGTCAAGAGCACTGGCTGCTGTTACAGAGGAGGTGTGTTCAACTCCCAGCACCCACGTGGCTGCACATAAGCCTCTGAACTCCAGTTCTGGAGATCCAGTGACCTCTTCTGGCCACTAGAAGTACTGCATGTAAACTCTCTCTCTCTCTCTCTCTCTCTCTCTCTCTCTCTCTCTCTCTCTCTCTATATATATATATATATATATATATATATATATATATATATGTAAACACTTATATATATAAACACTCATGTAAACACTCATATATATAAAATAAACACAAATAAACAGAATTTTAAAAATACATTTGTGGGTTAGTCCTGCTGTCAGGCTTCCTCCTCCCCTTCTCCCTGTCACCCTCCTCTTTCCTTCCTCCTCCCTGCCCCTCACCTCTCTTTGTATGTACTTTGTTTGTACTGTCTCTGTGTCCACGTCTCTGTTCGTCCTCAGATGAGGAGACACAGCTGTAGACATGCTACCTGAGATCACAGACAGTCTCAGCACTGGACTCAACCTGAAGGCCAGAACTCAATGAGTGCAGCGGGGCAGGCTCCAGACACCTGGTTTTCTGGCCTCAGTTTCCTCTGCGATGCCAGTTACAGAAAGGGTTATAGCTCTCATAGGATGAGGATTCATGATATAACTCATAGGAAACTTCACAGGGTCTTAATTCCCAAGGCTATTTAATGGTACCATTTCTTCTTACATGACTTTATTTTTTTTAGTTTTTAAAAAACTTTCATGAGATGGTGGCAGCGCATGCCTTTAATCCCAGTACTCAGGAGGCAGAGGAAGGGGGATCTCTGTGAGTTCTGTGAACAGTTGGTGTTCACTTGGTGTTTCAACTCAGAATATGGTCCCCGCTGGCCTCCTTTCTGTTCCTGCCGTCCACCACAGGGATCGAAAGCCCGGAGTCTGTCATTTTATAGATGGGGAAACGGAGGCAAAGAAGGGCAGAGAGCTGCACAAGGGCCGGGGGAAGATCTGAGGCCTCCAGTTGCAGGAGGTTGGGGCAGTGGGCACTGCCCAGGTACTCACGGTCCAGACTCCACTTGGATGGAGCCCACCTTCTCCAGCAGGCTGTCAGTGAGGTTGGGACACTCGGCCGAGAGCTCACATCGCTTGCCCTGGAAATTCTCCAACTCGTACACAGTCACCTGGAAGGACAAAGATGAAAGGCTCGCCCCCTGGTGGGCTCCAAAGGCCTTGCGCTCCCTCAGAACAGCAGGGAGGCCCCAACTGCTTTCCCCTCTCCCAGGTGAGTCACACAGGTCTGCACCGCCCCCTGGGGGCCAGAGTGAGCAATTACAGCAATGCCACAGGCCGTATAAAATCACCAAGACACCCACCTCAGATGTCCCCTCTAAGGCCTCAGCATGTTTTGGAAGGGTCAGAGTCAGCTTTGTCACACTGCTCCCATCTTCCAGCCCCTGCTTCTGCCACCTGCGTTATCCCATGACAATTCTGGGACTGGGGACATCACTCCATTTTAAAGATGTCAACGCCCAGAGACATCAAGAAACACCAACAAAGTCACACAGAAAAGAAGCTACATCCCTGGATTCCTGGTGACCCTGTGCTCCACTGAGCCAGCTGCTGTCCTCAGCCCTGGGCTCGAGGTTCTGACCTTGTAGCTGCCCCCAAGGCCGCCATGGCTCTTGCCAGCTGCAGCCTGCTCTGGTGCACCGCGTTGTTCTGCCATGTCTCCAGGAACGCGTCTGCCTCACGCTGGAAGGGAACAGGGTCACAAGCTCCACGCAGCAGTAACAGTAACAGCCACATCAAATGTGGCTGGAACCAAACAGTAGCGAGGCTTTTGCTGCCCACATCTCATGAACACGGATCAAGATCTACATTCAGCAAACACCCCCTAGGCACCTGCTTTGGGCCACGCATCTGAGCCAATTAGTGGGATTGGGGAGTCTCAGAAGCTCAGAAAATCAAGACCACTTTACTGAGGCCACAGTGAAGAAAGAACTCGGATTGGATAGGCACTCCCCCCAACATACACCCCAAAATGCTCCCTTCAAAGGGCTTGGTATCTCCAAGGCCCTCTGAAGCCTCATTGCCCAAGACTGAACACCACAGCCAGCGTGAACAGCAGACCACAGCAGACAAGAGAAACAGACAGACAGACCTATCAGGTATGAATAGACTAGGTCTGTGAAACCATCCTAGGGCATAAAGCTGGCTACCCACAACACAATCTTACTGAATGTTTGCTGTGTTCCAGGCCCTTACATAGTGGACCCTGACAGTCTCTCTTAGCCTGCAGGTGCAGAGACACGGAACCCAGGTTTTCTAGACACCAGCATGGGTGTACAGACATGTACACATATACTGTCCTGCACACACTCCTGTCCCTGACCTTTGCCTCCCTTATGACCTGTTCTGGCACAGTGGTGTGAGGTCCATCGTGCCATCAGCTTTGCTCCACATCTAACCAGCATCAGTGGACACAGGGCTCAGCCCACCTCGTGGGAATGCCCCACTATACCTTCCCTTTCTCGGAGCCACCCAGTCCTAGGCAGCCCGGTTCTGAGCCCCCACACACAGCTGGGATCCAACCTCATGCTCAGACCCACAGACATTACAGGTCCCCAGCTTCATCTGTGGCCACGCTTAGAGGCAGTCGTGGATCCTGGAGGTCAGCCCCACCCTCAGATGAGTCAAACACCAGCCACGCGCACTCATAGAGACCCACGGTTGCACCTCACACAGTGCGGCACTCCCCCCATCCTCACCCAGCCCGGAACAAACCTGCCTCCAGGACCAGCTGTCCCCAGACTGGCCTGCCTCCAAGGCTGGCCTATTTATGGGTGTATTCTGTTGGCCCAGCACATCACGGCCTGCTGAGATAGCGTCCTGTCCACCCAATCCTATCCGGGCCATTTCACCCTAATAGTAAGCCTGGGAGGCCCCCAAGGCCACGCTCACATCTGACGCACCTCTGATGACTTCCTGCGGACCCACGGTCTTTGCTGACTTTGTGGAAGGCCTGACAGGCTAGAAAGGGGGCGTGGAGCACCAGTCCCTCTAGTGAGCCTCAATTTCCCTTTGACTTCTCAATGCCATCTTCCTACCAGAGTTCTCAACATTCCCAGACAGGCTCCAGGTCTTGAAGTGGGGGATCTCTGAATCCATGTGCTGGGTAAGGGGACTGAATTCAGATCGCTACAACTGCTTTTCGAGATCCACTGTAAACCCGTGTAGCCATTTCCAAGGCTGTGATGTCAATGCAGACATGTTCCTCGTGACAGTAGCGTGTACGAACGAACCACAGCGCCAGCTGTAGAAGACCTACTATGTGCAGGGTGCTTTCGGTTTGTGACTGTTATGCTGATCTGTTTCCCCACATCTTTGAGGGGGGAATTTTGGTCTACATATTAAAGATGATGAAGAAACTGGGCTCAGAGAGGCCATGCCAGTTATGTAGGGTCACAGGGCTGTTTTCTGTAGGCTAAAATCTTCGAGTCGGCCTCAGATCTGATTCCTGGATCCATAGGATGTTGTCAGTGACCCTTGAGCTCTAAACTTTGTGGATTCCATGACTGGGGTGAGTCCCTGAGTTCTCACAGTCATAACTACAAATTGATTTGGGTTTTTAATGTCTGAGTGTGTGTTGTACAAATAGGTTCATGTGTGGCTGAGGGCCTGGTGTGCTGCTGTGATACTCTCAGACTTATTCCTGTGAGACAGGGTCCCTCACTGAGCCTGGAGCTCGGCCCACAGCCAGCCAGGCCCAGCAATGCTCCCGTCTCCATCCCCAACACCACTGAGGTTACGGGAGTTCACGCAGCGACCACAGCTCTCCATAGAGCACTCAGCAATCTCCCCGACCCTGTGCACGAATGTATTCATTATTACTGCCACTGTGACCAAAGCACTCGACAGGAATGAGGCTGGGCAGTTTATTTTGGCTGACGGTTTCAGAATGCCAAGCACTCTTCCTCCATGATGTCCTCTCCCAGTGTGTGGAGACTAGCAGCCCCTCGATTCTGTTCCCCAGAACCCACACCAATGGCCACTTTCTGCCACAAGTGAGGAAGCCATGATAAGCATCTATGAGCATTGACTGTCACCTAGACAGGACCTAGAACCACCCACAAAACAAGCCTCTGGGCGGACCTTAAGATAATATTGTCAGTCTCTAGGCACTCCTGCAAAGGGTTATCCAACTTAGGTCATCGATGGGCACACCTGTGAGGGGTTATATAGATCGCTCAGTCTCTGGGCACACCTGTGAGGGTTATATAGATCAGGTCAGTCTCTGGGCACACCTGTGAGGGTTATATAGATTAGGTCAGTCTCTGGGCATACCTGTGAGGGTTATATAGATCAGGTCAGGGTCTGGGCACATCTGTGAGGGGTTATATAGATCAGGTCAGTCTCTGGGCACACCTATGAGAGTTATATAGATCAGGTCAGTCTCTGGGCACACCTGTGAGGGTTATATAGATCAGGTCAGTCTCTGGGCACACCTGTGAGGGTTATATAGATTAGGTCAGTCTCTGGGCATACCTGTGAGGGTTATATAGATCAGGTCAGTCTCTGGGCACACCTGTGAGGGTTATATAGATCAGGTCAGTCTCTGGGCACACCTGTGAGGGTTATATAGATTAGGTCAGTCTCTGAGCACACCTGTGAGGGTTATATAGATCAGGTCAGGGTCTGGGCACACCTGTGAGGGGTTATATAGATCAGGTCAGTCTCTGGGCACACCTGTGAGGGTTATATAGATTAGGTCAGTCTCTGGGCATACCTATGAGGGTTATATAGATCAGGTCAGTCTCTGGGCACACCTGTGAGGGTTATATAGATTAGGTCAGTCTCTGAGCACACCTGTGAGGGTTATATAGATCAGGTCAGTCTCTGGGCACACCTGTGAGGGTTATATAGATCGGGCCAGCTATGGGCACACCTGTGAGGGTTGTATAGATCAGGTCAGTGTCTGGGCACACCTGTGAGGGGTTATATAGATCAGGTCAGTCTCTGGGCACACCTGTGAGGGTTATATAGCTCAGGTCAGTCTCTGGGCATACCTGTGAGGGTTATATAGATCGGTCAGTCTCTGAGCACACCTGTGAGGGTTATATAGATCAGGTTAGTCTCTGGGCACACCTGTGAGGGTTATATAGATCGGGTCAGCTATGGGCACACCTGTGAGGGTTGTATAGATCAGGTCAGTCTCTGGGCACACCTGTGAGGGTTATATAGATCGGGTCAGCTATGGGCACACCTGTGAGGGTTGTATAGATCAGGTCAGTGTCTGGGCACACCTGTGAGGGGTTATATAGATCAGGTCAGTCTCTGGGCACACCTGTGAGGGTTATATAGATTAGGTCAGTCTCTGGGCATACCTGTGAGGGTTATATAGATCGGTCAGTCTCTGAGCACACCTGTGAGGGTTATATAGATCAGGTCAGTCTCTGGGCACACCTGTGAGGGTTATATAGATCGGGTCAGCTATAGGCACACCTGTGAGGGTTGTATAGATCAGGTCAGTGTCTGGGCACACCTGTGAGGGGTTATATAGATCGGGTCAGTCTCTGGGCACACCTTTGAGTGTTATATAGATCAGGTCAGTGTCTGGGCACACCTGTGAGGGTTATATCGATCAGGACAGTCTCTGGGCACACCTGTGAGGGTTATATCGATCAGGACAGTCTCTGGGCACACCATTCCCAAGGCACAGTGTCCTGAACTGCATGAATTATGAGTCTCAGATGAGCAGGAGCAAACAAAGCTGCACACACACATGTACCTCTCTCTTTCTCTGCTCTTGACTTTGGCTGTAAGCAATCAGTTCTGATGCCCCTTTTAATGGACTCTTTGTGGGATTATGAGGATGTTCCCATTGATGGACTGACCCCGGGATTAGGGGGATGTCCCTATTGACAGGCTGACCCAGGGATTATAAGGATGTCCCCACTGATGGACTGACCCCGGAATTTTAAGGATGTCTCCATTGATGAACTGACCCCGGGATTGTAAGAATGCCCCCATTGATGAACTGACCCCGTGATTGTAAGGATGCTCCCACTGATGGACTGACCCTTGAATTGTAAGGACACCCCCACTGATGTACTGACCCTGGGATTATAAGGATGTCCCCATTGATGAATTGACCCCGTGATTTTAAGAATGTCCCCACTGATGGACTGACCCTTGGATTGTAACGACGTTCCCACTGATGGACTGATTCGGATCTGTAAGTCAAATAAATCTTTTCTCACCAAACAGCTTCTCATCAGGTGTTTTATCCCAGCAAGAGAAATGAACCTAGGACACCCACCTTAAAATGAGCTGCCTGGACAGAAGGCTGTCTACGATGAGCCTTTGCATTTGCCTGCTTGCTCTTCGGTCACTGGAGGCCAGCGGTTCTCTAGTAACCTCCAGGTCTTGGGCTCCAGCCACAGAGCGCTGAGGTGTCCAGCTCTGTGGACTGAGCAGCACCCATTCCTCTGGCACGAAGACACCTAATGTTGGGTTGCCTGGGTCATACTGTGCAAGTCAACCTAATAAATGACCTTTGAATATATATTCATTCTATTGATTCTGTTCTCTGGAAAACACAAATGCAGTATTCCTGAGTAGACTTGATGAGCCTCCAAGACACGTTATCGGTTAGCATCCCTGGGTCGTGTCTCATTACCTTACCGTCAGCTTGAGACAACACAGAGCCATCTGAGCAGGGAGTCTCATTTGAAGGGCGGTCCGGTCCAGGATGACCTGTGAGCACCTCTGTAGGGAGTTGCCTTTTGTATTATTTCATGTAGGAGGGCCTGGTTCAGCTCTGCAGGGGATTGTCGTGGGCATTATTTTATATAGGAAGGCCTGGTCCAGCTCTGCAGGGAGTTGTCGGGTATTGTTTTATGTAGGAGGGCCTGGTTCACTGTTGGTGGCGGTGGCGCCACTTCCTACACAGGTGGTCCTGCTGGCTGACCATGAGCCTGAAAACCAAGCAGTAAGCAGCACCCTTCATGGTTTCTACTTCAGATTCCTGCTCGAGTTTCTGCCTTGGCATCCTTCAGTTGAAGTTGGTGAAGTGGAAGCGTTAGTCAAATAGACATTTCTTCCCTTAAGTTCTTTTTGGGCATGGGGTTCATTGCAGTAGCAGAAAGGAAACAAACAACTAAGTTATTAACATCCTTGGGTAGGCTGTTCATTAAATCCTTGGGTAGGTTGTTGTTGCATATCTAGGTTGGCTATCAATTTCATCCCTGGGTAGTTATTGACTAGCATCATTAAGTAGGCTGTTGATTAACTTCCCTGGCTAGACTAGCACTTGCCATCTTGGGTAGGTTATTGACTATCATTGGGTAGGCTGTTGATTAGCATTCCTGGCCTCTACTCACCTACTTCCTGTAATAACCAAGAGTGCTTCCACCATTGCAAAAGGTCTCTATGGGACAACCCCCCACCTCCCAGTTATCACCCCACCGTAATTCTTGCCACAAATGCTGCCATCACAACCCCTTGTTCTGTTGCTAAGAAGAGCCAACACAGAGAGGTCTTGCAGTGGGAAGGGGGCAGGGTGAGGATTTCTCTCTCTTGGACCTCAGTGGTCATTGCCTCATTTCCATGTCTCCCAAGATGGATGGCCACCTGTCTGGAGCTCCATCCTGCTGCCTAAACCCAGCTCAGTACAAAATCAGCCTGTGTGGGGGGGACCCCATCAACCCAGGAGGCCCCGTTGCTCACTCAAGGACACATGGCTTCAGCAGCACGCCTGCTGTGAGAGCTTTATTTACTATTTTTGGAGTCTGGGTGTGCCCCGTTTGCACATGCAGAGTTCACCCCATTTGGTGCAGTCAGCTGGATTCCTGACTGCTTGTCTGTGCCAGAAAACCTCTTACAGCGACAAAATATAAAAGCACAGGGGACATCCAGTCACTGTGAAGTCCGGGAAGTCCCATTTGTTTTGACAGTAAAAATATAGGTTTTTATAGACGAATTCTCAGTCACGCAGTTAGGTCCTTCCTGGGACTGGCTACAGTGCCCCGTCCACCGTCATTCCAAAGTCCTCCAGTTCATGGATTGGTAAGGCAGCTGTCAGAATGCCACAGACAGGACGTGTGTCTTGTGAGTCCTTACCGATCATGTCACAAATATCCCAGGCAGGACCCAGAACAGTTAGGAAAATATACCCTATATTCACATATATAATTCCATTCTCCCGCCCCAGCATACAAAGCATGTTGAGGACCATGATCATTCTAGAACAGAATAAGAAACCACTTGGTACAAACCTTCTGTATATCAATATATGATCTTTGTGAGTCCCACACAACATCTGTAAGGCGACACAGGACGAGAACATTAAAAAGCGCGATTGTCCTCTAGAGGATAGGAGAGATTCTAGCTGGCTCAGTGCTGCCAGGGATTGTCACAGCACAGATGACATTAACAGTTTAAGGAGACTCTTGGATGGTGAAGGATGCAGGTTGTGAAGTGTCCTCATAAAAGGATACTCTAGGGTGTGACAGCGGTCACGGGACAGAGACAACTAAAACCTTTTCCTCCTGCCTGCTGCCTTCTGACATGGCTTCAGGCTTCTGGAACGTGACAGTCCTAAAATGGCAATGGTGTCCTCTCTCACTGAGGGGCTTGAGGCCAAGGCAAACTCAGAGGTGTGGAGCGGACCCTGTTAGTCTGCAGCTCCTTCCGCCTCAAGACTGTCCCCAGCAATGTGGGGATCTGTTTCTTGTCAACACGTGGTGGGACAAAGGCACACTGGGAGGGCACACCATTTCTGTTGCCCAAATGACTTGCCAGAACCATAATATTAACATGGGTGGGCATGGCTTCTCACTTTTCAATCAAGCCTAGATCTAGAGGGTGTCTCTGGGCACTAGAACGGGCCATCTGAAAGCCAGGATTGACAGAGCAGCCTTATCCCCCACCACCACCATCACCACACATACATCCTAGGACTCTAGGATTTTTCCAATCTCTGCTCAGCAGCTAAGGTTGAAGGCCTAGGCCTGTTTCTAGAGGGGATTTCACTGTAGGAGGAAAATGTACATCTAGACAGAAACCTTGCTCACTTCCCTACAATACAAACCCCTCTGATGGGTCCCTGCATCCTGCCAAACCTGAGGCCAGCAGATAAATTTTACACTAGGTTTCCAGCTCTCCGGGACCACCTGGCTTCTCTGCTGGGCTGAGGACTGCCCAGAGTGCCGTATGATTTCACAGGACAGAGGACAGAGACTGTGGGAAAATGCCTATCTATGGGGGCGGGTATTCAAAGGCCAGATGTCAAAACAATGATGGGCAAAGAGGGGTCAGATGTGGCATATGTGGGACTCTGCAGACAGCCAGTTCCCAGAAGGGAGGGCTGGGGAGACCCGAGTGTCTGAACTGCACCACTTAAGGCATATTAGATTCCTTTAAAAAGAGGGTCCTGGAGAAGTCCAAGGAGTAAGCATACAGCACACCACCTGTCTCCCAGGTCTTTACCTGGTTTAGAAGAGGGGACTAAATGAATCACTCGCTCAGCTCGGTCAAGGGTCCGAGCACACGGCACTGCACCGGGGGGTCACTCCTGACCCAATGAGATTGTCAGTATATGGGTCTTTCTGTGGAATCAAATTGATTTCTTGTCAACTAAGCAAGAGAGGTTAGGTGATGACCGACAAGGCGAGCTCACTTTGATGCTACTGTGTCTTTCAATACTCAGGACACTTCCTGCCACCATGGGCTTCTTACGCCCAGAACAAAGAGAGCAGTGGAGAGAAGTTAGACACGTGAGCAGATGGTTGCTTTGTGGTTTTGTTCGTTTGGTTTTTGTTATTGCTCTGTTTGAGAGTGGATTTTACAGCCCAGGCTAGCCTCCAGCTTTCTTAGCCAAGGATGGCCTTGAACTACCAGCCCTCCTCCTTTTACCCAAGTGCTAGAATCACTGGTGTACCCCTCCACACTTGATTATGTGGTACCTCCCCGGGTGAGGCACATACTCCATCCTCAGCCCTGCTAGTGTGTTTTAAAAGGAGTCCCTGGCAAGCCACTGCTGGGTCAAAAGTGCTGCAGCATACAAAATGGATCTAAAATCATAACACAACAGAAAACAGAACTATGGAAGAGTCTGCCGGGAGACTGAACCCCAAATGATTTCAGAGGATGGCTGTCAGGGAGGAAGGGAAAGCAGTGAAGTGTTGACACTGTGTTCTCATTGGTGGCCAGAGCACAGGGTGGGGTGCGGGTGGGGCCTGCCATCTCCTGGGTGCTGACACCTCAGCCCCCAGCACAGGTGACTGTCCTAACCTAATGACACCAAATACTGCCATCCTTTCCCACATCCTTCCAAAGGGAAAACAGGCAGAGAGGATAATGAGAGAGGATTTGAGGCGGGAAGACAGAGAGGCAGGTCTCAACACCATCTGCAAGTAACGGGTTTACAGAGAGCAACTTTTGCCGATGGGGAGGTCAGGGCAGTGGCGGGCACAAGTGCCAGGCAGGTATCTGTCAGAACACCAGACCCAGGGCCCTCCACAGCCATGGAACCTGGGAACTGCCTCGGCATGTCACCAAGGCAAGGCTGGGACAAGGTCTCTGGAAGCTGCCGGCACAGTGGGCAGCCGGCTTGGCATGTTAGGGGTGACCGCTGGTGCTGGGACTTCTGAAGTCCTCTTGAGGACTTACAAAAGGAAACATGACAGAGTGGGTGTCCAGAGTACAGAAGAGGGTTTGAGACTCCAAGGGGTGAGCATTCAGCTAGCAGAATGCGAAGAACATCTTAGAGCTTTTGGCCTAGCATCTGGCCTGAGACCCCCACTACAGGGGCCCTTCCGTGAGATCAAGATGCAGATGGACTTCGGCCAGGTGGGTCACGGGCAGGGGTGGGGCCACGTCTGTTCTCAGCTGATTTAGTCGGGTCTTCACTCCAGCAGGACATGGGTGTTCAGAAAAGATGAAAAAGAAAGACACCCAGAGCAGGTCTGGTATGTGAGTGGCCAAGGCACTGACCATTCGGACTGAGGTTCATAACACTTGGGACTGAGGGGTAAAGGCTACCACACAGACATCAGAGCAGCCTAGACATGGACAATGGTAAAACTCACAAGTTTTCATAGCTAGGACAGGGATCAGGTAACCTGAGGCACTGGACAATGTCCATCTCTTCCTGCGTCTGTCAATGCTGAAATACAACGCCCGTGTCAGGTTTCTAAGAAAATTGGCTGCATTATTGCTTTATCCCCCTCTAAAGCAGACAAGAAAGTAGTGAGACACAGGCCTACTGTGCACACAGCCCTACTGTGCACACAGCCCCACAGGAAGGATAAGTGTGCTTATAAGTATGAATATGGGATCTAAGTGGGGAAAGAAGAACCTGTCAAAAAGAAAACAAAACAAAACAAAAAAGCAAAACCCGGGAGACACCAGTGTAATGCTTGGACAGTTCCCTTGCCATCTGAGAGCCGGTCAAGCTTGTGTGTCCAAGTCCTTCCAGACGGGCTGCCTGGGGAGGAGCCCAGAGTCTCTTTTCCAGCCGAGGGAGTCCTGTGAGGTGTATGCAGAGGGCAGGAAAGCCAATCGTCACACCAAAGTCAATCCACTTCTGCAAGGAGAACTGAAGATCCTTCTGGGGACTGGAGCAGGTCCTGGGGCAGGGTCTTCCTGTGGGGACCCAGAAGTGACTCAGCACAGTGTCTTCAGGGTGGAAAGGCCCAGGCACGTGAGTGTGGCCAGGGAGGAGCAGGTGGCTTGGCCTCGGGTTCTGACATCTGGCAGTTAAGGCTTGAGTTTGTGGGTGTAGTGATGTCCTGTCTGCAGAGAAATGAAAGCCCTTGTTAGGAGAGCATTGGGCAGCTTCTGCCATCAGGCCTTCCATCCTATGCTGGGGTTCAGGTGTACCCTGATGTGGGTTCCACCTCCTGAGTGGATTTGGAGGGAGTTGAGAATGGGCAAAGTGAACAATGGGGCAGGCACCCTGACCAGCTGCAATGAGCCTTAACTTCCTCTGTGTGTTGCTAGAGATTGTATCACAGATTTCAAACTCACTACAGAGGACTCTGAACACTCGCCATGAAGCAAGAACTGTTCGGGGTGATGGGTCACAAGCGCAGGGCACATGGGGACCAGAATGTTACCCTGTGCCCACAGGTTTGCTAAACTCCATGTCAGCACTGAGCAACACAGAATGAACACAAGGCCCTGAACCCTCCACCGTCACCCTGGAGCAGACTTGCTTGGGATTTTTTTCATCCTTTGGATTTATGATATATATACATGCCCATACATACATGTAATTATGGGACACATGCTGTATACATATCTGAAACTTCCCCTTGCCAAATACAATCTGCTGTGAATGTCTAGTCTCATCTAGGGTTCGACACAGTGCTAGAGCAAAGGAAGCCTTGTGAAGATCCAGGGCACTGGCCTAGCATAAGACTCTGAGTTCCAGGGTGTTCCCCCCAAAAATGCACACCCCAAAACAGACCAACGAGGTGATCCTGCAGACTCCAAAAAGCACCCTGTCCACTCAGGCTGGGTTTTGGTTTTTGTGATTCAGGAGGGGGCTCTCTCCTGACCACACCCAAGCCAGCTTCGGCATCACACACCCCACTCTCTCTGCTGGGGCCCAGGTGGCACTCCATCAACCTCTTATGTTTTCAGGCAGGCTGGGAAACCCCACAGCTACATGGTATTGCTGATCTCCGTAGGCAAAGACCGTAGAGCACACAGTAATCTGAGTGCATGGCTTCTAAATAAACTTAGCCGTATCCATCTGTGCCATCCCCAATCCACACCATCAGGCAACCCCACGGTGACAATGCATCTCTACTGAGCATGTGCAGATGTGTCAGCATTGCCTAGGCAACAGCAAGATAAACAACACAGCCGGTACACAATGTGTGAAGTGTTAGAAGTCATCTGGGTGGCTTAAAGGACCAGCGAGGTGGCTCAGAGGGCAAAGAGGCTTGTTGTGCAAGCCTGGAGACCTGAGTTCGATCCCTGGGTCCCACATGTATGTGGACAGAGAACTGACTCCACAGAGTCATGTGCTTATACAGCAATAAATATGACTTAAGTGCACAGGAGGGCATGGGGGGTTCTATACCGTCCACAGGTGTTTCGCACCCAGTACTTCAGGGTCCTCAGATCTTGGTGTCTGTGGAGCCTTTGAGCGGATCTCAGGTGGATGCAGGGCTGACTATATACGTCTTGAAATAAACTTACACAGTGTGTACACTAAGACTTCCCTCTACAAAGCTTTAAAACTTCTCAGGCTAAGCTGGCCTTTGATGTTCCTGCATTTCCCAAGGGCTTTGAGGGCAGCAGGAAGGTCAAGGTCATGAGGTCAGAGCCCTAGCTACCTGACACCCTTTGCCAGGCTCTTTACCAGAACACTCACCTTTGTGTGACCACCTCCCTCCTGAGGCCCCACCTGAGCCATCCCAGGGTCCTACCTGGTCAAGCTTGATTGTCATACAGGCTCTGCCTCTTCTTGGATTTCAGATCCTTTAACCACTGGGGCGAGGATTCCTCTGACCTGAAACCGTAAAGCCAGAGCGAGTGGAGTGAGACCCACACCCTGGCTTCTTGAAGGCCTTCAAGACCCCCAGCCCTCCATTCATCATGCTGACATTTGATCAGATATGATTCTAGATATTTCTATGAATGTTTTTGGATGAGATCTATGCAGACCTATGCAGATCCATGAGACTCAGTGGACTCTGAGTCAAGCAGATCATGGCTCATCCTATACATGGGCCTCTCTCCATCAGCTGAAGCCTAAATAGAAAAATACGAAACAAAAAAAAACCATGACTGCCCAGAGAGAGGGAAGGCTCTACAATTGAGTCAGCAGCTGCCTGCCTCTGTCTGCATTGATTTGTATCTCCTCCCTGGTCTTTGGACCCCACAGCCATGTGCAGCGATCCCCCTGCTTCTCTGTCTCTGTCTCTGTCTCTGTCTCTGTCTCTGTCTCTCTCTCTCTCTGTGTGTGTGTGTGTGTGTGTGTGTGTGTGTGTAGCTGAATTATTTAACCATCCACAGAGAGAGTTCCTGATGTAGGGAGGGCTTAGGGAGGTTGGTAACCTAGTTGGGGATAAAGGATAAGGGACGAGGTGACTTGAAGTGTGGAGGCAGACCTCCCTCAGGGTGATCTGTCCTCTAGCCTTGAAATAGAGGCAGAATGCCAGGCCAGATTTCAGCCCAGCCTTGCCTGATGGTGGAGAAAGATGTCAGGTCCAGGTCCACAGACGCCTCTAGGGCCACCCCCTTCATTCCCAGGACAGTGAGCACCTCAGCAAGAGCCTGCCCCACTCTGACTGTGTCCTCCACCTCACAAGTTCCTCTTTGTGCCTTGGTCATGTGTTCCTGGGGCTCTGACAGTATAGCCATCACCTGGAAGTCTCTCATCATACCATGAGGCCATCTAATCAGGACTCAGGAAAAGGACATCTCCTGGAGGCTTTCTGGGTGCCCTCCTCCTCAGATATGTGCTGAGAGGCCTCCTATCTACAGGGGCTACAGAGCAGGGAGCAAATGTGTCCAGCTATGAGCTATAGGCTGCCTGAATTTTAACATGGTAACAGCCATAGACAATACATAAAAGTATAGCCAAGGCTAGGGGACAATAAAGCTTTATTGACTATAGCAAACAGTGGGACTGAACTAGCCTGTGGGTTGTAGTCGGCTGACTTTCGCTCTACTGCAGCAGAATTGCTCCACACCCCTATATCACGGGTCCCGAATTGATGCCCTAACTTGTCAGCACAAAGCACCTTCCATTATGAGACTGTTATGGAGCAGGCCAAGGAAAGGGTTTCACACACAGCTCCTGTTTCATCTCCATGGCTACCCCAGTAGGTTATGGGTCACCAAACCAATTTCACAGAAGAGGAAGGTGAGGCATGGAGTGGTCATGTGGCTTCTTCAGCTCACACAGCACTTCACAGCCTGGCCCGAGAGCTGAAGTTGGGGCTGTTCGGGTCTCATCCATGTAGAGAATCAGCCTGACTGGGGTGGAGCCGCTGCCTCCTCCTTGAAGGGCGGCTGACCAGTTAGGCCTCCCAACTGTCCCAAGACCATAAGAGGAGGCAGGGTGCCTCAGTTTCCATTTATCTGCAGAAGGCTGTATCCAGCAGGGCTTCCTGGAAACACAGCCTGGAGTTCTGGGTCAGGTGGGAGGAGGGAAAAGAAGGGCTTTGAGATCCTGCTCTCTCCCTGGGTCTGCAGCGGTAGCTGACAGGGTACAGAGTGCACCCACAGGGAAACCTGCACACAGCACTCACAAGCATCCTGACCCCGGTGGAAGCGTCCCCGTACTCACCTCTCATCTTTCTCTGTGCTGGAAGGCAACACCCGACTGCCCAGCACCCCAGGCTGGAAGGGCAACTTAGAGGTCTTGGGCTGGGGCGTCCAGCTGAGGGACTCGTCAGGACTGTCCACTTCTGGCCTCTTGTGCAGCTGAGCCTGGGGAGAGAGGAGGGTGCAGTGTAGCTGTCTTCTGTCTGGGGACAAGCCCCATCTAGCAGTGCTCCCAGGGTGACAACTCACAAAGCACTGGGTATCTTGAGCTACTGAGTGACCAAGGCAGGAAGTATGGGGGCCTGAGAAGTTCAGAGCCTCGTCCCAGTGGAGGCTAGAGCAAATTCACCCCTGCATCTAGTGACATGAAGCCTGCAACACTGGGGCCCCACAAGCACATGGCATGGGCGACTGTTTCCTGAGTTTGGGGACCAGGCTGGAAAGGGGTGACTGAAGACTGTGTGAATGGAATTTCTCTGGGAGAAGCTAGGCAGTGTCACATTCCTGTCATCCCAGCAATCAGATGGCAGATGCAGGCAGGAGGATGTTAAATGGATGTGCAATGGAAGGGGGGGTGGGGAAAGGGAAGGGGGAGGCTGACTGAAGATGATCAATAGAGGGGAAGGGAGGGAGGGAGGTTAAATCATGGATGGGTGAAAGCAATGAGAAGGAGAAAAGTCGTTAGTTGGGTCATGAGGGACAGACAGAAGTTAAGGGTGGACAGGAAGGGGGGTTCACTCAGTGGTCTGCTTTCGGTACCTTCAGCACAGCTGGGTCCATGCCTGGGAACATGGGCATCCTCTGGGAATGGCTGACAGGCGTCCTCTCCACCTTGGGTGGCTCCTCATCCGACTCATCCCTCCTGGGCGACTTCTCTTCTATTAAGAGACAGACTCTGAGTCATTGGTGGCTCCTCACAGCCCTGCACAAGGACCAGGGCACCCCTGGTCCATCTGTACTTGGCAGAAGCTTCCCACTCCCCGTTCTTCAGACACTGCCTGGAAACAGTGGTCACGAGCCCGCCTCTTCTCGGGAGGGCACAGGCAGACCCCTGGCTCCTGCCACTTTGGAGGACATTCTTGACAGAGGCAGAACAAGCGGCAGAGACATGTCTCACCAACAGGGAGCAATGTGGAATGCTTCAGGGTCTCTTCAAAGCACTGCCCAGGTCGGGGGCTGTGCCAGAGACTTCCTGGTGATGGGTAGTGGTAAAGAGTTTCTGGCTTCCCAAGAACTGGGCATTGGTGGGGTACAGCATGTATTCTGGAGCCCTAGTGCAGGTGGACTTGGGCATGCTCAGAAAGGTCAGCCCTAGACTTTCATATCCACGGGCCATGTGGTCGGGGTTATGGAAGTCACAGGTTCTGCTGCCAGGTCCCTGTGAAGGATTCTGTGTGTTTCTGTCTGTATGGTGGGTGGCATTTGCTCCAGGTGGCTTAGCACTGTTCTGGCCCTGCAGACATTTACTGACCTATTTATTACCAGTTGGCTCTGTGTACAGGTGCATGTGTTCACTGTATGTACCCATGGAGGGAGGCATGTGTGCGTGTGCACGCGTATGGAGGTCAGAGGTTGGTGCTGGGCATAGACATCAATCTCACTTCATCTTTTGAGGCAGAATCTCTCACCAGACCTGGAGTTCACCAATTCAGTTAGAGAGCTGGCCAGCAACCCTCAAGAATCCTTTGGCCTCTGCTTACTCAAGGCTGGGTGACAGGAGTGCGAGGGGCTGAGGATTTGAATGCGGGTCTTGGGACCTGTGAAGCAAGCACTTTACACATCTCCCCAGCCCTCAACAGTAACCTAACCTTTGTTCGCTGGTACAGTGGACCATGAGAAGCAATGACCCAAGCCAAGCATTCGTTTAGGCACCTGGTCAGAGGCCACATTTGGTCCTGCTACTCTCTGCCCTATAGACCAGGCTGGCCCCAAACTCAAAGATCTCCAGCCTCTGCTTCCATATGCTGGGATTAAAGACGTGCACCACCACGCCTGGCTCTTTGTTTTAAAGAGGGTCACAGCTGGCCTAGAACTCACTCTGTAGACCACCAGGCTGGCTTTGCACTGAGAAGATCTTGCTGCTTCTGTCCCTGAACTGCTAGGACTACAGACGGGTACCACCACACACAGATTCAGAACACAAGTTCTACAGAACAAGAAACCATGACTTCCTGGGTCGTTGTGAACCAGTGTTACAAACCCTCCAAGGTCAGGCCATTCATCCCAGGGTTTAACCTGACGCCTTCCTGCCCAGAGCAGTATACAGGTCAAGTGGAAGGTGTGGGTATACCTGTTGAGTCCTTGAACATCCATGTGCTGTGTGACTCCTCTTCCAAAGGAGACCGGCTCTCTGACTCGCTGAACTGACTGCGCCGGAGGGCGTGGGAGATGGGAGCCCGGCGACGGCTTCGCTTACTCAGCTGCACCCGGGTCTTCAGGGCACTTGAGTCGAGGACTGAAGTTTGCTTTGGGGGTGGCGAGGAGGAAGTGGGAAGGAAGGAAACTGTCAGTGCGAGGCATCATCCACAGACCGTGCGCAGCCTTGTTCATACACAAGGTGTTCTCAGGGGTGCATGGGCTGGTGTGTCATGCTCTAAAGACACCCCTGACGCCATAAGCCTCAACCTCCCCCATGAAAATCACGTAGGCAGTGCCCAAGAACAGCACAGGACACACAGACATGGGAGCAAGTATAGACTGTGACATCACACAGAGTAAATTAAGTAAGGACCAGGAGCTCAATCCATGCCTGTGTTCTGATTGCTGATGACCTGCTGAGTAAATCTCTCTGTATCTTTATGACAACCATACTCATGGAGTCCCCGAGCCAAGAGGTACTCACTGTGGCCCCCGTGATAATCCTGAGTGCAGGTGGGAGGGAGGGACCACCTACAGAACACCAATAGAGAGGGGCCCTTCCATGTCCTCAGGGCTACCCTGGGACATCTCTCTGATCAGCCTCCAAATGGTTCCCACAGGATACCCAAGTCATGGTGGCAAACCACATATACCTCAGTTTACCCCATATTTAGGGCCTCCAACATTTGGGCAGAATCAGCAGCCATGCCAACTTGCTACTCCAAAAGGCAGGCAGAGAATGCTGCCCGTTGGTTATCATTATGTGCATGGGACGGGGCAGCTACCAGGGACCCAGGGCTGCTGGTGCCACCCGCCATTGTTTAGGATGGATTCTAGGAGGAAGTGCTCAGAGTTCAAGAAGGAATGTCCAGTGTCACCTGTGTCATACGACACACATCACATGCACACAGGAGCTGCAGCAAGGCTCGGCCACGGTACTTCATTGCATGGCTGCTGAGTGAATGACATCACATCACCCACTGAGATTCTTACAACACCCAGAGATGGGCCAGTGCCTGTTCATATGGCAGTGCCCTTGAGGGCGCATCCTGGTCTTGTCTCACCTCTTATCTAGAGATGCCAGAGAGAAGACCTTGGCTGTGTGTAGTCCCCTGGGAGGCCCATTAGAAACCACTCAGGGGCATTTGGAGCAACAGCTACCCAAGAGTAGGTCAGGCGCTTGGCCATCAGGAGTGAGCGGCCCTTGCAGGCTATAATGACAGTTCCTATCCTTGGATAGGCTTTCTGCAGCAGGGCAGAGTCCAGTTTAGAAGAGCCTACCGCAGGGTACCATGGCTCCGGATTGGGCACCTGAGGGGTTGCTGTGTGTGTACCCAGGCAAGCTCAGTTCTGGAGGAGGGAACCTATGCCTGGAACAGCTGTCAGAGAGTCCTTCATGCCTGGTGCCCAGGTTCTGCTGAGCAAGAACCCAAAGAGGTGCTTGCTCTGTGCTTGCTGTAGGCAAGCCCCGGCTGACCTGGAAGAACTCATGGCAAGATGTGCCTTGGACACCTGTGATCACCTTTGAGGCCGTGGAGCTGGATGTGCTCGTCACTACTGAGTAAGTCAGCTGAGGATCAGAGAGGTGAGGACATCTGCCCCAAGACACACAGCTAGTATGGGGCAATCCTATGCTAAAGGAAGGTACATGTCTAAGGTTGTGTCCCATGTCCACAGCAGGGGTCCTCAGCACAAGAACTATCCTGGTGGGCGGTGAAATGACTGTTTCACCCAGCCACCTCCCCCAGCTTCTGCTTACATGGATGAAGGAAAAATCGTCCTCTCTTTCTGCTGGGCAAGCGTCTGATGGGGGTGGCCCCTCTGGGCCATCTGTGGACTCCAGCTCAGAACTGGAACGGTCCATGCTGGAGCTGCGCCGGTCCCTGGAGCTGTCGCGCTGCTCCACCGATGTGGACTCCGTGTACGAGGACAAGTGGCTGCTTGGTGGCTGCTTCCCCGCAGAGGCAGCACTGCTGTCCGGGGACGACGGGGACTCAGGGCCAAAACTGCACGAAAGGCAGGAAACAACAGCACTCACAGAGGGGCCTAGGACACTCAATCCCAAACCTGGGGTCGTGGACACATGGCTCAGAGTGTTCAGACTCAGGGGACAGCAGGGGTCTTCCTCTCGGCAACAGTGGCCAAGGGACACCTGCACAGGCGGCAAAGGAGAGCCAAGTAGTGATGGCGGCACACCTGGAATCTCCATGGAAGGAGGCAGAAGCGGGAGAGTCAGGGTTTGGAGACCAACCTGGTCTACATAAGCAACCACCTATGTCCCCCACTCAAAAAAGGAAGAGAAATAAAACAAAATAAAAGTGAAAGGCAAAACGAGCTATGGGGAGGTGTGTGGTAAACCGCCAAGGCTTGAGAAGAGGGTCAGGTCAGAGGCCTCGGAACACAGGTCCTTCCATGTAGAGAAGGCAGGCAGTTGGGCTTGTTGGAAATTGTCAGTTCACTTCTAACACTGACCACAGAGACCTTTGTAAAGACAGAACACACAATCCCCCACATCTGTGTGCTCCTTTGGGGACCTGCACAGTATCTGGAGTCATGTGGGATCTCATGGGGATAGCTCATGCTGTGTTTCCACTGGACAAAGGCAAGGGGGTCCAAGGGTCCCTAATAACCAGTAGAGAAGGCTGGGTCTCAGTCCTCCTGCTTCAATCAATGGCTGCCTCACTCACTCATTCACTCAGCCAGTCAGTCAGTCAGCAAGTCAGTCAGTCAGTCAGTCAGTCAGTCAGTCAGCCATTCAGTCAGCCAGTCAGTCAGTCAGTCAGTCAACTAGTCAGCTAGATAGCCAGCCAGTCACCCACTCGCTCAGTTACTCACTTACACACTCAGCTAGTCACCCACTCGCTCAGTTACTCGCTTATACACTCAGCCAGTTACCCACTTGCTCAGTTACTTACTTACACACTCAGCCAGTCACCCACTCAGTTACTCACTTACACACTCAGCCAGTCACCCACTCGCTGTTACTTACTTACACACTCAGCCAGTCACCCACTCGCTCAGTTACTCACTTACACACTCAGCCAGTCACCCACTCGCTCAGTTATCCACTCACTCACTCGCTCCCTCACTGTCAGTCCTGAGCCCCAGCATCTTATCACGTGTTTCCCAGCTCCAAGAGGTTTTTAAGGTTGAGGTGTAAGGACTTGAATGGAAAGATGAAAACCCAGAGGGAAGAGAAACCCGCTGGCAGCAGAGGGCACCACTGTCCAAGGCAAGAGAGCCTGGTCCCAGAGGCTGCAGTTCCTCTGTGGGACAGCAGGGGGAGCACAGCATTGGAAGCACCAAGATATCAGAAGTCTCAGACAGAAGCTGGGGGACTGGGAAACCACAGGGCTCAGGGTCTCTTAGAAGACAGGAACTAATTCCAGCACAGATCACCAGACTTTTGGGTGTTCCTGCAGGGACACTTCCAACCAAACACTCAAGGAAGATCACTACACACATAAGTCACAGGTAAGTAGAGAGGAGTTAGAGATGGGGTGAGTCCTACTGGTTGGTTCCATTTCTTCTCTCAAACAGTTTTAATCCAGCTTTAACTCAGGGCAGCTTGGACAGTGTGACCCAGTGGTGCAGTCAGCACCCCAGCAGTGACCCAGCGGGGCGGTCAGCACCCCAGCACTGACCGAGCGGGGCGGTCAGCACCCCAGCACTGACCGAGCGGGGCGGTCAGCACCCCAGCACTGACCGAGCGGGGCGGTCAGCACCCCAGCACTGACCGAGCGGGGCGGTCAGCACCCCAGCACTGACCGAGCGGGGCGGTCAGCACCCCAGCACTGACCGAGCGGGGCGGTCAGCACCCCAGCACTGACCGAGCGGGGCGGTCAGCACCCCAGCACTGACCGAGCGGGGCGGTCAGCACCCCCAGCACTGACCCAATGAAGTGGTCAGCTACTCCAGCACTGACTCAAAGGAGCAGTCAGAGCCCCAGCAGTGGGAGAGATGGGACCCGGGTTTAAGCCCAGTTCAGCCACTGAAAGCATCGAGAGAGACTCAGAAGCACAAATGCAGGGGTGACCTGTGCTGGGGCCGAACCCGAACCCAGGGCTGCTGTCTGTCTGTCTTCAGCATGCTTTCACAGCAGAAAACCTCACAAGACACAAAGCTAACCCCAGTGACACACCACAATGCTGTGCAGCCACCCTGTGTCTCACGGGCGGGGACCAGGCTCTGACAGTGTGATATGACATAGTCATCTACAGACGTTTCAAGACCCATGTGAAGTTGACTCGGATACAAGTGGAGAACCTCAGGTTTGACAAGCCTGAGAATATTGTCACCACAAGGTACCCAGACCATCACCTGCACCATTGGTCTGCCTCTGGCTCCTGTTTACAGGGTATTTGTGTTCACTTAGTCTGTCTCTGTGTGTCACCCTGTCACACTGTGGATGTCTGTATGTCTGTCCCTGAGGGTCTGCCTGTCCCTGCATGCTCCTGGCTATGCCCAGGCTACTTTATTTCTACCTTTTTGCAGCTTTCTAATTAATGCCCTTTATACAACAATCGCTTCTTCCTATTACAGTTTCTTTAAATACAGAACTTTCTGTGTCAGCCACACAGATTCTGTGTTGAATAGTTTTATGTCCATTTGACACAAGCCATAGTCATCTGAGGGGAGGGGATCTCAATTAAGAAAATGCCTCCATAAGATCAGGCTGTAGGAAAGCCTATAGGGCATTTTCTTAATTAGTGATTGATGGGGGAGGGCCCAGTCCATTGTGGGTGGAGTTATCCCTGGGCAGATGGCCCTGGGTTTTATTGAGAAAGCAGGCTGAACAAGCCATGAGGAACAAGCCAGTAGCAGCACCTTCCATGGCCTCTGCATCAGCTCCTGCCTCCAGGTTCCTGCCCTGAGCTGTCCTGACTTCTTTCAGGGGTGAACAGTGAGATGGAAGTGGAAGCTGAATTAACCCTTTCCTCCAAGCTGTTTTAGTTCACGGTGTTGATCACAGCAACAGAAGCTCTAACTGCTGTGGGATAATGCCTTTGTACACTATAATTAGTTTAATAAAACGCTGATTGGCCAGTAGCCAGGCAGGAAATATAAACGGGGCAACCAGACTAAGAGAATTATGGGAAGAGAAAAGGCAGAGAGTGAGTCACCAGCTAGGAGCAGAGGAAGCAAGATAAGAATGCCTTACTGAAAAAAGGTACCAAGCCATATGGCTAAACATAGATAAGAATTATGGGTTCATTTAAGTTGTAAGAGCTAATTAGTAATAAGCCTGAACTAATAGGCCAAACAGTTTATAATTAATATAAGCCTCTGTGTGTTTCTTTGGGACTAGAAGCGACAAAAACTTCGGTCTACAAATGGCGCCCAAATGTTTGGCAAGAATTTCCACATAAAGCCTGAGAAAGTTTAAAAGAAAAAGGATTCTAGACAGACAGATAAGAGCAGAGTCAAATGCAACTTCTTGGTAACCATTTTTACTCTGGTAGGCTCTGTTTGCTGGTGGCAAGCAGAGGCTCGGCTCCTTTAAGAAAGGCTTTCTAACTCAGTGTTAGCAGCAAAAACTGTATGGCAAGTCTTTAAGAGGCTTTGCCACCAAAGACTCAAAGGGTGTTTGTGAGCAGTCAGTGGCATGCTTCCTGGTGGTGGTATGGACCTAGAAATTCCAGAGTTATGGCAATAAACATGGTTCCTATCAATACTTCCGCCATGAAGCTAGACTCTTGGGAAGCCAAGGAATGGGTGGAGCCAGCGTCAAAGCTGCTGCTTTAATCCTAGCCTTGCAGCTTAGCAGATTGAAGACTCATGTGGTCAGAAAAAGATAGAGATACACAGTAAAGACAGATTCAGACAGGAAAAAAAAAAACTGGGGGCTGGAGAGATGGCCCAGAGGTTAAGAGCATTGGCTAATCTTCCAAAGGTCCTGAGTTCAATTCCCAGCAACCACATGGTGGCTCACAACCATCTGTAATGGGGTCTGGTGCCCTCTTCTGGCCTGCAGGCATACGCACAGACAGAATACTGTATACATAATAAATAAGTAAATATTTAAAAAAAAAAACCTAAAACAGTTTACAGTATGTATATGAATATACGTAGGCTTAGAGAAGAAAAAGGATAGAGAAAGTCCTTTAAAAAGAAACAGAGTAAGAAAAAAAGCCACATAAAGATAGGAAATACAGAGTCTGGATACTGTATGTTATTTTATTGTGTTGGCATTGTTTGACTGCTGAGGAAGGAGCAACAGTTGCCAAAAGACATCTGATTATAAATGCTGCTGGATTAATCCATTTTCAAAATATATTTTGAAAATGCCTTGACTTCAAAATTTAAGTCAAAAGATATGCCACTTTGGAGAAGAGGTTTTGCTTTTGTTTCCGCAGGAAATGAGAGACTGTAAATTTATTCTGGGTTTAAAAAAATAAGGTCAAGGAAGACCTCCTGAAAAATTTCCAATGGAAACTGATGGCCCAGATGAGCCAACATTTCGGAGCACCTCTGTAGCAATTTCTTCTGAGTTCTACATTCAGAAAAGTCTCAGGACTGATGGCTGAGATGATTCAGCCTCACAGAGTACTCCAGTCCAGACTTGACCATAATACTGAATTTTCTTTTGGTCCCCATAAGATTATCAGCACCCCCAATCAGCAGGAAGTAGCCAGAGAACTATGCCCACAATCCCAAAAGAAATGGATTATGGATGTTTGTCTTTGTTTAGCATGTTAGTTACAAGTTGTTACGGTTAATGGTCAAGAAAAAAAGCTAAACAAAGGAAATTAGATTCAGAGATCTTGTTTTGAAAAGAAAAGAGGGGAAGTGCTGTGGGACAAAGATCTTGTACACTGTAAAAATTTGTCACTCATATTAGTTTAATAAAACACTGATTGACCAGTAGCCAGGCAGGAAGTATAGGTGGGGAGACCAGACTAGGAGAATCTGGGAAGAGGAAAGGCAGAGACTGAGTCACCAGCCAGAACCAGAGAAAGCAAGATGAGAATGCCTTTCTGAGGAAAGGTACCAAGCCATGCGGCTAAACATAGACAAGAATTATGGGTTAAGTTGTAAGAGTTAATTAATATTATGAGTTAATAATAAGCCTGAGCTAACAGGTCAGACAATTTATAATTAACGTAAGTCTCTGTGTATTTCTTTGGGACTGAATGGCTGCGGGACCAGGAGGGACAGAAACGTCCGTCTACACCTAACCAGGGCAGACATGGCACCATCTGTGTCAGCTGGTGCCTGGGAGCCTCACCCAGGTGTGTTCCTACCTGCCTCCATTCTGGTGCTGGTCTGCCCAGGTTCCATACTGGCTGTCGGCTTCGTGAACAAGGGTGTCAGTATCCTTGGCTTCGGGTGCTCTCCTGGAGAAGCACTGCTTCAGCTGGTTCTGAAAGACACAAGGAGGGATTCAGGTACAATCCTACCACCCCACAGCACCCAGTTCCCCGCGGCCCTCACATGTGGCTGCCCATGTCAGGGCAAAGGAGACAGACCAACGCCCTATCTGCCAAGACACGACAGGAAGCAGCACTTTCCGGGTTCAGAAGGGCACTCTGGCATGGACTGTGTCTTAGGGTCCAGTGTGGAATGTTCCCCTTGGTGCCTCTGTGTGAATGCTCTGTCCCCATTAGGAAGGCTGTGAAATCTGTATGACATAAGGACTCAGCAGCAGTATGGGCCCTGGAGGAGGCTTCAAGTGAGTCTGTCCTGCTTCCACCCCAGATCTCGGCTTTCAGATCCTCCATGATATGAACAAACTTCTACCCCACAGTCCAGGCAGCCTGAGATCTTTGCTCCACAGTGGGCTATGCGCTCTGGAATGGTGAACAGAGAAAATCCCCTGTTATCCAGTGGTAAGAGAAGTGATTAACACATAACCAGGTACAGGGTCCTGCTGTGTGTCACTTGGCCCTGTCAGTGTCCCTGCCCAACACACTGACAACCCATCTCCTCCCTCCTCAAAGCTCCAGAAATGCCAGGCAGGCGTGTTCCCACCTTCCAGGTTTACAGGACCTCATTCCAGCACTGTTCAGCCCAGCACCCGCACGGCAGTGACCCTGAGTCTATAGCAAGTCACACTGCTGACTGGAGGCCACCTTATGGGGCTCAGTACAATCCTACTTTACAGCTGAGAAAGTGACATCCTGGACTGGTGGTGTGACATACAGGTTGGAAGCAAGGGGACAGGTCATCACAGAACTGGCTACCAGCCCAGTCTTGTGCCTGACATCTGGGTGACTTGTGAGTCACCATGACACCTGTGCTACTGTCTTCCCCAGTCGGGTGGTACATGAAAGGCCTTGTCTTGTACCATCACCATGGAAACCAGCCACTAACGCCCTGGATCTCTCAAGAGTAACTAAAAGTGGTCTTGGGTGGGCTACTCGCTCACAGTAGTAGTTCCTCTTCAGACCCTTACAGCCCGGCAACAGAATACACAAGCACCAGGAAGGAACAGCCTGCCCAGGTGGTCTCAGTTTGCGCCCACCTCCACTGCAAAGGAGTTATAATGGGGGTTTGGGGTAAGGGGCCTCAGTGGTAAAGTATCCGTCAGGACTACACACACACACTCACACACACACACACACACACACACACATCCCAGGGAACATTTTTACACAAATGAAACACCATGATTGACTCTGGTCTGAGATTTTCTGTGGGTCAGTCCCTCCACATGCTCCTTGGTGGCCAGAGAACACCCTACTGTGTGGGACACAGTGCTGGTCACATAACCAGTCCCAAGGACAGTGACTTCTAAGCAGCTGGTTGTTTTTACACTCAGGGTCAGCCATGGGGTGTGCACCCTCACACCCTCAGGCTGTCATTATCATCTCCGTGAGTGCTTCCCTAGACGCTGCTGAGCACAGGGTGTCTGAGACAGGCCGATGTCTGTCCCAGCCCTTAAGGAGCACAGGGGACAGACCACACACATGCTGTGCCACGGTGGATGACTCCAGCTAGGACCATGTTTGCGTTTTTATATCCAAGGTCATGGGCCACATTCGAGGGCCTGAAACCCTTGAATTCTCCCTGGGACTTAGGACTGGCCATGAGCAAACGTTACAGATTGGGCCCTACCCTAACTCCATCCCACCCCAATGCCATGGCTTTCTGGGCAGCTCTCGTGGCTGCAAGGCCCTACGTCAGCCACTTCTCAGAGAACTTGTAACACTTAAGCTTTCTAGAAAATCTTACATTCAACGTTTGCTTGAAGGCAAGACCTCCACTGACTGAGTCTTGTCTCAGCTCTACCCAAGCTCACTAAACATGAGTGAGGCTAGGCAAGCAGAGGCCCTCTGGAGCAGCCGCCTCCCGGGTGTCACTGGGGCCAGAACACATCTCTGTCATGTTCTTCTGGTGCAGATGGCACAATCTGTGGCCAACAGCATCCTGACGTAGACAGAGGGGGCCTCACCTGCCAAGAGCTTTCTTTTGAGACAGGAACGGTGACATCTTGTTAAGTAAGCGACACAGTCGCTGTGGCCCTTTGCAAACGTTTGACTTAGGCATCTGCTGAGGACTCTGGTGATAAGGGGGAAATGTGATAAGGGGTAAAAGAGACAGGAAGAGCCTGAAAGAGAGACAGGAGGCAGAAGGAACAGCTGCACCCTGAAGAAGCCCCTCCCTCGCTGCAGGGGCTCACAGAGGCTAAGCTCACAGAGGCCAAGCCAGAAGTTCCTTCCCTCTGCAGCACTGATCTTAATTCCCCTGCCCAGAGCCTCACACTCCTCCCATCTGAAGACTCCCGGTTTCCAGTGACTGAATGCTGAGTCCTGCCTTCCTGGCCTCTGGCTGAGAAAACAGGCCCTTCCTCTCTCCTTTCCCATCTCCCTTCCGCAGACCGCTGTGAGGCCTCCACCTCCCCTGCACTGAATGAATCCCCTCTTACATGCATTTATGTAAGAGACAAAGAACCTGCAGAAGATAGCGTGTGGTCCTGGTGACATTGTTAAGTGTGAAAACATAACAGTGGTGGGGTTGATTCATGCCTGTGATCCCAACACCTCAGGGACTGAAACAGGGTGGGATGCCACGAGTTCAGTGCTAGCCTGGGCTACATAGGGAGTTCCAGGCCAGTCAGAACTTCTTTGCAAGACCCTGTCTCAGAATTTGAAAACAGCAAAAGTAGGCCCTGAAAAGCATACACAAGCAATGGAAAAGAGGGCCTAGGTCTGGGTCTAGGTCAGACGGAGCCAGCAACACCCCAATCCCTGCAACAGTTCTGCCAGTTCCAAATAAGAGGAACCAAATCCTAGACATCAGACCCAGAAGGTTCCTCAGAAGCCACTCTCTCTGCACTTTACCGCCAGACAAGGAAACTGAGGCACAGGAACTGAGCAGAATGCAGCCCTCAGTTTCCAAGACGGGTGAGAGGCGGAGCCTGGAAGATGGGGGCTCCATCTGTGGGATCCACAACTCTCTCCAGACCCCCAGACAATACCTGCATGCTCCACCTTTCTCACAGTGCTCCCAGACAATACCCGCATGCTCCACCTTTCTCACAGTGCTCCCAGACAATACCCGCATGCTCCACCTTTCTCACAGTGCTCCCAGACAATACCCGTGGGCTCCACCTTTCTCACAGTGCCCCAGGAGGTTCTAATAAGGACACAGGCTTTGAACCCCTCAGGAATCTGGGATTTAAAAGCCCACTGGCTCGGTCCAGTAACTCACTAGGCACCAGGACCACAGTGGCTGGAGCTCCTCCCCAAGGTTTGTGCCTAGACCAAGCTAGCATACACCTCTAAAGTTTGTGCTCAAACAAGTTAGAACATATGTCTGCCTATTTAAAACATGCAGGGTTAGCTGAATCAACAGGGCTAGTTCCAGAAGTTCATCTCGGGGAGATGAGCAAGCACACTTGCCAGGTTCCAGAACACAGCCGCTCCCTGCAGGACTGGCCATCAGTGAAAAACAGGAACAACAGCCTGAGCCATGAAGAGGGTGGGGACCATGAAACACTAGATAGGGAGGCCAGGCTGTGAGATACAAACGGCGCTCACACAGATGTCTGCCGTCACAGAAAGATGTCTTCAACACTGGGTAACACAAACTCAGAATTAAAAGGTCTCAGCAACAAAGTGCCAGGAAAGTGGTTTTGTCTAAACAAACAAGTACACGTGAGTGTAAGCAAAGAAAACATCTAGAAGGTTCCATGGCAAACTGGCTGAGAGTGCACCAAGAGACACTCCGAACTGACTGTGACTTTGCTTAGCATGCCTTCTAGAAGAATCCTGGGATGAAACTGAATAAAGCAAACCCTGCTCCTTCACGCTGGCCTGCTAAGGAGTCGCTCATCTACCCCAGGGCTGTCAAGCTTCTACAAAGACGACACATTTTGGGGGTCTCTGGACTAACGGTCACTCAGCCACTATTAAAATGGCAGTGAAGGCTAGTGTGACATTCAGTACTGACTGTCAGCTTGGCAGGAACTAGGACCTGGACATGTCTGTGAGGGGACCCCACCCCTACGTGATGGCGGCATGAATAAAAAGGAGGAGGTGAGCTGAGCATCAGCATCCATCTGTGTCTCCTTACTTCCAGACTGTGTGTGCCAACTGACCTCATCTTCCTGCTGCCATGACAGACTCCAGATGCTTCTGTTGGGTGTTATGCCACAAGAACAGAATAGTAACTAATACACCTGGAAAGTATGTGGTGTGTGCCATAAAACTTGATTACAAACAGGAGGCTGGCAAGACTGCCTGTGCCCTCAGGCATTGTTTTGTTCACTCCAGATCCATAGCTCAAACCCTTGGGAAAATGCCAGGCCTGTAGCAGCTGTTGACTAGATATGCTGGGGATACATGTCTCCACAAATGCATACATGTATGTATGTGTATATACACATGTATGTATAAGTGTGTGTATGTATGTATATATATGTGTGTATGTATGTGTATGTGTATATATATATATATATATATATATATATAGAGAGAGAGAGAGAGAGAGAGAGAGAGAGAGAGAGAAGGAATGAGTTTCCAAACCAGGAAGTCGATACTGTGAGGAGGAATAGGGAGAACACCATGCCTGCCTGCATGTTATTTGGAGTGTCTGACACATCTCCTAAGAAAAAGCCCTAAGCCAAACGGCCACCAGCTGACAGTGCAGCTCCAAAGAATCTGAGAAGCCTGCCCCTCACCCCAGCTGTGTAGGGTGCTGTGCCATCATAGACCCAACTGGCATGGGGACACCTGCTCTGTCTCAGTACTCTAAAACAAGGTCCCCTCTCACCTCTCATGCTCAGGTTAGACTTGGGAACCAAAGGTTTCACTTATTCTTCATCCCAATGAGCCTATGATGCAAGACCCTGTGTGGCCCCATTTCACAGGGGAGGAGACTGAGACCCTGAGAAGGGATTTCATGACCTCCAGATCACCCACATGTCTAGAAAGCGGCAGGACTGGATCATGATCCTGGGATTGGTGGACGCCCAGGTGCTCACATTCCTGACTGTTTGGGCTCTGAGGCGCTGCGGGAACTCACTAACCACTTCTCAGCTGAGCGAGGGCCAAGCAAGGCAAGAGTGATGAGCACTCAGGAAACATGCAGGAGGGAGAGAGGAGGGGAGGAGAGAGACACATGGAGGACAAGCCCCGGTCAGGCAGAGGCACGGCACATGTGTCTGAACCTCAGAGCCAGCGGGGTTAGATAGGCCCATGCTGGCCACAGCTCCGTGGTTCTACCTTCATACCTGTGTGACTGGGTTCCCATCCCAGATGACCTTCAGCCACATCCTGCCCTTCTCTGAGCCTCGGTTTCATCTCCTGGTGTCAGTGGTGTGAGACTGATGGTCTCCGTGACCCTCTGTGGCTTCTAATGAGGACATGATGCCACCTCTGGGGGCCTGAACCAAATCCAGTTTCACAAACGCTCGGTAGATCCCAAACCTCAACCTTCTGTACTGCAGACATGAAATGGACTTATCCAGGTATCCCCATGTGTTGGGTGGAGCAAGACAGCCGTTCTAAGCAAGACTCTGTGACCCTGCTAGCCACAACAACCCTCTGCAACCTCAGTTTCCACATCTGGAAAATGGGATATGGGGTGCTTAGGGTGTTGGGGGAGTCCGTTAAACTCCTGAGCAGGGGCCAGTACAGGATGTGGTGCCCACGTCTGCTGACCAGCTGCCCAGGCATCTTAAACACTGCAACAGCATGCTAACAGATTCACCATTCAGTTAAGATCCACAGGTCCCTCAATGCCCAACACCAGGTTACCCCCTCCCTATAAGAGCAGCAGGGGAAGGAACCTTGTCATAAAAAGATCTGGGCTTCAGTTCTGCACAGCAGAGAAGTCATTGCCACAGCACATGGTTGATGGCAAGATGACTCTGGCAGAGATGCCCTGTCTCTGTCTCTATGAGACAAGCTTTTCCCAGAGTGACAGGCTCACGCAGGCAGCTGGTCTGCAGGAGGAGGGTTTGGTTTCGGGGTCG
Source organism: Myodes glareolus (assembly GCF_982192425.1). Lineage (NCBI taxonomy): Eukaryota > Metazoa > Chordata > Mammalia > Rodentia > Cricetidae > Myodes > Myodes glareolus. Next base: position 130,785,180 of record NC_142027.1, read on the forward strand.
AGTGTGCAAACCAGGCTTTTGGGAAGGCTATAAAGGAAGGCGACAGCTGGGCTGGGAGGCTGGGTTCCCCTGAGAACCCATGGGGCCTATGCTCTGTATCAGATAAGAGTATAAAAGCTCTCTTGACTTAATGCTGGAGCTACATCCTGAGAAGCACAGCTTAAGAAAATATCTGGAGTGGAAAAGGCCATGAATATACCCCAGCCACTGTATGCCCCAGCCTAGCCTGGCCAGAGCTGACAAGGGAAAGCCCACAGAAGCCCATGGGCAGCGGGAGGGAGAGGGAGCCATGCCTTCCTATTCTGCCTCCTGTGCTGGTGATAGAAAGCCAAGCTTAAGGTGGAATAGTTACACAAAAGCCTGAGACTATACTGTCTCCACTCAGGTGGAACACACTTCCCCCAGTGCCTCCTCTCCTTCCTCCCCAGTGCCTCCTCACCATCCCCATTCCTCCTCTCCCTCCTTCCCTGTGCCTCTTCTCTGTCCTCCCCAGTGCCTCCTCACCACCCCATTGCTCCTCTCCTTCCTCACCAGTGCCTCCTCACCATCCCCATTGCTCCTCTCCTTCCTCCCCTGTGCCTCCTCTCCTTCTTCCCCAGTGCCTCCTCATCTCCACCCCAGGAGATTCTTAAAACAGCCCAAGTGAGCCAAACTTGACCTCCTTTTTCAAACACCGCATGTCAACTCTCTCCTGATTTATTCTGGGTAAGGGACAACTGGTCAGGTAACAACATCGCAGCCAGCGCAGGCAGAAGTGTGAACCTATCAGAAAGCAGTAAGCTGGGTGTGACACCAAGGCCTCAGGACCAAACCCCAGTCCTCCAAGCGAGAGTGATGTCTCCCTGGGCATAGCATGACCACCGGTTCAGCCATGACTTGTGGGGATGCTCACATTATAATGTACCTCTGTCTCCAGTGTCCTTAATTCACAAAACTTATCTGCACAAACATAGATGCCTGCCTGCACACAGAGACACACAAACTGGAGTACCCCAAACACACACACACTTACAAAGCCCACACATTACACACACCACAACAAATACATACTCAAATGAAGATACACGCACAAGTACAGACTACAAATTGTGGGCACACACACATGTATATACACACACAAGAGCTCAGAAATACCATCAAGGACCTAACTCACACATACTAATATAGATAATTGTGCACACCCAAATACGCACACGTTCATGGCAATCCCAGCAAACCACTGTGAGTGACAGAAGATACCACCCCATGGCTATTCTGCAAGTGTGCCTGAGTTCCAGCACCCAGACGGCGGGAGAAAACCTGTGCTCTGGCCTTCACATCTGCACCGCAGCACACAGATACAAAAGAGAAAACTACCAAAGGAGCTAGAAGGGAAGATGACATGGCAGGGTTGGTAAGGGGGAGTCTTAAAAGAACAAGGGCAGAAAGGGGGCTCCCAGATCCCCTGGCCCTCAGGAAAGGGAGACCACACACAGACGTCTACAGCCACAGGACAGAGGACCTGGAGCAGGGCATGTGACTTGACGCAGGGCAGGCCTTGAAGAGGTTCAGCTGTGGGCGAGTGTGTGACTGGGGAGGCAGGGCAAGGCTGGCCTGGGTGCTTCACCTACCAGGGCACTCACTGCTGTGGGCTGCGATGGGCAGTGGGCAGCTGGGTCCAGGAGGCAGGCTTTCCCAGATGCTCCCTGCTGATGAGCAGGAGCCCAGAGCAGTGGGAACCAGCTGCATGGCCACCTTTCCTCCAGCATCCAGGCCCTAGGCTGATTCATAGACCTGATCAGACCCCACAGGGGGATCCACCCTGATCTCTCCCCAGCTCACTGTTCTCCAGAGGCTGTAGGAAATACCCAGAAGATGCTCTCATGGATCTCAAGTTGGGATGGCCTGTCTCTGTACGCTTGTCACATGGCTGGTAGGTCATGACTGGGCAGGACAGTTCAGCAGCCCACAGGAGGCCTTGGCCACAGGACACAGGGATGAGTCTCTCTACTCCCTACCTGTCAGCATGTGTTCGTGTGTGTGTCAGCATATACATGTGAACATGTATATAAGTCCATGTGTGCTTGTGTAAGTTTAAATGAGCACATGTATGCAGATATCTGTATACATAGGAGCCTGTGCACATGTGTATATGCACATGTGTATATGTGTACACTACTGAGTGTGCAAATGTCTGTATGCATACATGTGCATGGACCTATGTGCATGTGTGCATATATGGGTACATGTGCATTCACATATGCTCTCATGGAGGTTTCAGCTAACACTGCAGGTATTTAGTTATCTTACATAGGTCACATCAGCCACCTCACCAGCTCTAGTCATGAACTCAAGTGCCCTCAGCCACATGCAGTCCTGAAACTATACATTGTCTTTGCAGTGTTACAGATGACCCGTGGTGTCCCCTGCAGCGTTACAGATGACCCGTGGTGTCCCCTGCAGCGTTACAGATGACCCGAGGTGTCCCCTGCAGCGTTATAGATGACCAGTGGTGTCCCCTGCAGCGTTACAGATGACCCGTGGTGTCCCCTGCAGTGTTACAGATGACCCGTGGTGTCCCCTGCAGTGTTACAGATGACCCGTGGTGTCCCCTGCAGTGTTACAGATGACCCGTGGTGTTCCCTGCAGTGTTATAGATGATCCGTGGTGTTCCCTGCAGTGTTACAGATGACCCGTGGTGTCCCCTGCAGTGTTACAGATGACCCGTGGTGTCCCCTGCAGTGTTACAGATGACCCGTGGTGTTCCCTGCAGTGTTACAGATGACCCGTGGTGTTCCCTGCAGTGTTACAGATGACCCGTGGTGTTCCCTGCAGTGTTATAGATGACCCGTGGTGTCCCCTGCAGTGTTAGACAGAAAAGCTGGGATAGCTTAAGTGTCCAAAAGTCAGCAGGTCTGGCTGGATAATGAGCTGTAACATCCACAAGTGGATCTCATGCAGCTACCAAACAGAAGGCCTATGCACACAGGCCTAGTGGCCAGTCACAGTGGAGGGTCACAGGCCTATTGGCCAGTCACAGCGGACGGTCACAGGTCTAGTGGCCAGTCACAGCGGACGGTCACAGATCTAGTGGCCAGTCACAGCGGAGGGTCCCAGGCCTAGTGGCCAGTCACAGCGGAGGGTCCCAGGCCTAGTGGCCAGTCACAGCGGAGGGTCATGCATTCAGGCTCCACATCTCCACACTGAGTAGTCACTGACCTGGCTGTCTATAAGGATGGTATATCTTCTCCTCCAGGTGTGGAACCCAGGCCCGACCAGAACAGAATCCAGAGCTAGAGACCGGCAGAGCAAGTAACGAGTCTGTGACTCTAAGGGTGGAGGGCCCTGGGCATAGTCCAATCTCTCGATTCTGCAACCAATTAGGAACTGCCCCTCAAGGTCCAGAGAAGGCAGGAAGGGGGTCTCCAGGGTCTGACTTTTGGGGCAACAGGAGGAAGTGCAGAGAAGGGAGACAAGGACAGAGTGGGGAGCAGCACCCACGGGTCCCTTCCACAGCATCTCTGCTTCCTGGGACCTGCAGGAGCAAGGAGGTAAAGGACAAGCCTGAGAGAGCCTGGAAGGTGGGCGCTGACGCACAGGTTCCTTGGAGCATAGCCGGTCCAGACCTTGGTCCTAGCTTCCTGGATCTAGAAGCTGTGTGACCTTGGGCCAGTGACTTCACCTCTCAGAACCTCAAAAGGCTGGCAGTGTAGGGCTAGTGAGTCACAGGACTATGGAGCACTATGACAGACACGCTCAGGAAGTGCTTAGAAGTGACTGTGATCTTCAGTTCAGTGGACCAGTGGAACTGCCTGCCAGGCCTAAGGGCCAGGAAGACCAGCAGACTGACTAAGAACCTTAAGAAACTGGGTTGCTCCAGGATTCCCGGGATCGTGGGAGGCGGAGCTGCAGTGAGGTGGGAGGAGTTTATAGGAACTGTCTGGCAGCAGTGACAGCAGCAGCTTCCAGAAAACAAACCCCCAGCAGCTCACAGAGCAGGCAGCACCCCTCCCAGACTCCCACAAGACACCGCACTCCCACTCACAGGCAGCTGGAGGTCCAGGTTGACAACCATCCCATGCCAGCTGGCCCCAGGACTCACTTAGGTCTGGCTCTGGCTGATCTTCCCTGTAGCCATCAAGGCGAGAAGCTGCACAGTTCCCCAGCTCTGCATTTAGAATCCAGGAGCAGGGGCTGTGTCCCTGCCCTCTACCCTTCCTCCCAGCCACTCCAACCCACAGTCCCTTCACATGCTAGCAAACTACCCACTTTCAAGCAAACACACAGCACCTACTCTGTGCAAATAAACACAGAAGTTAAACTATGCATACAGGGGGCAGAAAATGACCCAGCAGACTCTCAGTGGGCAGAAGGCCAGGGTCACTCACCTCTGGGATCCCAAACAGTCCCCGCTGTACTGGGTTCTCATTTCTAAACACCAGCTGGTTGCCCACTGTCCCACATATAAGACCCTCTGCTGGCCTGTCTCCTCAACCGACATGAGTAAAAGTCGTATTTGAGGGGGCTGGAGAGATGGCTCGGTGGTTAAGAACACTGATTGCTCTTGCAGAGGACCTGGGTTCGATTCCCAGCACCCACGTGGCAGCTCACAACTGTCTGTCACTCCAAGATCTGACATCTTCACATAGTCGTACAAGCAAGCAAAACACCAATGCACATAAAATAAAAATAAATAAATTATTTTTAAAAATAAAGTTTGAAGTTTCAAATTTTCTGCTCTAGACAGGGGTGGGGATACATTCTCCACTGCCCGTCCTCATTCCTAGGACAGTGACTACTGAGACACCAGGACATGAGAGTTAGAGGACAACCAAGGTGGCCTCCACACTCTCTCTCTAGGGCTCCCAGGTGACAGGGTAGCAAGCTCAGACTTGGGATGACTGAAGTTCAAATGCTTCCTTATAAAGAGGCAAGGTTTCTGTCTGGCCTTGCAAAAAAAAAAAAAAAAAAAAAGAAAAGAAAAGAAAAAGAAAAAAGAAAAAAAACATGGTTGGGAGTGGAGCTCAGAGTTGCCTAGCAGCAGGCAGGAGGCCCTGAGTCCCCCCCTCCCCGCCCCAACACAAACACACACAGGTTGGGCGATTACGAATTGAGCATCTTGTAGCAGTTGAGGAACCCCAGCTAGAGGCTCTACTACCCACTGGCCACACTGAGCTTTGAACCCTTGGCTTCATGTTCTGAACCTAAACATAGCAGCAACTATTAAAATTGCTATACATTTTATTTATTATTACTATTTTCCACATGCCGCCCAAAAAAGACATTCCGGCCAGCAGGACACAAGAAGCTGAGCAAGGTCTCACAGGTGTCACTTGGCTCTGCATTCAGGAGCAGGACACAGCATCCTCTGCAGGGGCCACAGTATTGCTCTCCAGCCTGGGTTTCCAAGGGCCCTGAAGCCACCCAGGACTTTGTTTTAGGGGTAGGGATGTGGCCTCTGCGGGTCACGGGGTTCCTGGTGTTTCCAAGTGACACTGGAGGCTAACTTTCGTCTCCTTCCTGGGGGAAGCACAGGCTGGGGTCACCAGTCCTCACCTTTCCCCGTCACAAATGTCCCTGGGTACTGATGTTGTGGGTTGGGTCATATGATGTGGGTGGGCCACAGTCACTGACCCATCCAGGGAAGGCCTGGCCCACAGGAATGAACGTGGTCCAATCTAGGCCTCTGCTTTCCCTACCTTCGGTCTCCAGCACAGGGCTGGTTCTGAGGAGCTGTTTTTAACTCCCCCGCCCAGAGACAAGCCGGTGGCATTTAAGTCTTCCTCCAGCTCCCTATTTATAGAATGTGGCAGGCAGTGGGGCACTGCTTCCATTGATAATTAGGGAATCCACAATGGGCCCCAGCCTCAGGGGGTCTGCGCCTGTCAGGTGGCTCCAGAGACCCAGGATCCCTAACGGGAAGGACTCGACCCGGCCGCACCCGCACAAGGAATGTCAAAGCTGGGCTGAGAGTGATGCAAGTGCCAGAAAGGGGGCTCTCCCCTGCATTTGGGGGTCTGAACTCCTATGGTGGCACAGCCCGACTCTGCCTGCATTTTACAGGACACAGATACTGTCAGGTCATAGGTCATACCCACACAGGGCTCTGGCAGGCCTGGCTAATCAAGGCACCCCACACAGGATCCTGGTAGGTGTGGCTAATCAACACAAAACCACACAGGGCTCTGGCAGATTTGGCTAATTAATGGAGCCTGTGGTGGGGAGACCCAGGGGAGAGAGGTTCTGAACCACCTTGGGGGCAGGGGTGGGACAACACACAACACATTTGTCTTTATCAACTTGACACAAACCAGAGTCACCAGGGAAGAGGGAACCTTAATTGAGAAACCGCCTCCATGCCTCCATGAGACTGTCTATAGACAAACCTGCAGGGCATAGTCTTGATTAATAACAGAAGTGGGAGGCCCAGCCCACTGTGGGTGGTGCCATCCCTGAGCTGCTGATCCTGGTTTCCACAAGAAAGCAGGCTGAGCAAGCCATGGTATAATAAGGAGGAACCTTGTTGGTTCCTGGCCACTTAGCCCTGAAATAATCACACAGAAACTGTATTAATTAAATCACTGCTTGGCCCATTAGCTCTAGCTTTTTATTGGCTAACTCTTACATCTTAATTTAACCCATTTCTATTAATCTGTGTATTGCCACATGGCTATGGCTTACCGGATAAAGTTCTGGGCTACATGGCTTCTCTCTGACTCTGCCCTCCCAGCATTTCTCCCAGCATTCAGTTTAGTTTTCCCCGCCTAGCTCTTTCTGCCCTGCTCTGCTATCAGCTCAGAGCAGCCCTTTATTAACCCCACATCACCATGAGGAGCAAGCCAGTAAGCAGCTCCCCTCCATAGCCTCTGCAACAGCTCCTGCCTTCAGGTTCCTATCCGGACTTTCTTCAGAGATGAACAGTGATGTGGAAGTGTAAGCTAATAAATCCTTTCCTCCCCAGATGCTTTTGGTTATGGCATTATCTACACAGCAACAGAAAGCAAACCAGACAAGGTTTGAACCCTAGACACCTGCCTGCCAGTAGACCCCACATGAGTCAATTGGTGTCCTCGAGCCTCACTTTACTCCTCTGCAAAATGGGGCTAGTAGTAGAACTGACTTCCTGTTGGGAAGACCAAGAAACATCTACTTCATGTGTGGGACTCTGCACCTCCTGGGGGAGGGAGGGCAGGAGAATAGTAGGGGGGGGGGGAAGAGAATTTTCCAACATGCTCTGTAATGTAAACACTGTTACACACCACAGTGTAGATAGGAATCCAAGATTCAGACAGGTTAATTCACTTGCCCAAGGCCACAGAACTCACAAGCAACAGAACTGCAGTAAACTCCAAAATGCCCTGCTGTCGAGACTCAGAGTGGACATCGTGGGGACGTGGCATGCCTGTGCTGGGGCACAGGACAGTCACGGCAGATGATGGTGTCTGGACCCAGGCAGCACCTAGCGGAGGAGGGCTGGAGGCGCGTGAATGGACCCCAGCATCTCCCAGGGCACCAGCCACTTGAGGTCATTTCATGCAGGGTGGAGCAGGATATGCAGGGGAAGCGTTCACAGTGCCCTGGTGGCTCCCTTCACAGTGGACATTCCCATAATGGACAGGCCTCCCTTCCAACCAAGGACAGCTCGAACCCCAAGTCTTTCCTCTGCCAGCAGAACTGGTGACCACAGGGCTCCAATCGACCCATCTAACCCTTTACACCACCTGGGTGTCTACCAGATGTGTGCCAGAGGCAGGGGGATTCCTGTCGTAACCACTGTTGCCCCTGCATCTTGACCTGGGTGTGGACCAGGAAAGCATGAGAAGATGCAGATGGGCCTCAGGACAGGACACAGGCAGCCTGTTTCCCACCGTCACGACAGTACTCCACAGACCGCATGGCACCCCACATCCTTACACTGTATTGTCCAGCAAGGAGAGCCAACACTCCCAGGGCAGCCAAACCGTACTCAGCTCATTATTTATTAGAAAAAGAAAAGAAAAGAAAAAGAAAGGAAGGAAAGAAGGAAGGAAGGAAGAAAGAGAAAGAAAGAGGAAGGAAGGAAGGAAGGAAGGAAGGAAGGAAGGAAGGAAGGAAGGAAGGAAGGAAGGAGAACATGAAGTCAGGAGGAAGACAAGGTAGGGGTGACTGGGGAAGGAATGGAGGATTTGGGGTACATCCAAGATAAAGTGTATAAAACTGTCAAAGCGTAAATAGAAGACGTTTTGGAAAAGCAACTGTGACAGACCTCCCTGCCTGTGTCTGAAGGGTGTTCTAGACTTCATATCCACTGTCCCCTTGCAGGGTGACACTCTGCTCACCTCAGATCTCATGGACCCAAAAGACACTTCAAAGAGAGACCCTCAGGAAGCTGACCCAGGCAAAGGGAAGGTGCTAAGCACCCACGGTACACGTTGCCTGCTTGCCCTCCTGAGTGCCCGACTGCTAATGTAACCCAGGGGTAAAGTATTCTCATAAATCAGAACACCCACCCCTGAGGACTTCCTGTTGCTAGGCAACCAGGATCTGCTGCAGTGCGCATGCCCCTCCCCAGGGTTTTTCGTGTGGGTGGTGTGCCATGGTGGTGCAGATGAGGAGGGTCTAGCCCAGAGCTTGCTTGGTCTCCAAAAGCTGCCTACCATGCACCCACCATGCCTTTCCCACCCCACTATTCTTAGATAGGAAAACTTGGGGCCCAAGAAGAGAACATGAGTCTCACCCTGGGCCACAGAGCTGTGCAGAGCGGAGCTGTGGTCTGGGTCATGCCCAGACAACCACAAGCACAGGCGTGGCAGGATTGCCTCAGAACCTGCATCTAAATGAGAGCCCTGGGCCACACGCATGGGAAAATGGAAACCCAGTTTTACACACTATCTCTTTAAATAACTACCATCTCCAGATGGCTCCAGAGAGACTGGGGCAGCTATAAAGGAGGCACCCCAAAAATCTCAAGAGTCAAATTTAGTTTTAAGGTTGGCTATTTTTTTCCCTTACAATACTGAGGATAGAACCCAAGGCCTATAACATACTGGGGGGAGTGCGCTCCCCACGGAGTCACACCCAGTTCGAGTTACTGTAAAATATGAATCTAGATCTAGCCACAAAACACAGTTTAAAAAGAAAAGACCTCATCTTGCCCAGGCTGGCCTGGAACTATCTATGTATCCCAGGATGGCCCAGAACTACTGACCTGCAGGTGCTGGGATTGCAGGTGCACATAGCCAGGCGTGGCTCCCACCCCACCTAGAAGAACCCCGAGTTTCCATTTACAACTGTCAGAAACCACCAAGATGCAGGGATAGTTTACTCCCGGAGCCCTGGACACCCTAGGAAAGGCTTGCAGGAGAAGGCCACCATTGTAACTTCCACACATCGCCATAGACAGTCTATAGCAACTGCAGGGCAATGCGTGGAAGCAACACGGAGCACAGGCGTGGATTCCCACGGTGCTATCTGCTCAGCCTCCCACGGCTGCCATTACACACAGATTAAACCCCCAGCCATCACCCAGTCCTACCAAGACTTGTTTACTTCTCCCAATGCCCTGTCTCATACACCAATCCATGACTGTATATGGTGAATTCCGATATGTCCCCACGATCACACTGTGTGGAGCAGGGTGGGACTCAACCTTGTCATCTTGCATTACAGTGTCCTTGCTGGGCCAGTAAGTACACAGCCTTCTGAGACAGACACCCGGGCAGGGACATCAAGGGAGGTCCTGGGCTAGCCGTCCACGTTTCTCCCAGGGCAGCTGAACTTTACCAGTGGGGAAGACCCTCTGCATAGGAAGGCAGCCACGTGACACAGTCTGTGACATCAGCAGAGCACCCAGATAAACTGTGACTGGATTCTCAACCAGACACTCTGAAACAACTGCAGGGTCTTGTTCATGGGAATGTGTCACACACAGTGGCTCTGTCTGGCATTCTGATGGCCCCCAGCTCTTCTCATCCACCAACCCCTGGCCATAAGCACAGCCCCCCACAGCATAGTCTCACTAGCAGTCCCCATGCTGAAATGTTCTTCCTCCCCCAGATGACTCCACTGCTCCATCCCCACCGAGCTTTCCAGGCCCTCTGTGGCCACATTTTTGCCTTCTCTTTTTCCTGTTGTCTACTGACTCCCCTCCCAGCCCCAGGAAGAAGGTAAAGGCATTTGTTAGCAGGAATGACCCTGCTATCTATCTGCTCTCGCCTATGCACCCTGGAGACGGACATGGATAAGGCTGCTCCTGCAGAGGACGAGGCTGTGCAGCGTACTCAAGGCCACACTGCAAGCAGGCAGTAGAGTCAGCATTCAAGGCCAAGCCTGTCTCTGGTTGGAGGTTTTTCCTCCATCCCCATCATACATGCCCTTCCACTTCCTAGAGTCTCCTCAGCAATCAGAGCTCCCCCAGAAGTCAGCAGCTGGCTGAGCCTCCATCTTTCCCCAGGCCCTTGCAGGGCCAGCCAGAGAGGGGTCTTGACACACCACCCTGGGATCTCTGATCCCTTCTGGTGTCATTAGGAAGCAGAGGTGTGTGGATTCTATCTCAGAGGCAAGTGACAAGCTGCACAGGTCAAGAGAGCTCAAGGACTGGATTAGGAGCTGATACGGGTGAGCAGAGAGTGGACAGGGTGGGAGGAAAGACATGAGGGGGGTGGACACAGGCCTGAGCACCCTCACTGATGTCTGGATTTCTCTGCCACAGAGTGATCATCTCACCTCTGAGAATGACAGAAGAAAATAAATGAAGGAAGACACAGAGCTCAGGGGCTGTGCATGTCTGACCTGGTCCCTGACAAGCCAGGGAGAACAGGGTAGACCTCAACCACAGGCTGGCCCTGCCACGAGGAAGCAAGGTTGGACCTCCTCTGAGTAATCCTAACAAGCTAGGCAATAAGGATCTCACTGGGACCATTGCCCTGGGTGAGGTCATATGACTTGCCCTAGCCAATGAAACTCAAGTGGAGGTGATGCCACTTATTTCCAAGAAGAAACTGTCTCAGTTCCTGCATATTTCTGTCAATCATGTGGCTATGAATTTCTCCAGGCAAGCTGTTCTCTCAGCCGTGACACAGGACACAGTCACAACCACTGCCCGTGCACAGGGTACCCAAGAAGCTTGTTTCTGTTTTGAGCTGCTAAAGCTTGGGGGATGTTTGTCACTGGGCCACACACCAGTCTTAACTGACAGGTACAAAGCAGTGTCTGAGACAAGGACTTAGAAAACAAGTCAGTATGTACTGAATGTGGACCTAGCCATCCACTGGCACATGTAAGGCCAGGAGCTTCTCAGGGAAACAGGGTTGAGTTTTAGACCCAGCTGTGGTAGATGAGGCGTTTTAGCTCGGCAGCCTTAGGCAGAAGTCACTCAGCCTCTCCCACATATATTCTTCACTGTTAGAAACTGGGGAGGTCCTTGTAGGAGGATAAGTGTCCCAGGAAATAGCAGACAGGATTTCCCTTGCTTTGAACACTTAAGACAGACGAGAGAGTTAATACCTGTCACAGAGCAGAAAGAAAACAGAAACAGAAACAGAAAAATTGACCAGCTGGCTCCATGTCATGGCTCATGGCTCACAGGTGGCCAGGCACCCTTAGTGGATGTCCCTGTCCGTTCTTCTGTCCCCCTGCTTCTGTGATTCAGTTACTGGGTATGGTCACATCCTCAGAGACACAGGTCGGGAAACGCAGCAATGGGGAGCAACTCTATGGACCATTATCAAAGTTCCATTCATCTCTCAATGTTGGCACACAAATGAGGGCAGGGACCAGGGGTACAAATGGGGCAGTGGGGGCAGAAGCTGAAACTTGGTTTTCTCTGGCCTCATAGAGGGCTTCTGCCAGACCCACGGAGATAGGTCAGGCTCACCCCAGACACACTCATCTCTTCTACTCTGTGGGGATGGGATCAGAAATACCAAGCTTGGCTTGGAGCAGATGTGGGGACTCAGAGACAGCCAGACTCCAGTCCACTGCCATGTGGTCTGGGTGATCCATGGCTCTGGGCCTTGATGTCTACCTGGGAGAGACTGTATGAGAAAGTGTGAAAGGCAGCATGAAAAGCCACAGCACAGGGCAGACACGCCAGGGACTCATGGTCCCTCCCCATCACATGGCTCCTGTACTCTGAGCACAGGATGACCATAGAGCCCGCAGCTCTGGAATGGCTCTGAGGCTTTGCTATGAGTCCCACCAAGACTCTACAGTCTGCCTGCTGTGTGACTTTGGGTAGGTCACTTGGCCCCTCTGAGCCTGTCCAGTGGTGTGATAACAGGTAGAATTAAAAACCACCAGAGCACCGTGAAGTGTTGGGCACACGGTGGACAATCAATACGTACTAGCCGCCATCATCTTGGCTGTGCTGTGGCCGCTGTCTGACTCTCCTTGGGAAACTCGGAGGGCAAAGTGAAAAGGATGCTGCCCCGGAAGGAAATGCTCTGTCCTCTTCCGGCTTTGACACCTGTCAGACAGCCGCTGCCACTTCCACAACATCTAAAAGGGCTTATTTCCCCAATTAAGAGGCGCTAATTAGTCACACGTCTGGCATTGATACTTTAGCCTGGAGAGTGGGAAGGAAATCTGAACAGTGTGAAGACAGCAGGAAAAACAGGCGGCAGCCGCTGCTACTTGAGTCGCCCACAGCCATCCCCGCAGCGGAAGGCACCGGACGCAGAGGCTGCATCCTTCAAAGCCACAGCAGTCAGTCCAAGACCCTCCTGCAGCCGCTGCACCACTGGGATCCTCACAAGCAAATACCGTGTGTAGTCAGGGTGTGGCAAGGGATGCTCCCCAGGGCTGGGGTGGCACCTATCAGGTGGGGCAGGCTAGCCAGGATCAGAAGGTGTTTGGTGAATGATGCCCCAGCATGCCAGAGTCACCCTGGCTTTGGACCTCTCTACCAACCTATATATGCGTTTGTGTGTCTGACCTAGGAAGAGACTGAGGCAGGAGGCTGGGGATGTAGCTCGGCTGGTAGACTGAGGCAGGAAGCTGGGGATGTAGCTCAGCTGGTAGACTGCTTTGCTCAATACACTCAAAGCCCTGAGCTCCAATGTGAACCACATACACTGAATGTGGTGCACAGAGCATGCCTGAGTCCCCAGTGCCCCAGAGGTGGAAGCAGGTGTGGAGTCCAAGGTCATCCTCCTCAGAGAAATGAGTTCAGGCCCAGAGTGAAAGTCTAAGATAGGGGAGAGGGAGGGGAGGGAGGAAGAGGGGAGGATCACGTAAGCTGGTAGGAATGTGAGCTAGGATGTATACCCTCACCCACCACACTGCCTGGCTGTCTCCCCTCTCTGAGCCCGGGACCCCCAAGGCCCCTCACTCCCAGGGTCTCTGTGCTGGGGACAGAACAGTCCTTCAAGTGCCTTGGTCGGTCATAGCACAGACAGTGAACTGCTGGCTCTAGGGTCCCTGGACATGATTCTGCTTCAACAAACTGATCATACTAAGGACGAATTTGCCAACCTTGAGAAACAACAAAGGGACCGACCTTGTGCAGTCACGTGGCTACAGAGCACCCCTGTCTGCTTCTTGCCTCTCTCTCAGCATGGGGAGATAGGTCCCACCCTCACGGCTCTCCCTTCAGCCCCTAAGAGTGGTAAACACATCTGACTGCCAGGCCGTATGGCAGTCTCACTAATTAAACTCTATAGGTTTGCTTGATTCAGAAAACCTTCACTCACTTATGACGGAGGCCACCCGGGCCCAGGCACAAGCCTCACAGTTCATTTGGCACAGTTCAATTCCAAATAGGGGTCTACTAAAAAAGGGGTCGTGTGACTCTGGCTGAGTCACCTCATTCTCTGGGCCTCAGTTTGCCCAGAGAGATGGCAGAAGTTTTCTCTTCTGTAATCTTGGGGCCCTTTCGGGCCTCCTACCTTGTCTATTCTGAGAATGCATGAAACACGCAACTGCACAGATATTTCCCTCTACCCAGTGAGAGCAGGGAAGGGCATGTGTAAGGTTTACTTCATACAGCTTGCAGAACAGGCTTTCGGTGGACTCCAGTGAGCTAGCTAAGAACAGGAACGGTAGCCAGGAGCATCTCCTACAGTGTTACACAAGACAGCCTGCACAGCCAGACACATTTGCACTCTGGGTTTGTTTCATTTTGGTTTGCTTTTGAGACATGTCTTGCTAAACGACCCAGTCTGGCCCCACACTTGGAATCCTCCTGCATCAGCATCCCAGGTGCTGAAAGCACAGGTGAGTGCCACCACACTCAGGGCCAATACAGATTACCAAATCCTGCATCTTGGATGCAGGTGTCTACCCACATTAGCAACCTTGGAAAAGGACACCTCACCGTGAGTAGGCAATCACTGCCACTGCCGCAGGACATGCCCACTCAAGTCAGTGGACACAACTCCAGCAGCTTCCTCCACTAAGGTCTCAGGAGCATAGAGAGCTTCCGGCAGTCTCCAGAAGAGCCGGTGCAGAGCTGTAGAATTAAAGGTTCTGAGATGTCCTGCATTAAAATGAAGGCTTAAATGAGTGGTTCTTTAAAGGCCCTTTTCTGCTATTCTTTTTGGATGGATAGCTTTCCACAGACCAAGGGCTCCAGCAAAGACTTATGGGAAAGTTCCATATGAGAAAATTGAAGGGGGCTAACTGTGACAGCAATGCTCAATTGAGACACTCAGTGTGGGAGGGGTCCCTTTCTACCCCTGATACCCTGAGGGAAAACTGGAAAAGACTGTCTTAGACTCTCACTCCCCTAGGAGATCCCTTCACACCCATCTCCTGTGTCTCCCTGACAACTTTCAGAGGCATCTCGTGGATGAGGAGGTGAAGGACAGGATTTGCCCACAGGGTATCAGGCTGCCTATGTGGGACTTGATCCTGGATCAGTCTTTACACTGGAGTGCACTCAGCCTGCGTTGCCACCCTAGGGGGTTCAGGATGCACCAAGAACCAGAACCTTGTACAGCAGCAGCCGCCTGCTCCAGTCCCAGACCAGCCTGGGCAGTTGGAAAAGCCACCATGCCCCTAACACTGCCAGGGATCCTTGGGCCACTCTTGGTGACTTGCAAATGAAGAGAGCAGAGCTTGCCCTGAACCCTCCCTCCTGCCTGTGTCTTGTGGAGTTACATGGATTAAAGGCCGTGGGATGCAGGCAGGAGCTAGAACGTGTGTTTCCTTTGCAAAGTAAAGACACAACCGTCTCCCTCCCCACCATCACTATATTGCCATAGTAGCGGTGTTGGGGGGCACTTTCCAGACACCTTGGATCATCATCTTTAGGGCACTCCTATGTGATCCTGCAGCCACTCTTTTCAATGAGGACGAGAAGGCAAAGCAGGCCAGATCAACCTGCTGAAGGTTGCAGAGCTGCAACTCAAACCTGCACCCATGCTCACGGTCTGAGATGTGAGGTGAGGCTGTCAAGTTGCTCCTCGATATCAGGGAGAAGGTACTGTCCCTACTCCCCAGACCTTCCCAAGGATAGGCAAAGCAGGACCTTGGATCATTGAGAGGAAGGGCCCACTCCACCCCGTGCTGACTGCTTTCCTGAGGTGACATCAGCTCTGGCTGGTGTGAAGGGTTTTTCACCTGCCTGGCCACAGAGTCAGCCAGTCAGAGGTCTGAATGGTGACTTCATTGACTGTGTCTTGGGTATGAATAGCCTGGAACCAGCTGCCCAGCCCCAGAGAAAGAAAACCTGACACCAAGTTGGAAGCAGTAGGGACCTACTGGGCCCAGAACGGTGGGCACCACCTCAAACCTGGGTTTTCTTTATGCCTGACTGAGCGAAGTGGTATCTCAAAATAGTTTTAATTTGAATTTCCTTGATGACTAGGGATATTGAAAAATAGTTACTGGCCATTTATCTGTCTGTCTGTAAGTCCTCCTTTCCCTCTTCTTCTTTTGAAAATTGCCTCTTCAGGGGGCTGGAGAGATGGCTCAGTGGTTAAGAGCATTGCCTGCTCTTCCAAAGGTCCTGAGTTCAATTCCCGGCAACCACATGGTGGCTCACAACCATCTGTAATGAGGTCTGGTGCCCTCTTCTGGCCTGTAGGCATATACACAGACAGAATATTGTATACATAATAAATAAATAAATATTTTAAAAAAAAAGAAAATTGCCTCTTCAATTCGGTAGCCCATTTATTGATTGGCAGTTTTATCTCCTTGGCATGACATTATATCAATAACGCTGTAAATTCTGAATATTTGCTCCGTGTCTGAAGTGTGACTGGTGAAACTTTTCTCCCATGCCGTGGGCTGTCTACCCTGCTGGTAGTTCCTTTGCTGGGCAGACACCCTCTTCTCATGCGGCCCCATCTGTTGGCACTTAGTCCCTGTGATGTTGATGTTCTGCTCAGAAAGTTCCCACCAACCCTAGCGTCTTGAAGAGTGTTCCTGTGGGGTTTTTTCTAGGTTTCCAATGCTTTTGATTCACTTCAAATTCATTTTTGTACAATGTAAAACAAAACCCACAGATATAATTTCGTTCTTCTCCAGGTGGATATCCAGCTTTTCCAGCAAGTTTATTGACTTTTTCCCCCTATATATATTTGCCTCTTTTGTCAAATCATGTGAGTACAGCTGTGTCGGTTTATTTCCAGGTCCTGTGCTCTGTCCTACTGGTCTACCCGTCTATTTTTATGCCCGTACCAGGCCGCCTTTGTCACTATAGCTCTGTAGTATAATTTGAAGTCAGATACTGCTGACACCTCCATTCTGACTCCTAAGGATTGCTGTGCCTATTGTGGTCTCCCCTGGTTCTGGATGAATTCTTGCACTGTATTGTTTTTTTTCTTAAATCTGTGAAACAAGACACTGGAATTCAGATAGGTATTTCATCAAATCTGTGGATCAATTTTGGTAGTAAAGCCATTTTTACAACGTTACTTCCACTGGTCGGGAAGCATGTGGGTCTTTCTATCATTTAGTATTGTATTTTATTTCCCTTTTCAGCGCTGTGAAGTTTTCAACGTAGGGGCCTTTCTCTTCTTCATTTAGGCATATTCCTACATAATGAATTTCTGGAGTTATTTTGTCTTTCTCTGAGAGTACACTAACTTTACTGTGTTTGTTGGGTAGGAGAGTTTTCTACCAGATTCTGTAGAACATCCAGCAGGCGGTGAGGAATAAAGTCTGGGCCTGTCCAAAGCCTTGGGTCTCGAGGGCTAGAGAGAGCGGCCAGGGACCCTTCGTTTAAGCCCCTCATGTCTTCCAATGGCCTGCCTGATGGAGGGATGGCTGGCAGTGTGTTGTGGTGTTTCCACTTCCCGCTTCCTCTTTTCACTCTGGAAAGGTTCTTTAAGGGGCATCCTAGTCTGGGCTTGGTGGGAGGTATAGGTGGGACCTGGAGGGCCCCTCTCTTTTCCAATCCTTCAACCGCATGCTCCTCACATCCTACATGGTGGACACTGTAGGCCTCAGAACCTGTTTCCCCAGGAGGAGCCCAGACATCCGCGAAGTTGTGACTTCTCGCCCTCCTAGCCAATGGCCTTGTGTCTACCCAAAAGGACTGTCCCTCTTCTTCAGCAATCTGCCTGTGTGGAGTTCTGAAGTAACCAGCTAGGTGATCTCAGCATGGAAGCACAGTTCATTCATTTAAAGACAGCTCCACAGTGGCCTGGCAGGAGGGAGGGGGTGTGTGGCAGCTGCTCGCACACCCCAGCTGAGCAGCAGACAGTCGGGGAATGCACAGCTCAGTTCACATTCTCCTTTCCTTTTTATCCAGTCTACGGCCCCAGCCACTACATCCAGGATGGAACTCTCTTCTCAGTCAATCCTCTGTGGAAGCCCCTCCCATACACCCCCTGGGTATGCTTCACAAAAGTCCCCAACTGTTGTTAGTCCAGCCAAGCTGGCCACTGCATCTTCTTGGGCTCTGCCTCACCAACCACATTTCCAGGAGGAAGGCACCATTCCTTCGAACCCCAGTCCTACACAGGACAATCTGCAATTTCATTCATTCATTCACTATCATTTTCTAAGTGATATCACAGGAGTGGCCAACACTTCTCCAAACTGCTCTGTGGTCCACCGAAAACAACAGAAAGTCAGGTGTGGTGACACCAATGAGCGCCTGTCATCTTAGCTCCTGGAAGGAGCGGCAGGAGGATCGAGCCTGGTCTGCATAGCATGCTGCAGATCAACTCCAAGAAATAAGTAAGGAATTCCTAGACAGAACTGGGAGAAGGGACGGAAGCAGCTGTGACCAGAGCAGGGGTAAGGCCACCACATCCTCTGTCCATTCGCTCACTCGGCTCCAAATTGTTTGTGGATGGCCTGTTTGTGGCGGGGATAGCGGTACCTCCTGCACCGATGTCACCTGTGACCTGTCTCCTTCCCTGATGGAACTCCAGGACCTCAAATCACGTTGTGGCCTCATCAAAACTCGTGGCCTCAAACCTTGTGGCCTAAAGCCAGAGCATTCCCCTTCCAGAAATGGGAGCATCCTCATCTGTAGATCTTGCTACACAGGCACCTTCTGAGACCCAGCCAGCACTGTACACTGTGTTCTGTGGGGCTCTAAGAGGCCCTACCTGCTCCCATCCCTCTCCTACGGGCTCATCTCTACTCCTGAGCACAGAAGAGACCTCCAGTATGGGCTCAGACACATCTGCCACCACTCTGCCCCAGCTGGGTATAGGAATTCTATTGTTTAACTGGCCTGCTGCCCTTCCTCATAGGCAGGACTGGAAGAGCCCTGTAAGCACACGCTGATCATCAGACAGTCAGGGAGGAATGGGAAGGCGGTAGAGAGAACAGGTGGTCCTTGCTCTTCACTTTTCTCCTGGCCTGGATGCTGAGAGTGGGCCGTTCTGCTGGTCAAAGAGTACTTTCTAAGTAGGTTGAGCCTTGAGATGCCAAGGGGCCTCTGTCCTGTGTGTTGTTGTTAAGGGGTGTGTGAGGAGCCTTGCAAAGGCCTAGAGAAGTGCAAGGTCAGAGCCTGGGAGAGGGGTGCAGGGTAGGTAAAGCCCCATGGGAGTGACACCTGGCTCTCAGCATTCATACACGCTGGGTCCATGCTGGCAGCTCAAACTCTCCACTCAGAACCAAGGTTGCCTTTACAGATGGGGAAACTGCCTGTCACTGTGGCCCCAACAGAGCAAGGGGACTCATATAGTATGCTATGGGGACACCGGTGGCACCACTGCCATCCTCCATGTTGTGATAAGTGCATCTCAAGGAAACTGAGGCAGACATGACCATAGTGACAAAGGCAGGATCAAACAGAACTGAGTGAAAGGAGAACCAGGCCCTGAACCCAATTTAACTGGTTCTACCTGCACCCCACTTTCTCTCAACCAAGAAAGTCAGCAGGAAACACCAGATCAGTGCTTATAAAACAAAAACACTTCTACATTTCTTCACAAACTTTGTTTTCTTTTCTTTCCTCCTTTTTTTTTCTTTTGAGGCAGTGCCTCAGCTATCCCAGGCTAGCCCCAAATTCATTAGAGCCAAGAATGACTGAACCCATGTAAGTGCTGGGATGACAGGCTCATGACACCACACCCAGTCTGTGCAGTGCTGGGAATCGAACTCTGGGCTTGGAGCATGTCTAGACAAGCACACTCAAGCCACTGAGCCACATCCCAGCCCAGACTCCACAACTCCGAGTCCTTGTAACATCTGCTTGCAGTATCTTCCTTTCTAGGGGCAGACCAGAGGGCAGGAGACAAGCCACTCCTCTAAGGTTCTCCTGTGTGGTGCCTCCCACATACATGATGAATGTATGAGCTAAACAGGATGATGAGAACTTTGGATCCAAGCAATGCACTCGCCCAAGCAACAGGACACTGCTAACTCTTAAAGGACAGTTCAGCACAGACTGGGGGCACAGCCTTCTTCACAAGCAAGAACCCGAGAGCTAAGAAACATATCCATGGGGCTGAAAAGAAGGCTCAGTAGTTAAGAGTACTGATGCTCTTTCAGAAGACCTGGGTTCAATTGCCAGCACCCACATGGCAGCTTACAACTGTCTGTAACTCCTGTTTCAGGGGATCCAACACCCTCATACAGACATAACTGCAGGCAAAACACCAATGTAGACAAAATAAAAATAAATATTTTTTAAAAAAGAAAGGCATCCACTAAAATGGACCCTGGGGGTCTAAGTGAGAAGTTTCTACCTGCTGCCTCGTACCTAATAAATAGCCTCATCAACTGTTTCCAGATCAAGGAGGACATGTGTTTGATGAATGACTACCTCAGGGTTTCTCTCAAGGTTGGAGTCCAGCTTTGGCCAAGGTAAAGTCTCACTTGCAGCCTGGGAACCTACTTTAGGGCACATTCTCCCAGCCTTGGAGGAGCCAGCTTCCTAGTGGCAGGTGACCAGAGGTTTCCAATCCCTGCCCTGTGGGTCTCTCTGTAAGGTTGTTCCAGGATTCTCAGGGCATGGCAGACCTTCTGCAGGCTAACTGCTCCATACAGAGGGTGGGGAGGGGGAGCTGGGAGTGTACAGGAGCTCATCTCAGCCTTGATGTGGAATCCCTGGGCTGCCCGGTCACTGCCTGCCAGTGTTTGGCTACACTGTGACAATATGGAAGGACAGTCAAGACAGCAGCAACCCTTTCTGGAAGCCCTGCTACATGCAGGACACAGTCCCAAGCATGCACAACCTCGATGTACGTCACCTCAAGCACAGCTTCAGAGGGAGGTGGGGGCCCCACTTCACAGGAGAGGAACCACAGAAGCCACCTATTTCTTCAGCAGGAGGCAGAACCAGGATTCAGTCAGTGCCCAGACCCCAGTTCCCCGGCACTGCAGGGCTGGCTGTCCCACCCGAGGTAGATGGGAAGCTCCTAGGAGCCCGGTGACTGAACGGTGTGTTTGTTACCTGAGAGAGCGACCTCAGCGAGGCCCTGTCACAGCCCGCAGTTTCAGACTGTCATGGGAGGGTCTGTGTACAAAGTGGTTCGCTTACCTCACACTCAGGAGGCAGACAGCCCGGGCCATATAATCTTTAATCACCTACTCCCGGGGACACGACTCTGACAGCCAGTTCATGTCCCCTAAAGCTCCCAGAGCCTCCCAAAGCTGTGCCACCAGCCAGGGACCAAGGGCTCAGACACACGAGTTCACACTCAATACCTACTAGTACCATTCTTAAAAATTAGATTAGAAATTTAAATCAAATTATTCGAGAGATAATCACTTGCTTTTGCCATTCCTCCCAGCTGGCTTACTGTGCTGCTAAGGCTTGCCCCCGAGAGTCCTGATGACGGGTCTGGATCACCACATTCACACTGTCGAGTGCTAGGGATTGTACACAGTAGGCCAGGACTCTACCAACTGCTAAAATCCTAACCTTTGTTTTGGCTTTTTGAAGCAGGGTCTCATGTAGAACATGGTTAGCCTTGAGTTCCTTATATAGCCAAGGATAAACTTGAACTCCTGATCCTCCTGCCTCTACCCCCTGAGTAGCAGGATTAAAAGTGTGAGACATCATGACTAGAAATCTGTGACCAGCTTGTCATCATTTACATCTGTGTGTACTGTGAAAATATTACAGAACACAACATTTTCCAGCCAGTGTTCAGTGGCCGTGGCTCCAGGACACTGCAGTGATTACACCACGGGAATGGGCAGTGTGCTTTCAGAACAAGGCACACACAGCACCGAGACCAACCTAGCCACCGAGCCACTCCCATGGCTTCTTCACGCTGCCCAAACACAAGGCTCCCTAGACAGGAACATTCCAGACTTCCTTCCTGATATGCCTAGCTTCCTGCAGAGGAAGCAACAGGCTTTGTCTGAATAAAACATCTGTGGAGTTGTTGAAGGAGGAAGTGAGAGCCCCAGAGGCCTCGGACACAGGCCACCCCATTGCAGCCTTCCCACAGCCCCAAATGGGAGGCCCAAGTGTCCAGACAGGCGGTAGGTAATGGAGTTCGCAGACCAGGGCCCAGCGCCGGGGTGCTAACAGTGCTCGCTAGAACCATGAGGACCCATGAGGACCGGTCCATTTCTTTAAGGCGAAGCGACAGAGGCTGATGTTTGTTTGGGAGAGGAAAGGGAAAAAAAGAAAGGAAGGAAGCCGTTCAGAAGCCAAGTGGAGGGAGAGTGGACTTCGCCGTGTTTTCTCACTTGTTCCTGTGTTTTCCACATGGAAAATGAACACACCCCTCTTTGGGGGCAGGGAGATCAGCAGAGGCCAGCCTAGCAGCTCCCAGGGGAGCAGCCAAGTCCTTTGTCTACCCCAGTGTAGCTCCAGAGGCACCTGCTCTGGGGCCCAGCCTTGGGCCCCTCTGGATCCACAAAGGGACCATTGTTCTCTAACAAGTGACATCATTCTGCCGCCAGGACGGGTGAAAAGAGACCTGAGGTTGGGAGGGGCCTAGCCAGTAGAAAACTGTCTGTCTTGCCCGCCCATGGACAAGTGACATCATGCCAGCACTGGGGTGCAGCTGGAAGCCTGGATACCTGGCAGGGGGCTCTGGGTGGGCAGTGAAAGGAGAGGGAGGTGGGGAACATGGCTGAATGGACACCTCTGCCGGGCCAGTATTCAAGAGAAATGCAAACACCTTGACAGTAGACGCTCAAGAGATGCAATGTGCCCATACCTGGTACATAGAAGGCCCTCAAAAGAAGATGCAATAACCATGCTAAGAACACAGGGGGTGCTTAATAAGTAAATAACTAATCCTGTTCTCATCCAACATGCCACAGAGGCCCACGGCGATGGCTGCACTCTCTGGTCTCACACCCTCATGGGCACTCTCAAGCCTATGTGGCCAGGCCCTGTCCACCTCCTTGTCGTCCTGGTGATCCTGCCTACCCTGTTACAGCCACCCTGGCCCTCTGTGGCTCTTCTAGTACACCAGGCTCAGCCAGGCCTTGCAACGCTCCTGCCTCGGGTCTCCTTGGAGCACTGGACATTACCTCATGACTCCTTAGCGATCCTGCTGTCCCCTGCTGTCCCTGCTGTTCCCTGGAGCCCCTTGCATTTCTTTTAGAGCCAGAATAATGAGAGAGTTCACCCACTTCCTAGCTTGTTTGTTTCTGGTAGCCCTGAGGGGCAGAGACCACGCAGGCACCTGGCCCTGAGGAGTAGGATCTTCTCTGGCGCCTGCTCACCTGCCTCTCCCAGGACAGACCCCAGACTACCCATGTCCGAAGGCCCAGTCTCTCATTCTCCTTGGGCCTTGCTTTACTCCAGGGCAGAAGCAAGAACTGAGGGTGGAAGGGAAGCAGGGTCAGACCACAGGGCAAGAAGTCATAGCTTCCTGGGCCAGGTGAGGCAGGGTGATGACCTGGCCCTCGGGCTGCTGGATTGACTGTACTGGACAGTGAAGGACCTGTTGTGGTGGCTAGGACAGTGACCCCAGGGAGACATGTGTGTCTATCCTACACAACACTTGGAGCCTCATTCAGAAATAAAGGTCTCCACAGATCGATTAGAATAAGGGGTTGGAGGCAGGGTCACCCTAGGTTATCGGGGTGGCCTGGAAGTGTCCAAACTGAAGGGATGCCACCACAGCTAAGGGCACCTTGAGCAAAGGTGGCAGGGTCCAGACCTGTGGGCACTTGACTGGAGAAGTACTCCGGAAGGGGCTGGCTCTGCACTGAGATGTGGGCAGAGGGGCTGTCTCCATGCCATCCACAGTGTGATGGGTGCTGACAGGATACCCACAGACCAGCAAACACTTTGCATCTTACCTGAGCATCTTACACCAGCTTATGTGTGCATCTTACCTGAGGATCTCAGGTTTTGGTACCCATGAGGGTTCCAGAAGCCATCCTCATAGCCAGGAAGGGATGGCATGTACAGCAGGGATTCTTAAAGCAGGAGGTGGGCTCAACCCACCCTCAGGCAAGTCACAGGGGAATCCAGGTCACAGATGGGAAGGGTGAGGAAGTAAGGGCAGTGTGACCTGGCTAAGGTCATTAGTCAGCCCCTGGGAGTCTACTTCAGACGTGTGCAGCACGCACAGGTCTCCTAGCCAGCCCCCTCCACCACAGACAACACACACACATCACAGATACAACACACACAAACACATCACACACCCCCACACATATCACAGACACACACCACATACACATATCCACACACAAACACACCACACATATACACCACAGACACACCACACACACACATATATATCATAGACACATACCCACACACATCACACACACACACACACACATACATCACAGACATACACCACACACACACACACACACACACACACACACACACACACACACGCTTCTGGCTTTCCCTCCTCACGTCCAGGCTTCCTGAGACTGACACTGTCTCTGCTTCTGTGTCCCCCAAGCCCCCATTCTGTCCCTCCCACCCCCAGTTCTCTGGGCCTCTAACATTTGCAGCCTCCTTTCCCTGGCACAGTGACCCTTCCTGCCTCCTGGGGCCTGGACAAAGTATTGTTTTATTTTCTTCCTTTCTTATCTGGGACAGCTAGAAGCCGGCTAGCAGTCAAAGACTTCCAGGCTGGCTGGGGACATTTCCAGTCAATCTGCAGCAGATCCTCCTGCAAACACAGCCCGAGGCCCTTTTCTGGCAGAACAGAGCTGAGGAAGATTGAGATAAAACCTGTAGGAGGAGGACCAATGCCCACAGCCCCACCCCTCCTGCCTACAGCTCTGAGGCGTCAGGAAGCACCCACCCATAAGACAAATATTTAAGTGAAGTCCTGAGTGAAAGGGGTGTGTGTTCAGATTCTCCAGTTGGAAGCCTCTGAAGGCAGTTTGGGAGAAAGGACTTGGTTGTCACGCACCTGAGCCACGCGAAGCCCGGGTGTCACACCCCTGGTTTCAGTGTGCCTTGTCCACCCAGAATCCCTTTCTCAAAGGTGAGAAGGAAGGAGGACAGGGGGCACTGGCCCGCCCAAGGTCAGCATCTGGGAGGAGGTGAGCTGGGACACCCTCAGCACACAGTAGGACACCTTGGCACCCAACAGATTTACAAGTGCTTACCCACTGTGTACCAGCAGGCTGCTGGTGGCTCACTCTGCCTCAGAACAAGGGCAGGCTCCCCTCACAGGACAGAGGGAAACTAAGATCTAAGAATGGGTTGAACCAGCCATGCCTGCCACACAGCAGAGGCCAAGCATCAGTGGGAGGGACCAGGAAGCCCACACTAATTCGGTGTGGCCGCGTATTTATACTGCTGGGGGTTCCTCTGTGACAGTGAGGGGCCTGAACTCTATATCAGTCACTCATTCACTTGGGAGGCCACCAGGCTTGCCTCTGTATGAACATGCTCCACAGGCACAGAGATTTGAGGCAGTATCCAAAGTTACACAGTACCTGAAAGATTGGGACAGAGGGCAGGGAACAGAGCCAGTGTCCCCGAGAGAATCCTGGGAAGCAGGGCACAGAGGAATGGTCAGGGTCAGAGGAAAACAAAGATGGAAAAACTGAGACATAGAGAAAGAAAGAGATTGTCTTCCTTCCTTATGTCAAGTAGTACCTTTCAGGGGATGGGTGGGGCTCTGTCTTATGAACTCAAGACCTGAAAGAGTTTAGACCCCATACAAGGAAACGCCCATGACCAACCTCCTGCGTGGCTTCTGGCCTGGGCGAGCCCCTGCCTAGTTTCTCTGTGCCTCAGGTCAGTGGAGGAGAGTTGAATCCCTGCCTCTCTGGGGCAGTTGTGAACTCTGGGGGACCACACTGTGAGGAGGTTCCACTCAGGATTCCCTCGCCCAACACTGGTCCCCTCATGGCCACTGGTTCGGGAGACACAAGGAGCTAGCTGAGCCCCGTGCCTGGTCTCATACGCTCCTGAGAACTGGGTCAGCTGAGCCCAGGGCAGAGGCCAGCTCTCTGAAGACACATGGCCCTCTAGGTAAGTTCAATCCTGGTTAGTGACGTGATGAGTGTCCCCAAAGTTATCAAAGATCCAAGAAACCTCTTATCTCCCAGCCAGACCTCCCTCACCTTGCTGGACACGCCATGCCAACACCCTTCCTTCCCCAGGCCTGCCTGACACCACCTGCTCAGCTTCCATTTCCCAGGTCTCATGGGCCTGAAAGGAGACAGCATGGAACCCGGTAGCTGGGCCTGAGCACCCAACCCTCACCAAGCCTGAGTTCCCAGGCCAGCACGACAAACCACGGCCCCCCTAAGGCTCTCCCCCTCAGAAAACACTCAAGATCTCACTTTTGTTCAATGGCAAACAGACAACAGCCAAGACCACTTGGTCACCCTGGGAGGGCATGGGGAGAGCGAGCGAGCAGGTGTCAAGTAAGCTTGCCTAAAAATAGAGATGTGAGCATGTGTTGTGGGGGCTGCAGTGTCCCCAAGCAGCCCTGTTCACAGACAAGAAGCCTTGAGTTGATTCCCCATTAGCAACAAGGAGCGGGTATTGCACCTCCAGGGTGGCCAACCCAGCCTTCTACTTCCCATCAGGGTTCTGGGGCCACTCTCACTGACAGGGAAAAAGTCCTTCCCTGCCTGCTGCTGCAAGTCAGCCCCTCCCAGGAGTCCAAAGGGACCTTCCCAGGGTAGCCCTGCTATTTTAAACCACACACATCCCCAGCTTACAAGATCAGGGGCCTCGGAGTCCTGCTGCCTCTTTCTGAGGGATGAGAACCTCTGTTGGCTGCGAACGGAGAAGCGACGGAAGGATTCTCGACTCCGAGACGCCAGGTGTCGGAAGGAGGAGGTACGCTTAAATGGGGTGCGGCCAGCATTCTCCCCACTCCGCTCAGTGCCCACCGTGGCTGTCACAGCGTGCAGGGCCTCTTGAAAGGATCGTCTCACTGTGCCCACCCACTGAGTCATGTGTGACTGGGCCACTGAGAGTTTGTCACCCAGGTAATCCATGTGGCCAGCCTGGAGGAGGGGGCAGGCAGAGGCAGTCAGGAGACCAGCGCTGCCAGGGTCCTGGTCCCTCTGTCAGTGGTAGCCGTCCTTGGGAAGAAGTTCTGGGCTTCCACGGAAAACCCGGTAAACCTGGCAGAGCACGTCAGCCCCAGTAAAGTAAACATGGCCCAACAAGCATCCCCGGTCACAAAAAAAAAAAACAAAAAACGGGGACAGTGACAGGTCAGCAACGGGTCACCAGCAAGAGCATCAAGTTAGCCAATCAGGACGTCCACTTCTAGTCGCCAGGGCCAATGCTGCTGGATTCAAGGAGCAGGTGGCTATGAGAAGCAGGGCAAGGGGGCTGGCACCCCAAACTCTCTTCCCTCCACAAAGGTAGACCTCTCATGCACACCTGGGAGCCGCCATCCACACAGACTGCCTGTCCCAGGCAGGTTCTTCTCACCTGAACCGGGCGGATCTACAGTCCTCAAGTCAGACTTAACCCGAAGCTGAATCTGATGACCAGCAGGCAGCGCACTCACTTCCGGAGGGAGGCAGCCACCCGGCCTGGGTCCCCTGGCCCGGCAGCCCAGAATGACATCAGCTCTGTCTTGGCGAGGGGCGCCGTCCCAAGAATGCAGGAGGGGCCTCCGGAGGTGGCTGCCTGGGAGCGGGCGTTAGCCCGTCAACTCGCTCGCTCGCTGTCCCTCGGGGACCTCATGTGCCAGACTGCCTACCCACCGCAGTCGGCACTGTGCAGAAGTGCTGCTGCTGGGCGTGCGGCTGTGTGCAAGTGAGTGTGCGCGCATGTAGGGGCCTGTGCGTAGGAGGCGCGGCTGCCCCGGGGAAGTGGAGGGGTGCTGGATCTGGCTGCGTGCGCCTCTGGGGCTTCAGGTGGAGTCTGAGGACCTGTGGCTGGCTGTCGATCTGTCTCCCTCTCCTGGTAGCCTTCTGCTTCCTCTCCCTGCATCTGACTTACACTTGCTGAGCTCCGGGATAAACTCCCTCCACAAGCCCCTCCCCTCGTATCCTCTCAGTTGCCCTTGCTGCCTCTCCAGGAGGGCGGGGATGCAGAGGACTGGCCCTGAGTTCCCCCAGAAGGATGGATCTGGGTCTGAGGTGCCTGCATTTTGGTACAGGCAGGGTTACCATGGCAACTTGGGGGCATAGCATCTGCCCCTTCCCCACACTGGGCACAGGAATCACGGGGATGATTCATGTGTTCAAGAAATCACATGAGCTCATTGGGTTTAACCCTTAAGGGACGGAGCATGGTTGGGGAGGGGGGCGGTTATAAAATAGAAGAGGGTGAAGACTGGACAGGGTGGGGCATCAGTGCAGTGGGATTCTGGACCCTCCTGTCAGGATCTATACCCCTCTCCGTCCCTTCTACAGGTGAGGAAGTGCCAGCTCCGAGAGATGGATTCACTTGTCGGAGGTCACACAGCAAGAAGGTTATCAAGATTTGCTTGGAACGGCTCCCTCTGCACTGCTGTGTGCAGATCTGACCCAAACCTGGCCCACCGTGAGGGCTCAAAAACATTGACTTTTCAAATGCCAGGCCAAATTCAAGGTCGAAATCACATCGCAACTGCCTGGTGCGATCTCTGCGCCACCCCTCGCTCTGTCCTGAGTAAATATTTGCTCTCTAGACGCCAGCCTTGCCAACACAAGTTTATCTCAAAGGCCTCTCTGATGGCGTGTGCAGACCGAAGGTCTAGAATCCCACATTCTCCTTCGTCCAGCTTTCCGCTCCTCATGCCAAGCCTCAGGGGCCCAGCATCTCTCATTCACTCAGTAGTGAGATTGCGTGCACCTCCCCTGGCCCAGGCACATGGCCATGTGGTATTCTCGAGGGTCACAGGGACCTACCATGGCTACTGATTGACACTACATCTCCTAAATCTGATGACTCTTCAAAACTCTTCTTCAAGGGGTGACTGAGGCCCAGAGAGCTGAGGCACATACAGGGTTGTGTGTGGAGGGCTACCTCTCAGAGGACCCCCGAGGATTCCCGTTTATTCTTACACTGGGAGTACCCCTCCCACAGTCTAGCAGGGCTGATCCCCGAGCTCAGCACAGTAAGGATGGCTCTCCTGGTGGCTCTGGGGCATGCCAGTGGCAGACATGTTGGATGCTCAGGTGGAGTCATAGAAAGGCCCACAGGGAAGAGACCAGGGTTCCATGCTAGCACCACGGCTGGCCACTGGATGGAGACAGGTACCCATCCCCAGGACAAGAACAAGATAGGACAAGAACCCTGGCCGACTTCCTGAATCTCTCTCATGAAGACATGAAGCTTAGCTACTCAGCCAAGCTGCCCTCAGGCTCCTGGCCAGGATCTGGTGCACAGGGAACTGCGGGTGAAGAGAAGTTGGCTCACCACAGAGGGAGGGCCTCTGACTGAGGTGAGACTATGTGTCCAGCAGGTGAGATGACACCCCAGCCTGCATCCCTGCATGTAGACGAGGAAGCATCCCAGAGGAGGCCGGTCCCCACCTCCATCTGTGCCTGGCTCCATACCCCTAAAGGCTGCTGCACCTACAGTCGGGGCTTCTGGCCTCCACACGGAATTCACAACAAACCCCTGCCTCCCCAGGTACCTAGGGATATGTAGGGGCAGGAGGGGACAGATTGTGGCTGCTGACCCCACAGTTCATGAAGGACACCATGTAAGATATCGGCCTCAGAAGGGAGAACACACAGCAGCTGGATGCTACCATTGAGTCCTCCCTGGCTGTCCTGGAACTCACTCTATAGACCAGGCTGGCCTTGAACTCACGGAGATCCACCTGACTCTGCCTCCTGAGTGCTGGGATCAAAGATGTGTGCCACCACCGCCTGGTTGTCATAAAGTGTTCAAGTAGGAACAAGAAGTCAGGTGCTCAGCCAAGAGAGGTAGATAGGCTGGTGGCTGGGGGCTGGGGGCTGGGGGTTGCGGATCCAAGGGTGGAGGAGGGCTCCGTCACACTGACCTTACCTTTTCCAGTATTGATTCTCTTTCTTCATGGGATTTTGCTTTGATTTTTAAAAATATGCTCATTTAAAATATCATTTATCTAGTTCTGTTGTTTCCTGGCATCACGAGCCTTACCCCAGCCCCTCCACAGGTTGAATCAGTTGTGTGCCCCTGAACAAGTAACTGAATCTCTGATTTCTTTCACAGAAGAAACCACCGAGCGTATGCTTGTCATGGATGCGATTGGTTCACTCTCTTCCGGCCCCTACTTCTAGAGGATGCACTTGGCCTTCTGCCCATGATCCCAGTTATGCCATCCCTAGAACACTGTCTGACTCAGAGCTATACACAGGGGCTCACCCCAATGACTAGCCAGAGGAGAACTCAAAACCCAGGCTCCCTGTATGCAAGCAATCTAAGCCAGACACACTAGAGGCAGGACTCAGCAGACACCTCTGTGTCCTCACTTCTGTCCCTGCTCCAGTCTGTGGCCCGGCCTCCTCCACGCTTCACTAGAGAGTTAGCCACCAGCATACAGATCCCTACCTATTTCTGCATACACACACCATCATCACTGTCCACTGAGCACCAGCTGTGGGCAAATACCAGAGCACCCTGTCCCATTCCATGTATCACAACACCAGCGGGTAACGGTGCCATTGTAACGCAACACTGTGTGACACCACAGTGTTACGTCATTACATCATCATACACACCACCATGTTGTCTCACTGTCACACCTCACAGATGGACAGTGCAGGGCAAGGAGAAGTGGCATGACCAGCCCAGTGTCACACAGCTGTAAGTGGTGGAGCTGCCACATGGCGCAGGGAACACAGCAGACCCCAGCATACAGCCTCCTTCGGAGAGAGAAGCAGAAGACAGTGGGGAGCCAGATGCCTGCTGCTCTCTCTGGCTTCCAGTGGTACCACGTGCTCCAGGAGCGGGGCTATAAAAAGCGTCACTCCTGAATCTGGGGCAGCACAGGCGTGCCCCCAGAGGGCTGCTTCTGCAAATGCTATTCTCTCCAGGAAACTCTGGGGACACCGCAGGCATCATGAAAGCAAACCTTCCCGGCACAAGGAATTTGCAGAACGGGGAGCTGTGCGGACCCAGAAGGGACTGGGGGTGCCAACCACAGTGTGAGGTGGGGCAGAGAGCCCACAGGTCTCAAGAAGGGAAGATTTTGCCATTCATTCACTCAACAAACACTCCCTGAACAGTTGGATATTCTACAAGCATCGAGCTGACATAGAGCAGCTCAACCTATCTCTCTGAATCTGAAGTAGTAAAGAAAAAGGGGCCCCTATAGGTCACCTCAAGTCTGGGCAGCACCACTCCTTCCCAAATCTGGCTCAAGCATACACCCTCAAAATTGCCTGGTTTAATGGAAGAAAATGCCAAAAGGAACAGCAGATGTGTCTGTGACCCCAGAGCCAGGGGCTGATGCAGAACTAGGGACAGAAATAGAGACACGGAGCCCAAACGAGAAGCACACTGCTGGGCGAAGAGGAAAGGCTATAGTGAGGGGGAGGGAAATCCAGGAGGGGTTCAGATGGATGAATAGGAGTGCTTCCGGTACTGAATGGGGAATGGCCAGCAAGTGCGGCCATATTTCAGTCTTGACTCTGGGAGGCTTGCACACCACATCCACTCATCTATCCCTTCCTAGAGTTAAAGCTGCCTTCTCTTCTCCCTCCTAGACTTGCTCTGTCTCACAGCCTGAGGCTGCTTCCCACTCTGCCCAGGAGGTCTCACTCTCTCTCCTCACCCAGGCTAAGGAAGCAGACTATTACTGTGCTGATAAGAAAGCTGTAATCAAACGTAAAGCCTTTCTCAAGGGTGTTCACGGTGGGCGTGGGAGCTGAGTCTCATTTCAGGTAACCCTCAGAGCAACAGCGCTGAGCTAGTCCTTCCCAGTCAAGCAGGGCGGTGAGGTGAGGAGAGAGAGCTCTGGTGAGTGGGACTTGAGGCTCAATTCCAGGCCCCTCTGGTTCTCATACCTTCACTGCCTCTTTCCCTTCCAGGGCAAGTGTCAGAAGTCACACATCTTATTAGACCTTCCAAAGGGCCCATCTGTCCCCAAGTCCTTTTTATGACTGTGGTCACTGGCTCCCTGTGAAGCCAGTCAGGAGCTATCCCCTAGCCCCCCCTTACCCGCCCCTCCCCCTTACTCACCCCTCCCCCTTACCTGCCCCTCCCCCTTACCTGCCTCTCTCCCTTACCTGCCCCCCTTACCAGTCCCTCCCCCTTACCCATCGCCCCACCCCTGTCCAGCTAACCGCCTGGAGATGAATCCCCAGGTCCACCCGAGGAAGGTGCGTGAAGCCGGAGAAGACCGTTTCCTTCCCCCCCGGATGGAGCTTTGTGTAGGCCTGACCCATAACTCGGAGTCTCTTCCAGACCAGCTCACTTAGGCTCAGTCCCTGCTCCCTCAAGAGAGGCTGTGAGGATGTGTGACTTGCTTGGGAGCATCCCTGCCAATATAAGCCAGCACCACATAAAATAGCAACGGAGGAGAGGGGAGTCAGCCTTGGACCCAACACTCAGGGAGTGGAGGCAAGAGGATCAGGACTTCAGAGTCATCCTTGGTTACATGGGGAGTTTGAGGCCAGCCTGGGCTAATGTGGTGGGGCTAAGCAAACCCAGAGGGTTTGCCCTAACACAAAGCAAGTCCTCCAGGAGGTGGGGGGTCCCAAGAGATTGTCACTAGTCTAGTCTTAGCTCATCATCTTGTTCACACACCTCCCGAGACCCTAGACACCATCTCAGAGACAGGCACACATGCAATGCTGTCCTGGGCCCCATGGAAACTGCGTTGGATGGCTACTCCATGTGGCAGATGCCTGTGGCCCACACTTTGATAACCTATGACTCCTCTCATCCACGCATCTCCTCCTTGCTCTGGACACACTGGACAAGCCTCCATCTTAGGACACGCCACACCATCCATGCCCTTTCTCCTCCATACGTATGCCATGCTGTTCCCTCTGCCTGGGACACCCTTCCGCCCCGTTCACTCCTGGTCCAAGATCAGTATGTGCTGTCTAGACACCCCTCCTCTGAGAAGCCTCCCTCAAACCACTAAGCATACTGGGCCATGACTCAGTTTACCAACTAGTTGCTGAGTCCAGTTGGGCTGCATCTGGCTCACCCAGCACCCTCACAGGCCCTCCCCATGCCAACCATGTAAACAGGAACAACTGAGGACTGGGCCAGCACACAGAGCCCCCAGCATCCCTAGGCCAGTTTCCATAGCAACAGGAAAAGAATTCTGATAAGGGGGAAGCTACAGCATCTTGGCCTCCACCTTCAAGTCCACCCAAGTTATTTATAACCAAGCTGAGCACGTGGCCACTTCCTTGTGTTGATTTATTCACGTTCTCCAGCCGTCATTTCGGAGGCACGCTGTTAATTAACTTGGGTGAGGGAGGGGATCACCCAGAAAGGAGAGCTTTCGAGAAACAAGCAGAGGCGTGCACCATCAGGCTTCAGTGGAAAGCAGCATTTCCCCCCACTGTTGAGAGCTGGGGTGTGGCCTTGTTGTGGGGATGCTCCCTCACTGGGGAGCCCAGCACAGATGAGGTCTTCAAACGCAGCCCACCTGCCCTCTGTGAACTGCACACCAGTCTTCTGTCCACCCGCAACAGGATGTCAGGGTTTTAAGTCAGTGAAGAAGGACCCACAGGCAGGACTGCGGGAGACACCTGGCCCCTGGGGATGGCACTGATTTCTGAGCTGTGAGTTCACCACACTTAGCTGAGCTGCCCCAGAGTAGCTCCCCAAAATCTTAGGGTCACAGTGAAGAAGCTGGACCGATGGATGCAGCCAGGTGATCCCGGGTGCAGACCCACCGACTAGGAGCGCAGACGGCTGGAGCTGTGACAGCAGCTCGCTGCAGAAGGTGTGGCCAGCCCCGTTCTCACCAGCCTTCCTGGCAGATCTGCCTGTCTGCTTCGCTGTCACACAACACCTGAGGCCGGGAGGCTTGCAGGGAAAGGGAGATCACAGTCCACCATTCCAGAGCAAGGCGCTGGCATCTGGTGAGTCTTTCCATTGCTGGTGGCTGATGCTGTGACTGGGGTTCACGAAGGAACACTGTGCTCCCATGGGGGATGGGGCATCTCTTCCCTGCCCCATACTTTTGTTTCCTGCCCAAGTTAAAGGAAATCACAGCACAGCCCCAGGGGATAAACAGAGTGTGCCCAGTGAAACCAGGAAATAGTGAGGAAACCACACCAGTTTATTGTGGGTGCCTGCAGCTGCCGGACCCTCAAGCTGCAATGCGAAGAGAAATGGCTGGACCCCAGGGCACACCCTCTTCTTCCCCATTATCTGGTTACTGGATCTGTACAGACCTGGCTCTGCCTCAAGAGATCCTCAAACTGAGTGCCCTGCCTGGCTCACAGAGCTACCACTGGCCCTCAGGGTCTTTGCTGCATGGCCTGGGGTAAGTGGCCTGCCTTCTCTGTTTGTTTGTGCTCGGTAAAGAGAATAAAAATGACCTCTCACCTCATGTGAGGAAAACACTTATGTGAACCACACAGATGAGAAAACAAGCAGGAAGTGGAGGCTGGAGGATGCCCATTTGGTGCCAGTCTGAGTATGAGACCTATGTTCTGCCCACCCTTAGTAGCCACAGCTCAACTGAGAAGGAGGTAATGGGCACTCTGGTGCCTGGTACCCAACCCCATCATTTAATCATGTCTCCCCTGGCCTTGCCGTTCTCCTCATAGCTGATGAGGACGTTCTCCTATGCCAGGTTTCTGTAGCGCTCCACTCCTCTGAGCCACCCTCTCCCCAAACACACACACACACACACACACACACACACACACACACACACACACACACACACACACCAAAATAGAAGCCCTTCCAGAACCCCCCATACCTCAGGGCAAAGTGAGCTGTCAATTCCCCCACTATTGGGACCCTCAGCACCCCCTATCCACTGCAACTCCCCACGGGCTTGCAACCATCTTGCTCCCAAGTCTGCAATTCCCGACCCACCTAATCAGAGAATTTGACCCCAGGCTCTGCCACCCTGGACATGCCTTCACCTGCCACATCCTGCCTCGCTGAGGGCGTACTAGCAGGTGGGATGCACAGTGTTTGTGGACTGAATGCCTCAATGAAGCCTGGGGTGAGAACGGAAGGGAGGGATCGGATCTGTTTGTCACACCCCACCCCTGTCAGCTCTAGACTTCAACTGCCACCCAGGAGGCCACCCTGGCAGCACCCCAGAATTCCCAAGGCACAGCTTTCTGGCAATTGTTTTGTGAGGGTTAGGCTGCCATAACCCTCTGTCTCCCAGGTCCTGGCCAGGGGGTCCTGAGCAGCCTGACGGGCAGCAGTGGGGGAAAAGCCTCCCTCCTGGCACAGCCCTCAAGGTGCACCAAATCTTCCTATCTTCCTATGATGGCTGGAACCTTGGCAGCCATTTTGGGGCCCTTCTGTTGTGAGGAAATAGGAAGCCTGGAAGAGCCCAGGTTGATCCACTGATGCGGGACTTAAGATTATCTCTGGAAAGTGCCAGATGGAGACTATTTTTGGCTTGTAAGTCACATGTAGTTTTCCAGAGCCTTTTAAAGATGTAAAACTCATCCTTAGTTCACAGGCCATATCTGACCAACATGGCGCTATGCACGTTCTCACCAGGCGATTGAAGTGACAGCATCCTCATGGTTTGGCTGAGAGTCACGAGGTCATTTAATGTTCAACCTCTGACAAAATGACAGCAGGAGGACTTTGACCTCATGAATCTGAGAATGGGAGGAAAACAGCCATCAATTTGCAGAGTTCTGATCAGGCCTGGGGAAGGCTTGGCTTGCAGTCAAGATGCAGTGAATGGTGCCACTTACGACTGGATGCAGTGCACTTACAACTGGATGCAGTGAACGGCAGCACTTACGACTGGCCACCAGTGCCACAGCTACTCCTTCCACTAATCTGTAGCACATTCTGCAATGACCCTGACCCCCGCTCTGGCGCCCACCTCCTCCTCCCATGTGGGGACTCAGGAGCTCTACCCTCCCTCTCAGACTTCAGTACCACACGCCACCCACTAGCAGACTTGTCCCTATGTCCCCTGCAGGACCCATCTTCCTCTCCCACCCATCCCCATTAGCCAAGCTGCTCATCTATAAGAGATTAATGGGACTCCAGTTCCATTTACCCTGGGGTAAGTTCTAGCCTAGCCCCCCTTCCTCTCTCTACTGCTCTGCTGTTGAGAGCGGGTGGAGGGGAGTTAGACCAGCTCTGTCTGGACAGAAGTGTGGGGTCCTCCCTGGCTCTTCTTCCCCAGTTCCTCTTCCTAGAACCTCCTGCTCCCACTGTGATCTGAACCTGGCCACTACCCTCTTCCCACCCACATAAGCAATGGACACCAATTCTCAGGTTTCTGGTCTCCCCATTCCACCTCTCCCCCATGAGCTTACACTAGTGTACCCCACCACGAAGGCCTCTGCTGAGAGCCCTAGACCGGCCACACCCAGAACGCCTCGCTGCTTCCTCCCTCATCCATCTCTAGCTGGCCATATGAACCATGAGGTCTCAGCCGCCCTGAGTTGTTCCCACCCCAGGACCTTTACATGCCCAAAACCTCCTTCCCAGACGTCCACAGGTTCAAGTCCAGCTCTCTGCCCAAGAAGCCTTTCCAGCCACACGGCCTCCCCTCCACCCTGTTCTGCCGTCTTCACACACAGACCAGTGCAGGAACTGCTGTTTCCTCCTCGTTCACGCCATCTGTCTATGCCTCCAGAAGCCAAACTGGGGAGGGCAGAGACTGGGTCACACTTGACACGAAAGGTGGCAGAGGACTGGCGAAATGGCTCAGAGAGTAAAGGTGTTTGCTGCCAAGCCTGACGACCTGAGTTCAATCCCCGGGACCCACAGAGTAGAGCAAGAGAACTGACCCTAATTCCTATAGTTTCTCTCTTAACCTTCCTTCCACATGCATACCACGGCACACACACACAAGGTAAGTGACCAAATTTAATTTAAGAATGACTTGAACAGACAGACAAATGAAGGTTGAGGAGCAGCACAGCATCACCGGACAGTGACAGGGACAGGCAGGGACACCCTTCAGTCAGCTACACGGAAGCCCCAGAGACTGGTGGCCAGCGTCTCTTCTCAACCCCCTATTAGAAAAGGTATCTATATGCCCCATCCTGTGACCAAGACATGCCAGCTGAAGGTCTAAGGCTGAGAACATGGCTCGCCATGTCCCAGTAGCCATGGCAACTGAAATCTTCAAGTACAATTTGTCTCCCTCTGACTTTATGCACAGAAATATTGGAATGACATGTTCGGCCCTTTCCTGGCAACAGGCGCTCAGAAGAGACCTTGCTTGGCCACATGACCCCGGGTGTCTTCACTGTGAAGAAAGAACCTGTCTGGAAGTGGTGATGGCTCAGGACCACCGGTGAGGATGCACGAGAAAGGCCAGGACGCTGCTCCCCGCGTACTAAAACATCATTCCCTTCCAGGACTCCTGAAACCCCTGAAAGCCCATTTTCCTGACAGGAAACGACCTAGAGATCAGAGAGAACCATGTCCCTCCCTGATAGGAAGTGACCTGGAGACCACAGAGAGACAGGTTCCTGACAGGAAGTGACCTGGAGACCACAGAGAGACAAGTTCCTGATAGGAAATGACCTGGAGACCACAGAGAGACAGGTTCCTGACAGGAAGTGACCTGAGACCACAGAGAGACAGGTTCCTGATAGGAAGTGACCTGGAGACCACAGAGAGATAGGTTCCTGATAGGAAGTGACCTGGAGACCACAAAGAGACAGGTTCCTGATAGGAAATGACCTGGAGACCACAGAGAGACAGGTTCCTGATAGGAAATGACCTGGAGACCACAGAGAGACAGGTTCCTGACAGGAAGTGACCTGAGACCACAGAGAGACAGGTTCCTGACAGGAAATGACCTGGAGACCACAGAGAGACAGGTTCCTGACAGGAAGTGACCTGGAGACCACAGAGAGACAGGTTCCTGACAGGAAGTGACCTGAGACCACAGAGAGACAGGTTCCTGAGAGACAAGTTCCTGATAGGAAGTGACCTGGAGACCACAGAGAGACAGGTTCCTGACAGGAAGTGACCTGAGACCACAGAGAGACAGGTTCCTGATAGGAAATGACCTGGAGACCACAGAGAGACAGGTTCCTGATAGGAAATGACCTGGAGACCACAGAGAGACAGGTTCCTGACAGGAAGTGACCTGGAGACCAGAGAGACTTGCACAGCCTCCAGGCCCCATAACTCTTCTCCACACAGCTCATCCCCAGCCCAAGGCAATGGGAACACTATGGAACACTATGGAAGCAGGTGCCATGATGTACTGTTTAGGGACCGGTATCAAGGGAAAAATCTTGACTATGTCCCTCAACAATGAGCTGACTGTGAGTGTAAGCTAAAACAAATCCTTTCTCCCCCAAGCTGCTTCTGACCAAGGCATTTTATCCTAGCCATACGAGGAAATAAATAAATAAATAAGGAAGGAAGAAAAAACAGGAAACCCAGTACCAGTGCCCAAGTGCCTTCTGACGAGAGGGACCAGCAAGTGCTCAGGAACATGTGTCTGCTACCTTTCACCTTTCCTGGGGGTGGGAGTGAGGAGGCATCCAGGGACCCCATCTTGGAGCTTGGTACCCACAAGCCCCTCAGAAAATGTTTCAGGGAATCATGAACAACAAGATGGCCATGGTGATTATGTGTGTTGTGTGTGTGTATAGTGACATTTTATTTGTGTTTTAATAAATAAAGTTTGCCTGAAGATCAGAGTGCAAAGCTAGCCACACTAGCCAGTTATACAAGCCAGGTCGTGGTGGCACACACCTTTAATCCCAGCAGCCATACTAGAGGCCCGGCATTGGTGGTGCATGCCTCTAATCCCAGCACTAGAGAGAAAAATAAGCCGGGATAAGACAGTAACTCGCTCTCTTTTCAGTCTGAAGATTTCATAGAGCTCTCTAGTGGCTTGATTGCTTTGTTTTTCTGATCTTCAGCTTGAAACCCAATATCTGTCTCTGGGTTTTTATTATTTGTGCTACATGTGTGTGGATATGTGTACCATGTGTGGATATGTGTATGTGTGTATGGGGTGAGTGGGTGTGTGTATATGTG
The DNA here is from genome assembly GCF_982192425.1 of Myodes glareolus. Taxonomy (NCBI): domain Eukaryota; kingdom Metazoa; phylum Chordata; class Mammalia; order Rodentia; family Cricetidae; genus Myodes; species Myodes glareolus. The sequence continues at coordinate 130,823,980 of NC_142027.1, forward strand.
TATGTGTGTATGGTGTGTGTGTGTCTGCATATATACAAGCAAGTGGAGGCCGCAGTTGACAATCAGGTGTCCTCTGCTATTGCTCTCTACCTTCTCTTCTGAGACAGGGTCTCTCACTGATTGGCTAGACTGACAGTCAGCAAGTCTCAGGGTCCACCACCTACATGGATGCCATCCCAAGCACACAGCACATAGCTTTTCTCTCGGACGGTCTCACTATGAGGCCCAGGCTGACTTCAAGCTCATGATCCTCTTGCTGAAGATTCTTAGTGTAATGGCAGAGGTAACCACGGGCCTGGCCTCCTTCCTCAGATTGGAGCTTCTTACCAGGGGACAAGACAGGGAGAACAGTGATTGTCACCAGTCACCACACTCAGGACCACATCTACTGAGTCAGGAACCCAAGGCCTGGCTGACGTGGCACACAGCATGGCATTTCTCTGGGTAGCCAGGTCCTTGGCTTCCTGGCTCACAGGCCCTCTTCCCCAGTCCTCAAGTGGTGGAGGCACACTGCCTCACTCTCTAAAGTGCTCTTGGCATGTGGGGACAACACCCCACACGAACCCCATCTCACACTCTGCACGTGGAGTTCCAGCCTGCACCCTGCCCTTCACACTGCACTGGGGGAAATGGGCCTCTAATTATGAGCAGCAAGATGGCTGCCGAGGTTTGCTGAAGCTGCCTCTGGGGTGTGGTGCCTCAGAAGGAGCGGTCTGACAAAACCAGACATGTAGCCGGTGTTGGGGAACAGGATCCCCACCCTGAAGAGATAGAACCTCTTTTATGCCCTTTTACGGTGGGAAAGCGGACTCGGGTCAGCGAATATGCTCTGACAACAGACTCGGAGCCTGGCTCTGAGGAAGCCTGGGTTGAGCCTCAGGGTCAACAGGCCTCGGCACTGAGACACAGCGGCTTGATGGCTGATGTGGGCTGGCACGGGCTCCTCTAAATTAGCTGATGTGGCTGGGAAGAGGGTCCTGGGGGCGCTGCTCCATAGCAGGGCGGTGCTGGGGTCTGGCAGGATGCCACAGCCGCTGCTCCCAGCAGCCTGTACAGTTTCCTGTCCACCTGTGTGGACCTGAACAACAGGAAAGGGGGCAGTGGGGACCCACCCCACTCCACCCCACCCCACCCAGCTTTCTTCTCCATCTATTCTGCAGGGACAGAGACTCTCGGAGGGGCCAGGACGTGCGAGCTAAGCACTGCTGAATGCCTGACACTGTGTGAGAACTCAGGAACAAGACAAAGAACAGGATCTGGGCCAGTTTCAGAAATGCATTCATCTCACTCAGTTACTCCCTCGGCTCAATGGGCATTTATTCAGCACCTTTGTGTACCAAGCCCAGCTCCCTCACAGTAAAGAAGTCAACGAGACGCACCCCCACCCTCAAAAATCTCACTAGGGCATTGGCTTGTATTAACAAGCGCCTACTGTGTGCAGGCCCTCATGCCAGGAACAGAGGAAAATGAACAAGGAGCCCTAATCACTTCCTCTGTTCAGTTGTTCATTCTTCCATCCAGTTCTATAAGCAGTTATTAAGCACTTTCTGTATACCCCGCCCTCCGCCAAGCACCACAGACAGAGCTGTGGTGCATCCGGTACTGATGGAGAGATGGTCTGATCCTTCATGAATGGCTGGTGGACACCGGGATGTCAGATGTGTGACAACGCAGGGCTGGGGCACAGTCACCACCTCAGCCGCAACCTTCCATGAGTCAAGAGCAATCAACACTTACACAGCCTACTGTGTGCACAGGAGAGAAGGCCTATTGTGACCAGCTGCCTTCTCTGACAGGCTCATTTCACCAAAGTATATGCTGGGTACCTACTGTGTGCCAGGCCCGGACGCGTCAATGAATGAGTTCCATACCATGGGCGGGATGCTTGTGCCCTAGAGCAGGATGCTTGCGCCCTAGAGCAGGATGCTTGCCCAAGAAGTTGGATTCCATATAACATGTGCTCACTCACAAGACGAACGCTCACCCATGGACTGGATGCTCATCCACGGGGCCGGATGCTCACCTGGTCCCTCCACCAGGACAGCAAGGACCTCTTAGTTATTTAAAGCCGTGTGACACAGGTGGTTAAGAAGTAGGTCACACACACACCCTTCCCAGACCACGGCAGGGCACAAACGGCCCATGAGGAGCCACTTGGTATCCGAGATCACATCTGGAGATAGAGATGAGAGAATCCACAAGAATTCAGGGACAGCCAAGCTCAGGGGAGGATGGGAAGAAACACCCACATCTCCAACAATGCGGAGGTGCACAGCAGCAGACAACAGCCAGGCTGGTCCCTCAGCATCTCCACCCTCCTGGGCTGAGGAAGTGGGACTGTGTCCCCTCCCCTGTGACCACTGGGAACCACAGAGACCAACAGAAGTGATGCCGTGGGCCCTCTGTGGCTGTGCCCTCATAAAAACCAATATGGTCGTTATACCAGCTCCCACAGCCAAGGCCCCACATGTACAAACGCCCAGGTCATAAATGACCAAATTTTCGGAAGAAACGTAGCTCCCAGTCACTGGAGCACCCAGCTGACCCATCCCCAGCCAGGGACAACTACACCTACTGGGTCCTGCTTCACTGCCTACCCTCCGATCCCATGAGTGTGACAATGATTAGTTAGGGCTACATCTTAGAGTGGCTTGTCAGGACAACATTTCAGTACAGACAGCTCCTACAAGTCCCTGGGTCCTGCAGATCCAAGGAGGGCCCAAGAGTGGAAGGCAGAGACAGGGCTCCCACACTATAAAGTTCTGTGTATGTAGGAACCCTGGCATCATTGTTCTCCCAACCTCTTCAGATGCTCTGACCTCGAGGCTGCCCAGTTAGCTGATGGGTCACATGGCACTGTACCTGCTCTGCCCTAGAAGCCTTAGGTCACCCGTCCTAGAGGACAAAAGCCACTTTCACTGAACCTGGCAGCTCACCAGCCTAGGCAGGAGTCAGGATAGGGAGGGCGGACCCAGCAGACCCCTCTGGGAAAATGGCCAGACTGCCCAACAGCCCCTGGGCCTTGCAAGCCAGGGCAGCACTGAGGGCTGGCTCTCTTTCCCTCATCTGGGTCCCTCCCAGTCTATGCCTTCCACAGGGTGAGAACAGGGAGAAGTCTTGAGGAAATGTTGATGAATTCAACGGAAAGCAATGCGAAGGCCTAACTAGATACCTTCAGCTTTAAGATCAAGTCAAAGCCCAGAGCAGGCTCCAAGGCTGGGCAGCCTGGGTCAGAACTCCCTCCTCTGCTGACTGCTGGGTGTTCTCCTGGAGGTGACTTAACCTCTCTGGGCAGAGGATAGCAGTATCTCCCTTTAGGACTGCTCGGGGGGACAAAATAAAGCCCCTATATTGATGTCCTGGTCACAGAGCTCATAAAGAACACTGACTAAATTTTGGAAAAGCCTTAAAGTCAGTGGTTAGGCCGAAGGGAGGCCACTAGGGTGACTACTTTAATCCAAGTGGTATCTTAGAAACTGGGGGTGGGTGCTTATGTAGTTCAGGGGCCTTCAGGTGCACCGATCCTCCTGCCTCCACTTCCCAAGCACTGGTCATGTGCTCAGGACACTGCACCTGGTGAGGGGGTCTGCCTGAGCTGCACAAAGGGGGGCTCAGGTGTCACAGAAGCTCACAGGGAAGGGTCTGCCAGGCCACAGTGAGAAAGTCCCTGTGAGCCAAGGACAAAAGCTTCCCAGCACCTTTATCTTCACTTTGGTCCCAGAACCGCCGTGGGGCGGAGTCTTCCGGTACTCAGAACCTGCGGGGCAGGGCAGGGCCTAGCCTAAGCGAGGCTTCTCCACGTCGCCTGGGACTCTGACAGGCAGAAGAGGAGGAGGATTGCTTCCCGGAGGTGACATCTCACCAGGACGGCAGCGCCCCGTGTTAGCAAAGCCACTGGCTGTAGAACAGCCCACCTTCAACACACAGCAGCTGCCTCCCACAAGGAGAAAACATTAGCAGAAAGCATCAGGTTCTTCCGCCTGCAGAGCATTTCTTCTGTTTCTGTTTAAAGTTTCTTTTCTACATTAATCTATCTGTGCACATGTGGAGGTCAGAGGTCAAACTCGGTCTCTTCTCCCACCACATGCATTCCAGGGACAGAACTCAGGTCTGGCACCAAGCACCTTCACCTGACGGAGTCATTGAGCATGTCCTTATTTTGTCTTGACTGCCACGTGTTGTGCGTATTTATGGAGTCCAGTGTGACGTGTCGGCATGAGTGCACCACACACTAGTGTCCACTCAGGTAATGGGTGTCACCACCTGAGATTTATCGTCTCGTCGTGTGGAGCGTTCACACTCCTCTTCCAGCTATCTGGAAATGCACAGACCACTGCTGTCACCATGATCCTGCTACACTCACTGCCTGTCGGAAGCAATTCCACCCCCAGTTGCACCCCTGGACCCTGCGCCTTCTCCATCTCCTCCAGCTCTAGAAGCCTCCATCTGCCTCTGCAAGAGAACTCACTGAACAGAGACAACTCAAATCAAACTTTTGACACCTTCACATCTGTCCCAAGAAAGACAAATATTTACTCTGACGTATTTAAATTGTAGTCTCCAGGCACCAATCACAAGGACGGACACAGAGACTCCCTCCATACTCCCCTTAGAACTGTTTTGTCCCCATGCCCTATGGTCCCTACCCACATTACTCTCCTTTTCTGTCCAGGCCTGGAAACTCAGCATAGGCCAGGCCAGAGAAGACACCCGGTATTTGCACAGTCAGCCAGCTGCTGGGCCAGTGACTGATGGACAAATGGCCTCTCAGAAAAGGAGATGTTGGGCCAGGGAAGGCAGAGACTGGCACAGGGACAGGGCAGGACCCTGGCATCCTTGCTGGGGCAGGGGCACCCTCCTCCTAGCTAAGATCTTTCCTGCTTCTGGATATGACAATCATTGGTCCTCTCAGCTCGGGACCCCTGTGACAGCTCCCTTTACAGCTCCAGGTGTCCTCTTTGCTCCTCAGGGGCAAACACGGGGCAGAATGGCCACCACCGGCTGCAACAAGCCTCCCCTGCTGCTGTCGGAAGCCAGCTTTGCTGTCCCAGCACCGGTATGGCCCCTTAGCACCCCAGCATTTACAAATGCCTCCAGCTCTTACACCCCACATCTCAAAGTCAGCTCCTGGGATCCACAGGGGCATGTCTTGGAACCCCACAGACACCAGTGCCCTCCGAGAGTCCCCATGTCCCTGATGCAATAGTTCTGCTTGCATAACACATCCATTGCCGCCCTTCGATGGCCAGCCTCTAGTGACTATGATCAACTGTCACTCAGTATTGCTGGACTCTAACAGCAAGCAGAGGAGTCCGCACATGCTCAGAATAGGTGCAGGCTGTTTGTTGGAGGCCCGTCTAAGGTGGCCCAATGCTGGCCTGGAGCTTACTACATAGACACAGATGACCGTGAACTTCTGATCCTTCTGCCTCCACCACCACCATCACACCCGGTTTATGCAGTGGGATTGGATCCCCAGGCCTCCAATGTGCTAAGCAAACACTCCACCTGAGCCACATTCCCAGCCCCAAAGGCAACTTCTCACCTGTCCTGACACTAAGAGACTCAGTTTGAACGCCTGAGGACACTCCCGCATTGGGCCTATGAGGCAGGGTGCTCAAGTGTGAACCATTGAGGGCCCACCAAAGTCTGTGAAAGGCTCAGTCAAGGCTTGCTTACAGGCAGCCGCTTGTCAGGACCAGGGCGCCCTCTACTGACCAGCCTGGGAATTGCTCAGCCAAAGGAGCAGAGGTAGAGACTCCAGGCACGTGGATTTAAACATGAAGCTTAGGGGATGTAGAGACAGCAGCGGCTCTGGTTTATTGAGCACCTACTGTGTGCCAGCTCTTCCCCCTGCTGATCTCTATGGTGAGAGGAAATTTCTCATCTTCAGGCTGAAAGACACAGAGCCACTTGGCAGGATTGCGAGCGGGAGGGACACATGAACTTGAACCCGGGACACTGTGTCCACAACTCCCCTCCCTGTTTACTGGAGCCCTGGAACTTCCTGTGTGCACAGGAAGAGGCTTTGAGGAGAATTTAGTCCAATCCTTCAGACTCAGAGAGGGCAAGCAAATGCTAAGGGTCACACAGCAACTGTACCCCTCTCCAGCTTCCCAGAAGTAGTCTGTCCACATAACCAACTTGGAGGACCACAAGACTGACATGTCCTTTTGAACTTCTCTAAGCCTGAAATGTCTGAAGCCCAGCAACGAGACAGCAGGGGCCATGACCGGGAGACTTCACATGAGAGCAGAGCTCCCATGGCACATGAGCACAAAGCCTCCAACGTCCTGGTGAACCACTGCGTCCCTCTGAGGGCCACCAGCATCCCAGGCTCTGTTTCCATCCTTCTATAAGGTAAGGACTCCATGACATGCTGAGGACAACAGGCAGGAGAGGGGTCACATCACGGTTGAGGCAAAGTTTGGGATGTAGGCTAGGGGTACAGCTGGGGGCCGGAGCCCTGGGAGAGCTGAATCCCAGCATGTCAATCATTGGAGTAAAATGGACAAGAGACTGCCATGGAGACCCAGAAAGGATTCAACTGGACAGCTGGCAGACCTGCCCTCATTAAAGAATTTTGGGTACCTCTTCCTAGAACTGCACACAGTGGGAGGGACGTGAGGGGTGGAGAGCCTCAGAACAGGGCCCATGGCTTTCACGTAAAGCCCGTTGAAACACTCATGCCTCCCCCTTGCATGGCATCCAGAGATTCCTGAAAGCCCAAACTGGACTGACCGTCCAGTTCAAAGCGTTCTCCCCTGAGGCTCCGGTGACCTCATGGTTCAAGGCGACGTCCTCAGAGTGACCTCATTCCCAGGATGTCTTCTGCTGACTCTCTCCCCTCACTCACTCTGCCCTAGTCTTTCTTTTTAAACGGGTCTGATCTCAGGCTCTTAGTGCGGCTTCCTTTCCTCCCAGCCTCGCCCTGCCTTCTTCTTCCCCCCATACCCTCTCAGGAGTCTCCCCAGTGGAGCCCAGTCAGTCCCTGCTGTGTATCCTGCCTTCTGCCTTCCTTTCCACAGCTCCTGACATACTACCTCAAGTTCTGAGTCTCGGTCACTGTGTGCTGGCTGAGGTGTGCTGGCTGAGGTGTGCTGGCTGAGGTGTGCTGGCTGAGGTGTGCTGGCTGAGGTGGGCTGGCTGAGGTGGGCTGGCTGAGGTGTGCTGGCTGAGGTGTGCTGGCTGAGGTATGCTGGCTGAGGTGTGCTGGCTGAGGTGTGCTGGCTGAGGTGGGCTGGCTGAGGTGTGCTGGCTGAGGTGGGCTGGCTGAGGTGTGCTGGCTGAGGTGTGCTGGCTGAGGTGGGCCGTCTTGCTCACCGACAGAGCCCCCACACACAGTACAGGGTGGCCTCCAGGAATGACAACAGCACCGTCACTGTCTTGTGCCAGCATGGACTGCTAACATTTCCCTACACTGACTAGGGAGAGGGCCTTGTACGTGCCACCTCACCAGCTCCTTAGGGTGCTCCGAGAGGAAGCTGCTACGCTATTCCCATCTACAGATAGCGAAACTGGGTTTCTAGAACTAAAGAGGTCACCAAGGCCCTGTGTTCCAGAAGGAAGAGAACCCGCCAGGAGCAGAAACCCAAGACCCAGCCACGAACCCCTAGCAGGCTCCCACGGCTCTAGTTCGTCTGTAGCGCCAGTGACTTACATCCCGTGGCCTAAACGTCAGCTCAAGTCTAGAGCTGGAAACAGAAAATTCTTCCATTTCAGCCATCAGTGAGCGAAACCAAACCAGGGCCTCGGTGGGAGCTAAGAGACCAAATGTGAGGCCCAGACCACAACCAGAGTCACAGCAGAAGCAGCAACAGCTTCCGCAGTGGGCAGCAAGAGCCAAGCAGCCCTTGACCACCTATAGCTCAAGCTCGTGGCCAGCAGCCAGCAGCCTCGGACGGCGCCCACTGTGCACCGTGAGTCACGCTGGAGGTGACCTACCACAGACCTTCCTGCATGGTGGAAGTGCACAGCCACCAAACAGTCACCTTTACACCTCCCCTGTTCAAATCCAGCTACTGGACCTCCCAGAGCCTCAGTTTCCCCACTTGTAATAATCCTAACAATATGGACACCTTTAGGGTTGCTGTGAGCACTGAGGCACATGTGGAGGTCTGGGGCAGGACAGTTTTGCACGCCCTTTCATGACGGTTATTACCGACGTCACCAGGGAGAGCCCATAGGCCGTAGAGGGTACAGCTAAGCAAACACTCCGCAGAGTGCCTGGGAGGCGGACAGCCAAGCCAGCCGTATTTAGACATTTTTTCCATCAAAAACAAGCTCTGCTGGTGGAGTGGAATGTGATGGAGGAAGCACAGCTACCACAGTGGGAACTAGGCAGCTTGGCTCCAGTCCCCCACAGACAGCGAGCCCCCAGGCAGCTTGGCTCCAGTCCCCCACAGACAGCGAGCCCCCGGGCAGCTCGGCTCCAGTCCCCCACAGACAGCGAGCCCCCGGGCAGCTCGGCTCCAGTCCCCCACAGACAGCGAGCCCCCGGGCAGCTAGGCTCCAGTCCCCCACAGACAGCGTGCCCCCAGGCTAGGCACAGCCCAGTGTCACATGTGCTGTGTTCCTACTGTTGGGGCTCCCACCCTGCAGCAACGTGCAGCTTCCTGGCTTTAAGAAAGCTGAGAGTCACTAAGGGCCATCCCCAGGCCTCAGCACAGGGGTAGGAGATGAGGATGAGCTCAGTTCTTCCAAAGCACCTGGACACAGCTGATCCCTAAATAAAGCCCACCCCTTATCCCAACCAGCCCTACATTTGCTGACTCAAGTTGTGTGACCCGTCTAAAGTCGCCAGCCAGCAAACACTAGACACACTGCAGGCAAGGCTTCCTCCTCCCAAAGCCCTGTGTGGGCTTTGCCAGTGGATGGCAAGTCACCTCAACCCTAGTGGCCTCAGTGTTCCCATGCAGATCTAGCAGTTAAAACTGGACAAGGGGTACCTGGCTTCACTATCTCTGACATGCCCCAGCTGGTGAGGGGTGAGGGAGGGGGCGTGAATAAGACACCGAACCGCACAGGCTTCTGTTTCCAAACACTGAAAAATGGAGGCAGTGCTGAGATCTACTCATGGGGTTAGCGTGACTACGGGATGAGCTGCCCATAAGACCCACATGGTTCATGCCAGGCGGTTTTGTAAGGATTCAGTAAAATGGCAGCTTCTCATTGGATGCCCAGTGGCAGGCCCATGGGCCCTAGGAGGGTCTGTCTGCTTTGCTTATCACCATCAACAAGATTAAGTGACTCCAAACAGCCCCAGCAGAGGAAGCCACCAGCTCGGGTTACTAATGACACATAACAGAAACTCAATCTCCTCCCACTTCCCAGATGATGCAGGGCAGGCCCAGAAGTGAAGGTGGGGGCTCAACCTCAGAGTTGTGTGCAAGACAAGGCTGTAGACAGGAAGCTACTGACAGCCTGACAGCCCGACAGCCCACAAATGGCCCCTTTGCAGAGACCTGCTGCAGCCACCCTTGACCCAGGCCTAAGGACTGAGTAACACTGAGAATAACTCAGGAGTAAGACCCAGGCTGAGGCTAGCAGGCACCAGGCACATCTGAGAACAAACTATTGCCCAAGCAGGAGGGACTGGCCAGTTAATCAAGGCCAATGGCAGGAAGGAGCACAACCACTGGACACTACGCTTATGGGCTGGGCCGTTTGCAGAACCGAGGACGAACATGGGGCTCATGGGCAAGAGCGCTTCCCTGAGCTAAATCCCCAACTCTCTTCCCATCCTTTCTTATTTTTGAGATAGAAACCAAGATTCCAAGGCTGGCCTTGAACTCACTGTGTGGCCCCAGAGGGCCTTGAACTTTTGATTCTCCTGCCTCAGCCTCCTGAGAGGCAGGGATGACAGGCCCATGTTCCAGATCAACCTGAGAAGCATTTTAAAGACATGAGCAGCTGCCCGACCTCTACCCCATGTTAGTGAGCACACACAAGTGTGCGGAACCAAGACTGGTAGGTGGGCAATCATGAGGCCCTGCTTCGGATCCCACATAAGATAGTACAGACTGGGTTCTGAGATGGGTCCTACTAGAAAAGTCAGAGGTCATGGCGAAACAGACCCTTTGAATGGTGCGGCCCTCCCCACGGTCCTCTCCTCAGCTGCCCGTTTGTCCTCCTCATGATCCTCCCCTCAGCTGCCCATCAATCCTCCCTGTGGTCCTCCCCTCAGCTACCTATCAGTCCTCCCCATCTCCCTGGATTTGCTGGCCATGACTGCTCTTGGCGGTGCTAAGGGAGCTGTGGAGGTTGCCCCACCTCCTTTGGCACCAGAAAGCACCCTTTGCCTCTATCCACGACATACCAGCAGCGCCAGTTCCCAGTTAAGAAACCAAAAATATCTCCAGACAGACTATCAAGCATCCCCAAGAGGGCAAAATTGGTCCCTCAGAGTTCAGAATTCAGTCTGGGGTTTACCAGCAATGAGTTCATGCAGATTCCCTGCGTTCTGTCTGTCGTTGCTAGAAAGAGTTGTGCCACGTAGCCCAGGCCGGTCTCTAACTTGCTGTGTCCAAGGATGACCTTGAAGTCCTAATCCTCCTGTCTTCCCTTCTGAGTGCTGAGGTCACTGGGGTATGTCACCACGCCTGGTCTGAGTAGTGCTGGGGATGGAACCCAGGGCTACCTACATGCTAGACAAGCCAGCTGAGCTGTCTTCCAAGACCTCATTCCCACTTGCAACTACTGATTTATTTTATGTGTATTAGTGGTCAGCCTGCATGTGTGTCTGTGCACCACATGTGTGCAGTGCCTGAGGAGGCCAGAAGAAGGTGTTGGATCCTCTAGAACTGGACTTACAGATAGTAGTGGGTGGCCATGTAGACCTTCTGTGAGAGCAGCCAGAGTTCTGAAACACTGAGCCAGCCCTGCAGTCCCTAACTTCTGGTACTCGGTGGGCTTTCAAGGAACCAGAAGAAGGGTACCCTGGAGCCTTCTCTGATGTCTCTTCTGTGAACACAGGCGTGCTCCAGAACACAGATGTGATCCAGGACACAGACGTGCTCCAGGACACAGACGTGCTCCAGGACACAGACGTGCTCCAGAACAACACGGAGAACAGAGCAGAGCGGCAATCCCACTCTGCACATGACATTCACGCTCCAGAGGGATCCACGACAGTTCAGATGGGACAGGGATGCAATCCAAGCAGACACAGAAAGGATACCAGGCTGCACTGTACACACATGCACACATGCACAACAGAATACTCCACACCCTTTGGCACTTAGGACATCATGGTTGAATGTGGTCAACACTAGACTAGACTACGTATTGCATGACCTCACTCATAGGCGCAATCTAAAAAAGAAAAAAAGTCAAATACAGAGGCAGGAGAGGGGAGAGTGGTGACCAGAAGACTAAGTTAGGATGTAGAAATGGGGAGATGTCAAAGGGCCCCGGTTGACAACAGCCATGTAGAACCCCGATGGAAGGCAGGAGGAGCACCCCACACCGCTTAGCTCCTCCATGCAGTCTAGATTGACAGCCACTTTGATCCCAGCAGTGGCTTCCAGAAAAACAGAAGTCCCAGTAGTCTCTGAGTGACCTGGAGGAATCGTGACGAGGAAGTGGAAGGTGGTGTGTCCCCGCCCCCCGACACCCCGCTCTGCAGATGAGGAAGACACAGCCACAGCTGTAGCAGCCTGTGGGTCTCACATTCCCCTACTTTCCACAGAGTCCACAGTAAGAGTGTCCAGTCCTCTGCAGGCGGAGGGCTGATCCTAAGCCATGGTCTCAGACACCTGGGCCGTGCCCGAGTCTAGTAACTTGGCAGAACAAAGACACCGTAGGGTGATTTCCATGGCCAGGAACTAGCAGTAAGGCCCTATCACCCACAGGAAGCAGGTGAGTACAGCCTCACCATGCCACACCTAGAAAAGGCCTAAACTGCCTTGTCCCACCCCCTTCTGGTTCAGGAGAGAAACAGCCTAGAGAGGGGCTGAGACTCTGTCCCTCTGTCTGTCTCGCACAGGCCAGACTGAGTGAATGCCCGTCCCTGCTGGGGAACTTGCCACACACTCTCGAACATCCACATCTACCGACCCTGGTCGTAATACACACTGTTCCTTCTGCCCAGAACACACCCTTCCCTGACTCGCTCTCAGATCCTCCAGGGCTCAGCTTTCTTGAGGACTCTGTTGGGCCCCACATCCCAAAAGACCGTTGTCTGACACAATACCACGCTCCACCCCACGCCAACACAGTCCAGACGTCCCCAACATCAGGGCACTGTGCACGTGTGCTCCAAGTATACAAACTGCTGCCAGGTGTCTTGAATGAACACGTGACCACGGCTATCTGCCGATGAGCCTGGCACCTGCTCCCACATTCCTGGGAAGTGGGTATTGTCTCTTAGTCGCATTAATGTCCTGGCACCAAGACACAGCCAAGCGCCAGGAAGCTGTCAGGACCCCATGAACTGCAGACTTCAAAATATACTAAGTAGGACATAGTGGCACATGCCTGTAACCCCGGTATTTGTGGGGCTGAGGCAGGAAGACAGCTGAGAGTTCCAGGCCAACCTGGGCTACAGAATGAAACTCTGTCTAAAACATAACCAAACAGAAAACACAGACGCCAACAGTCCCCCTCTCTCTTTAGGCTCTTTGGGGTATTCCAAACTTTCTAGCATATCTATATCCTACTTTTGTAATAAAAAAATAAGGAAAATAAACCAATAAGTGATGCTTTTGTTTATTAAGAGAGAGCTTGTCTCCCAGTGATCCCGGGCACCCGGGCCTGGGAAGGTCTCCTGTCCTCTGGATGTTCCCTGGGCTTTAGAGGACCATGATGCTGGGAGAGGTACAGGAGGACGCTTCCAGAGCTGTGTTTTAGAAGCTTGGGAAAATTCTGTGTGGCAAGCATCTCAAGTATTTGCAAACATTCAGAGGGGGAAATAACATTTCCTAAAACTTTCCTTTATGGGTATTCTGAACTCATCAGCAAAAGTTCTAGAAAGCCCCAGACACTGTGACGATTCCCTGGTAAGTTTTTCTGTTCACAGAGCCACCGTCACTGCGTCTTCTTAGTCCCACCAGGGTAGAGAGAGCAGGAAGACAAGCAAGCTGTCCAGGACACACAGATCTGCCTCAGTCAAAACAAGATTTGGAAGTACTCCGCAGAGCCCTCGCAGGAGGGCACCCCAGCCGAGCTCCCACGTCGTTCTCAGGGAACTTTTTCTCGGGTATACATGGAGGGGGAGTGGGTTTGGGTTTCACTTTTGTCAAGTTTGGGGGAAAGGAAAATAAAGCTACAGAAGGCAGCAGAGCCGAGGAACCCCAGTGAAGCGTGCTTTCTGAAGGACCCACAAGGTGTGTCCTGCTTTTGCTGCTTGCCCAGGAGAACCAGCTGCGCGGGCTACAGTCCCAGTTCTGGACGACCGCTGTCCCTCCTAGCCTGCTCTCCCACCCAAGCTGTCCACCACCCGTGCTCCTCCTCCCACAGTCGCTGTTAGCAGGCGAAAGGCAGACGACTGAGCGGAAGAGCGGCAGACTCCTGCGCCCACACTCACCCACAGGTACCGCAGCAGCTTCAGCAGACTGGGGCAGTAGTAATAGTCCATCTCGGAGCAGGCTGTGGGGCCTCTGGCTGGGCACGTCCAGCTTCCCCCCCTCCCAGAGGGGGTGGCTCCTCCCTCCCCACTACTCTCACCACCCCCAGAGTCAAGTTCAGGGTGGCATAAATCTTTCAAAAGCCAGGGCTCACAGCCAGATGGCCGGACGGTCCTGTGAGCGGCCACATCACCTCTGGGGTAAAGCTGCAGCCTGGTCCCCAGTCCTGGGTGCCAGCATCCTTCCCCCATCCTGGGGGGGCGGGGGAGGGAGCAGGAGGCGGGGCCAGACTGCTCCTCCCCCACAGCTGCTCATGTGGTCCAGGGAGATCTGAGAGCAGGGGCTAGAGGTGTGCAGGGGACAGTGTGTGTAGCTGAGTGAGGGCTCTCCATGAGAGTGTGAGTGAGCATGCTAGGCAAGTGTGGGAGTGAAAGAGTGTGTGCATATGAATGCATGGTGCAGACAACTGTGGAGTGTGCCTGTGTGTGCCTGTGTGCACTCGTGTGAGTATGGAAAAGAATGTGTCTGTACCTACAAGTGTGTGTACGTATGCAGAAGAGAGATAAGGACATGTGTGTGCATATGCATGTGTGTGCATGCATGCACTTGTGGCACACAAGCCTGCATAGTTCCTCTTTCCCCAGACCTTTCAGGGAGGGAAGGAATGGAATTGGGCACAGGCTCACACCTGTGCATCCTCAGTTACCCCATATACTAGAAAAGAAAGTCTAGGCCCAGAGCAAGATAGGACTTGACCAGCATCATAGTTTGTAATTGAGGGAGGCACCCGGGCCTCCCAGGCACACGTTCTGAGCTTTGCCTGTCCCGTGGGTAGCCTGGGCAGAGTAGAGAAGATGCTGTGGAAGGTCTTTTGGCCTCTAGAGCAGCCATCATTGGCTATGGGCGGGGCAGTGAGGGACACCATTTCCAGTCTGCAGACTAAGAATGCTAAGAACCCCAGATGATCTCTCATAGATGCTGGCTACAAAAGAGCTGGTCTGCCATGTCTCTGAGTCTCAGTTTTACCTTCCGAGAAATGGGAAGAGTCATGACCACGTTTCAGGGTTTTAGGATCTAATGAGGCAAGTGGAGAACAGAACAAGGAATCTGTTCTCACTGAGGCCACACAAGACTGTGACCATTGCTCACGCGAGAAGCGGGAGCTCAGAGAGACAGTGGCCCAAGGTGACTGCTCACTCAGTGGAAGCTTGGGTTCAAAGCAAGCACCCTATTTGATGCCACCTTCCAGAGACTGGCACTCAGCAGGAGCTCAACAAAGGACAGCCCAGCTTTTAGGCAGGCCCAGGTCCTGGATCTGGGAGGGGAAAGTGAGGGGAGAGACCGGGCAGAAGCTGGGCCGCTGGCTGACTGATGCCCCACACACTGCCCACCGAGAGAGGCACAGCAGCTAAAGTGAAGCCCTGAACGTGGCGGGTGGGCTTAGCTGCGAGACCCCACAGAGCGATAATCTATCAAGGCCCCTCAAGGCGGCCTGAGGTTCATCTGCTCTCAGGGCCCCTCACCCAGCAGGCCCAGGCCCAGCTGGGCAATCTCAGGGATGGGCAGGATAGCAGAAGGCCAGACCCTCTCCCTGACCACACAGAGAACCGGGAAGGCTGGACTTGCGTCCTGACTGACGGAAGGAAAGCCAGGCCCCAGGCTCTCTGGCTCTCAACCGATTTATAAAATAACGGAAGGCTAGGCCTGAGGGAATGGAGGAAAGACAAGGCAGCGGAAGTGGCATCCCTGCTCATCCACTGACTGACGGGAAGCTGGGCCCTGCTCACCAACTAGCCGACCAACTGACCACCTGGTGGACGTTCAAGCCCATGTTCTGCTCTCAGGCTGACTAAATGAATGAATGAATGAATGAATGAATGAGCTAACGAACAGTGGGAGGAGGGGCCCTGCTCATTTGCTGACTAACAGGAATCCAAGGCTGGCCGCGTCCTGACAACTGACTGACTGACATAAAAACAGAAAGCTAGGCACTCTGCTAACGGAGGGGCTCAGGGCTGTCTGCAGACCGAAGGACTGCCTAAGGCCAGGTCAGCAGACAGACCTCGCTGCCTCTGGGCTCCTGGCTGAGGGACAGAGGGGACTGGAGGCTGCTGGGAGGAAAGGAAGGTTGAGTAAGGCAGGCGGTGAGGGGGCGAGGATGTGACGGGACGGGGGCGGGGGGGAGACAGAAAGAGACACGGGATATGAAATGGCAGGGAGCCATGATGGAGAGCCACATGGACAGGAAAGAGATGAACCCCAAAGACAGATGGCTCCCCCAGACGGCCAGGGACAACGTGAACAGGGCCCAGCTGGAGAGCTAGAGAGAGCAGGCGGCCCGGGGGGGGGGGAACCTTTGATGACAGTGAGGGGGACAGAAAGGAGGAGATGGAAAGAGACACCCGAGGTCAGACACACCAGGGCCACCCCTGCCTTACCCTACCATCCCAGCTGGCCAGGCTACATGGAGGCGGGAGGCTGAAGTGATGAGACCCATGGGATTCCTCCGCCAGCCAGGGAACCTGTCTGTGTAGACAGGCTAGGCCACTCCATGTATGCACTCACAGACTCTCCACGGTTTCCCGTCTTCCCCAACCCAGATCCTTATCCGCTTCTCACCACTGGATCCTATCTACTGCATGAGTTGAATGGTGGCTCCCAAACTATGTTTTCCCCTGGAATCTGAAACTGGCAATGTCTGAAGCCGGTCAGCCATGCAGACGGTATAAGGAACAGACACAGATCATTCTGGATCCGGGGGGAGGGAACACTAGAACACTTACCCCTAACGGCACCCTCAGAAGGTGACAGCCATGAGGGACCCACTCCCCAGACTATGAAAGAGTTGCTGGGAACACTCAACTTTTCTGTCCCTCCCGTCCCTTCTGTCATATGAGGATGCCCAGAGGCACCATCATGAGGGACAGGTCCTCTCCAGACCTGGGAGCCTCTAATTCGTTGACCTTCTGTTTCCAGTCACCGGGAATAAATGATATCATCTATCAGTTCCTTGGTCTAGTGCCTTGCTGTGACAGCCCCAAGGTACAGTCATCAGAGAGGCCGTAAATTCACCGCCATGATATGAACCTAAAGGGAAAAGCTAGGCCAAGCCAGACAGACTGTGGTGGGAGCATGGCTACAGTCAAGTCAAGCCGCAGCCTCTAGGTGGCAGGCACAGCATGGACTCTCCCCCACACTGTCTGGAGGAGGGCATCCTGGTGCCACCTAAAGTCTAACTCTGGCCTCTCAAGCTATAGGAGCAGACTTACTGAGCCACACGTGTGTGGTGACCCTGGGGACCCCAGCTAACCTCTTCCCTTCATCGGGTGCTTTCTGCCTGGCTGGCTCCACTCATACTGAAGTCTAGCGGGCCTAGCCACTCTGCCCTGCAGCCTGCAGCCCAGACTCATGGCAGACCCAGTCACAAAGTCCTGGGCTCCTGGTGGAGATAATCAGGCATCCCTCGCAACAGACTAGCTCCCTTTGGCTCCTCCTTAGGCCCCTTCCTGGCCACTGTAGGTCTGAAGCAGTCCACAGACATGATTCTTAACTCGAAAACTCACCTAATGCCTCCGGAGCAGTGGTTCTCAACCTTCCTGATGCCGCGACCCTTTAACACAGTTCCGCACACTGGCTGACCCTGGCCATTAGATTATTTCATTGCTATTTCATAATTTTGCTACTGCTATGAATGGTAATGTAAGTATCTGATATGCAGGATATCTGATATATGACCCCTGTGAAAGGGTCATTCGACCCCTGCACTGGCTGGTTTGTGTGTCAACGTGACAAAAGCTAAAGTCATCAGAGGAAGGAGCATCAGTTGAGGAAACGCCTCAGTGAGATCCAGCTGTAAACAGGCATTTTCTCATTTAGTGATCACCATGGTGGGCGGTCTCATCACTTAGGCTGGCGGTCCTGGGTGCTATAAGGAAGCAGGCTGAGCAAGCCAATGGGAGCAAGCCAGTAAGTAGCATCCTTCCTGCTGTTTGGGTTCCTGTCCTGACTTCCTTTGGTAATGAACAGTAATATATAAATATAAGCTGAATAAACCCTGTCCTCCCCAACAGGCTTATTGGTCATGGTGTTCTGCTGCAGCAATAGAACCCTAAGACAACTCCCAAAGGGATCGAGACCCACAGGTTGAGAACTTCTGCTCTACGGGATCAACACTCAGATTCCCAAAGATGAGCACGGGTCACCTCTGTACCCCATTTTCTTTGGGTGCTGTTTTACATCAGGCCAAGGCTTGTGCATCTATGACCTACGTTTAAGTATCAGCAGACATGGAAACCACATGACAGGCTTACAGCTTCCTTAAAACGAGGCTGCCAGGACCCACAGGTCACACTCTTGTGCAGGGACAGGGCAGGAGCTGCCTAGGGACTGACTCAGATGGCAAGCCTTCCACTCCCTGCAGCCCAGACACCTGGATGTGGACCCAGGAATCACCAACTCATCAGTCCCCGCAGGGTCCTACTGCACGCTGTCCCCTACTGTGTGCACGATCCTGCACTAGAAACAGGCCTGCAATGTGACCCACCTCGCGTCAAGGGTGTGGTGTCTGCAAAATGTGTCTCAAGTCAGCAATATTATTTCCAAACCCACAAGGCTCTCATTGTGGGCTGGCCAGAGCGCCCTCGCTCCCAATACACATTCCTTTCAGAAATAAAAACATATCCCCCCCCCCCTTTTCAATAGAAAGGCGTCATTGTGAAAATAAATGTGGCCAGTACCACCAGCACAGAGGGCCGCAGAGCAGCGTCTTGACCCCAGTGCAGCCCTGATGCCAGGCTCAAGCACCGGAAACTGCCAAGGTTAAGAGGAAGCTGCAGAATGGCACATGTGCCGGTTAGTGAGCTCCGTGGGTAGAAAGTCAACAGGGTCAAGAAAAAGCCTGGTCTGAGAGGCTGAGAACAAAGTAGACAGGAAAAAAAAAAACAGTAACTTGGGCCTGGAAAAGACACTTGATGCAAAACATGGGGACCTGGGCTCCATCCCAGGGAAGGAGAGAACTGACCACAAGTGATCCTCACAACACACACACACACACACACACACACACACACACACACACACACACAAATAAATGAATGTTAAAAAACAAAAACAAAAAACCCACAGTGTATTGGTTAGAGCATCTCCACTCTGCCCTCTGGTGGACATTCCTGGTTAAGGGTAATCTCATCAGAAGGCTGAGGAGGAACAGAAAACTCAGTCAGAAAGGGCTGCCAACACCAGGGTAAAACCTGATCCTGCAGGGCACAGAGCCCTTCCAATAGGTCTGAGCTCCAGCTGGGGCACACACACGCCCACAGTCTTGGCTCTGTCTAAATCACCTCACTTCCCCTTGCCCCAATTTCCCCAAGCATCAGTCCTACTAGAAGCTTGTGAGGTCTCAGCATCACGGTGTGTGAGTTCAAGCCTTCCTGCCGTGGCTGGGCCTGGCCTCCCACCAGCTCTTGATGCACAGACTTGAGGGACGGAGCTGCAAAGCTAGATTCAGGAACCCTGGGTGGTCAGGGTGACTCCGGGGGTCGAGCAATAATGAGCTGAAATCTGTTTTCAGAAATCTGCCCACCCACCACATCCAACACCCTACACACTTTGTTCCACCAAGGGCCTCAGCTGTGGCAATCCATGCTGGCCATTCTCCTGACCCTAGTAGGAGTGGCCTCCTTTCCCACTGCTCCTGGTTCCTTCAACTTGCCCGTTAAGACTGGGCATAAGTCATAGTGCCCTGACAACCAAGTCATGGAAGGACTCAAGCAGTCTCCATCCATGAAGTGGGCAACCTGTGTCTGTTCCCTCTTCGGCTCTTGATCCAGGCCCGAAACTATGTACGGGGCCTGGGTCCCAGAGGCAGGCCGTTCCAATTTAAAGGGAGGAAGAGGTAACAAACAGATGAGAAACCTGCAGCCACATAAAGATTAAGTGTGGATGGCGCGAGGTGTTGTGGAGCTATTAGAACCATGAACTGGCATTTGCTTTGAAAAATATCTCCCAAGTACTCATGAGCTTGAACACACCTGGTCCACCCCGGTGCTAGTGAGCTTCAATACCTGACCCACCCCGTGCTAGTGAGCTTCAACACCTGACCCACCCCGTGCTAGTGACCTTCAATACCTGACCCACCCCGTGCTAGTGACCTTCAACACCTGGTCCCCCCAGGTGCTCATGAGCTTCAACACCTGGTCCCCCCAGGTGCTCGTGAGCTGGAACATCTAGTCGCCCCAGGTACTCATGAACTTGGATACTTGGTCCTCAGATGATGGCGCTGTTTTACAAGGCTGTGAACCTTTGGGATGTGGGTTGAGCTGGCCAGCAGGCCCTGAGGGTGACACCTGCCTCTAGCTCCAATATAGTTCTACTTCCTGTCTAAGGCTATGAAGTAAAAAGCCCTGGCCAGGGGCTCCCACTGCATGGGTGGAGCATGTCATACCACCAAGTCTTCCTCCCATAAGGCTCGAGCCAGAATAGACCTTCCAGCCTACAGTTGTTGCTGCTATGCATTTTACTCAACAACAAGTCATTAATAATACAAATGGGCTGATAAAAATTGTAGGGATGCCGATGAGAACCCTAGTGTGGAAAATATCCATGAATCCATCAGTCTACAAACGGCTGAATAAATGGGACGTTTGTGGAACAGAATATTATTCAGCCATAGAAATGAATAAGGTACTTGCTCATGATAGTGCATGCGTGAAACTCGAAGCCATCCCAGGTGGGGGAAGCCAGTCTCAAGAGTCCCTGCTAGGCCATCCCATCTGTGTGGGCTCTGGAGTGCAGGCAGATATGCCCAGAGAGCAGACTCCTGAGGGGAGGGAAGAGGGAGCAGCTGCTGGTGGGTGTGGGTTTCCTGAGGGGAAGGTGACAGTTTCTACACTGCATTGTTGTGATACTTTAGAACTCTGAGCAGTCAAAGTTACTAAAGTTTAGAGGGTGCCTTTAATCCCAGCACTCAGGAGGTAGAGGTAAGGGGATCTCTGAGTTCAAGGCCAGCCTGGTCTACAGAGTGAGTTCCAGGACAGCCAAGGTCATACAGAGAAACCCTGTGTCAAAACAAACAAATATAAAACTGTTGAAGTTTAAACAGACCAACTGTACAGTTATTTTTAAAAGTGACAGCCAGGTCTGACTCAGGTCTGTAATCCCATCTGCTCAAGAGACTGAAGCAGGAGGATGGACAGATGAAGACATGCCTAGGTTACTAAGTGAGTTCAAGATTATCCTCAGCTGTAAAACCTTGTCTCAAACTGAAAAGCTGGGGCTAGTGGCTGCTCAGCGGGTAAAGAGCTTGCTGTGTAGGTGTGAGGATCCAAGTATGTATCCCCAGCACCTGTGAAAACCATATGTGGGGGCCTGTAACCCAAGTAAAGTCGGGGGTCAGACACAGGAGGGCTCATCCTGCCACAGATGTTCTGATGTCCCAGCTGAGACTATGGGCATCAGGAGGCTGAAAAGTTTCTCATGAGATCTCAATGCACACAAGGCTCAGATGCCCCTGTCCTGGAGAAGAGCCCAGTCCCATGTCCAGAAAGACAGAATAGATAAAAAGAATGTGATGGGCTGAGACATATATATAAGAAACCCAGGCAAGGACTCTTGAAGTGCTTCTGAGATTTGGAGAATCATAAGGAGAGTCTCCAAGACGCCATTTGGGGCACGTTCGTTCATAGGTGCATTGAGTTGTGTGTATGTGTGTGTGTATCTGTATGTATCTCATCACATATGCTGCTGAAACAGGGTTTGCAAACATGTGGCACTCTGATCTCTGCCTTCCCTGATCCATGAAGACATTACTAATGGATTATAGCATCATCTCCCCTGGGCCAGTAAGTATGGCCCCAAAGTCCTTAGGCATGGTCCAACAACTGGAATTGACTCTTGGCATAAAGCTGTTTTCCACCTTGTCTAAGCAGGAAACAGAAGCCAGAACTGGAATCTTCCACAACATTTTGAGTTCTTCAACTCAAGTGTTCCACCAAATACTGTCAGACAGTGTTCTGCGGTGTCTGAACGTTAAGAGAGCTGGGAGGGAGCACTGCAAGCCTATGAAGGGATGGGGACAGCTGGAAATCCATACACTGTAGTCGGGGAGGCACCAGGTACAGCCACTGAAGCCACGTCCTGCGCACAAGCAGCCCGACCCCCAGCCGTGCTACATCTCGGGTGTACAGTGAGCACCACCCACCTTGAGGCAACAAGTAGAATGCACGAAGATTAGGAACTGCCCCAGACTGTAACAGACCCAAATGCGTGTTCCCAACAGAGCAGAACACCTAACAGAACAGAGGGCAGGGACAAGTCCTCATTGTGGTCACCACAGGATGTATGTAGACCTGGCACTACCTGGGGCAGGATGGAGATGGGGTTCACGGCACAGAAATGCACTTGTGTCTGTTAGCAATGAGTGGGCCCACAGCCATACTATACACCTGCAGAGCAGCTAGGCCAGGACTAGACACTATCTAGAAGTCACCTGTCAATGGCAAGAAAGCAAGCCAGCGCCAGGTTGGACATTCTGGGCTAACCCACCATCAGTGAGGAATCTTGGACCCTGTGGGTCAAGAAGATGTAGGCGCTGGAGAAAAGGCTGAGTGGTTAAGGATGCTTATTATTCTTACAAAGGACTAGAGTTTGGGCCCCAGTACCCAAGTGAGGCAGTTCACAGTTGCATGTAACTCCAGTTCAAGGGGCTTTGGCGCCCTCTTTTGGCCCCTTAAGGCACTGCACTCATGTGCAAATACATCCCCCTCCACACACACACAATTTAAAAAATAAAAATGTTTTTTAAAAGAATGGGACATAGACTCCCTTGCATCCTGGGTCATCTGGTTCAGAGCACACACTCTGCCATCCTCCCGCTGGCTCTCACATGCAATCTGTCATGGAAGTTTCCAGGCAGGTTAGTGAGGAGGCTTTCCATGGGCATGTCTCTCTACAACAACCCTTCCTCCCACACATCATCAGCCCCACACTGATTAGGTGACAGCCCAGGCTGGTCATGTGACATCACCTGGGAACAGCACCCACAAGCCTGGACCTCCTCCCAACAGAGGCCATCGTGCCTGTAACCCCGGCTCTGCCCACCAGGGAGGTGTGCCCACGTGACAAGGTCCCCACCAGGGCAGCTTGTCAAGCAGAGCACGTGCACCCGGATTCCTGAGGGCAGGTGATCACTGGCTGGGTTCTGGGCCCCTGGGAACCCACAAACCCCTGTGGGCACTGCTGGTGCTGCTGAAACCTGAGGATCCCTGTCCCCTCCCTGGTGCAGAGGAGGAGCTACAAAGCCAGGCCTCACCCAGGCTTCACTGTTGCTCCTGGTGCAGCCACCTCCCTGCCTTGAGCCTCAGGCTTAGAATCTATAAGCGGGGGTCTCCCTGGTACCTTCGGATAGAGGAAGTCCTTTAGAAAAGAGCCAGGTCACATGTTGAGCAGGTATCATGGGGCAACGCTTGGGGTTAACCTCTAGTTTACACATTGCACACACATGCACACTCACACACACACAACTACTTTGTTTACCCAACTTGACTACAACTGGAATTTACTAAAATCCAAGCAACTGGTCACACCTGTGAAGGATTTTTCTTAATTAAATCATTCAAAGTGGGACGACCCAACTTTAAATCTGATCTTTGGGGTAGGAAGAGCCACCTTTGGGGCTGGAGAGATGGCTCAGTGGTTAAGAACACTAACTCTTCTTCCAGAAGTCCTGAGTTCAATTCCCAGAAACCACATGGTGGCTCACAGCCATCTATAATGATATCTGGTGCCCTCTTCTGGCCTGCAGGCACACATGGAAGGAATGTTGCATACATAATAAATAAATAAATCTTTAAAAAAATCCATCTTTAATCTGGGCCACACCTTTTGCTGAAGCCTGTCTTTATAGAGGACAAGGAAAAAGGAAGCTTGCTCTCTGCCTGAGTGCCCTCCTTTTTGCTGGCAAGTCCATTCCTTCACTGGCATTAGTGTCTACTTCTCTGGGATTCCAATGTGTGAAAGACCAGCAGAGACATCCAGCCTCATGGACTGAACAACTACTGGATTCTTGGACTTTCCACTGGCAGACAGCCATTGTTGGATGGACAAGGTGGACCACAGCCCATGAGCCATTCTAATAAATCCCATTACATATGTACGTCTGAGAGAGCGATTCTTTAAGTTCTGCTCCTCCAGAGGACCCTGACTAATACAGCCCTTATCCTGCCACCAAGGGTCACCCTCTCCACCAGCTCAATCACCATTGTTATCACCATCATAATCATCAAACTAAAGAAGTCCCAAGTGCTGTGGGACAATGGTCTGGTACCATGTAAAAATTTGTCACTTGTATTGGTTTAGTAAAACACTGATTGGCCAGTATCCAAGCAGGAAGTATAGGTGAGGCAACCAGACTAGGAGAATTCTGGGAAGAGGAAAGGCAGAGACACAGTCACAAATCAGATGCAGAGGAAGCAAGATGAGAATGCCTTACTGAGAAAAGGTACCAAGCCACATAGTTAAACATAGACAAGGATTATGGGTGAATTTAAGTCCTAAGAGCTGGTTGGTAATAAGCCTGAGCAATAAGCCAAACAGCTTATAATTAATATAAGCCTCATTGTGTTTATTTGGGACTGAACGACTGCAGGACCCAGCGGGACAGAAACTTCTGTCTATACCCAAGACCTTTGCTCCTGCCTGGCACCCTCCTCTGATCCTTCTACAGGCCCCACCCATAGTCACTTCCTCAAAGAGGCCCTTGCTGACCACCTGACAAGAAAGAGGCCCCGTACCCCTCTTCCCATCCCCGACCCTGGCTCCCTACACTGGTTTATTTTTTTCATGGTGTTTGGTAACATCCAGACGTCTCCTTTCTGAGCCTGGCCAGTGGTTACGTATTTGGTTCCCACAGTGTGCACACGCCAGAGAAGCAGCACACCGGCCTGGCCCACTATTTCCCTGAACAGTCTGGAAGACGAAGGCTTCCAAACACATTCCCAGTGGGTGGGGGAGGGGGATAATGACATTGCCATCATACCGAGTGTAACTACTTGTTCCTGGCCTAGAAATGAAAACAATTTGAAGACAGACGTTGACTCATCCCCTTTCATATTCTTGGAGGTCCACATAAATTAATAAATCAAGCAAGATATGAGGAGGGCAGTGATGGACGGGTAGGTGGATGGGCGAGTCAACGGATGGACGGAGAGATAAACTGGCAGGTGGGTGGATACAGGCACAGCTGCATGGGTGATCATTAGGGACACAAATGAACACAAAACACCCCAGCACACAACCTCTGACACGGCTGGCAGCACGCGTTCACTCCAGCAGACAAGCCCTGGTGTGGCTAGTTCAATCCAGAAAAGAACTGTGACCAGCTGCAGGCGAAGTGACTGTTTGTGGCTGTCCCTAGACCTCTGCACCCAGAGTGAAAAAGGGCGCAGCTGGTGCTGGTGGGTACTGACCTCACAAGCCAGGGTGTGCTCAACCCTGCTACCATTGGAGTCCCTCATGCCCCTATGCCCAGTGCACTGCCCGGCTCCCCCAGGCACAGTAGGCTCCTGACTGCCTGTACCTCCACTGCAGCCTGGCCTCCCCTCTTTGAACCCTGTTTCCCCAGAAGGCTGGACCTTAAAGCTAACTAAATCCATGACATTACCCAGCACCCCCTGTACGACAGATCCTAGGTAGGGTTTCTGGACTTGGAAGTCACACAGACTTGGTACACAGTGGACACATTTAAAAAAAATGAACATATAGGTAAATAAGCCAGGAAGAGCTGGTTTGTGTTTAGTCATGGGGAGGTTATTCTTAGACTTTCCCTAGGTTCGTGCCTGACTTATGACCTCACGGTCACAGGAGGGGCTGCTGGGTAACCTGTGCCTGAGGTCAGGGTCCACACTGAGTCACCATTCTCTATAATCTCTAGGAAACCATAGGCCATGGGCAGAAGGGTGGCCATACCTGTGGGAGGATACACCACAGGACCAGGAGAAGACATTTCCCCTTTCAGGACCCAGTTGAACTCCTAAGGCTGGGAACACTTTCCCTTCACAGTAAGACAGCTCGCAGGAGCAGACAACAGCCATGACAGCAACAAGCAGCTGTTCTGCAGCTGGCTGCGCCAGCACCGTGTGGGCAGAGCTACAGGGCAGCCGGTGGGTAGTCCCATGACTGGCAGCAGTGGGTGTGGTCACGCAGATTTGCTGACTCAATCAGCCCTGGGGGTCCCAGGCTGGCTTAGATATGATAGACAGGACAAAACAATCCACAGTCAACGTTGGCTGAGTCCCAGGACTCACATGTTCCCTTTCCTGGAGGGGCTACAGTGGGGAGCTGGCAGGAGCTGTGGGAAGGGGGAGCAGGATGAGGACTAACAGCCTGCCCAGCCCAGCCTGGGGGAGGAAGTGCCCAAGTCCCAGCCAGCACGTGTGGGCCCTGGTTATAGCTCTCCTCATGCTGTGTGGCCTAAGGCAGAAGGCTGAGCCCCTCTGAATCTTGCTTTTTTTTTTTTTTTAGAGCAGGAAGCGGTTTGTTTACCCAAAATGGCAGGGGAGGTGGGCAGCACTCAAGTAAGGATGGACAAAACCTGAGATAACAAGGGCTAGGGTGTAGTTCAGTTGGTAGAGTGTCACCTTGGCATCTACCAGGCTCTACCGCCCATCAACAGTGCAGGGGGCACACACCTGTAACCCAGAATTCAGAAGGCAGGAACAGGTGAAGAATGTTCAAGGTCATCTTTGGCTGCATAAAGAGTTTGAGGCCAGTCTGGGCTACATGAAATAAAAACCAAACTCCTAAAAGGATGAAGATATGTGACCCTGGATGAGCATGCAACAGCAGGAAGTTACGGACAAACAAGGACAGACTGACAGCTAACATTCATCGGACAGACTGACAGCCAACGTTCTTCAGGCAGACTAATAGCCAATGTTCACCAGGCTTCCCCGACCATCTCGGGCGAACTCACAGATGTCACCAATCCCCAGGCCTCATCTGAAACGCCATCCTAATCAAGCTGGGTCCTTATTGTGGGCCTCAGTTTCCCCATTTCTACAGAGTTGAACAGACACAAAGAAGGGGAGAAGGAAAGGGAGAGGAGGGGGGGAGGAAAAGAGGAGGAAAGGGGCCTCCTCAACCAAAGCATTAATGAGGAGTCCTCATTTGCTCTGAGACCAGACCAGCTCCATCCCACAGGAGAAACTAAGTCCCATGAGGCCACAGCTCTGTCCCACAGGAGAAACTGAGTCCCCAGAGGCCACAGCTCCGTCCCACAGGAGAAACTGAGTCCCCAGAGGCCACAGCTCCGTCCCACAGGAGAAACTGAGTCCCCAGAGGCCAAAGCTCCTTCCCACAGGAGAAACTGAGCCCCCAGAGGCTAAAGCTCCATTCCACAGGAGAAACTGAGTCCCCAGGGGCCACAGCAGCTGAAGCTGGTCTTTCCTTTCAGATGCTCCAAGTCTACCTGTCCATCCCAGGTTGTGGGAGGAGTCAGAAGGGTGTTGGACACCACTGCCTCCTTGAGGCTGCTTCTTAACATTGCAGGTATGAGACCAGAGAACCCAGTCCTGCAGGGCTGAGTCCTGGTCCTTCCTTCAGTCTGCAGTCTGCAGGAGAGGAAGTCCCACACTCCTCAAGCAGGGCACAGAGGCCTCAGAGCCAGAACAGAGGAGTCAAGGCAAACCATCCAGGACTCTAGGGACAAAGTCTTCTTGATGGCACAGAGGACAGAGGAGGAGCCTGCAGCAAGGAGGCCTCCTGCCGGCCAGAGACTGCAGACAGGTTCCAGGCCTTTTCTCCCCATAACCTTTGCCTTCACAGGTACACACAGAAGTTTACACTGGATCAGATAAGGGAGGTGGTGCCACCAGAGAGGGACTAGAGACAAGGGTATCCGAGTAAGGGAACCTTCAGAGATGGCCAAGTGTCACATGCCTGTAAGGCTGCCACTGGCATCTAGGTACGAGGGCCACTCCCAGGGCCACTCAGCAGACGACCGTCCCCCCGGCCACACACCCTGTTACTCCACCCCTACAATAACAGCAAATATGCCCATTTTACAGCTGAGGAAACAAAATCTCTGAGAAGGGAAGTCTCTCTAGACCACGGACATGGGAAGGTATGGGAGGCAGAACTCGAGCCACGCTGGTCAACAGCTACCCTGGGCCATGCCTTCAGGGCACCATTCGAACAAGGAGAGAACTCGATCCATTACAGACTGCATAGAAATCAACCAAATCACCAGAGGATCCTGGGTCACGGCTTCAAAGGTCAGAGGTTTCCCAAGAAACACGGTCCTTTTCCCAGGTCCTTCTTAAGCCAGCATAAAAGTCGAGAGAGGAAGAGTAGGCCAAAGAGACACAGCCAACAACCTGCAGCCAGGCAGTGTGGCGGCGTGTCTGCTGGGTGCTCAGAACCATGCCAAGCCTCTCCTGTGTCACCTCCTCAGTGCCCACACAGCCACATCTCTCCCCACTGTGTGGACAGGGACAGGTGATCGTGGGCCCCACAAGTCTGGAGCTGGCTTTCTACAGCCTCCTAATGGCCCTCATGGGTGCATTTTCTCTGGCCTGGCTCCCTCCAGATTCAACTCCCATCTCAAATCAGCACCGACACAGGAATCGCTAGCCCAGTTGTCCCTGCCGAGAAAATCAAAGGGTGCAGACACTAAACTCTCAAAATCTCAAGGCTGTTGAAAAGACACAGTGCTACAGATCGAACCCAAGACTTTTTATCAGCCTCCGTGGCCAGCTGCAGAGCCCCGCCTAGTGCCAAAAACCCAAAAGCAGCGAGGGTTTCCCCAGCACAGAGGGTCTGGCAACCCAGTCCCCAGCTGGTCACCCATTTGCCAGGCATCTGTCAACCTGAACCCTCCACACACATTCCCAGACCCTTCCAACACAGACCACGCCTGTGAGTCCCTCTCCAGCGGTACGACTGTCACTCACCACAAAGGGTCCACTCTTCTTGTCCTTGCAAAAGCTGTGACTTCGCCTGGGGACAGAGGCAACGGGGGACACTTGCCGGACAGGCTTCTGGCCGTCCTGCTCCAGGTTCTGCGAAGGCACCTGAGATAGAGAACACAAGCAAAGAATCTTAGTGGGAACCCCTGTTTACAGGACAGGTGTGTCACAGCATCAGAACCCCCCACTGTCATGGTCATGGATAACATCTGGATGGCAGGTCTTGGGCCCAAGAGGCCCAGTTTCACAGCTGCATGACCTCAAGTAATTCCTTAACCTCTCTGACCTCAACCATGTGGGAACAAACAATATTAACAGCTTCAAGGGGAAACAGAAATTAGACGCCTGTTCAGAACGTGCACAACATGGTCCAGCCACCAGGGGGCAGGCATGCCTGGCTCATGTGCCCGACCCACTGGGCCTCCAGTTTGCGAGCCTGTCACTGCCCATGGTGATCCTGTGGTCCTATTTTGAACATCTTCGTGGAGGGCATGTAGTCTGAATTCCTCTCAGCTACACACTGGGGAACCCATCACAGCCTAGCACACCCAGGAGTTCAGAAAGTGCTACCTGCCCCACTCTACACAGGTAAGTCAGCAGGCCCAGAGAGGGCAGGCTGTTAATGACACACAGCATCGGGAAGGGCAAGGCTAGCCCCTTTCCACCCATCCTTATTCTTGACTCCCTAGACCTCTTTTGGCCTGCCGTCTCTTCTGGCTACTTGCTCACATTCCTTGAACACCCTAACCCTGCACTGGGCCTTCTCTTCTGCTTCTGTGTCCTTTCTGCTGGGCTCATTTCCATGTCCCGGTGGCATTAAATAAATCCCACCCACATGTCAGTCTGGCCTGTTGGTGCTGGGTGGCATTAAATAAATCCCACCCACATGTCAGTCCGGCCTGTTGGTGCTGGGACCGAAGGCCAATCTAGACTATGGTGTCAGAACCTCAACACCCAATGAAAAGTACAAAATGTTCTGAACTGAGATGAGGAACGGCAAAGAGTTTCCAGGCTGATACTTTTTTATCTTCAAACAGACCCTTCGTCCTGAAGCTGAAGGGCTCCTGAGGCAGCATGGGGCATGAATGCAGCTTACTGAAGGATGCTCTGGGGTAGATTACACACCAGACTCTTGCCATGGTAAAAATTAATTTACCATAAAATCAAGTAAATTCCTGTACACCAAACAAACAGAAAGAAAACAAAACCCAAACAAACCAAACTTCACACCCTGGACCAAAACTAGGGCAAAAGAGAACAAGATCTTAATGGAGAAGCTGAAAGTAGAAAACAGAAAAGAGAACAAGCCTCACATTAGCCAGTGGCTTCCAAGACACGGCACAAAAACACAAGTAACAAGGACTTGGTCAACCCAAAAACACGTGTGCCTAAAGAACACCATGACAACAGTGAAGAATCCACCTACAGACAGGAAGAGAGCCCACAAGTCAGTCTTCTTAGTCCCACAACATACAAAGAGCAATGGCAATTCAACAACAAGGAAACAAGTCAATGGAAAATAAAGCAGGATCCAAACAGTAATTACTCCAAAGAATTATACCAACAGCCAAGTGAGCAACAGAATGACCCCAGGCTAAGAAGAGTCATCAGGAGCCAGGAGCCGAGGAGAGCCATGGCTACCAAGTCCTCGGCTTCCCCAGAGGACAGGCAGATGAGGGTGTCTTATAAAAAGCAGGACTTCCTGGGGTGACAAGGACTGTGTCTGAAAGAACAATGATGAAACACACCCTCCCCCAAGGCTGCCCTGGGTCCCCAGGACAAGCCCACCTGAGCTGGGCATCTGTACCATAGCTCCCACCTCCTCCTCAGGTCCTGGATGGCCCAGGTCTGTCTGGTCATTCAGATGGCCTTTCCAGACTGTTCCCCACCATCCCAGCATTACCTTCTGCCTGCCAGGACCAGCCAGTCTCCAGGGACCTCACCTGCTCACTGGCTTCAGGTTGTTGGTACCTGCGCAGTCACTAAAATGTTCTACAGGACCAAAGCAATCATGCAAGCTTGGACATGGCCAGGACAGCAGAGAAACTAGACTTGAATCTAATTTAAACTAAATAACACCCAGATAGTATCCGCCATGCCACCTGAGAGGCAAGCAGCTTCAAATATGGCTTCTTCTATTCCTCTCCTGTCACCCTCCTGCCTCAGCTACCAGAATGGTGGTACAATAGGCATGCCTCACCATGCCTGGTTAAAACATTCCTTTTTTATAACTGAATACTATTCCACTATGGGGCGATACCACATTTTATCTTCCCAAGGACCTTTTTCTGAGACGGGGTCATACACAGCCCAGGCGGAACTGGAACATGATCCAGGCCCGTGTCACCATGCCTGACATTTGCTCCCTGAACAAAGAGGACGTGAACAGTGTGCACAGAGGCCCAAGCTCTAAAAGGGACTATATGGTTTTGTAACGTGCATTTATTATTACTGAGCGTGTATGATATGAGAGGGTGGGGGCAAGTGTGCCGTGGGCGTGTGTGGGGTCAGGAGTCCATCCTCTCCCTCCACCTTTCCAAGGGTCGCAAGGATCGACTCCAGGTCCTCGGGCTCGTAAGGAAGCACCCTTACCCTCTGAGTCACCTCACCAGCCCCTTCCTGTTCTATGTCCAGAGCAGAACTCTGTACAGTCAGCTCTTGCCTTCCATTAAAGGAAATTGAACTTGGGCCTTCAAGGTTGCCCACGCCGGATTGGATTTTAAAAGCTGTGAGGTCAGCAGAGCTCTCAACCCCACACCTCGGGGAGCTTCAAACCAAGTCAACTCCACCCCAGAGACTTCAGCCTAACTGTTCTGGGATGGGCCAGGCCTGGGCGCCATGCCAGAGTCTCCCCAAGTGCCACTCTCTCCCACAGGAAGGGATGAAGGCACCAGACTAAACTTCCACATCCCTGTGGTCTCTGAAAGCAATCACAAACAACGGGGGATCATAAAAGAACCCAAGCCATTCTTGGGAGCTGAGAGAAAAGATGTGGCTGCGGAGGGGTCAGCCTTCACCTCTTTAAAGCACACTTGTGAGCCAAATTAAACCATTCAAGTAAATGAAATACTATCACCTGGCCTGGGACAGAATTTTCATAAATGTTTGCTAAGTAAAAAAGAGAGCTGGGCCTGGAGGTAATCTCAGCTACCAGAGGGGAAGAGAGGGGAGGGAGACTGGAGGGAGGGGACAGGAGGGGAGGGGAGCAGAGGCCAATAACCTCAGCTACTGGAAGGTGGGGATGGGGGAGAGGAAAAAGGAAGGGAGGGGAGGGAGGGAAAGGGGAGGGGAGGAGGAGGGAAAGGGAAGGGAGAAGAGAGAAGGAAAGGGGAGGAGAGGAGAGAGAAGGCCAGTAACCTCAGCTACTGGAGGGGAGGGGAGAGGAGAAGAAAGGAGGGAAGGGAGGGGAGGGAAGGAGAAAGAAGGGAGGGACGGGGAGGAAAGAGAAGGATCCTGAGGCAGGAGCATTGCAAAGACTTGCTAGCAAAAGAATGAGTAAAGGCCAGCCTAAGAACAGAATCACCCTGTGTCAAAATAAAAAAGAAAATAACTCTCACTGGTAGCTGCTCACCCAGCACACAGGATGCCCCAGAGACCCTGGGTTCGATCCCCAGCACCAGCATTGTCAGTAGCTGGACTGCACGTGAAGATTCTCCACAGTGCAGAGCGGCCAGAGTGCAGGCGCCAGGGAGGAAGCCCAGATCCAGCCCATGATGAACCACTTCAGTCACTGCGAAGGGTGGCTGTGTATGTGACGGCACTCTTTGCTCTGAGCGCTGGTTCTCAACCCTTGGGCTTGTGCCTACAGTAAAACATCTTAACTAACAACCCCCAGAGTGTAGGAGTACCCTGGAATGCTGCCACGTTTCACACTAACTATATGCCCCATGTCCCCTGGCTCTAGAGCAGGGTCAAAGGTGACCTGGCTCACTCTGCATGGACTGCCCCGCTCCATGGAGGATTCAAACGGCAGCTCTGAGTTCTGCCTAAATGACAGTAATAACCCATCCCCAGAGTGACAACAAAATGTCCCCAGAGGGCTGGGGATGTAGGCTCACTTGCCACAGCCATGGCCAAGGGTGTCTAAGGAGTATGGCTCACAGGCTGGGAGAGGCCACCCTGTTCCATCCAGCTGGACCTGAGCTTCTGATTCTCCTGCCTCCTGAGTAGCTGGGGTTTGGGGTCTGCACCACAAGGCCTGGAAGGCAAGCATTCTGTGAGGGGCCTCACTTCCTGCGCCCCCACATTCCCTAGATGGTTGAAATTCACCTAAGCACCCAACAGAAATGCACCACGACTGTGTATGTGTAGTGTGTGTGTGTGGGCGGGGGGTGTTTGGTGTGTGTTATGTGTGTGTACACAACCATGGAACATTTCTAGCTTCTAAAATATACAGTACCGTCCCAGGCTGCAGAAATCCTCACCAGCTGCAGGGAGGAAGGCTTCCCGCTCCCTCTGCCCCGGGAGGTCTGCAGAGTTTAGAGCCCTGAGCTGAGGTCTCTGGCTTTTCATTTTCACTCATTTGCTTGTTTTTGTTCTTTAAGATCAAGAAGCAGAGAGACTCAAGGAAGCACAGATAGGGGTCAGGAGGGTCAGGCCTTGAAGGACAGCCTGTGCTACAGGAGACCCTGACCCCAAAGTCAACCAAACAAAGGCCTTCCTGCAGGAGAGAAGCAGGAAGGGAGAAACAGGAAGCTGGTCTCTCCATCCCTCAGCCTTGAGAAAGCTGATCCCTGACAACCAGCCCTCCTGGGGCCTGGGCACTCAGGGCCCCTCTGCAGCCCTGGCTCTCCTTGCCAACTGCCAGCGGGACCTGAGGTGCTGGAGGGCTGAGCAAGTGTCACCTTCCACAGCTCGGGAGAGCCCCTCACAGGAGCACGCAGCCTGCTGCCGCCTTCAGCTCCCCACAGCAGGGCTTCAAGGCTGGGAGCTGCCATCATTCCTGAGCGGTGTGGGCACAGGAGGCACCGGACGCACGGAGAAAGTCCATGGCAAGTATGGAAGGCTCTGCATGTGGCACTTAGCAAGCCTGAGCTCCCAGAAGAACCGCAGTTTTGAAGCCTCATCCCCCTCGACACTCCTCGCAGTCCCCTTTGCACAGGCTAGCCCCCTGGTTCCTCTCCCACAGGCTTGGGGATGAGAAACTGTTTGTCGCAATCCTGGGTTGTGCTCTACTTTAAAGACACTGTGACCTGAAACTGCAGGATAATGCGGAAGGGAAGAAGCCAGCCCGGGGCTGGGGATTCACAGCCACTGGAACTGTGGGAAATGAGTCTCTTCTCCAGAAGTGTCCAGCCTGTGACATTTTGTTACAGCAGAAAACACCGCCCAGGCTAGGCTGTTGCCTCCCGCTGAATCACAAGACAATGGCTGTGAGGGACTACTCCAGCTTCCAGGCTGGAGTAGTCCCAGTTGCCCCTGCTGTGGCCATCCCAGCACACCCCTCCCTGCTCACCCATCAGTGTCTCCTCAGGGACCGACTGAACTCAATGCCTCCTCCAGGATGCCTTCCTGGGCCACTCCTCCAGCACTTCATTGAGCATCATGTAACTTCCAGGTCCCCATCACTCAGCCAAGGCAAAAAAATCTCTCCAAGGGCTGTGCCGGGCTTCAGGCTTCCTCCCCACCGTGACCACAGTGGCCAACATCTCATAGGCATCTGGCCAGGTCTGGGCTCAAGCACCTTTGCCTTTTGCTGTGTGACCTGTAATAGCTTTCTTAGTCTCTCTGAGCCCTGTTTTTTGAGTTTTACTGCCTATTTCACACCTGTAGCAGACCTTGTCAGCTCCCTAATACTCAGGACAGATACACGAACTGGTGCAGAGCTGTCCTACCGTGTGCAGACAGCCTTGCTGTCCAATCAGAATGGCAGAGTCTCACATTCACAGACACAGGCTTAGAGGACAATGGGAGGAAGTAGAAAATCCATACTTTGGGCCCTCTGACCCTTGACCCCATCAACTCACTCGTGTTATGAGTTTCCCAGAGGTCCTCAGGACACCAAGTTTTATTGGTGCACACACTGATATCAAATTCCTTGCCACCTTCCCAGTTCTCAGCCAGTCCCAGCCAGTCCCTCTGGTCACCACCTTAGCAGGCTTCTGCCTCTGGGGGGACCCAGAGTTGGGGTAAGCCAGCTTGTAAAACCCAGTAGGCCTCTTACAATCATTCACACGCCAAAGATCTTTCTGGAAGCTCACGTACTTGCTGCTGGCTCTGGGAAAGACGATAAGGAAGCTGGTACAGAGCAGGCACTCTACGATGCTCACGTAAAATGTTCGCTCTCATCCCCATCCCAGGTCGAGTGCTGAACCCACAATCCACAGCCAAGCAGACAGAGCAAGGGACTAACTTGGCTGGGAGGGTTTTCTAACAAACCATCTTGTGACAGAGGAAAATCCACCTGAAAAATGTGGATTTCTCTGAGCAAATGATGTCACTTTCTCAAGGCACAAATTGGTCAGGGCTGGGGCTAAGTACTAGCTTCACATGCCCTACCCAGCAAAAGAAGGGAAGTGGGGAGAGGAGAGAGAGAAGGAGGAAGCACAAACTTCGTGGAGTCTGGAAGGGTCTGCACACCTACCTGGATGCTCTGCTCCCACAGCCTCTGCCACTCCCCAGAGTGCCTAGGCCTCCTCCACTCAGTCACATACCCAAGGCTGAGCCTGACACCCGCGCTACAGACATTTAAACATCAGCCAGAATTAAAATGACAAGAAAAAAGCACCTGTGTACTAACCTTAGGACCATCTGGCTTCCTTGCCTCCTTCTGGCAGGGTCCCGTTGTGGCCTTGGGTGTCTCCGCAGGGAGGCTCAGCTTCCCTCTCCGCTGCCTGGCGTCCTGCATGACTGACAGGCCTTCCCGGATCCTGGCTGGTGGGCCCTTCTCTGAGCAGGCCCTCTTGATGTCCAGTGGTGACACTGGTGACATATAGTCACGTGGGGGGGTTCCCCACTGCACTCCATCGCCCTCCACTCCCTGACTAGTGGACTTCTTTGGCGTCGCTTTCTTTTGATCAGAGGGAGGGGTCCTGGGGGAGATTCCGTCCTCCCTGTCTGGCTCCTGGGACTTGGCTGGGCCTTGCCTGTTCTTTGCCTCCTGGTGCTCACTGGGGGAGGGCTTGCTTTCCAACTCAGAAATGCCTGGGGATTTTTTCCTGGAACCAGCAGGGACAGGGGAGACTGAGGAACAGTTTTCCACAGAAGCTGAGTGTGGTGGTGCCCACAGTGGCAGGCTAGACTTGGTGGTCATGGCTGCCCCGAGGGGCTCTGCTGGCTGCTTGCTCGGGCCAGGGGACTGGGGAGTTTTCACAGAGGTCCCCGCTTGTTTTCCAACACTGTCTGACCAGGAAACTTCATTCAGGCTCCTCCGTCCCCATTCCACCTTGGGCCAACCTGATCTCTCCTGAGGGGAGCCACTGGGCTCTGCTGGAGGACCGCCCCTCTGCTCCTGAGTCTCGCTGGGGTTTCTGTTTGATTGCTCTTTATACTCGGCCATCAGAGCATCAATGTCGAGGACGCCAGACCTGTAGCCATCTCTCACCTTCCCTGGGAATGTCTCGCTGATCACCTCTGTCCTCCTTCTGACCAGGAGACTTTTGGGGCGCCTCAGGACCGGGGAGGTCTGTGGGGCACCCACGCCTGAAGATACTCTGGTCCTGCTGCCTTTCTCAGTTCCATCCTCTGACCCCCGATGAATCCCCAGAGCATCCACATCAATAACTCTGTCCCTGGAAGGATCCAGAATCCTGTCCCCAGCAGAGGATGGCTGCTCTGTGGCCTTCGGGTGTTTTGGAAGGCCCTTTCCTTCTTCGTGTTCTCTGCCCTTGGCCCAGCCCTTACTGCTGGTAGGAGCCCGTGGCTCTTTGTGGCTAGGAGAAGCCAAAGTAGACAGAAAAGAGCGAGGCGACAGAGGAGGAGGGGGAGTCGTTCTTCTAGGAGGTTCTGACACATTTTCAGGCCCTGGTTTAACAACACTCTTGGCCTTTTGAATATCGGGAATCTGGTAAGTCACTGCAAAGAAAGTTGCACTGGGTTCAGCAGACAGCCCTGGCTTCTCCACTGGGCAAGTCCTACTTTGTGAGGCACCTGGCGTCAGTTCTTGACTTTGTGCCTGGTGGTGGGACAATGGAGGTCTCTTTAAGGCACAGGTTGAGGAGGTCACATCATCTGCAGGTCTCTGCTGCCTTTTGGAAGTGTTCTCCGGCGTGAGGAAGCTGAATGCATCAAATTTCACATCGTGTGGCAGAGTCCGCCGCCTCCACCTGTCCATCCTTGGCTCCGAAGGGTTGGATCTTCGCATTATGACTTCATGCTGGAATGCCTGGGCCAGCCTTGGGTTATCCTCACTGGCAACTTCAAGGGGACCTTTCTGCAGAGACAATGAGTTCAGCCTTGCCTGTACTAGGGAGTCACAGGGTTCAATGGTGGCCCTGGATGGAGGACTTGAAGAGCCATCAGAGGATGGACCCATTTTGGGTCCATTGAGATCTCTGCCGCCCACAGAGGTGCTGTGCCAGCTTGTCACTGCCCCTCCTGTCCATTTAGAGGGTGGGAAACTACCCCCAAATCCATCCTGTGGCTGCTGACAGTCAAGCTTTGATCCACTGGCCTCTTGACCCCGAGCTTCCCATAAAGAACTTGCCCTTTGGACAGCACCCCCATGGACCTGCAGAGCACATCCCAGGTGAGTAGGGCTGACCTCCTGGGATAGCTGCCGACCCTGCAGTGAGAGTCGGTACCTGCCACTGCGTAGCGTCACGGCCTTCTCCTCAGGCACCCTGGAGACTGCTTCACTGTGTGCTCGCTCCCCTGCTGCATGCACAATGTCATACTTGGGCTGGATCCTCTGGGACACAGGGGAACTCTCTTGATGTGTCAGAACAGTGTTACTGCTGTGCCCTTCTCCCATGCCCTGTGTCTCAGGGACAGATGTGGGATACCGTATTGGCTCCACATCCACAAGGACAGCTTGTCCCAGCATCCCTGGGTCAGCATGGTTGGACCACCTAGAGCTGTCTCTCTTGCTCATTACTCCAGGAGGGTCCTTCCCTAGCCAATAGCCTTTCTCAGACCTGGGTTTGGGATCTGGGATGTCAGCCACATCATGAGGAGATGTAGGTGAGAGACAATGGCCTGCCTGGTCAACCACTGTGTGTCTCTCCACATGATGCTCAAACATCGTGGCCCACACCTTCTGGAAGCTTCCGTCATCTTCTGGACTGACTTCAGAAGGGCCTGGGTCTCCTGGTGAGTATTTACGCTGAAACTTGTCAGGGTCCTGGCCAGAAGCATCCTTGGGTTCAGTCTGCCTAGACTTCTGGAGAACCCCAGACTTCCAAGAACTTTTTGTGGTGGGAGTTCCATCCAAACCATGTCCTTCCTTAGGCTGAAAAATGACAAAAAACAACATTAGAATTTGAAATGGACAGGAACTGGGGAGGCAAATGAAGTGGCTGCCCTGTTAAAGCAGCAAACTGTCTCTCAGATGGCTCGACCTGGAAAGCACCTGCCACCGGGCCTGGTGACCTGAGTTCTACCCCTAGAACTGAAGTTGGAGGGTGGCATCTGACCACATGCCGTGGCACACGTATCCCCCTCCACACAGTAATAAAAAAAAGTTAAACTGTTTAATTAATGAAGAAAAAACAGCAAGACACTATAAAATGTGTGTTGTGAGAACACCTTCATGTGTGTCCATATACACGGAGACCAAAGGTCAACAACAATGTCTTCTTCTGCTGTCCACCTTATTTAACAAGGTCTCTCACTGAACCTGGAGCTCACCGATTCAGCTAGGCTGTTTGGCTAAGCAGACCCAGGGAACTCTCTGTCTCCACAGCCTCAGTTCTGGAATTGTGGGTGTACCACTGTACTTGGCTTTTTCATGGGGGTGGGATTCGAACTCAGGTCCCCAGGCTCACACAGCAAACACTATATCCATCAAGTCAAACCCTACCCTAAAATACTAAAGGCTGAAGAGCATAGACAATATAGACAAACAGGCTTCTCAGACTTTGCAGGGACAATGCTGACAGCTTACTGCGGTTGACTGATGTGGGAGATAAGGTTTTGCTAAGAATTACCACAATTTTTAAAAATCAGTAGATACTATTCCTTATAGAGATGATCCCTGGTTAAATGTAAAGTAAGGGCTTATTAACCTCTTCTTTCTTGACAATTTTTGAATAATTGAAATTTATAGAAAAATCAAATGTCCCTCAAGATTTAAGCACAGTCAGCACCAACCCCCAGCCTTCCGAGACCCATGCTGCAGTGCCACAGCCTCTGTGGTAGCAATGGAGTGGCCATCACTGCCCTTCCCAGGCAGCTCCTGCCCTTGGAGACTCACTGAGAGAGGGACACGGCCTTGGAGAAGCTTGTGGTCTATTATTCAGAGATAGCAGAAATCCCTTTTGACACAGCAGCCGCATGGCCCAGCCACGCCACTCCTAGGTATTTACCCAAGCAAAGCAAAGCAAAGTAAAGCAAAGCAAAGCAAAACAAAACAAAACAAATTGGGCTAGGGACGTGGATCAGTTAGTAGAGTCCTAGGGACGTGGATCAGTTAGTAGAGTCCTTGCCAAGATCCACAAAGCTCTGAACTCCATGTCCAGCATGGCACAAAACTGGGTGTGGCGATACACACCTGTAATCCTAGCCCTTGAGAGCTAATTCAAGGGCTCAGTTTCAGCCAGTTTGAGACCAGCCTGAGCTACATAAGACCACATCTCAGAGGGGAGGGGGGTGGGAAAGGAGAGGGAGAGATTTACAGGCTTTCTAATAGCTCAGACTGGAAACCACCCCAGTGCCAGTCAAAGAATGACCGCAAATCCCACTGTGGTCCACCTCTTGGATGGATACAGCACAGAGATACAAAAGGCTACAAGATGACCAACCTGAGAATGACGACTCTGAAGGAAGAGACAAGGCCAGAGTAAACAAGCACGTGACTGTCACCAGCTCAATTGCTCTGAGGGTCTCAGAAATGGAAACCAGTGTCTATGGAGAGAAAGCTAATGGAGGTCTGATTGGAGAAGGGCAGGCTGGAGACATCAGAGAGGCAGGAGTGGTGTCTGGGTGTGGTGCAAATGTTTGCCACCCTTGAGTGGCAGCGGCTGCAGGGAGCATGGGTGGTAGCTTGTGTGCACAGGCTCTTTCAGGCCACATTCTTCATGTCTGCACCTCAGTAAAGATGTGTCAAAAGGAAAATATGTAAGGCCAGAGAGAGCATCAACCATAAACAGTTACGTGACCGCGTGACTGGGAGCTTTGTCCTACGAGCCAGAGCAAAGAAACATGGCTTTTGGTACCTGAATCATTTCTGTTACTGGGTACCAAGTCAAGGGGAAGGGAAAGAATCTCAAGGAGTGAACTGGGCGAAGTTTCTCCCAAGTTCTTGTGGCCTCAAATGCACGGACATCCACCTGCCTCTGCCTTCCTGATGCTTGAATAAAGCCACTTAAGAAGGTGCTCCCTCAAACTTTTTGCACAGAAAAAAATAAATAAATGCCTGCCAGGCGCTTCTGTGCATAGCCTTCGACCCCATCACGTCAGGGACTTTAATATGCCAGCAGCAGTGGTGACAAGATTCTGACGCCTTTGCTAGCAACTGGCGGATCCCAAGCTTCTCCTAGCCGAGACAGTACACAGCACACTTACCTTTCCTCTCCTCTCCCCAGTGAGCTCGCCACCCAGCAGAGCACACTTCTCGTGGCCGACCTCACTGCCGGAAGGTGATCGTGAGAACCTGGGACAGAGACAGAGTTACTCACAGAGTGACAAGCCTCGACTCCCTGAAGCCCATACTGTCCTCGGCTTGGGGCCCAGAAAGGCAAAAACCTGGCCACCTGCCCAACTTCCTTTGAGAAAGGTGGTGTCATTTGTAATCATAGAAGGCACAAGGACCTGGTGGGAAGGGTGTACCTTAGGCAGAGCATATCTGCGTGGAAAAAGTCCGCCACCGGGAACAAGAAGCAGGTGCCGGGTGCTGCTCCCAGCTCCACTCCCTCCTCGTGGGAGCCCGGGTGGCCTGTGGCCTCACCTGAGCCTCTATTTCCTCAGCTGTAAAGCAGGGATAATTAACGCCTACCACCCTCTTTTATAGGGCAGACATAAGAGGCAAGCCATGACCCTAATAACTCTGTGAAGGCGTTTAGGGAAGACTGAAGAAGCCCCAGGCGGGATAATTAATGGTTCTTCTTAGCAACTGTGGGCACAACACTCACCCACTGCCAAGGAGCAGCCACGAGACCTGAGACCCAAGACCCCGGGGGCGGCGGGTCATCATATAAAGTGGGGATACAGACTTGCTTCTGCTTCTCAGTGTGTCTAGTCAATCGCCCCTCTGAGCCTCAGTTCCCTACTTATACAGGGGAAGGAGGAGGGGATCCGAATCCTCCCATTCCGATCGTGTTCTCTGCAGTACACGCCTGAACATGAAGCACAAAGTGTCTATACAGTGTTTAGGGTTCAGGGATGGGGGCTTGGGAATAAAGAGAAAGAAGAAAGGAAACAGGGGAGGGGGTTCCAAAACATTTGAACTCGATCCCTACCAGGCAATCCATACTGCTGAGAGGGCATGAGTGTTCCTAATTTGAGACTCAGTTTCCCCATCTGTCACATAATC
Source organism: Myodes glareolus (assembly GCF_982192425.1). NCBI lineage: Eukaryota > Metazoa > Chordata > Mammalia > Rodentia > Cricetidae > Myodes > Myodes glareolus. Next base: position 130,865,133 of record NC_142027.1, read on the forward strand.
ATGTGACTCCTCACAGGCATCCAGACAGCACAGTGAGACCCTGGGCATCTCTGCTGTCTTAGACTAGGAATCTCTCTTTCGAGATCTCCCAACATAAAAACCAGTGAACCAGCATCCCTGGGGCGGGATGAGGGATGGCTCAGGGGAAAAGCCATTTGCTGCCAAGTCTGACGACCTGGGTTTCACATCCTGGACCCCTAAAATTAACTTTGGCCCCTGGCTGCACCAGCTCCCAGGGCCTCGAGTCTTCCCTAGTGGAAGCATGGTCACAGTGGAAACATCAAGGCTGGAGCGGGGGGTGTGGCACACACAGAGTGTTGGCATTAGCCTCAGTGGCTGACTCTGTGCTCCCAGGACTCCCTGCTGAGGGTCCCTCCATGGAGAACACTGTCCACACTCTTTCTGGAGTCTTCTCCCAATCTTTGATGGAAGGTCCTGGAGAGGATTTTGGTTCTAATTCCAGCTCTATGGAGGTAGAATCAAGAGGATATGGAGTTCGAAGTCATCCTAAGCTACCTAGAGAATTTGAGGCAGCCTCGGCTACATTAGACGGTGGTCCTGGTTTGAGGCAGCCTCGGCTACATTAGACGGTGGTCCTGGTCATCCAGGCTCTGTTGGTTTTATTTGTTTTTCAATATATTCATGGAGGCTGAGGCCTAATCTCCCCGCTCCAGCCTCTCTGTGTGTGTTTGTGTGTGTGCACACACGCGTGTGTATGGGGGGAAGGGATGCTGGAGACAGAAGTGGGAGGCTAGGGACAGAACCCAGGGCCCTGCGTAATGCTGTTTGAGTGCTCTGTCACTGAGGCACACGCCATCCCTGCTCTAGCTAAAGGGCAGTCTGCCCCTGTGGACAGCTTAGCCACAGAACCAGGCTGAGCTGGAACTGATCCAGACTCCCCAACTCTGGCTTCCCCACAGCGCCTCACCTTCTCACCCACACCTGTGAAGCAAGAACCTCATTTCCGTCACTGTGCTCCCACGGTGAGTACCAACTGAGACCAGCAGCAGGGATGTTCCGACCTTCTTCCCATCCGTGTGCCTCATCTCCTGAGAGGCATCACTACCATCCCCTCCCCCAGGGTAATGGATGAGATGTGTGCGTAGGTGTTGGGCTAGCCCTGGGCTCTCCGGTGGGGGTTGAGGCAGCCTGAGGTTGAGCAAGTTTCTAGGATGTGTCTACTTACGTTTTGGTCAAATCCATAGACAACGGCCGTGCCTGGGATGTCCTTCTCCTGACCTCCGGCTTGGCTCCTGTGCTCTCCACAGTCCAGCCTTTGATCCGAGCCTGAACATTCACACCAGTTCTCTCCGACTCTGGCACTGTGGATGGGGACACAGGGGTACTAGGCGAGGGCTCGGACACCACCACCAAGGCCACAGCAGTCTCTTCTTCAAACAGGCTGAGGCGTTTCCTGATGGTCCCTGCAGACTTCTTCTCTGTCCCTGCAGGAGCCTCCTGCTCAGACCCTCCACCCTTGACCTCAGCCCTTCCTGGCCTGGGCAAAGGGGACTCCGGCTTCTTCTCTGACTGCTGGTCTGGCCTTTCCTCATCCTGGGGAGTCCTGGGACTGTCTGTAGCTGTCTGTTTAAGAATGGTCCTCTCCCTCCGCACATGGAGTCTCTTAGCCACCTCCTGGAAGTCTGAGTCAGGGTCCTGAGGGGTGACCTCCACGCGGACAGGGCCCTCTGCGTTGCCCTTGGGCTGCACGCCGATCTTCTCTGGGCCCTGGCTCTCTACTGGATTCTGTTCACTGGCCACCTTCCTCAGCAGCGTCTCTCTGCTCTCAAACACAGCAGTCAGATCCACAGACAGAGGCCTGGGTTTCCTCATCCACGTCTTCTCCGGAGGGACAGGGGGGACCTTGCCCATGACCGCCACTCCACCTGGGCCTGGCTTTGGGGGTGGCAAGGACTCGCTGAACACTGCGGACATGGGACGTCTCTTCGGTTGGGACTTGGCCTCTGGAGCCCGGCCAGCAGGGTCCTCCACACTGTGGGCCTTTGGCAAAGGTTGGGCTTGGCCTGCCAACTCCTGGGACACGTCAGACCCAGCATCCTTTGACAGGGAGGTGGGTCGGGGCAGAGTCACTAGGGGCTTTCGAGCTGGTAGGGCAGGCTTGGTGGCCACCTCAGGCCTGGCACTTAAGGGAGATGCCTGGGCTACGCAGGAGCTGGCCTCCCGGCTCCCCTCACTAGTTCCTTTGCCCAGGTTGGGTACGGGTTTGTTGGTTTCAAAGAGGCCCACGGTGCTGGGGCCAGACCTCAGGAAGGTGGCCTTGTTAGACACAGACGGGCCATTTAGCAGGGCCTCTCCTCTGCCTGCCTCCTGTCCGGCTAAGCCCGGCATCCTTTTAGCCACGTCTTCTTTAGCCTCCCTCATGCCAATCTCAGTTGAAGGACAGGACTGGGTGGCACCAGGCCACGAAGATGTGACAGGAGTCTTTTTTTCAAGGACCTGCTCCTTAAGGAAAGGCTTGGGAGCAATGGGCAGAGGGAACAGGTGGGTCCGTAGGGGGCTTTCTGTACTCAGGACTCTAGTGGAGGGTGCCCCAGGGGCATCCCCAGTCTGGCCAAAGTATGTTCTCTTCAGGGCTTTCTCCCTGCTGATGTCACCGAGGCCAGGCCCCGCCCTCAGGGATGCAATAGAGCCAACTTCGACCCGCGTCACCATGGTTACGGATGTAGCTCCATGAGGATTAAGCACATCAGATATGAGGAAGCAACTGCTAAAAAAAAAAAAAAAAAAAACCAGTAAATTTAGCAAAGAGTATTTGTGAGACTCTGAGTGAGAGACAGAGAGACCTTAGACTCAGACTCAGAGCCCCAGATCCTGATCTCACTGGGCAAGTTCCAGATGCACTGTCATCTTCCTGGGTCCTGGAAAGGCACAGACAGCGACCTCTTATTCAGAGGGGTCAGGCAAAGCCCTACGATCTGAGGCCTTGCCTGGCTCAGCCAGTCTTGAGTTCAGCTTCAGTGGACTCAGCACAGAGAAGGTAAGTAACCACCCTCCGCTCACACAGCCATTCAAAGCAGGAGGCCCTGGAAACACTGCTGGTGAGCGCTCATGGAACCCAGTCAGCTGCCCCTCCCCCTCCTCCCACGCCTTCGGGTTTTGTTTTATTTTGTTATGGTCACTTGCCCTATGTTGTCTATTTGCTGCTGGTATTGCTATTGAACAACTTTTTATTTTGGCTTCCATGCTTGTTTTGGTTTTGCAGGGGTGAGAATGGAACCCAGGGCTTCCCAAGCTGCACATGCTCCATGCCGAGCCAGGTCCAGCCCCTTACAGTCTTAACAAGAGGAGTTCTGCAGTGATTGGGATGAGGACTTATTGTGAGAGGCCTAGCTACGCCAGGTGCACCTGGTACTCCACCCATGTGCCCGTCCACCCTGCAGGCTGGTCTCACTTCCCAGGGGTCAGGATGCTCCAGCCCGACTTGCTCAGCTTTGAGATCTGCTCTCAGGCAGGAACCCCCGAATCCTCCAGCAGCTGAGAGAGGTGGGGATGATGGATTATGTGCTTCGTGGAGTGGAAGAAAATGGGCTCAGAGAAGTTCCCAGCTGGTTTCACTCAGCTAGAACCAGACCTCCCCGGTCAGGGCCCATCACTCCTTGCGTTTTGTTGTTGCTGTTGCTTCTCAGGCAGCCAAGGCTGACCTCCTGCCTCCGCCCACCAGGTGCTCTGACCAGGGGGTGGGGCCACTCCACTGAGTTTCAGCCCTGCCCCTTTAAAATGCAGTGTTTTTTGTCTTTCTCACCCTAAAAAGCATCATACAAACCTCCCTGCTCACGACCCACCCTGATGCGGCTATGAAAGCCATCCCTTCCTAACAGCCCAGAGATGGCCCTGCCCCTCCATGTGCTCAGAAGGGAGACAGTGTCCTGATTAACCAGGAACCTCCCAGGCCTTGTGTGGTTCCTCCACTGCAAGAAATGAAGACAGACAGATTTGGGCATTTTTCTCTCCATCACACACCCCATGGGCAAACAGATTCCAGCTCCCCAAGCCAAGGAGAACATTGTCTCCACTCAGCTGGGAGCAGAATGCAGATTTGGGAGAATACAAGCCTAACACCTTCCATCTGAACAGTGCCCAGGCAGAGCTCTAAAGCCCCCATTCCCACCCCAAACTAGGGACGCTCATTTCAGGTAGTTTCTCCAAGTCCCATCTACAACTAGCACCCAGCCAGGACATGGGACACAGACAGCACACAAAGGACAGACAGACAGAAAACTCCCCGGAAACCTCACCTTCCAAACACCCAGCCCCCAGCTCAGGATCGACTTACCCAGGCTGTGAGATCCTCAGCGAGGGACACAGGACCACCTAGGAATGCCGGGGCGGGGGTCACAGTTCATGGTGAATGGGCCATCCACTCGTGCCCATGGCAGAAGCAGCAGGGAGAAGAAAGCTGTGCCCACAGGCTGTCTCTGCAGGGCTGGGGAGACACAGAAAGACAGCTTGGTTCCGGAGTTCCTTCCGCACAGACGGTGCAAAAGCTTTCGGGTTCCAACTGCATCCGCTGGCGTCAACTCCAGCTCTTAGCCTCGCACGTCTTTCATCCTTATATATTCATGCATGGCATGCACAGAGTGCTGGGTCCACACAGGTGCTCAGTAAATGCCTCCCCTGCTCCCCAGATACACTTCAGAGCACCTACTTATGCACTAATGTGAAGTAGAGACTCCCTACAACCATGGAATTCATGGTTTTGTGTGTGATGCACTCAGGCACACACATTCATGAACACATACTCATGCATGAACACATGCACACACACACTGAGACACTCATGCACATGCTTATTAAAGAACATACTTTAATATATTAATATATATTAATACTTTAATATATATCATACATATACTCACATATGTACTCTTACACCCCCCCCCAAACACACACAGTGACATATTCGTGCACACACAAGCAGCTGTAACACTGCACAGAAGGGCAGAGGTCTATAATGGAATGGGGAGCCTATGGCCAGGGGTCGGGGTGGGATTTCATTGCTCAAAGATTGGTGCCTTTTGGCCAATGTCTTCAACCTGCAGGTGGTAGCTGCTGAGCACTCAAGGTGTCTACAGTCGTGCAAGGCGACATATGCCTGTCATCCCAGTATTTACGGAGGTGGAGACAAAAGGATCAGGAATGTAAGACCAACCAGGCTACATGAGATCCTTTCTCAAAACCAAACCAAACCAAAAGGATTCGGCTGACTTGGCCACTCTCTCCCCTATTCATGGCATCTATCCACTGAAGCCCTTGGAGGTTCTCATAGCCTCCTCAAGGCCTTTGCACTTGCTGGGCGCTATCTTTGGGATATGCCTTTTGATCACACAAATGTGAAAACTTTGGGTTCACCCCTTGGGCTACAATTCAGACATGCCCAGCCACGCACATGTGCTTGCAGAGCACCACAGATACTGGGCAGTCCACGGAACTTGCTGCTAGACAGTCACATTGACTAGGATACGATCCTCACTCCACACTCAGTAGCAAGCTCACAGGGCACCCTATCCCCTGCACAATGGCAGGCCACAAAACAGTATGTAGTAGATAGCCACTGGGTGTATAACTACACAGCGGACAGCCACTGGGTGTATAACTACACAGCGGACAGCCACTGGGTGTATAACTACACAGCGGACAGTCACTGGTGTATTAACTACACAGCGGACAGCCACTGGGTGTATAGATACACAGCGGATAGTCACTGGGTGTATACACAGCACATAGTCACTGGGTGTATAACTACACAGCGGACAGTCACTGGGTGTATAACTACACAGTAGAGAGTCACTGGTGTATAAATAGTTGCCAAGTGAATAAATGAAAGGCGAAAATTCTTCTGACCCCGATCCTCACTACTCTAAGGATAGCTCATTTCCAATCTGGGTTCCTGCTGCAGTCGGGACCTCAGAGTCACAGTGTTCTTCTGAACACTCATCAACTAATCAAGAGCCCTGTTGTCAGGATGGGTGACCCATGGGTGCCCTCCCCAGGGTAGACACCACATACACCTACTGTGGCCACAACCATCTTACCATTGTACCAGCATGACAATGCACATGAGGACAGAATGTGCCTCTTCATGGTTTTAATAGGAAGAGTGTCACCAGGGCAGCCAAAGGCACACATGGCCCTAAGCCAGCCCCAGAGGCCATGATGCAGATGCAAGGGAGGATGTATGGAAGCCAAAAGCAAGCATGTCGGTTCATAGTCTCCAGTTCTCTCTCTCTCTCTCTCTCTCTCTCTCTCTCTCTCTCTCTCTCTCTTTCTCTCTCTCTCTCAGACACACACACACACACACACACACACACACACACACACACGTGCGCACCAAAGAGTCAATGACGTGGTGAATAGATCCACGAGCCAAAGAAGTTAAAACCATGGGAAGGATTCTCTGGTTTTCACTGAACCTGTTGTAAATGGCAAGGAGCCCATTGAGATGCTTTTAAACCCAGCTTCAAATGCATCACATATGCTACACCCAATTTGAGACGGCGGTCTCTTCCAGAACACAGCAGAAGCCCACTCACTGAACCAGCTGCTATTTATTCCTGGAGTGGCCTCGCTCGTGGTGTATGCGTGCAGAGCTGACACACCGTGAGTAAAGTCAGGTAACTAAGAGGTCCTTAGAAAAAGGAAGCAAACTGAGTCTAAGCAGGGGTGTGTGTGTGCGCGCACACACATGCATGCATACATTAATTGACTGGTTGATTGATTTCACAGGACAGAGGACTGAACTCAAGGTCTTATGCATGCTAAGTAAGAGTTCTCCCAGTTCACAATTCATACATGATCACAGATATCATGGGACACAGACAGATGACAGAGATCCTCTGGGAGTCAGGAGACCGGCTGTAGCAGGAGAGCAGGGATCAAGCCAGCCCCCAGTGGAGCTGTAACAGTTGCCACCTAGCAGGTCTTCAGCTATTGCTGAACCTGGGCATACTGGCAACTTCACATTTCCACTCCATGCTGCTGTGTGTGGAGGAAACCACTGGTGGGAGGAATCGTCTAGCAACACCCAGTGCAGGAAATGAGACAAAAGTCAGTGGAACCCTCCCTGCAGAGCCCAGCACTCTGTGGCTTGGATTGGCACTGTGGAAGCTTTTGGTTCAAAACTAGAACTTAGCACAGAGGCTCAGCTCGCAGACTCAGGCCTTGATTCATCACAGCAGCTGCGGTTGTTCCGCAGCGCACCGCCTTCAAATGGATCTGGACGCTCACCAGCCATGTGCGGCGCTGTCTCATCTCAGTGCCCGAGTCCTGGGAATGCCACCATCTGGCAATGGACGTGGGCTAGGACTGACGCCTTTTCGGCATCTTCCACAACATAACCTCAACCTCCAAATCTGCAAAGCCACCCTGGGAAAACCCAATACTGTGGGAAGAGGCAAGAAGAGACTGGCTAATGTCCTCCCCATGGAGTGGGGCTGCGGGGCACACAGATCTGTCCACTTCAGGTCCCACGTGGCCCAGGCACAGCCATTGGGTCAGATGCCACTGGAGTGTGCCCATTCTTTCCTTGGTCCCCACAATGGCAGCCTCCTGTCACCCATCCCTGTGCAGGTAGAAAGTAACTACTCTAGGGCAGGGGGTGAGGACACAACAGTGGACATTCAAGAGGACAGGCAGGGGACAGTGGACATTCAAGAGGACAGGCAGGGGACAGTGGACATTCAAGAGGACAGGCAGATAGCGCTGTAGATACAGACAGTGGTGGAGTGCCTGCCTACCAAATGAGAGCCCCTGTGTTTGAGACTCACACACACAACCACATGCACGCACACATGCATGCACACACACGTGAGCACACACATTCATACACGTACAAACACCAGGTGTGATGGCACACACCTGTCATTCTAGCTCTTGGTAGACTGAGACAGGAAAATTGTGAATTTGAGACAAGACTAACTTGGAGAAGGGCACTAAAATACCACCGATCATCCCAGTCGAGCCTCCCTGGTCCTCCCTTGTGAGCGTGCTTCATGTCAAGTGCTGACCAGCTCGGGAATACCACTCACAGACTTGGTTTATGGACTGTGTGTGGCCCCTCTTGAGACTCAAGCTGGCTGGGTCCTGTGGTTTGCAGAAACTGCTGGGAGACAGTATGGTCCACATGCCACCAGCCCAGAAAAGAGCAGGATTCAAAATATAAAGCATGGCTTCTGAAAGCAGACAGTTCCTGCACCGTGGGTCACCTGAGGAACCACGAGTTCATCTATTCTAAGTAGGGATTGTCTGCAGAGCCACACTCCTGCAAGAAATGGTTCCCCAGTGACCCTGTCCTGGCCTCTAGCAACATCAGACTTCCTTTCCCCTGTGTGTTGGCCCTTACTGGATGTTTGATATCAGTGAGGTCTGTGTCCCTCTGCCCCGTCTTTCTCTCAGCTCCTCTCCAGACAGGACCTAGTCCCTGGGCTTTTCTCTGTGGCCCAGGTCAGCCTCTCCTGCCTGTCGCCTCTGACCTGAGGGGTAGGGTCTGGACCCTTGATGGACTCAGACTCAGCTGGAGGCTCACCGGCTCTGCTTCAACTTCGTATCTCTCCAACAGGCATGTCCCCAGCACAGGCCAGCTTCCTGGATCCCAGACAGGGTTCTGAAATTCCCCAACAGAAAAGCTGCCCACTTAAGGGAGACAGACAGCAATTATACTGGGTAGCTGCCTCCATGCAGGGGAAGCAGCGTTTCCAGGTAGCACGTCCTGTGTCCCTCTGTAGATATATATCATCCTAATCCACAGGTTTCACTGTCCCAACTGCTCCATCCGTGGCTCCCCATCAGGCTTCAGCTCCCTGGGGCCCTCAGTCTACAGTCATATCCACAAAAGAGTGACAGGGACAATCATATAAAGGGTTTGAAGAGGTTGACGAGTGAGCCCCAGTGATATGCAGTACAGAACTATTCTGGACAGCCCCTCAAAGATGGATACAAACTATCAGACCCCCAGGCCAGCTGCGTGTCTGCAGGGTGTTACAATCCATCCCTGCTCCCTGTAAGTAAACATCCGCCTTTTCAAGCTCAGTGGCCAGTTCCTTCCTACAATTTGTGCTATTTTGGGACACTGCTGTCACCGGAGAACCCAGTCATCAAGCAGTCTTCGATCCCTCTTGCTTTTCTTCAGATTGGAGTTGGCAAACTACAGCATTGAAGCTAAGCCGGCCCTCTGCCTAGCTTTGCAGATAAAGTTTTACTGAACCTAGACACTGAAGCCTCTTTCAGAAGCCACTGTCTTTGCTCACCAAGCAAGACATTTACGGTCATCCTTTACAGAACAAATGACTCTAGTGTGTGTACTGGGGTCCCTCAAACACAGGGTCCCCAAAGCCAAGACTGGCTCTGGTAATATTTCCAGCTACAGCCGGCTCCTTCCTGGAGTCTCTCCCAGTTCCGCCTGAGAACTATGGAAAATGCTATTCATACCATCAGAAAGTTGGGGATTTTTGTTTGTTCTATGAGACAGGGTCTCACATGGCTGACCTCAGATTCACTACATAATCAAGGATGGCAGTGGGCTCCTGATGTCCCTGACATCCGTGCAATCACACCAAGTTTACTCAAAGTTACAGACCCAACCCAGGACCTTGAGCATGTCCGTTAGGCAAGCACTCTACTGGCTGAGCCATACCCCAGCCCAGCAAGTCTGGTTTGCTTTTCAAATTATTGATGTATGCGAGTGTGCACACCCGTGTGCCACAGGACTTGCAGGAAGGTCAGATGACAGCTTTTGGGGCTCAGTGCTCTCCTACTACCATGGGATCTGTGGATCAGAGCTGGATTATCAGACCTGTGCAGCAAATGCTTTGACCTCCTGAGCCATCGCACAGGCCCACAGGGAAAAATTAACCATCTTAAGCCCTACCATGGAGACCCGAAGGCCACATGGCATTCTGCCACACAGCCAGAACCAGCGGACATTCCTGGTGTGAACGAGAGCCTGGCACATACAAGACGGTGCCAGTTCACGTCGCTGTCTAGGGACCACTTTGTCAGTGGTTGGGCTGGTTTTTTTTTTTTTTTGAGACAGGATCTTATTGGAACCCAAGTCAGCCTTAAACTCAAGGTAATCCTCCTGCCTCAGCCCCTCAAGTGCTGAGATGACAGGTTTTTGTTGTTGTTGTTGTTGTTGCTGCTGTTTAATTGTCACAGTATGTCACCAGTGTGTTCAGCCGCAATACCTATACAGCATTTTCTGGCGCTCCAAATGCCTGTCCAAGGATAGCTCCTCATTTGATAATTCAAGCCCCGGCCCACCTGAGGTCCTTCAAGAAACGATACATTAAAGCTGACACTCGGGTAGGAATGCCTCAGTCAATAAACTTCTTGCACACATGAGGACCTGAGTTTGAACCCCAGAACCAAAACAAAATGAAGAAAAGTTGGACTGCTGGTGCATAATTGGTAGCCTATGATCCGTCAGCGCTGCCCACTTGGGGAGTTCCTGGCCAGTACACGATCCTGGGTGAAAACACTGACCAACAGTGCAGTGGATACCCACGGGGAATGGTGCCCAGGAGACTGTGGGCTGGGTCAGAGAGCATGCACCTCTCTCCCAGCCCTGCATGTTTGCACAGTGATTCCCAGGGAAGCACTTTCCTTGCTGACTCTGTTCTCAGCTGGAGGTCAGGGTTTACAGTCACCCCCCTGAAGTGGACCCAACAAACACACTGGAGCCTGGCCGGCCTCACCTCCAGGAATCTTCCCGGCTCTACTTAAAGACTATAATCAGAAACTTGACCAGAGGGTTCCCAAGGGTCAGGGCGGTGCACAAAGAGAAGGGGGTTGGCTAGGACCAGCCCAGAGGCTGTGCGGAGCTGGAGAGGATGGCATGAAGGACAACATTAGAGCAGGACTCCACCCCGGGGCCCAGCTGACTTCAGAGAGCATTCTGTGCTCTCGGCAGGAGTCAGGGAGCATTGCACACCGCAGAGAAAACGGTAACTTTCCCTGAAAGAACTGGCTGATACTGGCCCAAGAACTGCCAACGCACGAGCAAGTGCTCACTAGATTTAACCAAGTGCTCATTTCACAGAACACCAGGGACTCCACTGTCCACCCCTGGAAGGCTCCCAAGTACCCACAAACTCACAAATGGGAGCACCCCTAAATGCAATGTCTCTTTCCAGCGATAGCCCTTTACCCTGGGCAATGTCCACAAGCCTGCCCAAGCCCCAAAATGCCTTTTACGGAGATTTAATTAGAGCACCTCTTCCAGGGAGCCCATGTGGCTCCAAATTCTCAATGAATCCAATCAAAACTGGCTCAGGAGCCAGGCAGAGGTGGCACACCCTTTAATCCCAGCACTCCGGAGGCAGATGCAGGCGGATCTTTATGAATTCAAGGCAGCCTGGTCTACAAGAACTAGTTCCAGGACAGGCTCCAAAGCTACAGAGAAACCCTGTCTCGAAAAACCAAAAACCAAACCAAAAACCAAAAACCAAAAACCAAAAACCAAAAAAAAAAAAACAAAACAAACAAACAAACAAAAAAACTGGCTCAGGAACAAGGCCCAAGCTGCTCACTTACAAGGCTGGCATTCCCATTATAGCCCACCCTAGTCACAGACCCTTCCAGGGTCTCCGGAAGCCCAATGACCTTTGGAAGTGTCCAAGACCAACTGCCTGGTGCACAGATGGCCCTGACATCCCCCTCTCCATCACTGGCTCATCAGCAAATGAGCACACAAGAGAACAACCCTCACTCTGACCACTTGTCGCCCCCACCGCCACTCATGCCGCCATCGCTTGCTGCCACGGTTGCAGACTGCAAACTAGCCCTAGGTTTTTACTGCACCTAGTTACTACTGCAGTTTCCTCTTGAACCAAGAAAAGCTGAACAGCTTTTGTGTATACAATAAAGTTTTTTTTTCTTCAAAATTTCTTGTAAAATAATTGTACTGAACTTTTGAAAACACAGAAAGTTACCACGAGGTAAGCGGGAATGGCCAAAGCTCCCTCTTATTTGTTTAATGTGAAAAGGGAAACTACCAAGAAAATGCAAAGAGGGGACACAGGCTATCAGGAAGCTCCCCTCCCCAAGCCAGAGGCTGGGCTCTCTCAATCAGGAGCTGCATGTGACCCTGTGCTGACTCAAGACCGAGGACAAAGGAAAGTGTGTAGCAGGCTTTCTTGAACTGCAAACCAGCTCCCAAATTTGGATAATAAGTCCAAATAAAGACTTATTATCAATTATGAAAGCTCGGCCTTAGCTTCTACCTGTCCCACCAGCTTGTATAACTTTATTTAACCTGTTTCTCTTCATCTACATTTTGTCTGGGGCTTTTTAGCTTTCTTTCATTCTGTATGTCCTACTCCATGTCTGGCTGGTGACTGCCTGGCTAGCCCCAGGCATCCCCTTCTCTTTCCCTTCTCTTTCTAGCCTAGATTTCTTCTCCTCCTGATCCTCTCTACCCTCCAGCCCCGCCAAGCCCTCTCCTGTCTAGCTACTGGATTTATCAGACCAATCAGGTGGTTTAGGCAGGCAAAGCAGCTGATCTTTACATCATTAAACAAATGTAGCATAAACAAATGTACCAGACCTTTACATAGTTAAAGTAATTTTCCGCAATGTAAGTGGAATGGCTTGGAGGGAGACTTCCACTTTGTGTATAAAACAGACAAACGCACCCAATGCTGTTCTCCCAGAACAAGGGTAGGACACCTAGACTCATGGCAACCCTCTTGGAATCAAGAGGCCACAAAGGCTATGCTTTATAGATAATAACATGAATCCTTTGACTTTTTATAAAAAATATATCTGTTTAAGCCTCTGTCCATTAGGGCTTGTTAAACACAGGTAAATGCTGCCCATAGACTCAGAGTTTGGCACAAGTTAGTTAACTGGACAAAGTCTCTGTTGAGTGGAAGTGGAAGCTGTGGGGGCCTTGAAGAACCATTCAGTTCAGTAATAAAAGACTCCATGATTCAATGAAATGGCCTGTGAGGCACCTGTGAGCAGACCCGGCGGCAGGTACCCAGGAAGTCCTGCCAGTGTGCATGCAACAGAAGAACGGGCCCTTTGCAGACTGTCTGTGAGTGGTGGAATTGGGGGGATGAGAAAATTTAACATGTCGAATGAAAACATGGGCTTTCTCTTTATCCTACACTACTTCACCCTCTGCATAGGCCTGGACTAAAAGGAGGAGATAAACCAAAACTGTGAGCGGCAAACTGCCAACCCAATGAAACAACTCAGTGCTGAGACCCAGCTCCTGCCCCAGCCCGTCATGTGACCAGCTGGCCAGTCTCCAGTACAGCCGTCACACAGCCACCTACAGTGACACAAGGTCTCCACCTTGGCCAGGCACTGGCAGCCTAGGACTGGGGCAACAACCCAGTCTTCCCCAAGCACACAATCTCGGTTCTGACTGGCAGAGGAGAACCCAAGGACGAGCCGGAGTTCTCGGTGACTTTGCCCTGCACTGCCCTTTTCAACCTGACACACAACACATCCCTGTTAAGCCACAGGCTTTCCTTTCTTGTCTTCCCCCAAACCATGCATTAATATAAATTTTAACAGTCCCACAGTCTTTGAAAATTCAAACTCTTTAAAAAAGAGCCAGTGTCTTTTAAAATCCAAAGTCTTTTAAAAGTCCCTCAACTGTGGTTTCCTGTAACATCAAAAATAAACACCTTTTCACTTCAAGAGGGAAAGCCAGTCACAGTCCAAACAAAGCAAAAATCAACTCCACACTGAATAAATAAGTCAACAGCCAGTGTCTGGGATCCACTCCCCATCTTCTGGGCTCCTCCAAAGGACTTGGTCACTTCTCCAGCTCTGCCCTCTGCAGCACACACAGCTTGTCTTCCAGGCTCAGGCTGGCTCTGCTCCACTGCTGCTGTTTTTGGTGCCCATCCCATGGCACTGGTGTCTCCAAAATGCTGGGGTTTCTGCTGCAGCTGGGCTGCTCTTTCACCATTGGCCTCTCCTGGGCTCTCTTCAGGGACTCCAGCCCTGCCACACAGTGCCAGCCTCAGCTGCTCTCCATGACCCCTTTAGGCCTTCAAAGCCAGCACCACCGGGTGACTCTTGCACTACCAAGTTCAGTTGCCAGCATGAGGTACAACCTCGGCTGCCTCTGGACCCCAGCTTCTGTGTGCTGACCCTGAGGACACTCTTCCCAGAAGACTTCCCCTCAGTGATGCTGGTCTCTTCTTGATCACAGCTGACTCTTCAGACCCAGCAGACCAGATACCACAGATTCTCAGTTCAAGATAGCAAAGGGTCTTCACAGAATCTTTAAACTTTCCTCTGAATCTTCACAAGTCAGGCCTCAATCATCCTCACTGTTTCTCAACATTTTCATCGTCCAAGCTGCAACAGAGTAGCTCACTGAGCTCTCAGCACTCAGGGTTCTGCCTCAAACCCTAAAGTCCTTCCACAGTCCTCCCCAAACACCATCATGTCTATCACAGCAGCACCCAACTATGCTGGACCAATCTGTCTTAGTAACAGTTACTATGGCTGTGATGAACACCATGACCAATGCAAGTTGGGGAGGAAAGGGTTTATTCGGCTTACACTTCCACATCACTGTTCATCACTGAAGGAAGTCAGGACAGGAACTCAAACAGCGCAGGAACCTGGAGGCAGGAACTGATGCAGAGGCCATGGAGGGTGTTATTTACAGACTTGCTCCTCATGGCTTGCTTAGCCTGCTTTCTTATAGAACCCAGGACCAATAGCTCAGGGATGGCCCCACCCACAATGCGCTGGGCCCTCTCCCATCAATCACTAATTAAGAAAATGCCCTACAGGTTTGCCTCCAGTGTGATCTTTAGGAGGCATTTTCTTAATTGATGCTCCCTCCTCTCAGATGACACCAACCTGCAGTCAAGACGACAGAAAACTAGCTAGGACATGACTCTAGGGCAAAAGAAAATTCTACAGCTGGGGCTCAAGCAGGGCTCCAAGGCCTGAAGCAACCATCACAGGGGCGACATGTGGTTCCGTCCCACACGATCAATACTGTCCCCTCAGTCCCCAAGCCCATCATTCTTACCAACTGGCTTGGGGGGGGCTGGAATTACCCCCACCAACACACTAGCAGCAGCTGCCTCATCCACCTCCAAGGGATTCACCTGGGACTCGTTAATTGACAGATAATGAGTCATAATGAGTGTAATAGAGTCCTTTGCACTTCAGCTAGAGGGAGCCACAAAGCACCTCAGAGAAAAGTGATAAAAGATAATTAAAATAAGTTTCCAGTTTTTCTTCTGGGGTGAGGAGTGTGGCAGGTGGGGTGGGAGGGGCCTGATCTCACCTGTACTGTGGACATGTTCCATCTTGAGCCTTGTGACTGTCTACCCATACGTGTGACAATTGATTCTTTTCCTTTTTCTTCTGTACATGTATGTGTGTGATTAGCATGTTCATGTGTGTGGGTATACATGTGTGCCCGTGTATGGAGGCCCCAGGTTAGTCAAGTGTCTCCTTCAGTCTCTCTCTACTCATAAATTAAGGCAGGGCCTGCTGATAGAGCTATAAACCAGCTTGTCCAGGGCCCCTGTCTCCAGCTCCCAAAGTACCAGGATTACAGATTGGGGCTGCCATGCCCACCTATAGCTCTCAGACAGGTGCTAGGATCCGAACTCTGAGCCTCATATTTGCACAGCAAGACAGCAAGATCATGTCTATGGAACTATCTCCGAGTCCAAAACCAATTCTGTAAACATTCAGGTACAAGCAGGCCATTTAATCCCAGCTCTAGGGAGGCAGAGGCAGGCGGATCTCTGAGTTTGAGGCCCCATGCAGACCCTATTTTCACTGGTGGCCCATGGGCCAGCAGCAGGGACACAGTTGTGAACAAGCAGGCCAGCATGGAGACCATGGGGAAGGTCCTGATGCTTAGAATGGTTGATAGAGTTGAGGCTGTTCGGAGGGAACCGCCATGGTCATCGGCACTCACGATTTAGAGAGGCTGGGGAAGGTGGCCCTCCCACCTCGTCCCATGCAGGAAAGCTCAGGGAGGGTCCCAAAGGAAGAGAGGTGTCCTGGAGTGTGTACAGCGGGTACTTGTTACAAAACGTATCCTCAGATTGCAAACCCAAGGAAGGACTGACTCAGAAAGCTGCCAGAGAAGACCTGCTCCCACCCAAGTGCCCACAGCCCAGGAAAAGCCACACCTGAGCCTCAGTAACACCAGGAGAGGCAAGCCAGCTCACCAGACTCCACCAGCCAATGTCAGCCAGCAAGGCAAGTGCATTTCGAGTCTGGCAGAAAGCTGCCAGCTCCACCCACATGTTCGGATACTGAGGACAGTGTCCTCTTGGCTACTGAACATCAGAACACTAGATCCCCTGGTGCTGGGGCACAATGCAATGCCATGTCCAAAGGTCCCCACAATGTCCTCAGCACAGAGAAACTGCAGGGAACACCAGAGGCAAACTTCTTGATGGTGCACCTTAGGGACATCACACCACCCTGATAAACCAACTCAACCTGGCTGGAATCCAGGACTCTGGGGCAACCTTACTTATGACACCCCATTTCCTAGAACCACTGACTCACCAGGAAATTAGTTTAAAATACTGGTGTCCCCAAGGTGTCACAGTACGATAGCAAGAAGCACCCCCTGCTGAACTGAGCAAGCCGACTGGCCAAATGATGATGGGGGTCACACATTCCAGTACTGGGCTGCATTTTAACCAACTTCACCAACATATATTGACCCCACCTTTAGTAATGAACCCAAAAGTCAAGGTTCAGGTGGAGTTCAGGAAGTGGGGTGTGGCATGGATAAGTGATGGGCTCAGGTCACACCAAGATGGAAGTGTCCTCACGTGACGAGGGGAAGAGAGCAGGGTCCCTCGCAGAAAACGTGATCAAGGAAGGCTCCATGGAGGGGGGGACATCACAGCCGTGTGGCCTGGGAGGTTGGAGACAGCAGACAAGGGAAAATCATGATGTCTAGAGTCAGATTCAGCTAAGAGTAGGGTCCCGGAATGAGAGGCAGCTGGGGCTGGTGGAAGAAGGGGGAAGGGAACGCTTTTAGGGGGACAAAGGGCAGATCCCACAGGCTGAAACCACATTGGAGACTCTACCAGAATGTCTCCCTCCCTCTCCCTCTGGGGGTTCTACTGTGCCTTTCAGAGCAGGAGAGAATGGAGTTACTCACCTACCTGAAACCTGCTCCAGGATTGTAGAAGGAAGAGTCCCTCACGCTTAGTCCCAAGATGCTGATATGACCATGCCCAGGACGGGACAGGAGGGTCAGGGGCTCCCTGTAACTTACTGACACCAGGAAATGGCATCAGCTAAGCCTGTTCTGTCTAAGAGAGCTGCTCAGAGACACCACCTGGATTCTCAGTGGTCAGTTGTGCTGGCTGGTTTTATGTCAACTTGACACAAGCTAGGGTCATCTGAGAGAAGAAAACCTCAACTGAAGAAAATGCTTCCATAAGATCAGGATGCAGTCAAGCCTGTGGGGCATTTTTTTTATTAGTGATTGATATTGGAATGCCCAGTCCATTGTGGGTGGTGCCATCCCTGAGCTATTGGTCCTGGGTTCTACAAGAAAGGCTAAGCATGAGAACAAGACAGTCAGCAGCTCCCCTCCATGGCCTCTGCATCAGCTCCTGCCTCCAGGTTCCTGCCCTGTTTGAGTTCCTGTCCTGACTTCCTTCAGTGATGAACAGTGATGTGGAAGTGTAAGCTGAATTAACCCTTTCCTCCCCAGTTGCTTTGGTCACGATGCTTTGTCTAACACACCAGGGAACCACTGGAGAGGCGGAAGAGAAGCCTAGAGATACAGGCCTGAGCCATGCTCACAATTCTAGAGTCTCAACGTCTTAACTGCTCAGCAGCTAACCAGCCAGAATGAACTGGGACAGTCCTTTAGAGTCAGGAGTCTGAGCGACAGGATGCCTGGACACAGTGTGGCTGTGTGGTTAGCGTGAACCTTGAATTCTGGCATTGGTTGTGTAACTGGAGCCTCAGTTTCCCCACCTGGACCAGAAGAGCCGACTTGGTGTCTGACTTCCCATGTAGCTAAGGAAGTACACTGGGATTCAGCCCATGGCAGAAGGCCAAGGTCAACAGTCCTGAAGTTGTCCACCCATTCTTGAAGTCAGGCCCCCTTGTTCACAGCTATCCTGCCAGCCCAGCCTATCAGTGAGAGACTGTGTCAACCACCAAGGAAGAGGAGGGGCATCAGCCTAAGGCACATGTGCATACATACAACACACACACACACACACACACAAAGGGAAACAACAGAGGGAGTCATTGTACAAAGGCCCTGTGGTAGAAAACCCATGGAGGGGAAGGGACACAGGACAGAAAGCAGGAGAGGGCACTGGAACACAAGACTAAAGGAATGTGACTGCCCAGTGACTGGGCCAGGCTAACAGGCCTGGGCATCCTGGCTTGGGATTAAATTCTCCCAAGGGAAGTAGCACGATGCTATGCAGGAACAGTGTCCGCAAAGCTGGACACATCTGGGGATCTGCAAAATTGAAAAGAACAACCGCAAAAGAAGAAATCAGCAAAATGCCTCCCCATCCCTGGCAGAGCAAGCAGCATGCTTGTCTGATGGGGGAAGCCTCTGGGGGGTACTTCTGCCATTTGCCAAGCACCAGGTTCTAGCAAGAATCTTGTTTTGGTTTGTTTAATGCTAAGCAGCGGTAGAGTATAGCTTGTTGTTATCCGCTGCGTCCACACACCCCACTGAGGCTCCGGGAGCCAAGGGTTTAGGAGGACAGCCACTCTCATCCAACTCTCAAATAAACAACCGTCCCTTTGGCAGAGTCCCCTCGCCCTCCCCTCCAGCACTGGAGCTCAGACAATAACTATGTTTTCTGAGAGGCAGTGAAGGGCTAGGGCTCGGCATGGGAACTCACCCAAATACAAGCTTCCCCACCCAGAATCCTCCCTTCCTACAGCCTGGGTCAGCCCTCCCTCTCTCTCTCTCCCTCTCCTGTGCCTGGTGCTTCCCCTAGAGCCCTGACCAACCCTGAATTCCTGGGGCCCGGAGTCCAGAAGGTTCCACATTAAACACCCACGCTCAGTGGTGAAAGCAGAGGAGAGAACAGGTCACACGTGAGCCTGAAGGGCCGGTCACTCTACAGAGCCATGATAAAAAGGGGCTTCTCCATGCTGATGTCACACGTGCTGTGGAAGGAAGAGCTATCAGGTCCAACACAGACCAAAGTGCTAAGGGGGTGGGGAGGGGGCAATCTAGAAGGGTTGAAGGTCAAGGATCGGGGTTCAGGCAGGTACTCTACACTTGGAGGCCTCCTAAGAAAGGGACATTGGACCCTGGCTCAGACCTACATGTGGAGGAGAAGCCTGCTGGAGGAGGGGCTTTCCAGACAGTGGACTCAGGAAGCAGGGCCCATGGGAAACCAAAGATGGGACAAGGTGGATGGGAGGGACACCCTATCAGACAGAATCCATGCAGAAAGAGAGACCCCAGTGGGGGCCCAGAAAGTCAACCCCTACCCCAGTCTTCAGCAGGGCTATGACTCCACACTGTGTCTCCCCGTGGAAACTAAATGAGGGGCCAGTGTATCCCTAAACCTCCCTATCTAGCCTGTGAGTTCCAGAACGCAAGGCCTTGCAAGACTTCCCCTCCAGGATAGGCCCTGGCTCCTGAGAGTCCTGGCCCTGGGCTGGCGCTTAGATAAGAGCTGCCGTGAGCCCTGCTGCCCCAGGACCAAGCGTGAGTTCCAAGGTCTGCAACAGACTTGCTGGTGGGTGGGTGAATGCTGGGAGACACAGAATAAGACAGCTCCTATGGAAGCCACCACTGCCATCCCTTAGGGTGGCCAGGGTCGTTTCCTGTGTGACATTCGCTGAGCAGGGCCTCCGTCCAGCAGTGCCAGCGAGACTTGACATTTGCAGCCTAAGAATTTAAAGTCAGGATGTGATTCATCTACACAGGCCTTCCTCAAGGAGAAAGGAAACTCAGATCTGCGACCAAATTTAACTTCTTTTCTCCACGCATTTCTGTAGCAGTAACACGCAAGGGTAGGGCATGCGCACAGGGAAATTCCCCCCCCCCCACGAAGGACCACCTGCTACCCTCAGCAAGCAGAGAGGAAACCTTCAGGAAAGGGGGAGGGGCACTCCCGTGGGACTGGCAGCTTGTCCCAATCCCCATCCCTGTTCCTCCTCCATAGACAGACACAAAAGAGTTAAAGAAACGGAAGGTGCAGGAAGTCAGGGCCTCTCACTGCCCTGGGAATTTTAGAGTCTGTGAACAGATTTGGCTCAGGAAGAAACAGCCACCTGGGAGAGGCACTTCAGCTGTGTTAGGTCCTGGTGGGCAAAAGGTGGGCATACACACACTCGGGGCCAGAGAAGCAGGTCCCAGGTCCCAGGAAGTCAGGTCCTGATCTTTAGTTCTGGGATCCAGACTTGCATCTCCAGACACTCAAGGGTAGGTGACAAGTGGCCAGGCTCCCTGCTGCTCGGCATATACATTCTGAGTCCTCGGGTAAACAGCAGCCCCTCCATGCAAGAGACTATCAAACTGATGGTGAAAACCGCATCCCTGGCTTCCTTGTCCGGGGCCTTCCCCAGAACCCAGCTGTGCCTGAGATGACCTGTACATTCAGGCCTGTGGAACAAGACAGAACTGGACATCACCTTTAGTTCCCATCCCTGCAGGGCTGCTGGGCTGGGGCAGGGCTGGGGTGCAGCTCAGTGTAAAGAGCTAGCCTAGCACGCATGCTGCCCTGACTTCCAATCCCAGCAATAAGTAACTGGGCACAGTGGTTCGGGATTGTAGTCTCAGCACTCAGGAGATGGGGCAAAAGGATAAGGTCGGGGTTATCCTCAGCTACAAAACAAGTTGAAAGCCTAGCCTGGGCTACATGATGCCCTGTCTCCAAAGTAATAAATACCAAGTGAAGCAAATGAACATGTATACTAGGGGTGGGTGGAACCGGTGTGTATGTGGGTGAGGGCATGAGATGGCATGAGAGTGGGCGTGTGAGTGTGTATGTGTATGTATGTGGAGGGCAAAGGGGAACCTCCATATTGTCTGCTGGGTTTGTCTGTCTGTTTTTCACTTTGAGGCAGGATTAGGACTCACCAATTAGGTGAGGCTGGCCAGTCAGCAAGTCCAGGGACTCACCTTCCACATCCCATAGTCACTGCGGTGACAAGTGCACCCCACTGTGCCCAGCACTGGGCTTCTCCTTCCTGCATGGTAAGAACTTCACTGTACCGTTCCTAACGGGAGCAGATGACTATCACCCATGACTGCCATCCTTCCCAGAACAGAAAACAATACAGCTAAGAACCAAGACAGCCCAGGTCTCAGCCAGCATCCCGGCAGCCCTGGGGCAAGGCACGACATTTTCTGCCATCAAGTCTCGCCCTTTCCCTCCAGCCCTTCAACAGCATCTCTGTTGTGCACACCCTGCAGAGCTGACCCACTCAGGCGCCCCCCCCCCCCCACAGAGTACTTGACAGAAGCTCAGAGAGTCAGGAGCTCACACAAGGTCACACAGCAAGAAGAAGCAGTGAGCAGACCAGTGGCCCACAGCGAGGACATGGAGGCCTCCTCTATGACCTCTCTTCAGCTGTCCCACCTATGTCCCCAGGCTCAGTGCCCAACCTTGGCAAGCACATGTCCCAGCTCAGGGATCCTACAGATAAAACCTCCTTCTACCCTTCTAAAGTTCTGCTGAGGGGTAGGGGACACTCTGGAGGTAGGTTACCCCAACACCTGCAGGACACGTGACAGCCACTCTGAACCCCCTCCCTCCCGGGGCTCCTCTCCTACCCCATCCCTTCATAACCCGTCTATGCTGGTGGAAGGCACCCAGCCCCAGCTGGCCATCAGAATAAAGGGTGCCAGGCCTCCTTGGGCATAAAGCTCACGGTGATAGCCAGCACCGAGGAACTAGCCGGTGCTGTTTGCTTTCCTGTGTTTGTGTTTTCAAAGTCACCTTCTCCTGGGACTTCCAGCTGTTTTCACTGCGGGTCATGCATGACACAAGGACTAGTTCAGATAAAGCCCGGTAGGACGATCACGTCTCAGGTGAGTCACAACGCAGGACCCACAGATGGGGCAGAAGTCACAAAGGCTGGGTGTGTGTAGCAGAGCGACGGGCTATGCACGAATCCAGCCACTCACCTGTCACAGCACCAACAGACACATGAGAACCCCCGGCCCACTCAGATCTTGGTGTCCCAGGAACTTGAGGAGTTTCCTTCAGACCCAGGCACTTATCCCAGCCCCTCTGCTGCTCTGTGTGAGATAAACGAGGCTACATACAAACATGTAGTCCAGGCGAGCCTCAAACGCATGCTTCTCCTGCCTCAGTGTCCCAAACGCTGGACTGATTACAAGAGTCCATCACCAAGCCTGGCTTGGAGCCCTCTTATTTTTGCAACACTCTCCCCAGGGCAAGTGGGGAGGGGGGGTGTCTGCTGAGCTGGCAGAGCAAAGGACCATACCCTCATCTCTTGGGGAGCTCTTCCCGAGTGAATGAGGGGAGTCTCCACACTCCCAGAGCATCCCGGAAGCGTAACAGGGCTTCTCCCCGGGGGACAAAGACATGGGTGCCCTAGTCGGTAAGAGGCAGATTCTCTGTCTCCCTTCCCTTTCTTTCCAGTGCTGAATACAGAACCCTGCACAAGCTCGACAAGTGCCCTACCCTGAGCAACGACACCAAGTCCTTTGCCCTTTTTATTTTGAGCCAAGGTCTCACTAAGTTGCCCAGGCTGAACTGGCTTGAACTGGCTTTGTGGCAGGGGCAGCCTAGGACTTGGGATCTTCCTGCCTCAGCATCCTGAGTAGCTGAGAAGATGGGCTTTGAGTCAGCACTCCTGGCCACTGTGATATGTCCCTAAATCATGGAAGATTCTCAAATGGCTCACAGCCCTGAGTGGGGAAGCCAAAATACTTTCAGAAACACATCACACTGTAAAGAAGGGAAGCTGCAGTCAGCGCCTCCCCGCCCATGGATACAGCACTTGGCAAAGCAATTCCAAAACTTCCCCCCAAAAATCAGTGCCTGTCAAATCTTTATGGCTCCTATCAAGACCCCAAAAATAGCAGGGCTGGCAAGGGCAGAAGACATGCATCCCTGAACTATGGGCAGGAAGGTAAAATGGTCCAGCCACTGCGGAAAGCAACACGGGTATTTCCCAGGTCGCCTGTCTGGAGAAAGGGGAATGAAGGCATGGCTGGCTGCGCCCACTGAAGTTAACTTTGTTCCCATCCTGACTCACTAAACAGCAGTTTCACAGGCTTCCATCAACTGTGGCTGGACCCCCACTCTCCAGGAGCCATGAGGGAAGCCAAGGCTGCACACAGTGGTAAACTCATTGCTCCAAAGAATCTACAAAGGCACTGGGGGATCTAAATGCCTACTCTGTTCCTGAAGGAAAATGTGCTTCTTTCATTCATGAGACAAAGATGTGAACCCCTGCTTGCACCCCCCCCCAAGTCCAACAACTGTTCAGCCCTGTGACAAAATAGCTCACTTATGGGCAGCCCATTACAATTTGTAAAACAGGACAGAGTAACAGCGCACGGGGTGGGTGTCAGGGCAATGCATTAAGTGATGTGTGTATGCATGTCAGAGGAGGACATCAGGAACCCTGCTTTCTGCCTATTCCCTCAAGACTTCTGAGCCAGAAACTAAGTTGGTGGCCAGCAAGTTCCACCAATCCTCCTGTCTCCACCCCTGACAGTACTGAGATTACAGGTGTGCACACAGCCGATTTGAACTCAGACCTTCACAATTACACAGCAAGTGCTCTTACCCACTTAGCCACCTCCCAGTCCTGAACATCTTTGAGAATGTTTTTATTTAAATTTTGAAAAATGAATCATAGAGCTGTGGATGTAGCCCAATGGCACAGTGCTTGACTAGAATTCTTGAGACTGTGGGTTTGATCCCCAGCAAGGCAATACATAACAATTAGATAAAGAAAGAAATGAAGTCAGGAGCGGCGAAATTACCATCTGTGACCCCTGCTCCTGGGAAGTGGGCAAGAAGATCAGCAGCTCAAGGTCATTCTCGATTATGTAGCAAATTCAAGGCCAGCTTAGCCTATGCGACCCTGCCCCAAAGAATGACAACAAAATGGTGCATCTATCCAAAGGAATAGCAGGAAGCGCCAAAAAGGCATGAGACACTGAAAAAGATCATCAAGTGGATGAGCCCTGAAAGAGGACACTGAAGGAAGTTCACAAAAACACAGTATATGACCAGACTCAGAGGAAATGCCCAGACAGATGTCCATGGAGGCAATAGCAGGCCAGCGGTGGGGAAGCTGGTGGGGGGGTGGCCACAGGGGCAGCACTTTCATCATGATGACAGAACTGTCCTAAAGTTGATCCTGATGACGGTTGTACCTGTCCACAAAGATAACAGTAGCCACTGCCTCACAAGACATGAGCGAGCTGGGTGGTATGACATTCCAGCCAAGCCATGACTTCAAAAGTCACAGTCCAAGATGAACCTGTACCAGAGGAACAAACAGAAGAGCCTGGGAGACACTAAATTCGGGCTTTGCATGGGTTCATGTCCCAGCACTGGAGCAGGAGGACTGCAAGTCCAATGCCAGCCGGGTTTACAGTGTGAGAAAAGAGCTGGAGACAGAACTCAGTTGTGAGAAACCCTGAGTTCAATATTCAGCCTGGTAGCCCAGGCCTCTTCTGCTAACGCTTGAGAGTTCAAGGTCATCTTCAGTTACATAGCAAGTTCAAGGTCAACCTGGGCTACATGAGACCCTGTCTCATAAAAATAAGAATTTAAAATAAATAAAACAATCCCAAGCGGGCTGGAGAGATGGCTCAGAGGTTAAGAACATTGCCT
The DNA here is from genome assembly GCF_982192425.1 of Myodes glareolus. Lineage (NCBI taxonomy): Eukaryota > Metazoa > Chordata > Mammalia > Rodentia > Cricetidae > Myodes > Myodes glareolus. The sequence goes on from NC_142027.1 coordinate 130,889,936, forward strand.
GCTCTTCCAAAGGTCCTGAGTTCAATTCCCAGCAACCACATGGTGCTCACAACCATCTGTAATGAGGTCTGGTGCCCTCTTCTGGCCTGCAGGCATACACACAGACAGAATATTGTATACATAATAAATAAATAAATATTTTTAAAAAAACAATCCAAAGCTCTTGGCCCAGTGAGCTTGCTCAGACCCTTCATCTGAAAAATGAGAGCAAGAACAGGTCCTACCTTGAGGGTCCCCATGGGATCTCAGATGTGAGAGACAGTGCTTACTGTCACCTGGGAGCTGGCCCTCTATGCCTGTGAGGGAGTTCCTTGACTATGGTAATTCATGACTATCCATCTTAACTGTGGGCAGGGCCACTCCCTGGCAGGAATCCTGGGCTGAATAAAATGGAGAAGGGGGGCTGAACCCTAGCATTCCATGCCCACCTCTCGTGTTTCTGACTACAGATGCGATGTACAAGCTCCCAGTGCCTCACTGTCACCGCCGTGATGGACTGACCACCTTTGAACTGCAAGACAGATATGGCCGTTCTCCCTCAAGTTATGTTAGTCCAGGGATTTGGTGACAATCACCGGAGAAGAAAGTAAGACGGTGGCTTTGTGCCTGGCACCTCCACAGAACCACACCGAGATTCTGCTACCTGGAAGATCCCTGCGTTACTTTTAGGGACCACAGGTCACACACAGGCTAGAGCCTGAACTTCAGATCTCAAAGGCACCTGCTTCCTTGTAAAGAGGCTGCAACCCAGCCTTAAGTCCCTAAAAATCAGCCAGGGGCTTGATGAGGGCCAGGCAGGCAGCAGACTCCGAGGTACAGGGGCCAAGGATGAACCCTAGACCTTACTAGCAAAGGCAGTGGTGACACTATGGCTGCCATTGGGCATCTTCCATATGCTGACCATACAAAGACCAACTGGCAGAGCTGGGGAGACACTCACAGTGAAACAGTCCTGAGGATCTGAGTTAGGATCCTAGCACCCACATAAAAGACAGCATGGTGGTATACAGCTTTTACTCTAGCAGCGCTGGGAGGCTGGACAGCAGGATCCCTGGGGCTAGCAATAGAGGACACTCAGTGTCGACCTCTGGCCTCCACATGCTCACACTCAGGTCAGCACAATCTTGTGCACACACATACATATACCACCCCAACACACATACACACACACACTATCTATCTATCTATCTACATATATATGTAAACAAAGGAACTAATAAATAATGCGAAGCCACCTGCAGTCAGAGCTAGCCACTGGTACTGACAATGGTGACCCAGATTTATTGGAGGGAGTCAGTGAGAGGAGCAAGCACTGAGCAGGACTGGCTGAGTCAGCATCAGAGCTGGTACACATGGGCAGGCTGGGGGAGGGGAAGGGAAGAAAGGGGTAGACCCACGTGTCTGGTGGGGCAAGAGCCTGTGTTCTATGTGACCCCAGAGGCTGAGACCCTGCCTCGGCCCCATGTCACACAGCAGACTATGGATGGACTGGACTATGCAATGTCCCCATCCAAGGTCACAAAACAGCAGTATCATTCCCCTGCAGGTACCCGGCCCCCAACTCACCTCTGGGAACCTGGCTCCATCACCCGCCCTGCCCTGTGGCTCCCCACACCCTCTCCTCTCTCTGCCCTTCTAGGTCTCCATGGCATGAGCAGCCCTCTTCCCAACAGCCGAGCCGGTCTTCCGGAAGCTGCTCTGTAGCCAGGGGAGGAGATAGAGGGTTCTGGGGAGCTCATCTTACACCAGCCACCTCCCAAAGGGCCACTGGCTAGGATTTGGATGCCGGCCAGGCCTCAGCAGGGACAGGAAGCATCCCCAGTGATGGCAATCAGTCCAGGCTTATGAAGGAGCCTAGTGTGCCGGCCAGGACGGGATGAAGCCACTTGGACCAGTCCCAGTCAACACAGCCCCCACAAAGGAGTGTGCCTGGGAGAGGTGCTGTGGTCCCCACCCTACCCTAACTTCTAGAAGGAGCTGGCCCGCTCAAAATAAGGAGGGGTATGCAGCCATATAAAATGACAACCCATACGGATGGAGGGTGTTGGATGCTCTTCCAGAGGACTTAGGTTCAATTCCTAACACCCACATGGCTGCTCACAACTTCTGCAATTTCAGTTCCAGGGGATCTGATACCTCTCCAGAGACATACATACAGGCAAAACACCAATGCACATAAAACAAAAATAATAACTCATTAAAAAATAAGAGAGGGTATTAACAAACTGAGTTCTCGGGACCTTATCTTACAGAAGAGAAGCTGAGGCTCAAAGGGGTGGCGTGACTTGCCCGTTCTACGGCATGGACTTGTCTCAGTGAACACACACGTTACCGCACGGCATCTTTGGCACGTGTGGTTATGGACCTTCACACCTTTCTCTCAACCTGTTTCTGGATACTGCTCGCCCAGATAAGAGACCATTGCACTCTACGGCAGAAGGGGCTAAGAGACGACCAGTCGCATGTTGGCGTACTGGACAGCACCCGTGTAGCACCCTCAAATGGAGGGATGGAAAACAAGGTGGGAAGCCCTGTAATCAAATGATAAAGGAACCCCCACGCACACAGTAGGAGCTTTACCTATCACCACCCAGGGTAGCAGATCAGCGGCAGCAATATCCATTCTCCACAAGCCCTCATGTGCACACCCATGACCCCAGGCTGTGTGGCTCCGAATCGGGTGGGGTTATCCCTATAGAAGGGCCACCTCCCAGGGGTGACTCAGGCCTCAGGCTGGGAACTGGGCAGTACACTCAGAGCTGCCTTGCGGATGTCTGGCTGAACCCTACCAAAGCTGGGGAAGATGGCTTACACCTGCTGGCTGGGTCAGCCAGCATTCTGGGCATTCCGGAAATTCTTCCTGCTTTTAGCAGCCTCCCTCCTTTCCACTGCCCACTTTTGAGTGAACTAAAGGAAGGTAAGACAGATGGGCTGTGGAGGACAGCAGGACTCACAGCCATCGTCACTCCCTCAGAAGTAAGATCTGAGAATAGCCAAGCCGGCTCACCCCTCCAGGAGGAAGGTGTCACCTGCACATTCTAGCCAAATCCTAACTGCACAAAGGAAGCAGTTTGGGCCCAGGCTGGACTCTGGATGCCCCATCGCAGCCCTGAGAAGCGACTCTCTGCCTCCACGTCTCTCTCCTCCTCCGTGGCAGCAGCCTAGCCCGGGGCCTGAGTACACAGCAGGTGCTCAATAAATAACAAATATGAGAAGGGCCACTCTCCCTGGAGAAGGCAGAGCACTGGGCTGGGGCATGGGACCTTCCTGGAAAGATGAGTTCGGATGCCGAAGGTCTGCCCAGAAGCCTCGAGCCTTTGATTAGCTTGTCAATGAAAAGGTTAACAATGTCAGCCGCCTGAGTCACTCCGAGGGTGACAAGAAGATGCAGACACCTCCCAAACAAGGCACTTGGCACAGAGCACATCCTGGGCAAACTGTGGCTCCTCCAGGCCCTGCCTTTTAAAGGGCTGGCTTAGATTCTCCCTGGAGCTGTAGTGGGAGAGACTCATACACCAGACAGGGGAAGGGCTCGCCACGGCAAGTGCGGGGATGCCCGTGCTGTGAACTTTCTAATATACTTTAATCCTCACTGGCACCAGCCTAGGCCCTCCCAGGTGCCACGCACAATCCCTGACGCACTAACAACCGGCTGTGCCTGGCCTGAAGTGAAAGAAGATGAACCTGGGCGGTGTCCCAAGCCAAAGGTCCCTGGGAGTTCCCTACCCAGTCCCGTTCCAGTTCGCCCAGTGCCCTAAACAGTCTCAGAGGACAGGGCCTGCCAAGGCCTGGTCTTCACGTACCAACAGGTCAGGCCATGTAGTTCACATGGTGACCCTGGGGTACTGAGAGCTACTGTCCTCTCCGTCTGCTGGGATGTCCTTCATACCCATTCTTTGGGTAGATAGATCAGTCCTCAGAAAGGCCTTTAGCCACAGGAGAAACTAAACAAACAAACAAACAAACAAACAAACAAATAAAAGCCAACAGACTGGGCAGTGTGAGGCAGTAGCCCTGACTTGGGGCCTCCAGTGGTACTTCAGCTTCTCTGGTGGGCAGGGTCAGGCAAAAGGAGCCTGTCTCCCAGCCTGCCCCCCATAGCTGGGCACTCTGGGCAGGGCCTCTGGGAGTCTGGCCACCCTCACCTGTGTAACAGAAGCAACACAGACTCTGTGGGCATTACATCAAATACCGCATCAGAGACACAGGATGCAAGGAGGTGGCAACCAGACTCACCATGTGTCTCAGGATGGCCTCAGATTCATGGGCAATCCTTCTGCATCTGCCTCTTGTGTGCTGGGATTACAGGCATGAGCCACCTCCTCGGTCAATCTGTGTTAATTATTAATTATGTTATTGCTGCTGCTCGTGCAAACAAGGGGGACTTAAAGCTATAGCTTGCTGTCAGTTACGTACATTAAAGAAATAAACTCCAGTTTATTTCTGACCCCAGTGCTCACTGCACAGAGGCCTTGTGTCATTATCACGTAAATTAGATGGTCCTACAAGACCACCATGAGGGAAATCTTTGGTTATTTGTCTTTAAATTTTTTATTAGATTGATTTATTGATGATTGATGGAGGCTACATGCCATAGCACACATGTGGAGGGCAGAGGGCAGCGTGTAGGATTCCACTGTCATCTTCTACCATGTGGGATACAGGGACTACCTCGGGGGCCCGGCAGCGAGGGCCACCGCCAGATCCAGAGCCTGCTCTTCATCGCTGCTTTGCTTTGTCCTTCTGCAAATGAGCTGAGGTTTAGTGAGATTGGAGCACTCGTCTGAAGTCACACAGCACTGTGCAGAGCCAGGTGACCAGTTGGCCCAGCCTGCTTGGCTGCCAGGAGGTGGCAGGGGAAACCAGAAAGGGAAAGAGATGGAGTCAGGCTGCAAGGACCCACAGTGAGCGAAGCCAGCTGCCTAGGGTCACAGAGCAAGTCCATGCTAGACTCATTTTCCCAGCTCAGCTAGGACACTCACCCAGACTCTTAGCACACTCTCCATTACTCATGGCCAATGGGGTCCCCAGAAACCTGCAAGCTCCCTGGATTGGACAACATGGAACTTCTCATTGCAATTCCCCAACACAGCAGGACTGTCCCAGGAGGCTGAGTGGTTGGTAATGAGGCTTTGTCCCTCCTAAGATGTCCTACATTGGTTAGAGAAAAATCTTGCAATCCACAAACAGGCAGCCAGCCAGCTGCAGCAGGACCAGAAGCCTAGACCACAATCCTCATCTCACTTTGTACTCAAAGCGTTGGTGGCTCCCTGGAAGACAAGAAACCTCTCTAGGCCTCCCCTGACTGAGAGTACTACAGCCAACAATAACCACCCTGCTCAGCCTAGTGTCACAGCCTGAGGTTCCAGATACAGGGCGCAGCGGGGAGGGAAAGGGTTGAGACACCAGAATGAGGAGTTCAAGGGCAGCATGGCAGTCATTTAGGGAGACCCTGTCTCAAAGTAACTTCTGAAGTAGAAGAATGGACAAGCAGCAAAATGGTAGAGAGCTTGTCTACCACGCTGGAAGCCTTATATCCATCTCCAGCACTGCCCGACAAAACCAAAACCAAGCCTCCTCCAGGCCAGTGCTCAAGCGAAGTCCTTGAAGGTGCTCTCTGTCAGCACAACCATGCTCACAGACCTCCTGAGCCAGGCAGGTAATGCAGTGGCATTTCACAGGTGGGGAAACAGGAGAGGTTCAGTGGCCAGTCAAAAGCTACCAGACATCAAGCAGAAGAGCTGAGATTTGAATCTGGGCAGTCTCTCCAACTCCCTACTGTACTCTCATCCTGTGCTAAGTCCTTCAGCCCCCGGAAGACCCTAACGGCCACCGACTTCCTGCCAGGCACAGCACAGTCCTTTACAGTAACGAACACAGATCCCTTGTCCCTCAGCAAACTGAGGCTGAGAGGCAGGTTACTCAAAGATGTTATCCCAGCATTTGGGAGGCTGAGGCAGGAGGATCAGGAGTTCAGGACCAGACTGGACTACTAGAGAAACTATCTCAGAAGGCAAAGAAGCAAAACAGGCCATGACGGGGTCACCAGCTCACAGCAGCACAGCCAGGGCCAGAGAGCCACAAGTTCTGTTATCCAGACAAGGAAACTGAGGCTGTTTCTGGTTCATAATTCATGTTCCGTCTTCCCCCCGTGCCCCAGTTCTGAGTCCACTGGCCCCACACAGATCATGAGCTGATTCCTACCCTCTCTGCTCCAGAAAGGTCCTCTCCCACCCCTCAGAAATGCGACTGCAGTGGGGTGCACTGTTGTCAGCCAAGACCGACTCAGCCTCCTCGAAGCAGCACAATGTGTCCCCTGATATGAGGGATGGGGTAGTTCCTGTGACCTGTGGTGCCTTACAGAACAAGGACAGAGGCAAGGCCATCTCACTTCCTCCTGAAGTCCTGTACACCTACAGTCCCACCCACCCCCTGCACATCTGCAGTCCACCCTCTGTGCACACCTGCTGTCCCACCCCTGCACACCTGTTGTCTACCCCTGCACACCTGCTGTCCTGCTCCTGCACACCTGTTATCCCACCCCTGCACATTTGCTGTCACACCCTTACAACCTGCTGTCCCACCCCTGCACACCTGCTATCCTACCCCTGCACACCTGCTGTCCACCCCTGAACACCTGCTGTCCCACCCCTGCATACCTGCTATCTTACCCCTGCACACCTGCTGTCCCACCCCTGCACACTTGCTGTCCCACCCCTGCACACCTGCCGTCTCACCCCTGCACACCTGCTGTCCTGTTCTTCCACACCTGTTATCCCACCCCTGCATACCTGCTGTCCCGTCCCCTGCACACCTGCTGTCCCATCTCCTGCACACCTACAGTACATCCCCTGCACACCTGCTGTCTCATCTCCTGCACACCTACAGTCCATCCCCTGCACACCTGCTGTCCCATCTCCTGCACACCTACAGTCCATCCCCTGCACACCTGCTGTCCCATCCCCTGCACACCTACAGTCCATCCCCTGCACACCTGCTGTCCTGCCCACTGCACACCTGCAGTCCACCCCTGCACACCTGCAGTCCACCGCCCCCTCACCCCTGCTGTCTACCCCCTGAAGAGCACACCCCACTGGCTACCGCTGTCAGTCAGGGGATCTGTTCAAAGACAGATGAGTCAAGCCACTCACTGATCCGTGTGCAAAACATGCCTATGTTTAAAAGTCACTGGGATTTGGGGGATGTTTCTTACCCAGTGTGATCCCAGGAAAAGTCAACTGACCCAGGAGCCGCACACCTCCAGAAAGACTAGAGTGTTCGCTGGCAGATGTCTCCCAAGATACAATCTCTGGCAGGTTGAACTCAAACCCACAGGCTGCCAAACTCCACACAACCTACAGGGGCTCTGGCCTTCCCTACTGGGGGCTGCAGGCTACAGTCTGGGGCCCCTGACAAGACAAAGCTCCGCTTCCGTGCAGTGCAGACAGCTTTGTTCCTACAGGTGTGTCCAGGGACCTGGGCAGGCAGGGCCACCACTCCAAGCTCTCTTTAGCTCATCCGTCCTCCTGGATGTACCAACAGGAGGCTTGGCAGAGTGAAAACCAAACACCCAGCTATGACTATCCAACAGCAGGGGCCGGGTCGCTGGGCCGGTAACCAGCGCACTTCCAGGCACGCGCTCTCAAATGGGAAATCGCCAGATGTGCTAGTAATTTATATGTGAGGTTCTTTTATGTTGTTGTTAGTTTTTAATCATTTTCCCCCAGCTATTTACTGAGCACCCACCTTCTCTGTCCCTTAGAACTAACATGCACCTGCCAAGCCCCTCCATCCTCACAGCTGCCCTCAGAGAAAAGTCCCGTCGTTTACCTTATTTATAAAGGAGGAAATGGGCTCAGAGAGGTTAACACACCTGACTGCCATCACAGAGCAGAGGAAGTAGCAAAGCCAGGACCTAATCTTACCCCTCTGACTCCAGAGCAGATCTGAAAGCAGGTTTCTTAACTGGCAAGGTATGACCGAGGCCTGGACGGAATTGGAGTCTGGGACTGTCGGAAGCCTAAGTGTGGCTCTCTGAAGCATCCAGTGGGACGTCTGAGGCTGACACACTTTCACCTGATGCAGGATTTCCACACTGCGCACAGCACCCTAAGTTCAGATGTGCATCCACTGCGGCCTACTCAGGTATAAACAGTCAACAACCACGCTCTGGAAACGTTTCTGTTCCCAGTGCAGACACAGCTATAGACATTTCAAAGGTCGCTTAACTGCACAATTACCAAGAGGGCAGTGATAACTCAGGCCTCAAAGTCAAGTCCATAATTGCTTCCTGATTTGGGTCATGTGACCTTTCTCCCACACAGCTGACTAGAGGATTCCTGGGGACAAGAGATCTTCCTAGTTTTCAAGCCCAGAGACTCCATGAAATATTCATCTTGTGGGAGAGAAATGATCCACGTGTCCAGCCCTCCACCCAAACAGGGATCACTCACCAAGGCCAGCAGCCAGGGTGTGGACAGTGGGCAGCCACGCCTAGCCACTTGGGGACGAGGAGGACCATGACATCGGGCAGCCAGTTCTACGTTTAGGTCCCAGCTCCTCCACCTCCCAGTCTAAGCTTCCATTTCATTAACTGCTGGGGGGGAGGGGGTCTCCAAAGCCACACTGCCTGAGATAGACTGTCGTGAAGATCAGAGAGCACGCGCAGGACTCGGACCAGCACATCTGTACCCTGGCTTTTTCTACAGTCTCCTCGTCCCGGCCATGGTGCCTGGCCAGCCTCTCTCCCACCTCCTCCAGAAAGGCCTCCTTGTTTTACCTCTGGTCCCTCTTGACAATTTTACCTCATGTCTCCAAACCCCCATCAGGGTTCTGAGAGAAGTCAGCTCTGAATCCAGTCTCCTGCTATCTGAAGTGGGTGGAGGCAGGATGTGCACCTCTGGGCACGGATCAGGGCCCCGCAGTCCCAAGTCTTCCAATGCAGACTGGGATGCGAAGGTCTTCTATTCACTCAACACACCCTCCACTCTGGGCAGGACTGGGAGCGAGGCCTCACCCACCCATGCCTCCGTCCTTCCTCCTTCTCAGCCCTCAAGACCCAGCCCAAATGTCACCTTTGAACACACACACATACACACGCATGCACAGACACATACATACATGAGTCAGATTCACCATCCACCTGAACACTTCACCCCGAGGTCACACCATCAGACCTATCCCTGACACTCCCCAAGCCCCGCCTTATCCCCCTCTCCACCCTGTAAAGAAGCCGAGGACCCCATCAGACCATTACATAGATGAAGGTCCAGAGTCTCAAAGTTCCCCGGGCTGTGAAATGACTCAGTGGTCAAAGGGGCTTACCACCAAGCCCAAGGAGTTGAGATTGTTTCCTGGAACCCTACTCTACCCAGACCCTGATCCTCCTCCTGCCCCAGGCCATTAGCCCCTCCTCTACCATCCCCACTCTGCCTTCCCAGATGGACCAAGGATTCACCTCTGGATGTGACTTCAAGCCCAGTCCCGGACACTGTCTCAAACCATCAGTTCAGTGAATGAACGACTGACGAATGGACATAGTATCATCCGGAGCTCATTTGTGTGTTGGTAAAATGTGATGCTAAGAGGGGCCACACGACCAGGGATGAACAACTGGTCTCCCCACCCCCGCTCAGGTGAGCATAAGTACTAAGAGCCACCAGGAGCCCCCGGGGGAGGGGTGTTTAGCTCAGAGTCTGGGGTGAGGGCTGCATCCCCAACATCACAAATCAACAAAGGCTCAGGGCAGGCTGACAGTGGCTAGAACATCACCCCGCCCCCCCCATCCACACACACCCAGGGGCAGATTCTGAACTGCTCTGGGCGACTAGCTAGGACTCCCCTGTACCCCTGTGGCCACTCCCACACACACAAGGCCACACACACACACACACACACACACACACACACACAGAGCGGCCGCGGGCCAAAAGTGCCCTCCAGTGCACTTTTAGGGCCTAAGTGCACTCCTGCCAAGTCCTCAACACCTTTAAAAGGAGACTCCCCCAGAACCCACCAAAACTGGGTGTCTGCAGAGCCTTAATCCCTTTAAAGAGTCTCTCCTGGACCCACCAAGACTCTGGTGTCTGCAGAGGCCAGCCTGGCCGCTCGCCCGCCCTGCGGGGTAGCAGGGAGAAAGTTGTCTGCTCGGAGCCTCTACCTAAGTCCCGGTTACTGATTAACCAGCCCCAGCGCTTCTCTGTGCGCGGCCTGGCAGAAAAGTCTAAGTTACACATCTTTGTCACCGCGGACCGGTGGTGTGCGCGCCACCCGGGAGGGCGCGACCCCGGGACAGGGCTCAGGCCCAGCGCCAGTCGCAGGGCCTCCAGGGACAGCTCTCTGCAACAGGCGCCCTCCCTCCGAAAGCAAAAGGCCGCGACTTCCCGGCCCAAGGAAGGGCAGCCCTAGCCTGCACGGCGCCCGGCATAGCGCGATTCCCAGCCACGCGCGAGCCGCGGACGCGCGTGGGGCGCGGGGCCAGCCCTAGGCGTCCTCTGCCGTCATTCCCCGGCCGCAGATGCAACGGGATCCCCTAGTCTGCAGTGGCACTCCGCACGTCGCGCACCCCGGTCCCCGCTTTGCCTTCCGCCAACTTTGCCAACTTTCCACGCGGCCCCGCGGGCAGGAGTGGGCGTCCCGCGCGTCTCCGCGCGCCCCCGCGCCCGCCCGCGCGCTCCCGCGCCCTCGCGCACCTACCGCAGTGGCCCGCCGCGCCGCACCTGCCCGCCCGCACCTGCCGCGGCGCGCGCAGCCTCGTTCCTGGGGGCGGGGCTCGGGCGGGAAGCGCCCCGTCGCCGTGGCAACCACTCCCGGCGGCGCCTGCGCAGAGTAGCGAGGGGCGGAGTGCGGACCCCAGAGCGGCGAGACTGCGCGAGGCGCACCCCCTGCTGGATAGACGCGGCACTGCGCCGGGGTCCCCGCCCGAGGAACGTGCTGTGTGCCATCATCACCTGACGACCTACCGGCTGTGGTGGGGTAACAGAGCATTGCCCACCAAAGGCCTAGCTAGAGAGCATTCCTGGTCCGCTGCCTTGTTCATTTCATTAACCATATCTATCACAATTTGATTTTCCTTTTTTCTTTACTTTCTCTTTTTAAAAGATTAATAATTAATTATTAATAGCAATAAAAATATTGTTAATGAATTATTAATATTAATAATTAATCATTAAGGATTGATGTTATTGTTATATGTATATATTCATGTAAGTGCAGGTGCAGAAAGAGGCCAGAAGAGGGCGATAGATCCTCAAGACCTGGAATTGCAGGAGGTTAGGGTGTTGGAAACTAAACTAGTATTCTGCAAAAGTAGTGTATTCCACCATGAGCCAATCCTCTCCCTCTGTTTTCCTCCCTCCCTCTCCTTTTTTCAAGGTATCACTGTATTGCTCAGGTTTGAGCTCCTGGGTTCAATCCAGTCTCTCTCCTCAGCTCCCTTCCTTCCCTCGGGTAGCTGGAACTCCAGCACTAAGCACCCCACACAACCCGCCAGCCTGCCTTTACTAAGTACCTTTCCAATGATGGGCTCTGGAGACTCCGCTCTGAGGCAGCTGCAAGATCCAGGTTCTCACGGGGTTTCGCCAGCATTAGGGAGAAACATTGCATGAGAAAATTGAATCATATTTATGACATGTGCTCCCAGGGGAAATGGCCCAGTGTGAGTCTTGAGACGTGGTTTATGCCTTTATTGCAAGCCCGCCCAACTTCAAGAAAAGGGAGACAGGGATTTAGCAGCAGTGTGGCTTCCAGAGAGTTGTCAGCCATTCTCCTCCCTCCTCTTTGCCTCAAATTGTTGTTGGTCTTCAAGATGATGATGATGGTGGTGGTGGTGGTGGTGGTGGTGGTGGTGGTGTGTGTGTATACGGCTCACTCAAGCCTATGAATTTTCGCCCTTTTGAAGTAAGGACTGACACCTTCCATCACACCCAGGATCCACCTGAGACTCCCCAGGTACCTGTCCACAGTGACAGAGTCCAGCCGTGCTTTGGGTCATCTGGATGCTATGGGCCCAATTAGCGGCTGGACCCATCCCCGTGAAGGTCAAGAATGACGACCACTCCCAGGGGAAGGTCTTTGAGGCAGTTTCAATGGTTGGTTTGCAAGACAAAATCCCTCAAAATTCAACTAAAAGCAGGTCTTTTGTACAGTGTGTATGTTATTATAAAAAACTGGTTTGTGTGCCAGGCATGAGGGTGCACACCTTTAATTCCAGCATGCAGAGGCCAGAGACAGGCGTATCTCCAAGTTCAAAGCCAGCCTGGTCTACAGAGTGAGTTCCAGGACAGTCAGTACTACACAGAGAAACTGTCTCAAAAAAACAAAAATGAGGGGCTGGAGAGACAGAGGTTAAGAGCATTGCCTGCTCTTCCAAAGGTCCTCAGTTCAATTCTCAGCAACCACATGGTGGCTCACAACCATCTGTAATGGGGTCTGGTGCCCTCTTCTGGCCTGCAGGCATACACACAGACAGAATATTGTATACATAATAAATAAATAAATTTTTTAAAAACCAAAAATGATAAAAATATAAAAACTAAAATAAAAATAAAAACAGCTTGTGTGCACTCTACTTTCTAGAGACACTTCAGGTGGCTACTCGGGTGGCCACCTGATTTACAGTGCCTACTACCTCAGGGCAGGGACACAGTCGGTGATCAATGAACAGATATGCAGGGCCATAAATGTCCAGTCTGATACCCCACCATGTGCCACATCTCTTCTGGAACCTTCGAGAATGTTCCTATCTCTCTGTACCAATCACCAGTTACAAGATATGCCTCAGGATGTTTCTGAGTAGCGGGACACTTGTGGTTCTCGGCTCCCCAGCCAGCAGGGTCCTCCCACCTGACACTGCCAATCTACCTCAGAATATAAGCCGGGAAGGGAACAAACACTGTCCTTCCCAACACCCCCACAGACTCCAAGCCCAGACAAGCTCTCCTTGATGACCACATTCCCACTCTGTAGGCTGACAATGCAAACCAAGTGGAGGAATGATTGAGGCAAAACAAACTACAACTCCCAGAGGCATCTGGGTCCTCATGGGGCCAGACTTCCTGTACTCAGGCCAAGTGAGAAACTGCCAGGAACACGTACCCAGGGGTTGCACCCCAAGCAGGGAATGTCAGGTTCCCCATTCTACCCAGACCCAGCACCTCAGGCCCTGGCTTGTCTGTTCTGGTACAGAGAACAGTGCACCCCCGGGGCTGTCCCAGAATCATTTATCTGACATCTGCCTCCTCCAGGAAGCCCATGGTGGTAGCTCCGTCCAACAGCACTTACCATAACAGCGGAGCTCCACAGTGTCCCCGATCAGCCTTCGTGCAGAAGACCCTGGGCGGTCAGCGAGGCCCCGCTAAGACCCATAGCTGCCTGGCAGGTTTCATCCATTTTTATTTTTTGCTTTATTTTCTTGTCAGGGTTTTACTACACAGTTCAGGCTGGCCTGGAACTCGTATCAATCCTGATTACAGTGCTGTGTGGTGCTGTCCAGTTTCTGCAATACTCAAGACCAGACCCAGCACTTCCTGCTCCGCAGGCAAGCGCTCCGCCAATGGAGCCACACCCCAGCCCTTCCTGTTTATTTATTGTTGGTTTGGTTTTGCTTTGGGTTTTTTGACGGTAAGAGCCAATATAGTCTTTGAAATGCTTTCTCTTGACGCCAAACCTTTGCTGTACAATACAGTACAGCCCTACCAGGAGGGCACAGACCTACCCTCTGTTGGTCTGTCCTCGGCTTAACGGCCATCGCTCCAACCTCAGCTTCACAGTCAGTTCACTCAGAAGCCTTCTGGATTATGGGGTAGAGATGGATTTCATACTTAGACGTGAAATGTCTGCGTCATGTGCCCACCCACTGGAGTGCCAACCACAGTAGCAGCATGGCCAGTTTCTTCTCTCTCTCACTTTGAGGTTGGAGCCCACAGTCGGTCACAGCATCTAGGGCAGAGCTAACCCTCAACACGGAGCCACACTTGGCGTCAGGATTTTCACAGGACACAATCTAGGGCCTGGTTGACAGGCAGACATTAGTTGGCTTGCTCATACGTCACCAAGGATGGGTCGGATATGTGGTTTGAATGTGAACCTCGCCGTAGGTTCATATGCTTAAATACCTGATCCCTAGCTGGTGATGCTGTCTGGAAAGGTTGAGGAACCTTCAGGAGGTGGGAGGGGGTCACTGAAGGTGGACCCTGGGGTTTTATAGCCTGCCCCACTTCCTGTTCACCGCCTGATTTCTGAGTGCAGTGTGACCAGTGGCTTCCCCAACAGGATGGACTGCGTCCCTCTGGACCTGTGGAGCCAGAGTAAGACTTTTCTCTTGAGTCTCTTTCGTCAGGTTGTTTCTCACACACCCTCCCCTCACAATCATCTTAGGACGCTGCCTTCCGTTTTCCTGGTAACGCACTGATTCCTAAGAAGGGGAAGTGTCCCAGGTGCCCCTTCCCCTAGGTTCTCCACTGAGGACCAGGGGAACTTCTTGCCAGCAAAGTCACTTCTTTAAATCATTTAAATCTATTCAATACAGAGTTTTTGGTCAAAACAAAAGAGGCCTAAATCATACCTCTGGCCTGGGTGGAGACATGATCTAAACTGCTCAGGATTCTGAGCACACATTGCTCTTTTTAAATTTTTTATTTATTTTATTTATTCACTATTTGCTTATTTGTTTGTTTGGTTGGTTTTCCAAGACAGGGTTTCTCTGTGTAATAGTCCTAGCTGTTCTAGAACTTGCTCTGTAGACCAAGCTGGCCTCGAACTCACAGAGATCCACCTACCTCTGCTTCCTGAGTGCTGGGATTAAAGGAATCTGCCACCACCATTGCAATCTTAGTCTGTCTCACTTGATCAATCACCCAGATAGGAAAATGTCCCTCTCCCTCTCCCCCACCCCACCTGCCTACAGAGTTGAACTCCAAGACATATTTAAAAGATGGAGTGGGCATGTGGCTCAATGGGCAGCGTTTGGGAACCCTGGGTTTGATCTCCAGCATAAAACTGGATGCCTCAGGACCATCACCGCAGTCCTCAGGATGGAAGCAGCAGTGGGGTCAGAAGTTCAAGGTTCTCCTCAGCTTCAAAGAGAGTCAAGGCAAGCCTGGGCTAAAGAAGACTGTGCTCAGAATAGAATTAAATGAAGCTGTGGAGAATAATAGCCTTTAGCGAAATACGCACCCATATAACCCAAACTGCCCCCACCATGCTGGGGCTCACAGATTTTTACCAATGAGCCTGGGTTCCTACTGTCTGGGTTCCTATGTGGAAGCCTTTCTCACCAAATCAATGCCCCGGGCATCTCCCCTCCTCTCTAAAGACACCCTACCCCCGTCAGTCCATCCGTACCTGCTTTCCTGAGCATTAATTGACCAACCCTGACTCTCTCCCTTCCATGCCCCTCCTACAGGCAATCCACCTGCTCTGGTCTCCTGTAAAATTGTCTTCAGGTTTCCTTCTAAGTCCACTTTGGAGTATTTTTACCTATGAGACTAAAACCTACATCGGGGACCCTTTGAGTTCCCCGGTAAGGATGATACTACTGAAATTATCGCAAACCAAGCCAGGTGAGTTGCTGCAATCCTGTTAGAGATTTCTAACAGGATTATCTTCAGGGGCTGCTGGTGGGTCAGGGAGCTGAAGCACAGAGAAACCCCATAAACCGCTCAACGTCACACGCCGGGAATCTCAGTCTGGCAAACAGATCCCAGGCAAACTTCAGAACATGTTAGGGATTTATTGGGAATTTGATGCCAGCCCAACAAGAGGGAAGGAAGAGAGACTTGGAGAGAGTGAACGAACACAGGAAGTGCCTTGTGAGGTTGGACAAACCTCAGCTAGCTCCCTTCACTGGCAAGAATCCAGAGAAGCCCCGGGAATCGGCCCAAGGCAGAAAGGTGGATGGAGAGCGCCCTCTGCTGCTGGAACCCGCAGCTGCTGGCTTCCTGAGGCGCCGAGAGAACTCAGGGAGCGGAGGTTTTGATACCCAATTTGTTGGTATCAATTTGCCTGTGCACCAAGCTAGGTCTAGTCAACCATCTTCAACTAGCCAATTAAAAGAGCCAATGTAATAGAGGAAAGCGGGGGAAAAAAAAAAAGATAACCCAGTTGAGCTCGTCGACGGTTTCCACCCTTTCATGGATGTTGGGGGTGGAGGATCGTAGGACCCTCACCCGAGCATGCTGTGACCCCAACTCTGCCCTAGCTGTACATGGATCCTGGGAGGGGCTGGGGTAGAGAGGCCCTGGAAGACTAGGAAGACCAGCTCCATCTACGCAGCTACAGGGATGCCCTCATCGCTGCTGGGGAAGGACTTTCGGGTGCAACCTTTTCCGGGAGCACCCACACCTCTCAGGTTCTGTAAGGGAGTTCAATAAACACTGGTTTCTAGAGTGAACTTCAGTGGAGTCAATCATTCCCTGGTTTGTCCCTGGGACCTCGGGAGGAGACGAAATTGTTTACGTCCTCCCCCAGGAAGGAATTTTATTTCTACTTGAGCCTCTTTGAAGTGCATTTCCATGATTTTGGGTTACATTTTCGTCATTTAGAACAAAGAGAAGGTGTAAGCCCCATATTTAATGACTGCTTAGGTAGCCCCTTTTTGTGCCTTCTCCTTCCCAGGAAAACCCATCCCCCTTCCCTCCTTCTATCTGGGACTGGAGTTTCCCTCTAGGTCCCGCCCATCACTCAGTACAGAGTGAAAAGCTATTGATTTCAGGAACCAGGAAGGAAAGCGCACAGGTGTGCACACACCCTTCTCAGACCAGTTCCTCAGGTGACCCCGCTTTGCTCACCAATCTGAATGCGACCTTTAAAGGAAAAGAGACCTTTTAAAAGCTCACAGATTCTGTTTAAGGCCAGAGATGGAGCAGGGGAGCTCACGTTGAGAAGGTAGCCTTAGAGAGGCCTGACCCAAGGTGTGAGCATCCTGAACAGAAGGGACATCCGAGGTGAGGAGAGAGGAAGGAGAGGCCTGACCCAAGGTGTGAGCATCCTGAACAGAGGAACATCTGAGGTGAGGAGAGAGGAAGGAGTGGACTGGCCCCAGGCATCACTTAGGGGCCCCAGCAGGTTTCAGGGGGCTGCAACAGGAGCCCTGAAGTGTACACACTCTTGTGTGTTTGTTTCTCTGTGTGGTCTGGAGCTTGAATGTGGAACACAGCCCCTGTGTGAAATCACATTTTCAGAGGCACTCATGCCTCCAAACGTTAAGCGCCCCTGCTGTAGGTGAGGACCTGTCTTGAATTGGAGAAACTGAGGCTTTGAGCCATTGCGTCATTTGTCCCAAATTCCATCGCCATCAGGCCTGGCTGAGACAGACGCTAGTGAAAGTCCATGTCTGGAAGGACCCCATCTTCAGATCTCACCTGGCAGCCCAATGTCCTTCCTCAGAGCTTTGTCCCATGCAGCTCTGATATGCATATGGTTCAATTGCTCAGCAACTGCTTCCTCTGAGTCCTCATCTGGGTCTAGGCTCAGACTCTCCTAACGCCACACTACCATCCCAGGTCCCCAGGTCAAAAGCCCTGGGGGAATCCTTGCCCCCCACCACCACTTCCTCTCACACTCCAAGTCCAAGCATCTGTTTTATATATTGACTTATTTCCTCTCTTCCCCAGTCAGGGGCAGGATCCATGGGAGAGAGGCTGTGGCTGACTTGTTCGATGTTCAGTTCCTACCACCTAGAATAGGTGTTCTAGACATTTAATAACTATGGGATGGATGGAAAGGTAGTAGCATGCATGAGTGGGTGGGTTGCTGCATTGGATAGGTACATGCTGGATGGATGGTTGATGGAAGGATGGATGATGGATAGACGATGGATGGATGGATGGGTGGATTTATGGATGGATGGATATAGGAAACCATAATATTATGTTTTAAGGTCCTGCCTTGCTTACAGGGCCCTATGCTCCTTGAAGAAACAGATTATGTCGTATTCATCATGTGTTATGCTGAGGTTGGGGGGTCACTGTGGGCTCAGGACCTAACAGTTAAAGGAATAGGGTCCAAACGCCTTCAATCTATATATAAGGACACCGAAATCCAGAGAAGACTATGACTTAGCTTTACATAGGAAATCCTCAGCTGCCACCCCCATGCCCTTCTTCCCTCCCGAGATTGTTGGGAACAGATCTTAGCTCTTGGATCATCTCTGTTTCCTGGCTGGAGCTGGTGGGACAATTGCTGGCAAAATCTGGAGGTCATCGGGATGCCCAGTCTCTGATCCTTAGTATCCCCCAAGAACCTTGGATGAAAGGCAGGTGCCTGCTCTCTAAGTTTGGGTCTGAGCCTCAACTTTCCCACCTGTGGATGGAACAACACCACTCACTAGGTGCTAGTGCAGGGTTCCTTCAGCTGCTGAGGACTCAGCCGGTGGAGGTGATCACTGGAACTTACCTGGTATGAGGGAGAGTCACCTTCCTTAGGCTGTCCTCTGACCTCCGCGTGCTCACTGGAACACCCACTCCCCATACACATAATAATTTTTTAAATTAAATTGAAAAGTCAGATCTAGAGAGAGCAGAAGCTGTCCGTTCTGCCTCATTCGGGCTCCCTGTAGGTGAACACTGGTAACTGGAACCTGGCAAAATGTGCTTTGGAGTTGTAGGGCCTCACTTAGTTTTCTGGGCGCCTGTTCAGTGGCTGTGATTTTCGCAGGTGACACTGAAGCTTATCCAGTCTTTTCAAGGCCACAGAAATACCAGAGCACCCTGGGACAGTGGAGGATGGGGCTGCAGGGCTTAACACCCCAGACTCTTGGCCTGAAATTACACCCCTGAGATCGGCTGACCCATGGGAGGTGTGAGTTTTGGTGAAAGGGGAAAAATAAGTTCTTTGTCACCCAGGGGATGGCTCCTCGCCACTGGCTAGCAGCCTTAGAGAGATTCCGAATCCCAAAGTGGAAAGTTCTCACAACTTGATTGTGCCTGTCTGCCCAGGCCCATCTCTCCCCATCCCCACAGGAATTTCCCCTTCCTCTTGACAGGACTAAGGCACACCCCCAAGCCCAGATGGCCAGCTCCTCTGGACCACACATGCTGGAATCTATGTGCTGCTTATACACGGAGAAGAACTATGGACTGTAGCCGTGGCCGTCTTGCCCCGGATCCCAGGTGAGAGGCTAGGATTTCACGCCATCTCTAAGGACCGACTGGGCTCTGAGAACCAGGTCCTACAGTCGCATTGCCAGGCCAATTGCCATTGGTGAAGACCCAGCTCTGACTTACCCCTGAGAGAGTTTGAATAGGTTCCACCTCCACCAGCACCAGCACCAGGGCGAGCCTCCCCTGGCAGAACCTCCCTCCAGGCTGGACCAGAAGACATCCTTTGTTACTTAGGTAAGGCTCCACTTTAAGCCCCTTGCTTTTTTGTGTGTGTTTAATTGAATTTTACTTTTCTTTGAAAAACAAGTCATGATTGGGCTGTACCCTCACATCTTCCCTGCTGGGAACTAAATCCTCAAAGTCCTGTGTTGATGGTGTCTGGAGGTGAGGGCCCTGGGAAGTCATGGTGGGCTAGTGAGGTCAGGAGGGTGGGGCCCCAGGATGGTTGGTTAGTGGCTTTGTGAGGAGAAGAGAGGGCCAGGGAGTTGCTCCGTTGTCGGAAGTGCTTGTGTGTAAGTCTGAGGACCTTATGCCCCCAGAGCCCATGTAAGACATCCAGGTGTTGCTGTGTCTGGGCACACCCCTTTAATTCCAGTAGAGGCAGAGGCAGGCCCATCGCTGAGTGGAGGCCAGCCTCATTTGCACACGGAGTCCTGGCCAGTCAGACCCTGTCTCAAAAAGCAAACAAACAAAAGCCCAGTGAGGTGCATGCCTCTAATCCTAGCACTAGGGAGGCAGAAGTGTGAGGACCCTGGGACTCAATGGTCAGTCAGCATAATAAACAAGCTCCAGGTCCCAGGGAGAGACCCTGTCTCAAAAAACAAGTGAATACTCCTGAGGACTCATACCTGAGGCTGAGCTCTGGCCTCTGTATGCATGTGCCTACATGTTCATGCATGCCTACACATGTGTATATACACACGCACACCATAAAAGAAAGAAGAGGAGGAGGAGAAGGAGGAGTAAGAGGTGGAAGAGGAGGGAGATAGACTGCACATCTTGCCAGATACTGAGTCGAGGCCACACGGTGAACTTGGTCTTCCCAGTCCTCAGTATCATGAATCAAATGATTTTTTTTAATAAATGACACAGTCTGCAATATTGTGGTATAGCAGCAGAAAGTGGACAGAGACAATGCCAAGTCTAGCAGGACCCCAAGGGTCATGGGTCCACATTCCCAGATTCTCACAGAATCCTGCAGGAGTCTGAACATCTCTGCTATTCCCCTATAGTTCCTAGTTGGAACGCTATCCCACCGTGATGGTGTGAGGAGATGGGCTCTTGGTGGCAATAAGAATCAACAAGGCCTTCCCATGGGACAGGAGCAGACAGAATCCACAGTCTCCCAAGAGCGTCAGTAGCGAGTGCCTCCGGCACCAGCTGCCAAAACCCTACCAGATCCTAGTCCACCCCGAACGATGGGCAAGTCCCAGGCCCTCCTCAGAAAGAAGTTAGGTGGTGATTGGGACAGAAACCCAGCCTGGGAATGTGGGGCCTCAAGGACGGCACTGTGCCAGACAGGGCTGTCCTTTGGGACAAGGGAAACATTAATTTTCTTGTTGTGGTCAGCTACCTGACAATAGGCAACTTGAAGAAGGACGGGTTTATTCTGGCTTGCAGTCCACGGCAGAAGGCGAGGCAAGGTGGCAGGAGGGGCAGGCCGCTGCATCTTCCGTAGAAAGCAGAGAGCGATGAAGGAAGGCCACTGCTTAGCCCACTTTCTCGTTTTATTCAGCCTAGGATCCCAGCTTTGTCACCCATATTCAGGATGGGCCTTCCTATCTAGACTACCTCTCATGGAGACTTGCTGGTTATAGATCTTGTCAAATGACAGTCAAGATTAACCGTCATGGGAGACCCGGGTCGAGGAAGGCATGCATGAATGTGTAGGTGAGAGAGTGAGCATGTGAATGGGGCCTGTTGTGTCCAGTGCTGGGTCACCTCACTGCACCCTCTTCACCTCTCACCTTGTCTTGACCCCTAGGTCAGCCATATTCCTGATGGAGGTCAGCGTGAGGGCTGCTCTAGGACTCTCGCTCACAGGCATGTCTGGCCTCAGCCTGGTGTCCCCTGCCTGGTTCCAGAGCCCTTCCTTCTCCTATGGTGTCTTTATGCTCTGCTCCTGGTCACAGGATAACCGCTGGAACCAGAGCTGTATGACCTTCGGGTCCCTGAAGGACATGCCAGGCTTGGCCTGGAAGGTGAGACACATCTCTTCCTGAGGAGTGGGCTCTGAGGGTCCTTAACTTACACCGTTTGTCCCCGTGTCTGAGCACACAGGTTCTTAAGTCCAGAAACTATCAGAAACACCCAAGGAGCTTTGCATAAGGGTCTGGGCTACACCTCTGAGCTTTGGGCTCTGCACGCGTAAGGTACGTGTGACTCTATCTAGAGGTGGCTCTTAGAATCATTTTGCAACCCAGGAAAAGTCACCTTCTTCAAGCACACTGCCACCTGCTAGGAAATCATTGTCATGGATTAAACAAGTCTGTGGCAGTTCTGCCATGTACGCCCCGCCCACCCTGGCCTGACTCCGTCCAAAGCACTGGGGGCTTTAACAAATGAAAGATGAGGTGTTTGCATCCTTATGGTTCTGCACATCACAGTGAAGAGCAGGTACCTACCTAGTTCAGCACCTAGGAGGAAGATTATATAGCCTTCAAAACTGACCACAAAGGTGACATTACTTCTCGTGATCCTGGCAAGCGCTTAATAAGGGCAGGATGTAGTGATTCATTGACCTGGATTCTGCTTCTGTTTATCTGATTAGCTGTGTGTCTTAAGACAAAGGACTTGCAATCTCTGGATCTCTGCTTATTGATAGGGAGAATGGGGTTATAATAACACAGGGCTGTTGGGAACATCTCAGGGACTCACTGGGCCATAGGCCGAGTGATCGCCACGGGCCCCATCCCACTTCCCTCTCCTCTCTCCTGAAGGTCTCTGCAGCAACGCTCCTGGGAGGCTGGGTCCTGCTGGCCATTAGTGCTCTTCTTCTTTTGGCCTGGGCACTGGCCTCGAGAAGATTATATCCCAGGAGGGGCTCTGGTCCAACACCCGTGGTGCAGGCAGCAGCAGGTAGACTCCTGCAAACAGTGCTGAGATCTTGGAGGGGAACTCCGGGTTTGTGAATTCAGGACTTAGGGACAAGAGGACAATGATGTTGAAGCCATCCACATCTGACCTTAGCTGACTAGTCCTGTCTACCCCTATGTTTCTCTTTGGTCCATCCCTTCTGTACCATGTTTACCATCGCTCCCATTGCATGTTGGGTAGGCTGTACACTGCCCAAGGATGCCCAACCAAGAGCTGAGAAAATGCTGGGGTCTAGTCCTCGCTCCACTTCAGCCTCAGTGGAGGAGGGTCGCGCTTCTCTAGTTTGCTGGGAGCCTCTGGGTGGGGTGTCCTGAGCCCCACAATGGCTCTCATCTAATTCACCTTCCACCCCTCTCACCCTGCCCCACAGGCTCGGGTCTTCCTCCTCCTCTCCTGCCCTGGCATACCTGCCCCCCGCCCCCCCCCCCCGTGGCTCCCACCCCTCCTGTGCTCACAGACCAGCCCAGCTGAGGGAAACAAGACCCAACTGACTGGTTTATCCACCTTCCGAGGGCTTCCCGTGGCAGGAAGAGGGAAACCCAAGTCTCTCTCTGCTGCCTCAGCCCTCCCCATCCTGGCCTGGTCTGGCCTCTCCAGCTGCTCACTTCTCCCTGCTGCTGTAATCCCATACTCCCCACAGTCCCTCCCGTCTCTGCAGGGATCTGCTTGAACCTTACTTCTGAGCAGGAAGCTGCCTTCTTCTCAGCGGGAGGACCCCAGCCAAGTGTCTGCTCTAGTGTTTTGTTTCTAGCCTTACTGTTTCCACCAGGAGCTTCTTTCGCCTTTATTTTTTAATAGATTCTTGATCTTTAGAGTCTGTGAGAATACACCTAGTTACACAGTGTCGAAGCTCCCCAGGAATCTGCAATTTGACCCCCCAGGATTCTACTCTAATGCATGTGGTGATAAACTGAGCAGAAAAAACAACACTGTCTGCCAGGGCTCTTTCCTGGGCTTGATTTAAAACTAAACACTAGCAAAGCACTACATAGAATCTCTGAAAAACAATTTCCCATGTGCTGGTGCTAGAGATGGAGCTTAGGACCTTGGGCAAAGTGTGTGTGTGTGTGTGTGTGTGTGTGCGCGCGCGCGCCTTAGTCTCTAGAGTGGGCAGATGGAGAGATGATGGGTCGATGGAGAGACGGGTGGGTGGGTGCACACACAGATAGGTGGATGGACAGATGGGTGGGTAGGTGAGTGGATAGGTGGATGGATGGCTGGGTAAGTGGTTAGAAGGATGGATGACTTGATAGCTGGATAGATTGGTGGATAGATGGATGGACAAATGTGTGGTTGGATGGATGGATGGATGGATGGATGGATGGGTGGATGGATGGGTGGATGGATGGATGGATGGGTAGGTGCATGGAAGGATGGATGATTTGATAGTTGGATGGATTGGTGGATAAATGGATAAATATGTAGCGGTGGTAGGGGATGGCAGTGTTCTGGGTGAGTCTTGGATGACAGATCATCCCAGAAGCCTTTGTACAAGACTGACTTTCCCTTTCTGCTGCTCCCAGCAGCCTCCACTCTTGTAGGTCTGCTGGTTTTTCCAGTCACGCTGGCTTCCCCATTAGCCAAAGAAGTCTGTGAAGGCTCCTCCGTGTACTACAGTGGAACATGCCAGCTGAGCTGGGGCTATGCCACTGCCATCCTCAATGCGGTCCTGACCAGCCTGCTTGCTGTCATCGGATGGCCTCGGATGACCACAAGCCAGAGGACAGCCATGCCCACCCCTCGTGACACTCAGGGAATCACCCTTGAGTCAGAATAAGCAAATGAGCATCACCCAGGAAAGCAAAGGACAAAGAAGAATAATCTATTCTACTGTTGTGGAAATTCTTTAGCCAACAGCCTTTTGGGTACCGGCCCATTGGGGCATGGCCTGAGGTACTACATGTGGACTGATAAGCCCAGATGGGAAGCATGCTCGCCCTTTTGGCTGGCAGTCCAAGTTTCTGTATGCAGTTCCAGCACCCACAGAGCAGAGGGCAGTGGCAACTTTCTTATTGTGAGTGTTCCCCAAATAAACAGTTGTTATCCTTTATTCCAGGCTCTCGTGAACTTCCTTAATTATGTCTACACTCTACATACTCAGGTTCAAATCCCACCTCCTTTGATTCCCATGCTGTGTGACCTCAGGCAAGTTACTTCCTTTCTGGACTCATTTATTCTTGGGTAAATTGGAGGTTGGCATAATACCTACTTTGTGGAGTGAGTTATTATCAAGGACATTGATTTGCCATATGTAAACAAAGCATGTTGTGCCATACCTGGCACAGAGTTCCGCCAACATTTGCCATCGCCCTACCCCTGGCTCACAGTACTTAGGGAACGCGGGTGAGAATTAAATATATGGATGGAAAGTACCACCCTGGAAAGAGGGCTGTCTAATTTAAAACTCTTTTTTTTGTTGTTGTTTTGAGACAGGGTCTCGTGATGTAGTCCTGATTGTCCTGGTACTCTATATAGATGAGGCTGGACTCAAACTCACAGACATCTGTCTACCTCTGCCTTTCAAGTGCTGGGATCAAAGGCATGCGCCACCATGGCCTTCTGATTGGACACCCTTTCCATGTTTTTGCTCTTCCCTTATAATCCCTCCTCTCTTAGGGGGTTGGAGGGTCTTTATTTCCCATGAGCTACTTAGTGACTCTGTTGTGTGCAGGACGGTGCTCTCTGCTGGGTGGGGCTCAGGGCCTGTCCCACCTTCCACATTCGCAGCACACTGAGGAGGAAACCCTGCTCTTCCTGGGAGCTCAGCTTCCATCTGGTTCTGATGTCTGTCTGTCTGTCTCCAGACTTCTTGTCTGTAATGCTTTATGTTGACTGTCAACTTGACAGGACCAGGAATCTTCACCTCAGAAAGCAGGCTCCGTGCACGCCAGCTAGAGACTCCTAATGGGTTGGCTGAGCTGGGATGATGCACTTGAATGTGCAGCACGTCCAGCAGGCTGGGTTCCTGACTGCACACGAGTGAGAGGGCCAGCTGAGCCCCAGCGTTCAACAGGAACTCAGGGACGATGGGTTCCCAGCCAGGACTTCTCAGCAGCATGAAAGGAGTGTGAAGTTGGGAGCATAGGCCCCAGTCCCTTGCATCTATCCCAGCCCCCAGGCCTGAGAGTTATATTGGTCTGGACTTCAAATCCCAGCAGGCCAGATCCTGACCCCTCCCTGGGGCGGGGGCGGTCAGGATCACTTCCACAGAGTATTTAAATGAACTCTCAAAAGAGGAACACATGGTCTCTTCCCCCCCTTCCTCCTCCACCCCTGGTGGTCACCTTCGAGGCCTCCCGGTTCCCCCTCAGGTAACCCAAGAGCACAGAACTCCCATTAAACCTGGATACTTCTTAATTTGGCTTGTTTTGATTTGGCTTGATTGGGATTTTGTGTCGGCAGAGAGCTCGCATTAGGAAATATTCCCAATAAGGAGGGCACCCCCTTAGATGGAGTCCAGAACCAGGGGAACGTCGACTTTCCCCATTGCATATGTATGAAAACTAAGTCTCAGAGAAGTTAACTCTTACCCAAGGACACACAGCCAAAGCACTTGTCATAAAAATTTCCACCGTGGGGGCCTAGAAGCACTAAACATGTACCTCTCCACGCCAACGGCAACTGAAGTTTTAACACCAGTGAGTTTCTTAGGTTTACATACAGAGCAACAAGTGAGGGCTGCAGGAAGGAGTGTGGGTGACATTAAATCATCCACCCTGGAAGGTCTGTCCCCAGCATGAATGATGGCTTCCTTGTGGATGCATAGATGGAGACCCCTTCCTCTAGCCTTGCCAGCATACACACACTACGCTCTATCTCTCCCTGAGACCCTCAGGCCATGTACAATTAGAGCAGAACTGGGTTCAGCTGGTGGGGAGGAATGGCTAGACATGCCAGAAAAGAGCCCGTGACCCTTCCTAGGAGTCGCCCAGCCAGGGTAAAGATGCTCATGGCAGCTTTCATGGCTGCATGAGCCTTAGTTTTCATGTCAGTAGTCCACAAGCCCTGCTGGGACACAGCTGACCTGATGAAGATGGTGGCCGATTGCTTGGAGGGTAGACAGGGACAGAGGACCCCAGTCCAGGTGGCATCGTGAGAAAGTCACGCCTGTTTCCATCTCTTTGGATGCTAGTGTATCCTCAACGCTTCTCACTCTTACTCTGCATTCGTTCTCTCTCTCTCTCTCTCTCTCTCTCTCTCTCTCTCTCTCTCTCTGTGTGTGTGTGTGTGTGTGTGTGTGTTCTAACATGGAGCACAAGTGCGTGAGGCCAGAGGTCAGCCTGGAGTGCTGTTTCTTGGGTACCATCTCTCAGGTCCAAAGGAAACGCCAATTCCCCAAACTCCAATGGCAGCCCAAATATCCAGAGATAGGCTCAGGAAGCTTCCTGGTAATTAGATAAAGGCCAGAATTCCTCAGGAACGTGCAAAACTGGCTCCCCTCTACCAAAAGAAGCCATTTCCCTTACTTCATCTGGCTCTCCAGTTAACACACACCCTTAGCAGGTCCTGCTGGCCTCCAGGCTCCCTCAGTCCAGACACGCAAGCACTGTTACATGTTTCAAAGCTCCCATGAGAGTCTCCTGGCTCCCCCACTCCAGCTACTCACCGTCCTTCTAACATGGCTATTCTAACTATCCCTAGGCTCCTGGTAATCTCATTCTGTGTTCTCTATTCTCTAGCCCCTGTTATTTTCTCCTCTCTTGCAGATAGCCCCAGCCATGTCCAGTCTCCTTTCTCTGTTCTGGACTCTTCTGATGCCTCAGACTGATCTGTCCCTCATATCTACAATAAACCCTTCCCACACCATGGAGGGATCGTGTAGTCAGTTTACACACCATCCACCTTTTTAAGACCGTGTTTCTCAACGGCAGGACTGGTTGGCCGGTGAGCCAAGGGTACCTCCATCTCCACTTCCCCAGCACTGGCAGTCCAGATGTGTAGTGCAAACCCGGCTTTTTTATGTGGGTCCTGGAGACCACATTCAGGTCCTTGTGCTATGTGGTAGGTACTTTGTCCACTAAGCAGCCCCCAGCTTCACTCTTCTCCTAGCTTCTCCTAGTTTGAATGTTAAATGCCGCCAGTTTTGTGTTAGGAGGCAGTGATGGAACCTTAAAGAGACAGGGTTGAGAGTGGCAAACACACCAAACAAGGAAGGAGCAGAGGGCTCTGGCTCACTCTGCTCAGAGAGGGTATTTCAGGCCAGTAATCATTTGCAGTTTCTGCTGCCCGTGCTGGAAGCCCTGGCTTCCCCTTTGGAGTTTTAAAAGCTTGGTTTAAGGACACTGTGCAGAATCACGCCCAGTGAGGGGCATGAAGGACGAGGGCGTAGGTTCCAGGACAGGGAGGACCTCCTTGGTCATCGGCTAGAGAGAAGACGGTCTGCCAAGGTCAGAAATGGACAGCACCTCCTCCCACTGCCCTGCCTTGGCCATCCCTGTTTCTACTGGGACCTCCCCTGAGAGAGAAGGGGGAGGGAAGGTGACTGTTCCCACCATCCTGGCATGAGAAGGTGAGGGCCTCTCAGACTCTGCCCTAAGCCAGAAAGATGAGATAGTGAGTACCTATAATCACAGCACTTAGGAGGATCAGAAGTTCAAACCCAACCTCAGTTAGCCTCTGCTGGATTGAAAGGTCAAGGCTAGCCTGGGCTACATGAAACCTTGTCCACCTCTCCCCCCCCACACACACATACTTTTAATCCTAGCACTTGAGGGGCAAAGGCAGAGGAATCTCTTGTTCAAGGTCAATCTGATCTATGTAGTAAGTTCCAGGCCAGCCAGGACCTCATCAAAACAAAAGCAAAAAACAAAGAAGCAGCAAAAATAACTAGACCCACACTTAGGTTTTCCACTCAGCTATATTTACTCTGAATAGAACCACCTCTTAGTAAACACAAGACACTTGGGCAACACTAAAAAGAGAACTCCCAGGGCAGGGGGACACTCCCCAACACCCAACTCCAGGACAGGAGAAAACACAACACACAGACATCAGCTGGTAAGTGGAATAAATAGGAGGCACTCAGAACCACAAGCACACAGGCTGGAGGCACGAGGGGCGGTGGGAGATCCTGTGCTATACTCCACACTGGTCAGTTACAAAAATAAATAAGGGTCAGGGGGTTTGGACCTGGCTGTGCTAAATCACCACCCTTTGTGGCAGCAGCCCGGTGGCAAAATAAACCTTTATCTGCTGGCCCTTTCTCCTGTCCTAGAAAGCTCGGGGAGCTGGCTGGGAGGTCGCCTCCCTTCCTGCTGCCCTGGGCAGTCTGTGGAGATCCAGTAAGGGCTCTTTCTGTCCACCCCGCCCACAGTGTGAAGGGCAGAGGTTTGACTCGGGAGCTGTGACAGAGGGAGGGCATCACAAGGCTGCAGAGTAGGGCCAGGCTGAAGGACCCTGGAGATATTTCAAACCACTCCTGTCTCCTCTCTCCGAACTCCTACTTGGCATTCCTTGACTTCCCCAGAAGCAGCTTCTGCTGTGACTTTTGATTTCTGCTGCACCCAGACTGCTTTACTGGGGGATAGGGAGCAGGCACACCAGTTCAACAGGGTCAATGTCTGGGTTGGCAGGTCTTGGCACAAAGGTGGAGAGGAACCGTCGTTCTCAGACCCACCATCATGGAGCACAGATCACTCCTGTCCTGGGACAACCCCTGGCTCGTCCCTCCTCTGTGCCGAGTGAACGAAGCACTCAGAGAAGAGCTAGTTTACCTGAGCAGGGCTTCCACAAACACACGGTCTGCAGGCTTCTGAGCCCAGGTCCACAGCTGAAAGCTGGGAGGTCTCCCCTCGGGAGGGGAGTAAGGGCCAGGCTCTAATCAGGAGCTCCAGCCTCCTTCCTCCAAACAGTTCCTGCATCTCCAGGGCACTCACAGAATGCCCTCTTAAAAGTCTCCTGGCAGCCGGCAGAGCAAAGTCAGAAAACAGCGAGTGAGACCTGACTCCAGCAGGACTGTGGGAAGCTGTGTGCTTCTGACTGGGCCATGCAACAGACCTCAGGTGACCCAGCCTGAAGAGAACAGACAGGGCTATGCCAGTAGCCCCTCCACCAAGCCAGTGGTGGGGCACATCTGCTGTGCAGGGACTTTTGGGTCACCTTGGGCGATGGTACGGGTAACATCTGGTGGTTTGAAGCCAGGGATGATGCTCAGACATCTGAGACTTTGAATGTGAGCAATGCCTAAGGGAGACCTTGCTTTAAGTCAGCCTGGCAGGAATGTTCTGGAACACTGCCAGGTGCAGAGGAAGCCCCTGAGGCCTCTCCTGTACAGATGAGGAAGGGAACAGGGACAACAGGCCCAGAGGCTACCTCTACTCACAACCCCAACTCCCAAGAGGGGGAAATCCCAGTCTCGGGCAATCTTTGGTCAAACAGGAAAACGTAAGGCTGAGCTGGGCTCCTCCACGCCACCGTCCAGTGGCCAAGGTCAAGGGTATGGCTCTCTGCACAGCAGCCCACACTAGTCCACAGACACCAGCACCTCGTGCTGGGCTGCAGGAGGCGAAGGTGTAGACGGCAGCAGGGAAGCCTGGCTGCCGCAGCCCTCACTTGTTCTCGATCAGGATCTGCACTTTGTGCACGAGGTCCCGGGCCAGCTGCAGGATCTGCTTGGCGTTGTGCCGCTCTGCCATTTCTGAAAGAGAAAATACGCGCATGAGCAGCCTTGTGCGTCAGCCCTGGGAGAGTCCTCGAGCTCCTGGTGTGAGTCCTGGGTGTTCCCCCTCAGAGTCTGACAGGAGCTATGCACCTCCAGATCTTGGCTTCCCCATCTGTAAAATGAGGGGTGTAACAGGAAGTCACTGCACGACGTTACCATGGAAACAAAAAGAAATGATGCTGGCTCAGAGTGTGCTGGGAGAAGGCTGGTTCTTCCACCCTTCCCTGCAGGCAGAATGTGTGATATTTTACAAGTCTGTGTCAGGCCAGGCACAGCAGTGCACACCTTTAATTCCAAAACTGGGGATGCTGAGGCAGGAGGATTGAGAGTTAGAGGCCAGCCTGGGATACACAGCAAGATTTTGTCTCAAAGATAAAAGGTAGTATAAAGCATGTGGCAGATTTTTTTTAAGATTTATTAATTTATTATATATACAGTATTCTGCCTGCATGTATGCCTGCACATCAGAAGAGGGCACCAGATCTTATAGATGGTTGCCAGCCACCATGTGGATGTAGGGAGTTAAATTCAGGACCTCTGGAAGAGTTGTCAGTGCTCTTAACCTCTGAGCCATCTCTCCAGCCGTCCCCTCCCCATGTCGCAGATTCTTAAAGACTCTATGGGAAGGAAGAAAGCCATGGGCGGTGGGGAGAAGGAGAGGGAAGAACTATCAAGGGTCACACAAAATGCTTAGATCTTCAGATCTCTGTATATAGCAGGATAATTTGAAGCTTGACTTTATCACAGAGAAACCATTTCATAAAGAGAAAGAAACCTAAGACAGCTAAGCCTAAAGCAGCTGCTGAGGTACCCCTAGGGTTCCTAGTAAACTCTTGGGGACATTGTGGGATATGCAGTCATTTGGAGGGGAACTTGGCAACACTTGCCAGTTCCACGCATGCAGCCCGGATAAAAAGCAAGGACAGTGTGAAAGACTCGAGGAAGCAGGAAATGGGGGGAGGGAATGTGACCTCATCGTGAGGCGTGCACATTTGTGCATGGCCCGACAGGTGCGATATTCTACAACCAGTGACTGCACCAAGTAAGGGATGAAGGGAAATGGGGTGTCCTTCAGGCTGTGGGTGTTAAAGAGCTTCTGAGTGGTGAGGACAGGACAAAGGTGTCACATGGTTTGGAGCTCACGCCTCACCACTGGGAGTGTTGATTTGCATGGCGTGCATACTGCGGAAAAGTTAGGGGTCTTCTGGACTGAGGAAGTTTGGGAACTGGGGGTGTTGAGGCGGGAGGATTGTGCTAGGGTGCGGAATGCTTTGGGTTCTCCATCCCACTTCTAACTGAAACAAACAGAATTTCCAGTAACAGAGGACGCTTAGTAAATCACAGGACAGTCATGCAGGGTGTGCATACTGCGACCCCGAAAGAGAATCACGGGCGAAAATTTTTGAAAAAGTAGATATAAGTGGATTCTGCGATGGCAACAACAGAAAATAAGCCACTGTGGAAAAGAATGGAAAGGTAAGTAGGAGTTGGGGCAGAGTCTTATGTAGCCCAGGCTGACCTTGAATTTACTATGTAGCTGAGGATGACCTTAACCTTATGATTAGTTGAGATTCTTTTTTCAAATTTAATTTATTTTTTGAGGATTTCATACATGAGTACCATATTTACATAATTTCTGCCTCTTGCTCTCCCCCTACAAGTCCTCCTCTGTCCCCCTACTTCCTTTAAACTTCATGTCCAAGAATAATTATTATTGTTACATATGTGTATATATAGAAATATTTCCTGCTGAGTTCATTTGCACGGATATGAGTTTAGGGCTAATCACTTCAGATTGTGTAGTAACCTATCAGTGGGATTCATCCCTGGGGAAACTGATTCCCTCTCTCTGCCTGTGGCTCTTCATCTGGAGGGGAGGCCTTTTGAGTTTCACCCATCCTAGTTGGTTTGTCAACAGGCGCTGTCATTGTTCCCATCATGTGTAGGTGACTAATCCTTCTAGATTTCGTAGGTGCAGCTCCCCTAGCATATATGATCTGGCAGCAGACATTCTGGTCCTCAGAAAAGCCTTTAACAAACCCCCAAATATCTTCATGATGAAAGTCCTAGAGAGAGTGGGACTCAGGGGGACATGTCTCTCCGTGATAAAGGCTACAGGTGACAAACACACAGCCAACATCATCCTGAGTGGAGAAAAGCTCAAAGGAACCCCATTAAAATCAGGAAGGAGACAGCACTGTCCAGTGTCCCCGCTCCTTTTCAATATAGGGCTTTAAGCACTATCTGGGACAAGAGTCAAGAGAAGAAAATTAAAGGGATACAGACTAAAGAAGACAAACTAAGCCAAGTGGTGGTGGCCCATGCCTTGAATCCCACACAGCACTTGGGAGGCAGAGACAGGTGGATCTCTGTGAGTTCAAGGCCAGTCTGGTCTATGGAACAGGACTGCTAGGGCTGTTACACAGAGGAAACCCTATCTTAAAATACAAACAAACAAGAAGCCAATCTATTCCTATTTGCAGATGACATGATACTATATACAAAAGATGCTAACTATTCTACCACAAAACTTCTAGAAATGATCAACACTTTCAGCAATGTGGCAGGATACCTAATGAACTTACAGAATCAGTGGCTTTCCTATACAGCAACAGCAAAAAAAGCTCAGAGATCATGGATCTCTTTTTAATATCCCAATTAAGACAAACCTCAGTGTGAAACTTCAACATTGCAACTGCTAGGGACCACACTCCCACTCACATCTGCCTCAGAGAAAATAAAATATCTAGGAATGAACCTCACCAAACAGGTGATGGACCTCTGCAATACAAATCTTCAAACCTCTGGAGAAATATTAGAAAACACTAGAAAATGAAGATCTCCCATGCTCATGGATTAGTAGAATTAGCACTGTGACAACAACACCTCTGTCAAGAGCAATGTACAGATTCAGTGCAACCCAATCAAATCCTCATCTCACTTTTCACAAAAACAGAAAGAAAAAAAAAAACATTCTAAAATCCATAAGGACCCATGAAGACCCTGGATTGCCAAGGCGACCTAGACCAGGGAGAATAATGCTGGACGGGAGTAACATTCCAGGTTTCAGACTATATTACTGAGCCATAGTAATAAAAACAGCTTGGTCCTGTTACAAAAACAACGGAACAAAGCAGAAGACCCAAATGTGACTGCAAATAACTACAGCCATCTATTAACTAACAAAGACTCGAAAATAATGTTAGAGAAAAGAGTGTCCACAATATAAGCCCCTGGGAGAACTGGATATCCACATACAGAAGAGTGAAATTAGACCCCTATCTATCACCCTGCATAAACCTAACTTCAAACGGACCAAAGAGCCTGCGCAGCTTGACACAGGCTACAGTCATCCTCAGTTGAGAAAATGCCTCCCTAAGGTCAGGCTGCAGGCAAGCCTGTGGGGCACTGTCTTAGTGATTGCCGAGAGTCTTAGGCTTTCTAGTGCTGTGAAGAGACACCTTGACCATGGCAACTCTTATAAAGGAAAACATTTAATTGAAATGGCAGCTTATAGTTCAGAGGTTCAGTTCAGTCCCATCATGGTGGGGTGTATGGCAGTGTGCAGGCCGACATGGTGCTGGCTACATCTTTATGCCACGGGAGGTGAATTGTGACCCTAGGTGTAGCTTGAGTGTATGAGATCTTACAGCCCACCTGATGTGGCAAGTCCTTTTGTATATATGTTGCTTTTATTGGTTAATGAATGAAGCTATTTTGGACAATGGCTTTGGGGCCATTTTCTTTCAAACCACTACAATAAGAAAGTTGGTTGGGCAAGCCACAGGGAGCAAGCCAGGAAGCAGCACCCCTTCATGGCCTTCCCATCAGTTCCTGCCTCCAGGTTCCTGCCCTGAACAGGACAGGAGTTCCTGTCCTGACTTCCTTCAGTGATGAACAGTGATCTGGAAACAGAAGAAAAATAAACCCTTTCCTTCCCAGGTTGCTTTGGTCACAGTGTTGCCTCGCAGGGACAGAAACCCTAATGAAGACAGACCTCAATGCAAAAGTGGAAACACTGAAATTGCTAGGAGGAAACACAGACCTTGCCTACAGGACACAGGGGTATGAGAAGACTCCTGATTAGAATTCCATTAGCTTAAGGATTAAGGCCAACAACTGACAAGTGGGACTTCACGAAACTGAAAAGCTCTGCCCAGCAAAGGAAAAAACCACTTGAGTGAAGAAGCCCACGGAGTGGGTGGGAGAAAATGCCGCCAGTAATCCATCTGATTAATTAAAAACTGGGCTTGAGACCTGAACGGAGTTTTCTAAAGAAAAGTTCATCATCCCCAGCAATTAGGAAAGTGCAAAACAAAACAACTTGGGTTTCATCTTGCCCCAAGTCAGAACGGCAAAGATCAGCAGAACCACAGATGACAATGTTGGATGGGATGTGGGGGGCGGGTCTCGTCCACTACTGGTGGGAATGCAAACTGGCCCAGTCACTCTGGAAACCAGTGTAAAGAGTTCTCAGAAAACTGAAAATAAATCTACTCCGAGACCCAGTTCTAACAGTCCTCGGCATATGCCCCGAGGACCCACGTCACGCTCCACAGACACTTGCTCAGCCATGGTCATTGATGCTCTGCTCACAGCAGCGAGGAAATGGAAACCGAAGCCTTCTACGCTGAGGGCAGATAATGGAAATACGGTACTTCTGATCGTCTTGCCGTTACTTCCAGGGTGAGAATCGCAGGCGTACACTGCCACACCTGGCTCATCTGGGTGTAGTGGACTAGGCCTCACACACCTGTGTGAGCACTCAATCAGCAGAGCCACACCCCAGTACAGAGACTGCTTTTCTTTGTTTGGCAACAGCACTGAATCTGTGCTTTCCTGGTTGGCTTCTGGTGTAGGCGAAACTCACGAAGTTTGCCAAAGGTAATTTCTTAGTTTTGGTGTCAAACATCTCAGAAACGTGTAAAGCAGCACCGGAAATGAAGGAAACTAGGAAATGACTCCACTACCGGGCGCCATCTTTGTAATTCCTGGTAAACCAAACAGTCCTAAACATAAAATTCTACTGGACGGCTCAAATCCAAAATCATTCCAGAAGGAAAAGCTGGCTTGAGAGAAACCTAGTCATGTTCCCGAAGTGGGTTGTAGGTGGCTTTCTCCTTTTCTAGAACCTTCTTTAAGTTTTGGGGTGAGAAGCGAGGGATTGGAGCCCAGGGCCTGGTGTTTGTCAGTGCTCTATGATGGAGCTGCAAACCAGCTCTATCGCCGCTTTCAGCATTTAACTATTATTTTAAGTGGCAATAGCGCTAGCAATTGCCTGGCTCATTGGGCGCTCACGGTACCTGTGAGGACCTTTTCACGTCTCATCATTAATTCTCAGGACTTCCCTTGAGGGAGGAGGTGTTTGCAGCATTTTTTTTTCCTTGAAGAACTGAGGCCCTGAACATGATGTCATTTAGACAAGGCCACACCCAGTGACCTGCTGGGGCCAGACTCCAAGCACCTACTCCTTGCCACTCCCACCTTCCCCACCCACGAACTCCTGTGGGGCAGACCCTGATATTTCACAGATGAAGTAGATGTTCAGGAGGAGGGCAGGACCCTGTCACTGGGCACAGCTGGCCAGTGGCGGAGCCAGGTGCTGCCCCAAGCCTGGAGAGAGCCACCTGGAGTGTTGAGATCCCAGCGGGTCCCTTGATAGAGCACTAAGGTGAACAGAGGACTGAGGAGACGCTCAGTGGGTAAGGGCACTTGCTGTCCAAGCAGAAGGGTGGAGGCAGGGGAATGACGGGCTTGTCAAGCTGCTGGCATCTGGAGCCCCGCCCCCACCCCACCCCCAGCCCCACCCCTGGTACCATTGAAGAACTTGATGATGTCTGTGAAGTCCATGTTGTTCTCCAGGATGATATCTCGGTAGACCTCTACCAGTGCCAGCGCGATGAACAGGACATAGTGGGCAGAGGACACGTGCTTAGCGGCCCAAATAGTCTCCCACACGGAGAAGACGTCATCATAGACTAGCTCTGCAGGACACAACACACATGTGCATAGGAGCTGGTCCAGAACAGAGTGCAAGGTGAGCCCTCCCTAGTCCTCCCTGCAAGCACCCAGCTTCTCTAGGTGACAGTCCTGGAGCATCCCTGTGCTCACACCGTGCTACAGCAGGCAGAACTCGGGCTGGGAGGCAGGAGACCCAGACTCGGTCTAAGGAGCCCGTGTGAAGAATCTGAGCATGTGTGGGTTTGATTGGCATGGGCCTGTCCCTGCCTGCCCTCTACTACTGTCCTTCCTCTCTCTTCAGCAGCATTTACAGGTGGCTCTCAGTGATAGGCAAGCTGGTTGCTGCCTCAGCCTAACAAGGAGATGGAAGAGCCCTGAAGACGGTGGTTCTCAACCTTCCTAATGCTGTGACCCTCTAACACAGCTCCTCATCCATAAAATTATTTTCATTGTTACTTCATAACTGCAATTTGGTTACTGTTATCAATTGTAACATAAATACCTGAGAGGCAGGGTGTATTCTCATTGTTACAAATTGAACATAATTAAAGCATAGAGATTAATCACAAAAAACAATATGCAATTATATATCATAAAATATTTCTAACTACAAATAAATGAAATTTTATCTTGAAGCATGCTGTAGCATGGGTAGCAGTCTTATTAGAACAACAGTAAACTACATTGCTAAATTTTTCCACAGTATGTGCAAAAAGCCAACATCAGTGCCAAGACTGAGATTGCTTCTTCAGTTCCTAAGACCATTGGAAATGTGCGTTTTCAGATGGTGTTAGGCCACCTCTGTGAAAGGGTCAGTTGACCCCAAAAGGGCTGTAACTCACATGTTGAGAACCTCCGCCTTAAGAGCAAGGCTACCAAGTCCAAAAAGCTGGCACTGGGTCTCAACCCCTCACTACCCAGCCAAGGACTGGGGGCTGGAGCTGTCCCATTCCAGCCTCTCCAGACCTCAACCTTGCCTGGGGCCTGCTGCTCACAGTAAAGGACCAGGGATGAGATGGTCAATGATACTGCACAGTGTGGGGCAGATGACTAACGCCACCATGCAAATCAAGTGCTCCTCGCCTCAGCGCAGGTTTGCACAACAGCGCGTATCCCGAGGCGACACTCCTGCTAAGTCCATCAGGAAACACGCTTGACGTCCTATCAACTGAAGCGCTCTTGATCTCCGCTAAGCAGGAAGGCAGATGGGAGGGACTCACCCCAGAGATGGTGGAACCAAGTTTGGGCCCTGGTTCCCCCATTCCTAGCTCCATATTTGACTTCTTAGTTTCCTCATCCGTGAAGGAGAAATCTTGGCGTGTATGTGTTCACGTGCACATGTATGTGCATGCCTAGGGAGGCCCAATATTGACGTCAATGTCCTCCTCTATCAATTTCCACCTCAGAGTTCATTGATTTAGCTGGGTTAGGTGGCCTCACAGAGCCCAGAACTCATCAGTTTGGCTGGTCTGGTGGCCAACTTGCATCTGCCTTCCCAGCACTGAATCACAGACATGTAACACACATGGCTGCACTTGGCCTTCTAAACTTCTTAAATTATCAACTAAATCATTAATTATTAATTATAATTAATTAAAAATAATAATATTAATAATATTAATTATTAATTAAGGTCAGGGGCACGTGGCACAGCACATGTGTGGAGGCCAGAGGATAACTTGTGGGAATAGGTTCTCTCTTTTAACCAAATGGATTCCAATGATCAAACTCAAATCCTCCATCTTGGTGGCAAGCACCTTTACCACCTCGCTGGCCCCCACACATAGATTTTTATATGGGTGCTGGGATCCAAACTCAGGACCTCATGCTTGTGCAGACACTTTATTGGCTGAGTTGTTTCCCAAGGCACTGAAATAGGGATTTTTATGATTCCTATTGCATAGTCATTTTGTGATAAGGCATGTGCCAATATGGACAGATCTGAGTAAATGTTCTCTCTTCTGCCACCTTTGCCCCAGTGCCCTTCACTCCCATGTCCTCTTCAGCCTCCACTTCCCCATCATTACCACCCCAGAAATTCTGGGGACAAGTTCCCAGGCGGCTATCTTTACCTCGTTTGAAATCCAGCAGGAACCAGCGGTAGCAGAAGTAGAAGTGGGTGTAGTCCCCATTCTGATGCATCAGCTCGAAGAGCTCTGAGTCCAGGATCTGATGGAAGGAGGGCAGGCCGTCAGGCCCCTGGAAAGAGCTGGGCACAGCGGAATCCTCTGGCTGTGCACTCACCCTGCACTCCAGGTGGCTCTCAGTGAGCACAAGGGTGCACGCAGACCTCTCCAGAGAGGATTTACAATGGCCAGGCCAGCGTGGAGTTGGCTCAGATCAGGGGAAGCAAGTTAGAGCAATGAGACAAGCTCACACCCAAAGTGACAGACAGTAGCAAATGTTGGCAAGAATTCAGAGTGAACAGAACCCTCACGCATGGCTGATGGGAAAGCAGAATGGTACAACTCTGCCCCTGTCTCCCCAGCACTGGGCTTACAAAGGTATTCCACCATGCTTGGTTTTTACAAGGGTGTGGGGATCTGAACTCGGTCCTTTTTCTTGTGCTGAGCCACATCTCTAACTCTCTAACTCTCTCTCTCTCTCTCTCTCTCTCTCTCTCTCTCTCTCTGGTGTGTGTGTGTAGATCAAGGACAACGTGTCAATTCTCTCCTTGTACTTTGTGAGTTCAACCAATCAAACTATAGTCTCTGGGTTTGGCAGCAATCAACCCTGATCTATCCTGTTTCTTCAACCTTTTGTATCCAAAATCTTTAGTGGCTTTTTTGAATCCCACTAAAGCAGCAGCAAGAGCCACCGTGAGCTCGAGGACATTCAGAGCTCCAGTCTGCATAGATTCCCCTGCAGAGTTCTGCCTGAAATGGCCATCAGGCCTGCCTCTTGCAGATTCTGATTGGCAGCTAGGGAAATACATACCAACAATAACTTTGAGATTTCACATCACACCCAGTCAGAATGGCCACGATTGACAGAACCACCACCACCAAATGCTGGCCAGGGTGGAGAGGGGCACGCTCCCTGCTGGAGGGTTTGAGATGCACATGTGCAGCCACTGTGGAAATCAGTGCGGAGAACTCTCAAAAGCCTAAAAAGAAACCTAACTTCTGACCCAGCTGCAGCACTCCTCAGCATGTGCTTGAAGCACTCGGCGTCCTGCCCCATAGTTCATTGCTGCTCTAACCACAATAGCAAGGAAATGGAAACACCCGACATGTCCTTCCACTGGCAAACGGATGATGATGATGTGGTACTATACATAGTAGAACAGTATTTAGCTCTAAAGAAGAAGAAAACCATGTGTTTTGAAGGTAAATGAATGGAACTAGAAAAGATCACACTGAGCGAGATAACCCAGACTCAGAGAGACAAACTCGGTGTATTAGCTCTCTTCTGATTCTCTGAGCTACAGATTTTCAGATGCCAGTTCACAGCCTCCAGTCACTGCAGAACAGGAAAGCTAGAAAGGGGTAGGAAGGCCAGGGAGCAACAGAGAGGGGAATAATGGGACACAAGTGATCTGAAGGGGGATGGGGAAGATGGAGGCCTCCAATTAGGGAGGGGGAGGGAGACAGATTAATACAGAAGGAATCAAAGTAAGGATGCCTTAAAAGGCATAAGGAATCATACAATGAACTAGGTGTTTATGTGTGCACGCACTCTACCAGCTGCACACGCCCTTGGCCTGCAAACTGCTAACTCTTAAGTCATCTGCAATACTCCCTGTCGCCCTTAAAGTCAGAGCAGGAAGCCTCAGGGTCCTACCTGGATCAGGGACCTCATGTTGGCGAAGTGCGTGTCCATGGCACCTCCGTGGGGGAAGTTTTGGTTCATCCTCTTCATGAGTTCCGTGAAGCAGCTGAAGGCCAGGGCCTCTGGGGACAGAGCAGGGCAAAGAGTTAGCCAGACCACTGCCTCAGGCACTGGGGCTCCCAAGAGACAGCAGAAAGCCCAGAGCAGAGGCCATGATCACACGAGAAACAGATGGGCGGGAAGGACTCAGTGGAGGCCACGCCCTTGGATGCTCAGCACCTTTTAGTGTATCACAAGTCTTGCTTCAGAGACACTGGGAGGAACAGCCTCTCTCAGACATAGACACTCCTTTGAAAGGAGTGTCTCCATTGGTTGGGACACAAAGGCCATGCTGCTTTGCTGGTCTCCATATTTCTTTCCTTCAGAAATCCTACTGATTCATGGAATTCTCAACTCTGGAAGTCACTGTATTCAAGAGCGACTGCAGGGGGCTGGGGAGATGGCTAAGTGGTTAAAAGCACTGACTGTTCTCCCAAAGGACCCAGGTTCAATTCCCAGCACTCACATGGCAGCTCACAACTGTCTGTAACTGCAGTTCCAGGGGATCTGATGCCCTCACAGAGACTTACATGCAGGCAAAACACCACTGTACATAAAATAAAAATAAATTATTTTTTTAAAAAAGCAACTGTCAACATAGCAAGAGCTTTGGTTGATGTTATGTAAAGAAGGGACAACTCCTCTGGCAAGGCTGCCCAGAATGTGTATTTACATATATTAAGAAAGTAGGGTTCAGTGGTTAAGAGCACTGGCTGTTCTTCTAGAGGACCTGGGCTTGATTCCTAACACCTACATGGCAGTTCACAATCATCTGTAATTTGGTTCCAAGGGATCTGTCACCCTTTTCTGACCTCCACTGTAGTCATGTCATGCACAGATACATAATCAGGCAAAATACTCATACAGCAAATAAAAATAAACAAAACCTCAGACATTGAAAAAAGAAAGCAAAGCCTCTGAGAAATTCTGCAGTACAGAAACTTGACATATCAGACTGCGTTTGGAAAATCTTATTTGAAAGTGGTAGTTTTTCTAGTTTCTCTTAGTAACCTTGGGGAGATAATGCTATTGGAAGCTCCTCAAAGACACTGGATCTCACTCGAGTTTAAAAAGCATCAGGACAGATTACAGAATCTGTGAGCGGTAGATGTCTTCACAGTCTGGCGCCCATCACCCTGGTGCTGTATTGTCTGGCCTACGTGTCACGATTACAGTCACCCTGACATGCTGCTGACTACCGTCTCTCACAGCACCAAACCTCCACTGTTTTGATTGTTTTGATTCCTTTATGCCTTCAAAGCCAAGACCACCTAGGAGACTGCTTAGCTTACCAAGTTTGGCTGCCAGTCTTGGCCCCAGTGGACCAGTTTTTGCTTGCTGAGTTTCTGTAAGATTTCACAACCTTGACCATCCCAGCAAAGTGACCAGCATTTACCTGGAAGCTTTCTTCTAAGAGTGTTGCCATTTTGGTTCTTTCTGGGATCAAGTTCAAGTGTGCTTCTTGTGTGGGGCAAATGAAGCAGGTCTTCCATCTTTTGCATGTGTGTTTCCCAACACTGCAGCAGCTGCTAACTTGACATGACCAAGCTTGTGGAGTTGAATTGACTGAACTCCAGTCAGTTAGCTAAGTGTAAACTGCAAACCCTTCTTTCAGGACTCAGCTGCAGCCCAGAATCTACACACAGGCCCTGGTGAAGGCACCAAAGCGCGCGTTCTCTCTGTCTCTGTCTCTGTCTCTGTCTCTCTCTCCCTCAGTATACAACTTGTGGCAGCCAGGTCCCCCCTTTCACCACGTGAGTCCCAGAGGTCAAACTCAGGTCATCAGGCTTGGTGGCAATGCCTTTACCCACTAAGTCATCCCACCTCCGCGACTGGGCCTTCTGACAGGGCTTTCCCAAATCCACACACAGTAGAGAGGACAATGTTCCCCACTGGCACCAAGCCTTCCAGCTGCAATGGGAGATGTACCCCCCTTTCTGCTTCCTCTCCTCTGAATGACAGTGTTTTATGGTGTTCGATAGATAAGCCACACCTTTAAAGGTAGTGAAAACACTTCTTTCTTTAGGAGACAAGACACATGGACTCATCATCTTAGCTTCGCCTCAGGATTGTGCAGCTCAGCTGTGGAGAAATACAAGACTTACGCTTGCGTTCCCCAGCCCTGACGGACTCACTTGCTCTGTTTCTTATTCTTTGGATTTTCATCCTAAAGGCAAATCATCCAGAACCAGGACACACCAAGGATGATTTTAATTCCTTTCCAATTCTTCTCCCTGCCTCTTTTAATATTTTGAGACAGGACCTCAGGTAGCCCATGCTTGCCTTAAATTCACCTTGGTCAAGGATGACTTTGAACCTCTCATCCTCTGGATGTGCTGGGACCACAGGCATGGCTACCACACCCTGCCCGTCCTTTATAGTCAGGTGATGTGGGATTCCCCTCTGTATGCTGTGAATATATTTATTACCACTGGCCAATAAAGAAGCTTCTTCAGCCTATAGCAGGGCAGAATATAGAAAGGTAGGAAATCCAAGAAGAGGTAGAGGAGGAAAGAAGGAAGAGTAAGGGAGACTCCATGTAGCTGCCAAAGGAGAAAGACATCGGAACCTTACCAGTAGGCCACAGCCTCGTGGTGATACATAGATTAATAGAAATGGGTTAATTTAAGGTGTAAGAGCTAGCTAGAAATAACCCTGAGTCATTGGCCAGTGTTGTAATTAATAAAGTTTTTGTGTGATTATTTGTGTCTGGGCGGCCGGGAAATGATTGTACAGCTGCCTCTACATTCAGGTGATGCATTATATTGATTGCATTATATTATATTGATTATATTGATTGATGCTCAGATATTAAACTGTCTTTGCAGTTCTGGGACAAACCCCAGTTGGCCACATTGTCTAATTCTTTATATATTATTGGATTGAATTTGTTAATTATTTTGTGGGGGGCAGGGGAGGAGAGCTTGTGAAGAACTACTCTCCAATCTTACACTGTTTGGTAGAGTTTATACGAAGGCCACCATCTGGACCAGGTCAGAGGCTCACTACAGCCAGGTGGGCCTCACCACGGTGCACTGTGGGACAAGGATGTCTCATACTACTGGGTTTGGGATGAGTTCACCAGGCTGTGCAACTGTCCTGACCCAGACACAAGTAAGGCTGCCCCTTCCTCTCCCACAGGGCAGGGGGACACACTCACCATCATCCAGGATGACCAGCAGTGGGGCCAGAAGGTCACACATGCCCTGGACGTAGCCAATCTCAATGTGCTGCCAGATGTAGCTGCAGAGAAACAGGGCACATTGAGGGTGCCTACACCCCACATGGCCTGCACCCTCCCAGCCTGCTCCTTCCGAACTCTCCTTGCTCCTTTCTCCTGTCTGGTCCTTCATCCCTCAGTCTGATGCCCACCTTCAGTGTCCCACACATCCCAGGTGCAGCCATCAGAGCAACCCAAGAGGGCCTCACAGAGCACAGGACTCTCTGCAAGTATTCCACCCAGGGGAGCTGTCATGGGTGCATGAGATCGGAGTATCTTCATCTCCTCCCCCAGACCCACACATCCCTTTCAAGTGCCTCTTCTCTGGCTACAGAGAGGAATTCTTCACTTTGTACAAATACTTGACTCACTAAAGTCTCTAGGGATTGGCCCTACTGATTCCCTCTCTGTCTGCCAGGAATTTGGATCAGTCACTGTGAATAACCAGCTTTGACCCACTGGGCCTGGACAACATCCTCAGCCCTGTATACACCTAGAATCTCTAAACCTTAAAGTGATTTGTGAAGCGGGTCTCATCAAGATCATGTTTCTCGGGCGAGGAGACTGAGGCACAGAGAAGCAACGGACATGCCCATGCCGACAGTCGGGTAGTTAGTGCTAACGGTCATCATGTTGGGAAGGGAGTAAAAGCTAGTCTACATCATGGTGGCCGCTGGGAAACCATCTTGGTTACACATTAATCAGTCTAGGAAGCTACAGCCCACTGTGGGCAGCACCACTCCTCAGGCAGGGGATCCTGGACCGTGTGTGTGTGTGTGTGTGTGTGTGTGTGTGTGTGTGTGTAGAGGAAGCTAAGCACTAAGGAACATGCATGCCTCTGTTCTTTCTGCTCCTGACCTTCAATTTGTCTTATATTATTACTGGTACCATGAATAAAATAAAACTTCATATCAGAGTGGTAGCAGCAACAGGAACCAAAGCTGCAGCAGGATTTCCTACAGACCCCCCTTTCCCACCCCACCCCACCCCACATGTCTCCCATCCTCCATCACTTCC
Organism: Myodes glareolus; assembly: GCF_982192425.1. Taxonomy (NCBI): domain Eukaryota; kingdom Metazoa; phylum Chordata; class Mammalia; order Rodentia; family Cricetidae; genus Myodes; species Myodes glareolus. The sequence continues at coordinate 130,933,860 of NC_142027.1, forward strand.
ATCACCTCATCTCTCACCCACCCCTCCTCCCCGCCCCCAATCTCCCCACCTGTGCTCCCGCACTGCCCCTCCCACTCCCCCAACCGCAACCACCTGCACATGATGTTCCTCAGCTTCTCCAGGTTGGCGGCTGTGAAGTACCAGTAGCTGCGGTCACACCTCTGCACGTCTTTCTCAATGCGGTGGAGGTTCACTGTGTACAGGTCCAGGAGCTCCGGCTGTGGGCAGGAGCGGGACAAAGGGGACACTGACCCCAAGAACTGCTCGCAGCCCTCACCTCCCAACAGTTCACTCCAGAGTTTGTTTTCTTTGTTTCTTGGGAGAGTGATGGAGGAGGGTTATCTGTCTATTGTGATATTTTCATTGGTCAATAAAGAGACTGCCTTGGCCCTTTGATAGGACAGAAAATTAGGTAGGCGGAGTAAACAGAATAGAATGCTGGGAAGAGGGCAATGAGGCAGAAGCCATGGAGCCAGCCACCAGGTCAGACATGCTGAATCTTTTCCAGTAAGCCACTACCTCGTGGTGCTACCACGAGATTATTAGAAATGGGTTAATATCAAGATATGAGAGTTAGTCAGTAACTAACTCTCTAGAGATAATGGGCCAGGCAGTGTTTAAATGAATATAACTTGTGTGTTATTATTTCTGGGACTAAGCTAGCCGTGCAGGAGCCGGGCGGGATGAAAAGCAGGCCTGCCCGTAGCTCCTTTCTACAGATGGCGCCAACGTGGATAACTGAATCCACATAAAGCTTGAGAAAGCTTGGGAAAGAATAGAGTAAAGCATGTTTTCTTGGTAGCAGCAATTTCTCAGGTCTGCTCTGTTTGCTAGAGCAAGCAAGCACTCTCATCTAAGGGAGGCTTCCTGACTCAGCTTTAGCTGCAAAACTTTGTAGCTCATTAAGAGGTCCTGCCACGAAACACTTAAATGGTGTTGGTGAAAAACTGAATGCATGCTTTTCGGTTTTCAGCCGTAGCAGGAAAAAAAGCTGTGCTGTTTTAAAATGCCGTCTTTCTGGGCTGCCCTGCCAGGGCAATCTCTGACTGTTTCAGGCAGGCAGTCCGACTGAGTGTGGTCTGTGAGCAGAATGCTGCAGCTTGCTTGCTAGCAGGGACCTTGAAATGCCACAGAGTTGTGGCAATAAAAATGGCTTCAGCAGTACCTCTACCATGAGGCTGGAAAGCTAAGAAATGGCCTAGATCCAGCCGTCAAAGCCACGGTTTTAGGCTCATGTGGTCAGAAAAAAGGAGAGATATACAGTAAAGAGAGATTCAAAGACTAAGAAAACCTCTAAATGGTTTATAGTGTGTTACAAATAAATGCAGGATAAAAGTTAAAGTTCTTAAAGTAAAAAGAGAGTAGTTTTGTGTGGTGGTACACACCTTTAATCCCAATGCCCGGAAGGTAGAGGCATATTGACCTCTGTGACTTCAAGGGGTAGAGGTAGATTGACCTCTGTGACTTCAAGGTGTGGTAGCACACACCTTTAATCCCAATGCCTGGGAGGCAGAGACAGAAGGATCTCTGAGTTCAAGGTGTGGTAGCACACTCCTTTAATCCCAGCACTGGGGAGCGGAGACAGACAGATCTCTGTGAGTTCAAGGACAGCCTGGTCTATAGAGTTATTCCAGGACAAAGATATACAGAGAACCTGTCTCAAAAAAGTAAAAGTAGAAATAAAAGAAATAGAAGTTAAAATAAAGCCACATAAAGATGGAAAATGCAAAGAGAATCTTGATACTGTATGCTATTATGCTCTCTTTAAATTGTTTGAATGCTGAGGAAGGAGCAACAGTTGCTAAAAGACTTTTGTTTACAAATGCTACTGAACTAATCCAAGATAGATATTTTGAAAATACCTTAACTTCAGAATTTGGATCTAAGGCTATGATACTTTGGAAAGGAGGTTCTTCTTTTGTTTTCACAGAGGATGAGACCCTGTGGATTGCTTCTATCCCAATATGGTATGATAGACCACGTCCTCCTGAAAGGTTGCTGTGAACACCCTCAAGAAATTACTTCACTCAACTGCCAACTGAGATGAACCTGGCAGACAGGTTTTACCATGAAAGACCTGATTAACAGCACCCCTATTCAGCAGGAAGAAGTTTGGAGAGAAATAACTACGTCCATATTCCCAGATATTGTTTATAAATGTTCTTTTACATTTAAAGGGGGATATGGTATAGATATGAATAATTTGCTTTGTTATGGATTTTAAGGTCAATTTTGTTATATGTATATATATTTCTGATCTTGATTGATGTATTGTGATTGTGTAGTTCATTTTAAAAATGTAATGTATAATTAGAAAATATAGGTTGTTAATGGATAATTATCGATAATAGTCAAGCTTGTAGTAATGTTAGTTTGGTTTTCTAGATGTGCATAGATATATTTCAGATATGCATTTTTCATATCTTTCAAAGACTACAGAACATGGCATTTAATGTTTTAATAACTTAGGACTTTTCATGACAATGAGACACGTCTGCTCCTGGCAGCACCAATCTACTTCAAGGGGAAGAAGGGCATCGAAGAGGCTCCTTTTGGAGTTGGTTAGCCATTTGGGCAAGAAACTGTTCTTGCCTGGACTGTTGTATAAACTGGACACAGAGAACCCGCAGAGAGAGGACTGGTGAACTTGCCTAAAGGTGAGATGATCTTTCGAGGTTCTTGATTCATGAAAAAGTCTGCGAGACATTCTGCAGGACATAGCAGATAGTGACTGCCTTTGAAATTTCCTGCTTCATGGAAATGTCTCTGGATATTATGGGCCTGAAGGCCGAAGATGGATGCCCCAACGATACAGAGGAACTTTGGGTGACTGTCCAGGCAGCAAGATGTCTCTGTCATTTCTAGAGTTTTGGAAGTTGCTTACTTCTTGTTTACTTAGGTAATATATCCTTCTGGAGTCTTTGATGGAGTTAAAGAATGGATAGTCGTAGTTATAGTTTTCCATTATTATGATAAAGATATAGTTATAAATATTGTGACTGTAATTCTTGCTTGATAACTGTTTTGTTATATGTAATTTTACTATGTTAAAATGAAAGCCTTTCTTTTTTGTTTAAACAGAAAAAGGGAAAATGATGGAGGAGGGTTATCTGTCTATTGTGATATTTTCATTGGTCAATAAAGAGACTGCCTTGGCCCTTTGATAGGACAGAAAATTAGGTAGGCGGAGTAAACAGAATAGAATGCTGGGAAGAGGGCAATGAGGCAGAAGCCATGGAGCCAGCCACCAGGTCAGACATGCTGAATCTTTTCCGGTAAGCCACTACCTCGTGGTGCTACCACGAGATTATTAGAAATGGGTTAATATCAAGATATGAGAGTTAGTCAGTAACTAACTCTCTAGAGATAACGGGCCAGGCAGTGTTTAAATGAATATAACTTGTGTGTTATTATTTCTGGGACTAAGCTAGCCGTGCGGGAGCTGGGCAGGACGAAAAGTAGGCCTGCCTGCAGCTCCTCACTACAGGAGAGTTAACGTTCACTTTGCATAATGAAAAAGTATTCTTTTGCAACCAGGTCTCATGATGTAGCCCAGGCTGGTCTGGAACTCATAATCCTCCTGCTTCAACACCTAGAGTGCTGGGACTATAGGCTATGTCTACACTATATGCCATACTATATGTCTATGTATGCTTGTATGCATGTGCATTTGTCTGTATATGTGTGCCTGTGTGCCTGTGTCTGTGTGACTGAGTGTGTGTGTGTTACTGGGGATCCAACCCAGTGCTCTGTGCAGGGTAGGTGAGTGCTCTGCCACTGAGCTACATAATCCATCCTGGTTTTTACTTGTTCATTGATTTTGGTACTGTTTGTTCTAAGATGGGCTCTGTGTAGACCAGGCTGTCCCAGAACTCACTTGTAGACCAGGCTGGCCTCTAACTCAGAGAGGCCTGCCTCTGCCTCTTAAGTATTGGGATATGGTGTGGAGAGTCCTTCTGTATATGTGTTTAATAAAGAAGCTGCTTTCAGTCAATGGCTTAAAAGAATATAGCCAGACTAGAAGAAAGATATAGAGAGAGTCGGTGGAGTCAGGAGGTGCTATGTAACCCCACGGGAGACAGATGCTGGGGATGGAACTTTACCCAGTAGGCCACAGCCAAGTGATGATACACAGATTAATAGAAATGAGTTAGTTTAGGATACATGAGCTAGCTAGCAATACGCTTAAGCTATTGGCCAAACAGTATTGCAAATACTGCTTGCATTTTTTGTATAGTTTCTATGTGATTATTTTTGGGCTGAGCAGCCTGGAATGAACGAGCAGTCTCCCCCAATAGGGATAAAAGTTGTATGCCACTGTGCCTGGTCTACTGTGCTTTGATGATGATGATGGTGATGGTGATGATGATGATGGTGATGATGATGATGTGATGTGAGTTCTTAGTGTGGAGTCTGCAGAATATACTGGCTGAGGTATGACCCCAGCCCCTAAAAGAGAATCTTTGGAAAGAGAGAAAACCCCTCTTTAAATGCATGACTGTTAGACAGGCTTCCTGACATCAAGGATAGCCTTGGAAGGACTGGGGCAGAGTCTTCGAAGGGCAGGTACTCCTCTCCTTGGGATGGGGTTACAGAGGATAAACTCAGTCACAGTTGAAATACAGTAAAAGTTAAAAACTATGTGACTGGCACCTAACCTATGAGCATCCAACTGATGACAGAGTATGCCAGAGAGCCAGAGGGTCCCTTGGGATTGAGTGGCCAGGGGAGTTGTAGCCACTGCCCCACCCTGCAGGGAGAAATCATACTGCATACGCTAGTGCAGGGGAAGATCTGAATGCCAACTTAAAGTCTGCTTCCGACAGAATACAAAGTTGAAAACCATGAACTGAACCATCACACACCAGGGACCATCTGTTGCTGTGGGACAATGCTCTTGTACACTGTAAAGATCTGTCATTCGTATTGGTTTAATGAAATGTTGACTGGCCAGTAGTCAGGCAGGAAGTATCAGTGGAGCAACCAGACCAGGAGAATTCTGGGAAAAGGGAAGGCAGAGATGCAGTCGCCAGTCAGACACAGAGGATGCAAGATGAGAATGCCTCATTGAGAAAAGGTACCAAGCTATGTGGCTAAATACAGATAAGAATTATGGGTTAAGTTGTAAGAGCTAGTTAGTAATAAGCCCGAGCTAATAGGACAAACAGCTTATAATTAATATAAGCCTCTTTGTGTTTCTTTGGGACTGAACGGCTACAGGACCAGGTGGGACAGGACCTTCTGTCTACTAATGGTACCCATAAGTTTGGCAAGAATTTTCACATAAAACCTGAGAAAGCTTTAAAAAAAGCAGGAGGGGGGATTCTAGATAGATAGACAAGAACAGAGTTAAGTGTAGTTTCTAGGTAGCCATCTTCTCTCCAATAGGCTCTGTTTGCTGGTGGCAAGCAGAGGTGCAGCTCCTTTAGGAGATGCTTCCTGACTCAGCTTTAGCAGCAAAAACCTCACAGCTCTTTCAAGAGGCTCTGCCATCAAACATTTAAATGGTGTTTATGAGCAGTCGGCATCAGGCTTCTTGGTGATGGACCTAGAAACTCCACAGAGTTGTGGCAATAAACCTGGCCTCCGCCAGTACCTGTGCCATGAAACTAGACTCTCAAAAAGCTAAAGAATGGGATGGAACCAGTCACCAAAGCCACAGATTTAATCCTATCCATATTACTTAGCAGAGTAAAGACTTATGTAGTCAGAAAAAGAGAGAGAGATACAGTAAAGACAGATTCAGACAAAATAAAGCTCTCTAAATGGGTTTATAGTGTTTTAAAAATTATATGTAGATTTGGGAGAGAAAAGAAAAAGGATAGAGAAAGTCCTTTAAAAAAAAAAGTAATAGAGTAGTCAGATGTGGTGGACCATGACTTTAATCCCAGCACTTGGCAGACAGAGGCAGGTGAATCTCTGTGAGTTTGAGGCCAGCCTGGACTACAGAGTGAGCTCCAAGACAGTCAAAGATACATATAAAAACCTTATCTGAAAAAAAATCAAAAATTTAAAAATAAAAATAAAAGATATAGAGTAAAGAAAAGTCACATAATGATGAAAAATACACAGAGAATCTAGATACTGCATGTTATTGTGTTATCTTTGAATTGTTTGACTGCTGAGGAAGGAGCAACAGCTGCTAAAAGACATTTGATTATTAATGCTGCTGAATTAATCCAACCTATATATTTTAAAAATACCTTGACTTCAAAATTTAAGTCAAAAGATATGTTACTTTGAAGAAGAGGTTCTGCTTGTATTTTCACAGGAAATGAGAGGCTGTGGATTCACTTTGGGTTAAGAAAAATCAGGTTTGATCAGGGAATACCCCCTGAGAAATCTCCAATGGGAACAGATGATCCAGATGACCCAACATTTCAAGCACCTCTGTTGCAGCTTCCTCTGAGTTCTACATTAAGAACAGCCTCGAGACTGCTGGCTGAGATGACCCAGCCTCACAGGATACTCTAGTCAGGTCTTAATCATAACCCTAATTTTTCTTTGGGTTCCATGAGATTGTCAGTGTCCCCCATTAGTAGGAAGTACCCTAGAACACTACACCCACATTCCCCCAAATAGATTATGAATGTTTATCTTTGTTTAATGTGTTAGTTACAAGTTGTTATGGACAATGGTCAGGAAAAATGCTAAACAAAGGTGATTAGATTTGGGGTCTTGTTTTGAAAAGAAAAAAAGAGGAACTGCTGTGGGATAATGCTCTTGTATCCTGTAAAGATTCATCAATCACATTGGTTTTATAAAATGTTGATTGGCCAGTAGTCAGGCAGGAAGTATAGGTGGAGTAACCAGACTAGGAGAATTCTGGGAAGGGGAAAGACAGAGATGCAGTCACCCGTCAGATGCAGAGAAAGCAAGATGATAATGCCTTACTGAGATAATACCAAGCCACATGGCTAAACCTAGACAAGAATTATGACTTAATTTAAGTTGTAAGAGCTAGATAATAATAGGTTTGAGCTAATAGGTCAAACAGTTTATAATTAATGTAAGCCTCTACGTGTTTCTTTGGGAATAAACAGCTGTGAGACCAGACAGAAACTTTCATATATAATCTGTGCAAACATGGCAGCCATGTGGCCCTGCACTCAGTAAAGGGATAGATGTCAGGATGAGGGAAGGAACATCACTCAGGATGAACATGCATGAAGGAATCTTCCTAAGAGATTCTTCAGCAGATGAGGAGATGGCTCAGTCAGTAAAGAGCTTGTCTGGCAAGCATGAGAACCCATGTTCAGACCTCCAACACCCATGTAGAAAGCCAGGTGTGGGGACACGTGCTTGCTCTCTCAGAGCTGAGGGGGAGGAGCCAGGAGGGTCCCTGAGGCTTGCTGGCCAGGTAGCCTGGCTGAATTGATGAACTACAGCCCGGGGGAGACACTTAACACAAAGGAAGGCCCCTGAGGACCTGCTCCTGAGCGTATCCCTGGTGTTCGCACACGCCATCACACACATGCCAGGGTCCACAGATCTGATTCCAAAACCACCAAGAAGGAACATCATAGAATAGACAGGGTCCCAGCCCTGCAGCCTGTGACATCAGACGGGATGAAGAAGCATATGAAGTCATTATGGCACATACTCCAACAAAACACGGTTGTAAACTGAGGAAGAAGAAAAGAGCCATAGGAGAAAAGGTACTGGGGCCCTTTGGGGCCCACCCGCCTCTGTTTCCACACTAGAGATGTGGTCCATCCAGAGAAACAGGTGGGACTCATGGCTCAGTACTTCACTTTCTCCCACACTCATTCTTTTCTGTAACCCCCTGCCATTGCCCACACTGCCCATTCTGATGCTAGGCTCTACCACACAGTTGGCACCAGCCAGTGATGCCAGTGCTGTGAGTGAGCCAGACAGAGCATGGGCATGTCGGGTCTCTCTGCTTAGCATCTGCCTTTGCCATGAGTACTAGTCTACGTTTGCCTAGGTTAGCCTGCCGGAAGATGAAACACAGACCAACCCCTGACTGCCAATATCATAATGAGCCTAGCTTGGGGCAGAGCTTCCCAGCTGACCCACAGACTCGGAGGGAAATGAAGGGCCCAGTGCTGGTTGGCAAAAGTGGCTGGCCTTGGGTAACTGGTTACACAGCATGGATGTGGAAGCTGATGACATTGTGGAGAAAGTGGGTTTGTTTCCGAGCTTTGCTTTAGGCTGTTCAGCCAAAGTCTGTGAGGGCAGAGGTTAGCCTTAGCTACCAGAGGCCAAGGTCACCTCTGAGGAGGCTCCAGGGTGCAGCTTAGGAGCTGAAGCTCTGGGAGGGGACTTGTGCCATAGCCAGGAGAAGGGATGGAGTCATGCTTCCTGGTTCCTAGCTCAGCAGCCCTTCCTGTTACAACGATGTCTCCCTGTGATGGGGGGGGGGGGGAGTGAAACAAACAGTGACCAGTCTCACCCTCATGGGGAAAGACCCGGTGACTTACAGAGTAGGTGACGCCGCTGGAAGACACAGGCGATGCCTCATTGTTGGCAGAGGAGGTCACAGCCAGAGAAGCCAGGGCAGGGAAGAGGCTCTCCATCTCGGGCTCCTCAGAGAGGTTGTCCTCACTGTCAGCCCGGCCGTGCTTGTCCGTCTCGCCGGGCCAGCCCTCCATCATGGCGCCATCCTTCTCGGGCAGGGCCACGTCCAGGCTGCCAGGGATGGACATGAACTCCTCCATGCTCTCGTTGGCCAGGAGGTCACTCTCAAGACTGTCTTGCACCGCCAGCTCCTCCCGAGGGGCTTCGTCCCGGGAAGTGGTGGCTTCGCTGCTCTGTCCATCTTCTACACTGCTGTCTCCAGGTCGAAACACAGCGGGGAGGCTGCGCTGGGCATCCAGGACACTGTCTTCAGTGCTAAAGCTGGGCTCGGAGTGCTCAGAGAGGCCGGATGAGAAGTTGTGGGAAGAAGGGTGCCCAGAGTCTGGGGAGCAAGTGCCATTTGCCGGGTTCCCGTTGGGGACTTTGGGTTGTTTCTCCTCTGACCTGCCTTCTACCTCTGTCTGTTCCACCTCATCCACAGACTCAAATACCTGAGGAACGGGACACACAGATACACAGGTCAGGGTGTGCATGGCAACTCAGTTTAAAGCAGCAACTTAATATCCAACAACAGGGATGTTTCGGGATGGATTTACATGTAGTGGAAAAGCATGCAGTCAGTACAAAGGCAGTGTGCCCTTCTTAATGAAAGTCAACAACCCAAGTGCTGAGACTATGTTGGCAATTCAGTCGGCCACTGCTGGCTCTGAGGAGGTCAGTAGGGACATGCAGTTTGGGGAGAAGGTGGCTTTTCACCATACAGACGTCTAATACTTGGGTTTATTTGCAGTTCTCTGTGTCCTTCAGCTGTAGCCCTCAAGGTCACAGAAAACATCAGGTTCCAAAGCCTCACACTGATTATCTGTGTGGCCACCCTCAACCTCAGTTTACTGGGTCTACTTCTGCATTTTTGTGTGCAGTGCTGGGACCTCTTATAGACTAGGTCAACACACACACACACACACAAAGATTTTTCTACCCACAAGGTGACATTTTGTGCATGCTTTTATACTTTTCACTAAAAACAGCTATTTTATTTTTTATTTATGTATCTATGTGTATATGCCCACATGAGTGCAGGTGCCCTTGGAGTCCAGAAGAGGGCGCCAGATTTCCTGAGGTTACACCTGTGTTGTGAGGCACCTCATGCAGGTGTGGGGAACTGAACTTGGGTTCTCTGTAAGAGCAGTTCATGCTCTTAACCACGGAGACATCGCTCCAGACTACTTCGTGCTTGTCTTTCTGTTTAATGAGACTCCAGATGAGGTAAGCTTTATGAGTGACGCCAAAAGCTGTTGAACAATAAATAAATCTGCCGGCGTTAATGTGGGATCTTAAGAACCACCAACTCCTGCGCTCCATTAGGTATGTGTGTGTATAAAGACATCCAGAAGGTTCTGGAAGGTCACACGGGAGACATGATGATTGTAATGATGATTGTAGCACTGCTTGAAGGGAGGACAGAGGCAATGGAGACAAAAGGAAAGTGCAGGCGTGAGGTGTGATGTCTTACAGGGGAGTAGGCTTGTGTTCAGCCTCCGAATTCACAGAGGCTGGGTCCGAGATTCAACCAATGTTGAGCGAAAATACCCCGCAAACCACTGCACCTGCACAGACCGGGCTCAGGCACCTGTCCTTCCTCCCTAGTGACACAGTCCGATGGCTATTTCTGTGTCATTTTACACTGCACTGCTCTTGTGAGTGAGCTGAAGAATGCACTGGCCTGTGGACACACTTGTCATTTTACACAAACAACTGGGATCCTGGCATGCTGATGTCTGCGAAGGCTGCATCCCATCGCTGTGGCTCAGGGGGGCTGCAGGTGCTTGTGCTACATAGAGATCATACTCCAGTACCAGCCATAAAAAGCCCAAGACAGACCTGGTGGTTGTAGTGTGCTCAGGAGGCAGAGGCAGGCAGAGATCTGTGAGTTCAATGCCAACCAGGTCTACAGAGTGAGTTCCAGGACAGGCTCCAAAGCTATAGAGAAACTCTGTCTGGGGGGGTGGGGAAGCCCAACACACAACACAGCAAGCAAAGCGAGTGGCTGGTAAATGATGAACATCCAAATCCTTCAACCCCAGGTGGAAGGGCGGGGCTGGTGCGGATGAGGGGAAGGGCGGGGCTGGTGCGGATGGGGGGAAGGGCGGGGCTGGTGCGGATGGGGGGGAAGGGCGGGGCTGGTGCGGATGGGGGGAAGGGCGGGGCTGGTGCGGATGGGGGGAAGGGCGGGGCTGGTGCGGATGGGGGGAAGGGCGGGGCTGGTGCGGATGGGGGGAAGGGCGGGGCTGGTGCGGATGGGGGGAAGGGCGGGGCTGGTGCGGATGGGGGCAGAGCCTCTGAAAGTCACCTGTGTGCTGCTGCTGGAGTCGCTCTGCAGTCGGAGGTTCTGGCGGCCTGAGCTGCAGCTCTGGGAGGACTGAGACGGACAGCAACCAGAGAGACAAAGATGGAAGGTCACACTAGGGGCTGCCGGGATGGGAGTCAGGAAGCCTGTCTTCATTCCTTCTGGCTGGCACAAGCTCCCTTCCAGAGCCTGACTCCTGGCTGCTCCCTGGAGCCCCCTGGGAGATGACCTTGGCCTCTGGGTCCTACCTTCCAGCCTCCACATTAGAGCACCCCACCTTTAACAAACTTGAGAGTTTCTGGCTAGGATTTATGTCCTTCCAGAGTAACAGGTGGGACTCACGGTTCAGTTTTTCTGTCCCACCCTCCCCACTCTGACCCTAGGCTCTGCCATGCAGTCAGCCTCAGTCTACTCTGGGCTGTTCAGCTGAGGACTGTGTAAGAACAGAGATCTGTCTTAGCTACCAGAACATTCTTGAAAGTACTTGTACATGGTAGGTGTTCAGAACACATTAGCTGAACCTATGGAGGACAGACGCTACACTGGAACCTGATACTGTCTTCTTAGGGCTGTACCCACACCTCCACCATTCATTCCTACTGTATGTGTGCAAGAACTGAGCCCAAAGGGAAGGCACTGGTAAGAGGCTCTTTGTGGGCTTTGAACCTATATCTGATTCTGAAGTTTCCCCAGTCCCTCCCCCACAAAAGCTAACGGCAAGGCTGTCCCAAGGCTCTGTCCCTCTCACACTGGCAATCTCTCAGACCAGCTGTCCTTACCTCGTTACTGATGGTAGAGTCCCGGTGCAGCATCCGGTGAATATGGCTGTCCAGGCTAGCCCCTGAAGAGCACTTGGCCAGGGCAGCAGCATGGGACTCCCGTTCCCTCTGTCTCACGATAGCCTCACAGCCCAGCCACTCCGACATGGTTTGTGCGTAGCAGGCATGGATCTGTTCATCCACCTGTCGGCACACGTGCAAGTCAAGTGAGCTGCTGAGCTCCCTGGACTCTGACCTGTCCACATGCATGTGGTCAGCACCCAACAGATACAAGCTATGTGATGTCCTGTGCTCAGAAATGCTAGAGAGCAGGCTACTTCATCCCCACTCTCCTTCCATCGCTCCTCCTTTTACTAATCCATTCTCTTACACAACCATCCAACTGTCTGCTTGCATAATTTCTCTATTTCCTCATTTGTTAACTACTTAATACATTTACTCATTAATTTCTTTTGATAAGTACCCACAGTGTGCCAAGCACCAAGTCAGGCATATAGATTACAAGATGAGCAAGATTCTGCTATCCATCCACCCACCCATCCTCTCATCTACCAATTCACTCACCCATCCACGTACCCATCCACCCACCCATCCATGTACTCATCCATCCACCCATCCACGTACTCATCCACCCACCCATCCACGTACCCATCCACCCACCCATCCATGTACTCATCCACCCACCCATCCACGTACTCATCCACCCACCCATCCACGTACTCATCCACCCACCCATCCTCTCATCTACCAATTCACCCACCCATCCACGTACCCATCCACCCACCCATCCACGTACTCATCCACCCACCCATCCACGTACTCAACGTACTCATCCACCCACCCATCCACGTACTCATCCACCCACCCATCCATGCATCCCCCACCCATCCACTCATCCACTCTCTCCTGTCCATCCACCCACCCATCCATCAGGTGAGGACCACTCACAGACAGTCTGTGGCAATAACAGATGGCAAGCCACTGCTGGAGTTTCTCATTTTCAAGACCAAATATGCTTCCATCACATGACCCAGTAATTTCACTACCAGGCAATTCTCCAACACACAAAGCCTGACTGGAAGTCAGTTGTGAATAGAGATTCATGGCAGTGCCTAGCTACTGATCAGCTGCTTCAGAGTGAAGCCGTGGCATCTGCACACAGCGATGCTCAGCCACGAAAGGAAGCAGGTAATAATAGAACTGTTTGTGTGGATTTAGAGATCTGTGCTAAACGAAAATTCCCCCAACCCCCCCCCATTTCCATATTACATGATTCTGTTTATACAACAATCTGGATAAGAGAAAATTCTGGAAATGGAAGGCAGGTGAGTAGGAGCCAGGGGTTAGGGTAGGATGGAGACAGAAGAACAAGGGAAGGATTCTTGGGGCACCAGGAATGTAATGTCTGCATACACAGGGAAATAAGTATACACATGCACCAGTGCACACACACCAGCATATACACATACATGCACACACATATACCAGAGTATCGCAATAAGCACGCACATGCACACACACACACACACACACACACACACACACCCCTACACACCCCACCCATAGAGGTAATTATAGGATGGAGAGGCCTGAGAGAGGTGCTGTACCAGCATTGCTGCTCTGTGACATTACAGAGCATCACGGTTCTGCTGGAGGTCTCCATGTGGGAAACTGAGTAAAGGTCACATGGGTCCCTGTAGTGCTTCCTACAAATGTGCAGGAGTCTATAAGACCTCAAAATAGTAGGTGGATTTATTTGAAAATTCCCTTGTATCATGTTTCCACCACACAGCTCTTTCCTCGATGTTCCGGCCTCTCCCCGTCACCAGCAACACTGCAACAGGCAAGCAGGGCTCCACAGTACCCAGATGCACACTGCCCATGTAAATGCCCATCTGCCCAGTACCCAGGTGCACACTGCCCAACTGTGCGGTACCCCGCTCCACAGTATCCAGGTGCACAGTACCCAATGCGTGGTACCCCGCTCCACAGTACCCAGGTATATAGTGCCCATGCACACAATACCCATCTGTCCAGTACCCAGGTGCACACTGGCCAACTGCGTGGTACCCAGCTTCACGGTACCCAGGTGCACACTGCCCAACTGCGTGGTACCCAGCAGCTCCATGGTACCCAGGTGCACACTGCCCATGTAAATGCCCATCTGCCAAGTACCCAGGTGCACAGTGTCTAGCTGCAGAGTACCTGGCCAGGTTCAGTGTGCATCTGTACAGTGCCTATGTGCACAGTACCCAGGTACACAGTGCCCAACTCCACAGCACCCAACTCTGCAGCACCTAACTCCACAGCACCCAGATCTGTAGCACCCCACTCCTTTCATTGCCCTCACAGGTGACCAACCTCCTTCCTCTCCATCTCCGTCATCCCGAACTGGTAGTGGCCCAGGAGGAAAGGCCAAACTGCCCTGCGGATCTCGGGCTGGACACCCCCGTAGTAGATTAGCCGCAGCAGCTCTGGCTCTGGGTAAGTCTGTTTGGGAGGGGCAAAAGGTCTGGTCAATGGAGAAGCCAGTGTGGCCTGCAGCCCTGCAGTCTTGTTTCTGTGGTGAGATCCTGGTGTGAATCTGGAACATCCCCCCAAATGCCTGTGTTAATGACGTGGCCCCTAGCTAGGCACTATTGGAAGCTGGTGGGGCCTTGAAGAGCTGGAATCCCACGTTGGTCCTAGGTCACAGAGGAGGAATGTGGCCCAGCCCCACCCATAGTAAGCCTCTCTGTTTTGCTCCTGCCATGCTGTCCTGTGCTGCCTAGGCCCACAGAGCAACAGGGCCCATCAGACTTAAATCTCTACAACTGTGAGTCAAGATAAACCGTTTTTCTCTCTAAGCTGTTCAGTCTGGAAACTGGTTACAGTGACAGAGAGATGACATAATACAGGAGCCTGCAGTTAACCTTAGCACAAGAGGAGCTGAACCAGACAACCCAAACCATCTACCAATGGGGCGTCAGAGGTCAGGGGAGACATGCATTGTTGCTTGGGGACCGACACGGAGTTGTAAAGGCAACCAGTACAGGCATGAGGATGGAGGGGAGGCTGAAGTGCGAGGTGCAGTGGGAAAAAAATAAAGATGTGACTGTGTCTAGGGTGAGCCTGTTTTTATGGGGTGACATCTGAAGGTGGGCGTTGTGACCCCAGCATTCAGAGCAGGTCAAGTCGCAAGGTCAAGGTCGTCTTTAGTTACACAGAGTTTAAGACCAACCAACATGAGACCTCATCTAAAATCAAATCATATAAAGAATCCAAAAGCCAGCAAGAGGAGGAGGGAGAAAAGGAGAGAAGGAGGAGGCAGGGGGAGGAGGAGGCCAGTGTCCGAGGCAGCACCTAATGAACTAGCCTATCCCTTTGATTCATATTCAATCTCATCTTGAGTTAACTTGAAGAAAATTAAAGTGAAATAAAGCAAACTGAACATTTCTAGCCGCCTCCTTTCACATCAACAACCCTCAGCACAGGAAGGGCTTCGGGGGCTTCCTGTGGTGCCCGCTGGGCTTTGTTACTTCAGGAAAAGTCATGGGAGCAAGCTTTGCCGCTACAGTGTATCCTGTAGATAATGTCAGCAGAGTTAGCAATCAGAAAATGGGTTGTGGCAAGAACGCAAAGTCTTCATCAGAAATGACTTCCTTTCTTTCATGGTTGTGGGGAGAATCCCAGGAGAGCCATCTGTATCTCGGCTTTTTTGTTCCCTTAGTTTTTATTTTATGTGCATGGGTGTTTTGCCTGAATAATACAAGTGCTCAATGAGCATGTAATGCCTGCAGAGGCCAGAAGAGGGCATGGGATCCCCGGAGCTGGAGTCATAGATGGTTGTGAGCTGCCACATGGGTGCTGAGAATTGAACCCAAGACCTCTGGAAGAGCACCCAGTGCTTTCAATGGCTGAGCCATCTCTCCAGCCCCCTCACTTGTCTAGTTTCTTGGTTTTTTGAGACAGGGTTTCTCTGTAGCTTTGGAATCTGTCCTGAAACTCACTCTGTAGACCAGGCTGGCCTTGAACTCACAGAGATCCACCTGCCTCTGCCTCTCAAATGCTGGGATTAAAGGCGTGTGCCACCATGACCTGGCTACTTTGTAAGAGTTATAAAGTCACTCATCTCCAGCTTATCATTTCCTTCTGAGGGAATTTCAGTAGTTGTAGTCTCTAGGAGTTTGTGAGTTGTGTTGTTAGTTTGTTGGTACATACATTTTCATAGTGTTTGCATGTTATCTTCCATTCCTTTGCCTGTAGAGTCTATAGTGATGTCTCCTCTTTGATTTCTGACTGTGGCTATCTATGTGCCCTACACACACAATTGTGATTCTAATTAAGAAAGTGTTTCTCAGCTTCACTGGTCTTTCCTGAGAGGCAGCTTTATTGCTATTTCTTATCTCTGTTCTCCTCTGTCTGATCTGATTCTGCTTTGATGACTGTTCATCTTTCCTCCTGTCTTCTGTTTGCCTCAGGTTCAGTTTGCTGCCCCCCCCAAGCATTAAGATAGAAGGTTAAGTTATTGATTTGACATCTTTCTTCATTTTACTTTATAGGTAAAAAACAACCTGGACCTTTGTATGTATGCATTTTAAGTGCATGTGTGAGGTTATGTGTATGAGGTTATGTGTGAGGTTATGTGCATGAGGTTATGTGCACTATGAGGTTATGTGCATGAGGTTATGTGCACTATGAGGTTATGTGCATGAGGTTATGTGCACTATGAGGTTATGTGCATGAGGTTATGTGCACTATGAGGTTATGTGCATGAGGTTATGTGCACTATGAGGTTATGTGCATAAGGTTATGTGCACTATGAGGTTATGTGCATGAGGTTATGTGCACTATCCGCATGCCTGGTGCCCTCAGGGAACTGGAGTCACAGGCCACTGTGAGCTGCCTGCTGTGAGTGCTGGGACCAAACTCAAGTCCTCTCCAACAAAACCAATGCTCTTAACCACTGAGCCATCTCTCCAGCCCCTAGGCCTCTGTAATACTATGCTATGCTAAATTTTAGCACTTATTGTTTTATTTATGATCTTGGCTTCCGCTGCTTGCAAATGCCATAACTGCAATTGTTTGCTACAATGAAAAGAGATGACGATGAAAACAGAAAATCCAGTCCCTGGGCTCCTGGATCCACTAGATTCCATATCCCAGCCTCCTATGTAGCTTGGTGGGGTCATAGGACAGTTTCTGGCCAATGGGTGTGAGGGGAAGTAATGAAGCTATTTGCAGGACTGGAAAGGAGGGGAGGGAAGTTGGTAGGTTCCCACAGGCTTCCCTAGAGACGCTGAGTGCCAGGAAATGGCAGGTTCACAAGTCTCCCAGGTAAACAGAGATGCACTCATTGACACGGCTCCCAGGGCTGTTCAGTGAGAAATAAGCCCAGGTTGCCTGGCAACAAGAAAGTAGGTACTGTTTGTTCCTGGGACTCAATGTACCCAGCACAGGAAGGTGGTTAAACCTCGAGAAAGGGCCAGGCAGTAGGAAGGGAGTAGGAAGTACTGGAGACTCTTTGGCTCAACTATTGTTTCATCCAATTTGACCTTAAACTGGTGTCTCCCAAACTGGATCACGGAAGCACTCCAGGGACTTTAGAAACACAGGCGTGGGCTCCTCTCCCGGAGATGCAGGCTCTGCCAAGCTGGAGCTGAGACTAGAAGCCAATCAGTTCTGCAGCTCCATAGGAACCCGCAGGCTCACACTGTGGCCGTGGGAGGTTGCGAGAGTACTCTGGCTTATCTATTTCATATTTTAATACACAGCAATCTACTTCTAGGAACCCATTCTCAAAATCAAAATGCCAGCCGTACAGACGGGCATCTGCCAAGTGCTGCTGCCATGCTCCTGTACTACTAGACTAGAGTCTTTAAAACAAGTGGGAAGAAAGCCAGGCCTGGTGCAGGTCTGCAAATCCAACCTCAACACTATGGAGACTGACGTGGGGGGGGGGGGTAACTTCAAGGCCAGCCTGGGCTATCTAGTCAGATTCCCACCCCACCCCCAACCCAGGCAACAACAAATTAGAAGAAAAAGGGAAGAAGGGAGGAAGAGAGAGAGAGAAAGAGAGAGAGAGAGAGAGAGAGAGAGAGAGAGAGAGAGAGAGAGAATTCCTGTCAGTAGGAATTTAAATAAACTGTGAGCCATCCACAAAGTGCTGAGTTCTGGTTCACTATTTCTTTGAGATCTGGAAAATGGGTCTGAAAGCAGAGCTGCTCACTGAACCGCAAACAGAATGCTAACAAGGTATAGAAGATGCCGCCCATCTAGAAGCCAAGAGATAGCTCAGTGGGTAGAGGCACTTGCTACCATAGCAACCTGGTTTCAACATGGTAGGAGGAGAAAGTTGTTGTCTGCCAACCTCCACGTGCACACTGTGGCATCTGCATGCCCCCCACATACAAAATAAAATAAATACTTTAAAAAAATAAAAAATATAGAATAAGGTTAGGTATAAATATTAAGCTATGGCTAGCTAAATATTGCAATATTATATATACATTTCTAAAACTCTATAGCTATAGATGAGAGATTAAAGATAGGATGATAAATAACTTTAGAAAGTCTATGTATATATAATAAACACAGAAATATATAAGAGCTGTATAATATGCAGTTAGGCATAAAGGTATCTTTATGTAGTATATTAAAAAATCCTGATGAACTATATGTACTGTATATGACTTATATGTCTTTCTTGTTTGTTTATTTGAGACAGGTCTTACTATGCAGCCCTGGCTGTGCTGGAGCTTGCTTTGTAGACCAGGCTGGACTTGAACTCACAGAGATCCACCTGCCTCTGCCTCTCGAGTGCTGGGATTAGAGGCGTGCGTCACCAGGCCTGGCTTTGACTTGTATGTTGTAAAGTGTTTTGTGGGTCAGATTTGCGCATACATACACATCTGTGGGTCAGCTCTAGGATCTCTATGTTGGTGCTATGGCTAGCTTTCATTGCCAACTTGACAAAGAATAGTATTATTTTTATTAATACTATTAATAATGACAATTAATATTAGTAATATTAATATTAACAATTAATAATATTACCCGGGAGATGAGCCCCTCTGGGCTCTGACCATGCCTCTGGGGATTAGCTTGATTATGTTAACCAGTGTGGGAAGACCTATTTTTATTCCCTAGGCTGGGGATCCTGACTGTGCAAACGGAGCTGCCTGCAGTCACCCCTCTGTTTCTTGTCAGTAGATGAGACGGAAGCAGCCACCTCATGTTCCTGTAGTCCCGACCTCCCCTTGAAAGTGGAACAGATGTGGGGCTGTAGTGAAGATCAACCCTTACACCTTTAACTTGCTCATGTCGGGGGTTTTTATGACAACAACGGGAAGGGAAACCCAGACATCGGCTGCATTTCCTCACAGCTTTGTGACTGTAGGTACAGAAGCAAAGACACGGGCACAGATGGACAGCACTGGAGCAGGTGCCCAGGGCAGTCCGAGACAGACTGACAGTGTTGGAGCAGGTGTCGAGGTCACTGCCCAAAGCCCACATGTGACCCAAAGCAGCTATGATATGAATTCAGTCAACAAATAACCATGAACTCACTCAGAACATTATGCTATGAACTCAGGTGAACCCAGAACTCACAAAGTGGCCGAGACTGGCCTCAAACTCACAATCCCCCTGCCTCAGCTGAGGGCTGCAGTGACAGCTGTGTACCACCCTGCCCAGTCCAACTGTTTCCTTTTCTTCTCTCCTAGGTGGAGCAGTCCTTGTCCCTAATGCTTGGGACCTGAAGGGTTTTACACTTCAGATTTTCTTGGATGTTTGAATATTTGTGTGTGTGTGTGTGTGTGTGTGTGTGTGTGTGTGTGTGTGTGTGTGTGTATAACCATATAATGAGACATCTATAGGGACAGGCCACATCTAAACACAAAATCCATACATTTAACATACACCTATACTCATGGTCATTTTATACAGTATTTTTAGGGGGTGGTATGTTTGTAGTCTGTCATGTGAGGTCAGGTCTGGGATTTTCCATTAGGTTTCATGTCAGTGCTCAGAGCTTCCATTTCAGAACATTCTGGATGGGGTTTGGGATTGGTAAACTATACCTATGAATGTTTTCTGACTCAGTTTCATCTGGATGGGGCTCAAGTTGGTTGTGGGTCTTAGGACTTGACGGTTCATGTCAGACAGGCACGTCTACCTGGGTCCCTGAGTAGCTTAGTGGAGCTAAGATGGCCTCGCTCCACTCTGCCCCGTGGTGCACGAGCCCCACCCTGCTCACCGTGCTGTCCTGGATGTACTGCTCCCAGATGCTGGCTGTCAACCCTTGCCCAGCATCACAGGGCAGGTCCGGAGACACAATCATGTGATTGACCAGGGCCGACAGGTGGGTCCTCACGGTGGACAGGTGTCTGCAGTAGGCGAGCCCTGGCCCAGGAGGGAAGGCAGACGTTATCTTCTACCCAACACGCTTCGCCCAGTCTCTCCTGGATGCTCCATGTGGCTGTCCTGTTACCCACCCCATCTTCAGGGTCCCCCAACCCAGAAAATTCTCACCATCCCCTTTCTAGACAAAGAAAGCAAGTTGAAGATGCTATCACTGGTGGCTTGACTACTAAGCCATAGGGATGTTTTGTATTTAGTTGGATACCGCCCTCTGCTGAAAGTTAAAGCAATTCACAGATGTGCAGTGGGCAGAGAAGGGGCAGGAAGGCAGGGGAACCAAGGACTTCAAGGTTCACTTTGGGCCTGCCTCCCAGGCATATAGGAAGAACAAAGACCGACATAAACAGAGTCACTGCTGGGTGGAGAAGGGAGCCTGGGAGATGCCGAGTGTTCTGCCTGCTGTCCAAGATGGTCCTGTCCCCTCAGGATCACCCTGTCTGGGCTCCCTCATCCACTCTGCCTGGCATACGAGGCCCTCAATCAGTGCTTACTGAAGACCACAGCAGTAGCAGAGCCCAGTACTCACATCCGTAGAAGGCCCTGGAAAGGATCTGGTACTTCATGTTATCACAGAGCAGCTTCAGTGGAGCCCTGCGGGGAGAAGGGACAGAGGGCCACACACTGCTCAGCTGCACTGCATCAGCCTTGGGATTTTTGCTGCATCTACCTAGAAACACACGCTGTCTTCTAGGTAGTTTCTAAGCCAGAGGGGTACACAGCAGTGGTTGCTGAAGTCTTCTTGGCCATCACCAGGAGGGCCAGCCCAAGAACAGACCACCTTAAAGGCTTAGTCACCCCCGTCTGAAGACAACAACAGACCACCTTAAAGGCTCACCCATCCCCATCTGAAGACCCCGAGAACAGACCACCTTAAAGGCTCACCCACTCATATTTGAGGACCCCGACAACAGACCACCTTAAAGGCTCACCCACTCATATCTGAAGACACTGAGAGCTGCTCCCATTCTGAGCATCTGGGGCCAGCCAGGTCTAAAGCGACTGTGCCCCTGAACCTCTCAATCATGCTAGTACATTTTCTTTCTTTTCTATTTTCTTTCCTTGATTTTTTTTTGAGACAGGGTCTCATGATATAACCCAGGCTGGCTTGGAACCCACAATCCTCCTGCCTCAGCCTCCTGGGTGCTAGGATCACAGAACTACTCCAACACACACACTTCTTCTTTTTTCCTCTCGATCCAGTTTGAAGCGATGTGCTGTAAAGTGGCCCATGGCTTTGGCCCGTGGACTGCACAGTAGCAGGGCTCATGGCCCGTGGACTGCACAGTAGGCAGGGCTCATGGCCCGTGGACTGCACAGTAGGCAGGGCTCATGGCCCGTGGACTGCACAGTAGGCAGGGCTCATGGCCCGTGGACTGCACAGTAGCAGGGCTCATGGTCCGTGGACTGCACAGTAGCAGGACTCAGAGTCACTGCTCTCTGCACAATGCTCATGAGGCTGTTTGGAGTGAAAAGAGAAGAACACAGCCTAACATGGCAAGGAGACAGGGGCCGAGGAGGGCTGTGTGCTCGTACAGCGGACAGAATGGAAGAATCCTTATGCACCTATCCTAAAGGTATCCCAGGGATAGCAGGTAGACCCAGGAAGCCTGCTGGAAATGGAGCATGGCTGAAGTCCTGGGTATTTACATGGAGGGAGTCCCTCTTCCTGCCGTCAGGATGTGAGACTTGGTCTTATTCAAGGTGCATACAGTAAGCAGTTCCTCAGGGGGCTTGGCACTCTGAAGGAAGTGAGCTCCTCATCATATAGGTATGTAAGTCAGATGTTCTGAGGGCAGGCAATGGGAAAAGTATCATTGCTCAATGGTCCATGATGACTACTTACTAGTTCCTTCTAACAACCCTACTAAGTTAATGTTTCATGGAGAAGCACACAGAACAATGACCATCCTTAAATAATATTTCTGGCTCCTAGTGTATGCTTGGCCTGTATTTCTTGGCCTCCCTGTGAGTGGGGCCATGAGTTGAAACAGAAATACCATTGCCTCTGATACTGTGACTAGTGACATCCAAGTTGATGTCCATTAGAAAGCAGAGCCATGGCAGACTCATAGCATTTGGGACATGTCAGCATTTACTGTAAAAAGCTATTGATGTTTTAGGGCTCTTTGTTACTGCAGCAGAACCTTGCCCTGACTGACACATGGAAGGGAATTGCAGTGGCTACAACTACACAAGGCTACGATTTAAACTTTGGGGATCCACAGGCCACGTTCACACCTCCCAAAATTTAGGCCAAGGCAAGAGAGAGAAAGATAGACACAGGCCTTAGGTCAGTGCTTCAAGCTCCTCCATGTACAGCCTGAGCCCCACATACCTCTCATGGTTGCAGCCATTGGTTGAGCCGCCATCAGCCGAGCCGCTCTGTGAACAGGAAGAGCAGGAGGACTTCCGAGGACTGGGTTGCCATAGGGATGGAAGATTGTTCACAGAGACGTCCATCAGGTCCTGGGGAACTGTGGTGGGTAGTGGGTAGAAAGGGAACCCGGCAATAGCCTTGGTTAAACCAACATGGATTACAGAAACTTGACCCCAAAGCAATCAGCTCCCTCAAAGCTGGCTCAGGGGCAGAGAGGATAGGAGTGTGACTGTCCCAAATGTGCCCAACCACAATCTGATGGAGTCCCCGAGCCCGCCTGATCCAGGGAAAACCACCACCAAGCTTCAGAGACTCCGGCTGCAGAGCAGAGTGGAGGGCAGCCGAAGGCGGAAGGAGAGAGGAAGCAACCAGAGCCCGGAAGCCTGCAGACAACCCCACCTCGCCATGCCCTCATTCAGTACTGCTCACAGGAAGGTGGCATGAGGCAAGGGAAGCTTACTGGGTGCTCCTGAGTTCCTATGCCTCTAAAGAAGCTTGTGTGGTCAGAAGGGAAGGAACCAATCTCAAAATATAAGAGGAGTCCCCAGGGCCTGGGTGGGGGCGGCAGTAGCGCTGTTCATAATCCTGAACTAGAAATCACCTTCAACAGGTGACTTAGGTGGGGGGGGCTCCTTAAAAAGCCAAATGCCCATCTAGTACCCTGAAATCTTGAAGACAAAAGTCTCAAATGCACCTAGCTTCTGGTTATAGGTTCTCTCCTTCCACGATGTAGATTCTGGGGGTTCAGGCATGGTGGCCTTTATTTGCCGAGTTGTCTTGTTGGCCCAAGACCTGTTTTTCTCTTGCTGTTTTCCAGTCAAGGACATAAAACCATGCCCAGCTCTTGGGCTGTACAGAAGGGGCTGGATGTGGCCCCTGGGCATGGGTTGGGGAGCCCTGCTCTAGGACACGAGATGCGTGTTCGTCCTCTTACCTGCTACGGCCTCTTAGGACGGCTGCTCTCACCTAGGCTCTTCCCCTGGGCCCAGAGAGGGGGAAAGACTCCCACTCTATGCCCTCTCCTTGTTACCGGAGCTCTGTGGCTGACTGGACCATGCTGACCCACACAACAGAGAGGCATATGCTGGCTACAGAGTGAGGCTCTCGCACCTACACTGACAGTGTACGGCTCCCCTCTCTCCTCACAGACTCACCACTGAGCTGGCCAGAAAACACCCTGGTTCTTAGGCTGACCCAGGGAGGCACAGGGCAGCAATCGTGCCTCCAGCACTCACGCCACACAGTCAGCACCCGCGAGTCACGGACCCTAATGGCTGCCTTCTGCAGGGTGGGGACCAAGAGGCACGAGACTGTTCGTTTGTTTCCTTTTTCCATTCTCCTTGGGAACAGACTCAAATGATGACATGGCTGAAGTGGCGCCCAGCCTGGGAGAAGGGGACCTGGAACCAGACATTACTGGGGGGCTGCTCCTTCACACTCCGTGTGGGGATGGTGAGGTACCCTCTGGTTTGTCCCCACTGGATCCCCCTGGCCACCACCAGAACGGACTGGCCAGCAGCAAGCATCATCCAGGCAGGACCAACAGACACGGGTCGAGGGCCGCCCAAAAGATCAAGGGTAACTTGAGACAGAAAACAAAAAGAATCAGTGAGGAGGGAGAGCTATGGTGGGTCAGACAGAGACCAAGAGAGAAACCAGTCCCCCTGGGCTCTAATCTTTCCCTGCTCTGCTCCAGACATTTATAAATTGCCCACTCAGTGCCAGGCACTAAATCAGGTTTGCCATTTATCCTTGGTGACCCGTGTTTTAGAAATGGCAGACATTCCTAACAGTGGCAATAACAGCAGTAACGGGGAGAGCTAGGGCCTGTTTCTCTCTGAGACATGCACTTGCCCAGCAGCCCCAGCTAGCCTCAAACTCACATTTCTCCCGCTTCAGACTCCTGAGTGTTGGATTACAGTGTGCTCCATCACACCTGACTCAATCCAAGCTTGTGTATGTGTGTGTGTGTTTGAACAGGTGCACACATATGTGTGACTGTCAGTGCATGTTTGTGCAATGCTTGTGGAGGCCAGAGGTTAGCCTCAAGGGTTGTTCTCCAATACTATGCATGTATTTTGGCTTTTGAGACAGTCTTTCACTGGCCTGGAACTTGGCAAGTAGAATAAGCTGGCTGGCTAGCAAGACCCAGGGAACTGCCTGACTCTGACTCCCTAGCACTGGTTAACAAGTGCCTGCCATTATACCATGCCCGGTTTCACATGTGTGTGGATGCACGCGTGTGTGCACATAAGTGTTGCATGCACAAGTATGATTGTGTGCAGAGGTCAGAACAAGATCTGGGGTGTTTTCTCTATTCCTTGTCACTTTATTCCACTGAGTGTCTCGTACAACTTGAAGGCTTGCCATTTTGGCTCTGTGATTACCCAGGGAACGCATGGGGTTTGCCTAGCTCTGTCCCCCAAAGTGGAGGTTGTGGGCATGTGTAGTCAAGCTTGGCTTTTTATTAGATATTTGAACTCAGATCTTTGTGCTTGCATTGGCTCCTCGTAAATCACAGTGAGATAAGAGGGTCACACAGCAGCTAGCGTGCACATGCTCAGCGTGTGCCGAATGCCTGCAGCAGACAGCCCATTTCACAGACAAGAAAAAAGAAGGCCCGGGAGGGGATGAGAAGAAACCTGACCATGTCAAGCCAGGCTTCTGGAGCCCACGGCACTGTCACTATTAATGTCGCCTCCTGCCCAGCGGGCGCTGTTGGTTCTCACTTGCGGGGGAGGTGGAAGGCACTGGGACACTTAGGGTTTGAGCTCCCTTTGCTGGCCCAGCTCGCTACTTGTAACTTTTGGAGTAGCTCTCAGGAGGAGCCAGTGAGTGTAGGGCCGAGGGCTGCTTACCAAATTCAGACTGCATGCCAGGGTAGATGATGCGGAACACGTAATCTGTGGCTTCGTCATCCTCTTTATCCGACGATGTGGACTCCGAGGACCCCTGTGGGCTCCGCTTGCGCAGTTTAGGAAATACCTTCCCCTGCAGGAACACATTCCAGGACAGATTTCAGAGCCATCTGCTCCCAAGCCCTGCAACACTGAGGGTCTCACAGTGGGGCCGAATGACACCCCATGGCTGGCATCGCCTCCACCTTCTCAAGGCCCCCACACCTCACCTTTCCTCGCTGTGACCAAAGTGGTGGGTCCAGCTGCCCGTGCGGAAGCAATCCATTCTCCAGGCAGGAGAGGAACTGTAACAGGTGCCCACCCTTGGGGAAGCGGAAGGGCGGCCTCTGGATTCCATCCTGGCTCACCAGCACAACAGTCCCACCACTGTCCACTGCCGCCACCACCACAAGACAAGAGAGAACGGCAGGTGTCACGCGAAGCATGGTGCAGTACCAACACATGAATCCACACCCAAGACTCACCAGGTCAGGGGAGCCACTCTGGGTTGTAGGTGACTGCTAAGAGCATGGATTTGACACCTATTTGACACCTAATGCATACCAACACCGTGTATTAAAAATTCTGTCTTACTGTAACCCCCAGAATATCCCTGCAAGGCTTAGCTATGATCACCTATTTCACAAGAGACAAAACTAAGGCTCAGATAGGCTTTGGGTCATCCCCAAGGTCACACAGCTGATAAGTTGCCACGCCTGGACAGGAACCAAGGTCTGCTTTCGTAAAGGGGATTAAACCATCGAGTTCCATACCTAGATGAGGCACAGCGCACCCTGTTTGTTCTAAATGTACCTTCTTCCGGCTTTAATGGAATATACGGGTTAATGATCTCAGGTCTGCATACCACTGATCTTGGACTCAGAAAGATATGGGTTTAAGTCCTGTCTCCAGAGTCAACAGTCTGTGTCATTTTGTATGTGACTGCAGAGGCCACTGCCACTAAGTGGTTATAATGATTCAAAGTTTGCTTGAGGAGGTACACAGGTGTCCTGGAATGCTAAATGAAGGAACAGGGTGAGGTGGTGAGGAGGGACAGGGACCCACGAGATGGACGCCTAGCCACCGCTGTCTCTGCGGTCCCTACCGTGCTGGTGGCAGTGAGGTGAGGTGGTAAGGAGGGACAGGGACCCACGAGATGGACGCCTAGCCACCTCTGTCTCTGCGGTCCCTACCTTGCTGGTGGCAGTGAGGTGAGGTGGTGAGGAGGGACAGGGACCCACGATGGATGCCTAGCCACCGCTGTCTCTGCGGTCCCTACCTTGCTGGTGGCAGTGAGGTGAGGTGGTGAGGAGGGACAGGGACCCACGATGGACGCCTAGCCACCGCTGTCTCTGCGGTCCCTACCTTGCTGGTGGCAGTGAAGGTAAACAATCTCCTCTAAGCGGATGGTCACAGCATAGTCCCAGTAGACGCTGGAAAGGGAAAGTGGGGGAGACTGCAGGAGACCAGAAGACCAACGCAGGGGCACCTCTGCCTTCACCAAGGCCCACCTGTCCCAGTATCTGTGTCCCCAGACTATCCAGCCATTCTCCCCTTCTTTTGCTCTCAGCACCTCAACTTTCTGAAGAATCCCTCCTCCCTTGCTACATGGTTACCTGAGCAGAACTCTGCCAAATCTCTACCCTGGGACTCTGGGATGGTCACCTGACCCAGGCTGGCCAGTCAGCACTGACTGTCATTACCTAACCCAGGCCGGCCAGTCAGCACTGAGAGGTCACAGTGATCAATGCATGATTAGCACCATTACTTAAGCACAATCGGTGGGAGGGAACGATCCTATTTATGCTTAGACAGCCCAGGAAGAGCTCCTTGCTGCCCAGGGATGTTCAGAACCATGCATGGAAGGTCAGGAAAGCAAAGACAGGATGAGTCAGGCATGGGCACTCAGGTCCCTGGGTCCAGCCTGCGGTCTCCTGCCCGTGGACAAGTGCTCCAGTTAGCTTGGACTTGACATTTTTGCACCTGGATGTTAGATAGCTATACTAGCCCAGAACCTTCCCTCCAGGCCACCATGTGACCACAGGCAGAAGTTAGAATGGCCACTCCCAGCCTTGACCTTACATGGGTAGGTAGTATGACTTGAGGGTTAATCTAAGCCTCGGTTTCCCAGACTATAAAATGGAGGTTCTAATAGGATCCCTACTGGAGTGTTTCTCTGAGGATTCAATAGAATCGTCATTTGAAGGACTCAACCCAGAGCCCTCCCTACTCCCATACAGTCAGTTCTGAATACCATGCCTGGGCATGGTCACTCTGAGTACTGACTGAAGCATGTGCTTCTAGCTTAGAACCCAGCATCATTCTAAAATGACTTTCCCATCAGAACACCTTGGTAGGGGGCACCTGGGAATGTGGGCTTTGTGGGAGCCTAGGAACACAATCACTCAAACTCCAGACCAGGGAGAGGGCTCAGCGGTACTGCAAGCCACTCCCAGATCAACCATGGTCCTACCAAGCTGCCACGTAAGCACAGGGGCATGATCAAGGCCCATGCTGGGGAAAGAAGAGGCCCCATTATAGCGCCCTCTAGTCCAGGCTCCCCTGGACAGCCGGGTGGATTCTCTCCCTGTGTGACCATCCTTCTTCTCTCCTGTCTCCATGCATGGCAGTCTGAGTCTTTTCCTTTCAACCCCTGCTTCTGCCCTCAGCTCCCCACCCCCAGGTCCTCCCCCGAGAAAACCTTTTTCAGAGATCCTCTCATGGCACCCGCTCGGGAGGACCCAGACTAACACAGGTATCAAGCCAGTGGCTGCATCCCACTTCTGACACCTTTTATGACCCACTTCTTTCTACTCCTCTGCCTCTTATTCGGAGTCAGAGCAGAATCTCATTACAGGTCTTCCCTACGCTGGGCCACCAGCTGGCCATGCCAACGGCCAGGTAGCAGACATCCTCGGTGGTGGTCAGCAACTACAGTGCCCTTTGGATTTATCGGTCCCTCTGTATGTGTATGCACACCCTGCAGTGCAGATGAGGAAACTGAGGCTGGGGGGTTGTGAAGGTGATTGATCAAGGTCACTTGGCTGGGGGGGGGCAGTTCCTGATTCAGTCTGACGCGTCCTTACAGCTTGGCTAAGGTGTCATTTGCAGTCTCTTGATTTGCTATCCTTACACTTTGATAGGTCGGGAAGCATATTTACGAATTCTTCCCCTCCACGGACATCTTTAGTAAAAGGCGAAAGATTTATTATTTACGAATTCTTTATATTGCAATTAAAAATTAATTAATCAATTAATTAATGTGGGGGGAGTGCACATCATGTTGAATGAGTGGAGGTCAGAGGTCACTTCTCTGCTTCTACCAGATGAGTCCCAGGGATAGAACTCAGGTTGTCAGGCTTGGTGGATGGCACCTTTGCTCCCTGAGCCATCTCACTAGCCCTGGAGAGCAGATGTATGGATGTGAGTGGCCGACCATGCCGACCCCACCCCCACCCCCCCGCCCAGGCTCTGCCACTTTGTCTCCAGGTGCTCCCAAGGCTGGTGTTCTTTCTGAGGCCACAGCAGCAAGGAGGCTAGTAGGTAACCATGTCAACCAGGTAGAACAGCAGGCAGGGCCATCCTCCCCTGAGAAGAGAGCATCCTTGTGCTTAGGGGGGTGGAGGGGACTCATCTGAAGTTCTCTTACCTCTTCTCATAGTCCAGGTCTCCCACAGACCCATTCATCAGCTGGTTGGGTGTCCACTTCAAGGTCATGACATCAGCCGTCTGGTGCAGGGACAGGTACCCAGGCACAGCTTCCATGTCATCCCTCTGCGGAGAGAGGAGAGCTCAGGCCAGGCCATGCTGCTGGACACAGAAGCAGAACCCAAGGGTTGAGCTGTTGGTTGCCACCACTAGGAAGCCACTGGGCATCCTTCCCGGTGCCGTGCTGAGCAAAGCCACCTGCAGCCTACCATCCAGGATGAGCTTGGCAGAGTCCAGCGGCGAACGCTGCTCCCCTAGCACTAGTGCCCCCACGTCTCCCTCTTGAGACTGTCTCCATCCCAAGGTTCTTCTGGACCCAGTAAAAGAGGCTGCTGCTCCAACATTGCCCCCTTTACAAAGGCCTGGATCTGGGCCAGTCTTCGGGGGTAAAGAGAGGGCAGGTAACCTGCACCACACCCCATCGGTATCACCCAGAAAACCTTCCTCCAAGCCCTCCTCTGTGCTTCCACCCAGCAGCCCAATCTTCCATCCATCCAGAATCTGCTCATGGGCCCTCTCACCCACATCCCGTCACTCCAAGTCAGTGGGTGGGCAAGAAAATGCTCCCATCTCTCTTCCGGGAAGGAGCCCTCCACTCCTGAGTCACAGTCTTATCCGTCCCCGATTTGGGGCACATCTGATTTCCTGTGGCATCTCACAGCTGTGAAGTGGCTATCGCTGCATGGTCACACGCAGGCTCAGTCTCATCTCTGTCAATCACTCCTCCGTTGAGCTTGGCAGGGCTGTTATTTTGCAGGGAGGACACATGAGTCCGTTTTAAGCATCTCCTGACAGAGGAGCCTGTGAGTCAGCTTTGAGTGACAATGCTGTTGTGACGTGGCCTTGAGAGCAGGGTGACAGTCCATTTTTCACCTCCCCAGGTCACCCAGCCCCAGATCCCCTTGGAAGGCAGGGACGGCGTGGTCCATGGGCCTTCAGACCCTCATTTGAGATGAAAGCATTCACTCTGTGCTTATCGGAACTTCTGAGAGGTCTCCAAATTTTTTGTATTGAGAGACTGACAGGAAATGCTTAAGGCTTTGGGAGCCATATATAGATCATGACAACCACTTGTCTCTGCCACGAGAGCCTGGCATGGTCATGTTTCAATATCTGGATGACTCGTATTCTTTCTCTCTCTCCATTTCCCTCCCTCCCTTTCTCTCCTCCCCCTCGGATGTGGATGGTGCCTTGGCCTACTAAGCCCTCTACCTCTGAGCAGCACCCAGTCCTTAGCAACAGAAGCTTCTTGTTGGTCACTTGAAATCCAGCTGCATCTTAAACTCACGACTTCCTCGTCTGAGAAACTTGGGCCTTACACTCAGTGTGATGCAGATATGACAGACCACATGGTGGGATGACCTGCCCAGGGTCACCCAGTGGTTGAGGCTGTGACCACAGAGCTGGGTCTCTTCCTGCTTTCTTCCAGCTGGGCCCAAACACCACACTGATTGTAACCCAGAGATCCTGAGGACAGCAAGGGACACTGCCTCAGGGCAGGGGCTGCTCATGCTTCATGCTCTGCCCTTGTGCCCAGGCAGCTGTAGGAGCACAGAAGGCAATCAGTTCACTGAAGCAGCCTGTGTGAGAGCAAATCATAATGCTGCCCCTTGTGTGGGCTTCAACGTTGCCATCTCTACAGTTAGTGCAGCATGAGGCACTTCACAGTGAGCACTGGCCAGATGTCAGTGACAAAAAAAGTCCACCTTCTCAATGCCACACCTCTGCCATGCCGTTTGCTGAGCGGCAGTAAACATGCACAGCCAGGCAGATGACCTGGTGGACAGGGATGTACAGACAGACTAAGTGGACAAGCCGTTAGGTGGGTAGAAAGATTAACAATTGGTGGCGGGAGGTGTAGAGAACAGAAGAGCTAGAAGAGCTGCTGGCAGGGCAGCTAGCTAGAAAAATGGTCATTTGTACTTATATATAGATGTACAGATGCCTAGGTGTGTGTGTGTGTGTGTGTATACATACATACATACATATATATATATATATATATATATATATATATATATATATATGGATGGATGGATACTCAGCCAGATGGATGTAGAAACCAATAGAATATACAGGGGAGTGAATGGAGGATGTTAGTTTACTGGCAGATAAATGGACAAATGGATGAATGAACAAGTGAGAGGCTGACTAGATAGATGATGACTGGGTAGATGGATGGACAAGCAAATACATGTATACATTATGTAGGTAGGTGGGTATCAGCAAATGGAGGAATAGAAATTTTTGAGTGAGTGGATGGATGGATGAACGGACAAACAGGTGGGTGGGTGGGTAGATGGATGGATGGATAGGAGGATGGATGGATGGGTGGATGGATGGATGGATGGATGGATGGGTGGGTTGATAGGTGGATGGATGGATGGATGGATGGATGGATGGATGGATGGATGGATAGGAGGATGGATGGATGGATGGATGGATGGATGGATGGATGGATGGATGGATGGGTGGATGGATGGATGGATGGATGGATGGATGGATGGATAGGAGGATGGATGGATGGATGGATGGATGGATGGATGGATGGATGGATGGATAGGAGGATGGATGGATGGATGGATAGGAGGATGGATGGATGGATGGATGGATGGATGGATGGATGGGTGGATGGATGGATGGATGGATGGGTGGATGGATGGATGGATGGATGGATAGGAGGATGGATGGATGGATGGATGGATGGATGGATGGATGGATGGGTGGATGGATGGATGGATAGGAGGATGGATGGATGGATGGATGGATGGATGGATGGATGGATGGGTGGATGGATGGATGGATGGATGGGTGGATGGATGGATGGATGGATGGATAGGAGGATGGATGGATGGATGGATGGATGGATGGATGGATGGATGGGTGGATGGATGGATGGATGGATGAATGGGTGGATGGATAGATAGGTGGGCAGATGGATGGATGGGTGGATGAATGGAGACACTACAGATGGAGGTTGGATGGATGGATGATTATATAGGTAGATGAAGAGATGCATAGATGGAGTTTTTGGTAAATATATGAATGAACAGATGGGAAGGTAGGTGGGTAGATAAATCAATATGTAGGCAAATGGATGAATAAACAGATAGGCAGCCTAAAGTTTGAGGGACCTTCCCTCTCCCATAGCCTGTAGCCAAACCCTCAGAACGTGATCTATGGTGCGGGAGAATTATCTGTATTCTGTCAATCATGTATTTTAATAAAACGCTGATTGGTCAGGCAGGAAGTATAGGCGGGTCAACCAGACAGGAAGTAGAGGCGGAGTAATGAGAATAGGATAAGGCTAGGGAGGAGAAAGGTTCCTCAGCCTCTCCTGTGCAGACCACTGAAGAGGCAGCATGTAACTTGCCCAGCTGAGAAAGGTATGGAGCCATGTGCTAATGTAGATAAGGATAATAGGGTAACATAAGTTATAAGAGTTAACAAGAAGCCTGACCTAATGCACCAATCAGTTTATAACCTTATGGAGTCCTGTGTGTAATTTCTCTTTGGGATTTGCCGGCTGTTGGGGTACCGGGCTGGATGGAAACCCCAACAAGCCGGCCCCTCATGTTACAGATCTAAGCCCACCCAACTCACTGGCTGAACCAGGACGTTGTTCTTGCCATAGAGCAGGGTGGCCCTGGAGTTCTGATGCAGGGATTCTACGTAGTCCCGGGCAGAGACGGATGGTCGGTCGTCCATGCTGCCGCTCGAATGCCTCTTCTGGATCTGGTATTATGAGATGACAGAGACGCACCTGTGAGTGACCGTCAGGCCTCCCAACCCATTCCCTGCCCCAAGGCGAGTCCAAACCCTGCCCAAGGCCCTCCCACTGCCCACTCATCTCACACAGAGCGCCGGCCGCTTGGTGGGTGAGTCCTGTCTCAGATGTGAACTGTGGATCCGGTGTCTCTGGACCAGCTCATCGGCTGAGGGGTCAGTCCAGAAGTGGTCAGCAGTCTTCATCTTGGTATACTCCAGGGCACAGGGCCCCACTGCGGAGAACACAGGGCTGGGAACCTGGAGTCCCCAAAAGTGTTCCCAACCAACTGCCTCAAGGATGCCCCAGAGTCCACTAGAGCAAGAGACAGGTCCCTGAACCCCTAAAGCAAAGGACCAGATGCAGCCCAGAGTCGACTTACCTAACAAAGAGGCGAGGATGGGGCCATCCACAGGGTCCATCAAGAGAGCCTCCTTCTCATAGTATTTACTAGTGGGAGGGAAGAACATGCGGGTCTGCATGGAGACCAGCAGAGGGCGCACGTGGGTGGACTAGGTTCCACACCCCAGGAGCCCAGCTCAGAACCTCAGCTGCAGGGGACAAGAACTGCATCTCATAGGCTGAGCAAAACAATTGATGAAAGGCGCCTGGCCTCAGTTCATGGGCACCTGCTCACTACACAGCCCTGAGGATTTTAGGAGAGCAAAGGAGTGAGACGTGAGGCTCTCAGGGGATGCTGTCCTTCTGTTTCCAAGGCAAAGCTGTGCAGTCCAGCTATGCTGTGCTGTAGATTCAAAGGCTGTGCTAACAGGCTGTCCTACCCTGGTAGTCAAAACAAACGTCAACACCAAGCCCCAAGTCCCTGAAATCTGACCCTGATAAATGCATGATGTCATCAATACAATGTCCGTGCTGAAGGCATCCACCTGTCTGTGAGCAGTAACAGGAATGAAAACTCATCTAACACGAACTATTAATAAGGACACAAAAGTTAGATGGGCTAGGGGGCGACTGCATGGTAAAGTTCTCACTTGGAGGGGCCCCGGGTCTGATTACCAGCACCCACATGGTAGATGATGTGTGGATGTAGTTACCAGGATGGGTGCTGAACAAGAAGTCTCACGCCATAAAACCTTTAATCTGAGACAGGACAGGAAGTGTCCAGAGTCATGGTGTATTTTCGACATACCATGGCCCACTAAGTTCATTTCTATATATTTGCTGTAAACCACCACGTGCTTTTAAGCTGAAGAGACCACCAAGGTACAGAGAGGTAGGGTAGCTGTTAGCTGTCAGCGACCAAGTGGAGGAAACCGCAAAAGGGTGGGATCCAAGACCCCTCCGTCTTACCCGAAATGTGAAGCCCCTGTTTTCACACTGCTGTTTAACACCTGAATCCTCTCCAGGTTTCAAACTGCAGTAGTTCAGGGTCAAACCTCCAGGAAGCTTTTACTTAAGCTTTTCAAACTCAAGGGTGCGGTTCCCAGAATGGCCACCAGGCGGCCACAGAGCATACCACTTACCTGCTGTTTTCCACCAGATAGTGGACTATTTTGTCCAGGACCCTCTCAAACAGGGCAGTGCGGATCCACAGGTGCTTGATGGCCAGCGGGGACAAGTTGGGCAGTTTCGGCAGCTTCCGCACATTCTCCTGCAGGCCCTGGATCTGGTTTCGCCTTTGAGACCATCAGGAGGAGAGAGCACAATCAGGAAAGAGGGAATCCATAGAACACACTCACAGACACATCTGTCCTGACTCACAGATGGGGGGGGGGTGATGAGGGTGGGAGTGATAGGGGTGGGGGTAGAGGAGAGGGGTGGGAGTGATGGCGGGGGTTAGGGTAGGGGTGATGGTGGGGTGATGGTAGCGGTGGGAGTAATGGTGAGGGTGGAATGAGGGTGGGATGAGGGTGGGGGTGGAGGTAGAAGGTAAGGGTGAGGGTCGGGGTGGGGGAGAGTGAAAGCATCAGGCAGAGAGAGGCCAAGAACGAGCAGAACACTGCAGGCTCTGCCAGCAGGGAAGCCAGATGCCAGCCCCTGTCTTTTCTCCTCCGCTGCTGTCTCTCCTTCCCTCTCTTTCCCCTCCCCACCCTTTCTAGAAAAGAATGGCCAAGGAGGCTTAGATCTTCAGTTCTTTTAAAGACACCCTGCTGCCCTTGGGAAGGTAACTGTGTACTATGGCCATGAGGGTCCTGTGGCCTCACCCACTACCAACCCACTGCCCCATGGTCCAGCAGGACACAGCCCCATTCAGTTTCCCACATGCCCACCTCTCCCACAGAGCCCTTTTGCTGCAGGTTTCCAAGATAGGCTAAGCCAGCAGATCTGGCTCTGGGTTCAAATAAGAGAGCTGACCTCAGTGGACAGGTGGAAAGTGACCAAGGAGGACATTTATGTCAACCTCTGGTCTCCACACAGACACACACACAACACACGCCCACATGTGAACATGTACATGGGCATACACATCACACACACAGAAATAAAACGGGGGCATGGTTCCTAGTTGGCACTTGATCTCTCAACAGCCATCTTGTGTCATGAGCCAGGAGCTAGACACTGCCTAGAGGCCGGGGACATAGATGCGGCACCCTATTCTCATAGTCTCAGACTCAAGTTCATGGCTGGGGAACGAACAATGAAAGTAATGACAGACAGGAAGACAGGGAGTGAAATAAACAGGGGGATGGGGCAGAGAGGATGAAAGTGGGTAGAATTCGGAGAGCTGAGTGACAAGTGGGCGGAGCATGTGTCAAGGAAGGAGCAGACAGGAAGAGAGAGACAGACAGACAGGAGGTGTGGGCCCTCCCCAAGCTGCGGAGCAATGCACACTGCCCCCCATGCCACACTCACGCGCTCTCAATGAGCTGCTCCAGTTCCTGCACCTTGCGGCTCAGCTCCTCAGCCGGAGGGAAGCCTTTGCCCACCTTCATGAAGAGTGCGGCAATCTTGTTGCTTCGCAGGAAGCCAGCAGCCCTCCGCCGCAGCCCGTGCAGCACACAGGCCTCCACTGCCGCTGTGGGGACACAGTGATCAGTAGCTCGGTCCACACTCCTTAGCACCAAGAGCAACTTAACACCACAGAGAAAATGCGTCCATGTCCACTCGTCAGGCGCACCAAAGGAATCAAGAGAGGCTGGGGTAAAGGTTGACCACGGCTGCTCACATCTGCCAACCAGTAGCCTGCTGTGGGACTAATCGTTTCCCTTTTCTGCCTCTGTCACCCCCCCTTAAAATGGGGTGCAGGGTGAGTAGTGATCTATCAGGATGCTGTTAGCACACATGACAGAGTGCACAGGACATTCTTAGAGCCCACACAGAGAGCTCTTTCTGAGTCCAGGCGTCATTGCTGACAAGAAGACAGATAATGACAAACCTCACCTGAATTAAAGAAACCCATCACCATCTCTGACATCACAGCCACCATCCCACCATCATGTTCATCAGCCGTGGCCATTGCCATTTTCTTCTTCACCCTCACCATCATCAACTGTTATCACCATTGTCTCCGTTATCATTGGTATCACCACCATCCACACCATCGTCACCACTAACACTAACCTCACCATTGTCGCCACCACGGCCAACACCACCATCCACACCATCGTCACCACTAACACTAACCTCACCATTGTCGCCACCACGGCCAACACCACCATCCACACCATCGTCATCATCATCATCACCATTGCCTTGTCTAGATTTTATGTCATTTACACAAGCTGTAGTCATCTGCCAAGAGGGAACCTCAACTGAGAAAATGTCTCCACAAGGTCAGGCTGAAAATAAGGGAATTTTCTTAATCAGTGATTGATGTGGGAGGCCCAGACCATTGTGGGTGGGGCCATCCCTGGGCTGGTGGTCCTGGGTTCTATAAGAAAGCAGGCCGAGCAAGCCAGTAGCAACATCCCTCCATGGCCTCTTCATCGGCTCCTGCTTCCTGGCTCCTGCCCTGTCTGAGTTCCTGTCCTGACTTCCATCAGTGATGGGAGTATAAATGGAACTTCCAAAGCTGCTTTTGGCTATGGTGTTTTATCACAGCAACTGACACCCTCAGACAACAATTATCAGCACCAGTATCATCTATCACCACCATCATCACCACACAACCACCATCATTGTCCGTCATCACCATCATCACCACCACCATCATCACCACCATCATCACCACCACCAGCATCACCACCACCATCATCATCACCACCACCAGCATCATCACACAACCACCATCATTGTCCGTCATTATCATCACCACCAGCAGCATCATCACTATCATCATCACCACTATCACCACCATCAATCACCATCATCATCACCACCATCACCACCATCACCACCACCAGCATCACCACCACCATCATCACCACCACCAGCATCACCACACAACCACCATCATTGTCCGTCATTATCATCATCACCTCCACCATCGTTATCACCACCATCATCACCACCATCATTATGTCATTGCCATCACTGTGACTACATCATAGTCAATTTATACATCTTGTTTAATATCTGTCATGGCCAAGCAGAAAACTGTTTCTGCTTTTCAGTGTGGACACTGTGGCTCAGAGAGGCCAACTGAAGTAAGGACAAGGTATGGGGACAGGATTCGAACGCAAGCCTGAAGTCAAGGTGTGTGTCTGTCCCTCCTGCTTGTACAAAGGCAGCCTCCGACTTCTGCTTCCCCTGGGCAGCCTGCCTGGCTCTCTTTCAGGACAGGACAGCTGGACTCTATTCTCAGCTCTATGGTTAACTTGCTGTGTGAGCTCTGGCAAATTATCTCCCCACTCTGGACTTACGTGAGCTCTTCTGGGAAATGGTTCTGTGCAGGGCATTCTGATGCCCCAACCTACTCCATGCATTTCTATCTTCCACCGGTATGCATTAGGCGCATACTTAATGCTCACTGACAAGTGAATATACAATAAGATCTCCCCCTTGCTAGGTAGTAAACAACTGTTATAACTGACCTTGTCCTGTACCTGCAACAAAACCATGCAGCAAGAGCTCTCGTGAGCACACCCTGAAACGGTGAGCCAACCGGCATTCGGCAGAGCATACACATACACATACAGAGAGACACTAGGGACTTGGCTACCTGTTGCTATTTTTTGTCACTGGGTTCCTTCATTTCGTGTTGCAGTCCTTTCATTTTGAAGGACTGCTTGATAGTTCTATCTGTCCATGCAGATGTTCATTCTGGGCAGGGCTCCCTGGGGCTTCCATAAAATCTGGCTTTTAGCTGACCTGTACAGTCCTCTAGGATTGGTTGATCGGCTCCTGGGGTTTGCATGTGTCTGTTTAGGTCTTTCTGACAATGGTCCCCAAAGAACAGAGAATGAGAAAAATGCTTCTCGAGTCCTTTATACTGCATTTAATGTCTTTCAGTTTCTCCCACCCGCAAATAGCTTCAGTCTGACATTCTCCTTATTATTTTTAAGCCAAGGTCTCACTATGTGGCTATAGCTAGCCTGGAACTCTTTATGTAGATCAGGCTGGCCTCAATCTCACAATGATCCACTGCTTCTGTCCCTGTCTCCTGAATGCTGGGATTGGGTTCAAGGGGCTGGGGATGGAGCCCTTTACAATTCTGCTTTGAGACAGAGTGTGATGATTTAAATGAGAATGCCCCTAATAGGCTCATATGTTTGAATACTTGGTCCCCAGTTGGTGGAACAATTTGAGAAGGATTGGGAGGTGTGGGCTTGTTGGAGAAGGTGTATAATTTAGGGCAAATTTTGAGGTTTCAAAAGCCCATGCCATTCCCAGTCAGCCCCCGTCCCCTCTCTATCTCATATTTGTGGATCAGAGAGTGTAATCTCTCAGTTACTGCTCCAGAGCCATGCCTGCCCAGTGCCACGCTTCCCAGCAGGATGGCTATGGACTCGCCCTCTGAACTTGTAAGTCTCCATTAAACGCTTTCTTCTCTAAGTTGCCTTGGTCATGGCATTTTGTCACCAAAGAAAAATCTCTAAGACGAAGCTGCCTGGACTGGCCTTGAACTTTTGGACCATCTCATCGCAGCCTTCTGAGAGCTGAGATGATAGGCCTGTACCACCAGGTCTGGCTGGCTATGACATTCCTAACTGCATTTTATTCCCCTGTAGCTTAACCGACAGCTGTGTCAGCAAGTCTTAACATGTCATTTTATCCTCAGAAAAAAGTAAGAGCTGTCATAAGCATATACAATACAAAAATACATTTTATATAAATAAAATATTACAATCTACACATACACAAGTGTTCACATATATGTTTAAATCAACACACTCTACTTTGCACATGACGTCCTTGTTGGCCAGCCAGTTGATCCAAAATGATGACATTTTGGCTCAGCAAGAGACCCTGTCCCAAAAGCAATTGGGTGGAGAGTAACTAAGGAAGGCACCCCATGTCAATCCCTGGTTCACACACATGAAAACATGTGAACACATGCATACACCACACACACACTCAAAATAAAAAAAGAAAAATGAATAGGAGAACTTGCCCGAGGTCACTCCTTGGGTTGGTGTTTGTCAGCTGGATACAGGCTAGAGTCCTCTGGGAAGAAAGAGCTCTACTAAAAGAATGCCTCTATCAGACTGGCCTACAGGGAAGTCCATAGGGCATTTCCTTGATTAGTTATAGGTGTTGGAGGGCCCAACCTACTATGAGTGGGCTGGTGGTCACCAGTTCTATAAGAAAGCAGACTGAGCAAGTCATGGGGAGCAAGCCAGTGAGTAGCACCCCTCCATGGCTTCTGCTTTGGTCTCTGTGCCCAGGTTCCTGCCCTGATGCTGTGGGACAATCTCAGTCAACAGAATGGCGTGCCAACATGGGGCTGACCAAATCTACTTAAAAGCCTGAGAGAGCTTAGGAAGTTATTCTAGATAAAAAAGAATAGAGTTAAACACGGCTTCTTAATAGCAGCATTTTCTCAGGTGGGCTCTGCTTGCTAGAGGCAAGTGCTCTCATTTAAGAGAGGCTTCCTGACTCAGCTTTAGCTGTAAAACCTTGCAGGTCTTTTAAAGAGGTTCTGCCAAGAAACATGTAAATGGTATTGATGCTTTTTGGTGGTGGCAGGGACCTTGGAATGCCATAGAGTTGTGGCAATAAACATGGCTCCAGTTGGTACCTTTGCCATGAAGCTGAAATCTCAGAAATCTAAGGAATGGGCTGGATTCAGCCATCAAAGTCATGGCTTTAATCTTAGCCATATTGCTTAGCAAATTAAAGACTCATGTGGTCAGAAAAAGAGAGATATACAGTAAAGTGAGATTCAAAGACAAAGAAAACTTCTAAATGGTTTACAGTGTGTTAAAAATATATGCAGGCTTTGGAGAGAAAGGAAAAAGGTTAAAGTTCTTAAAATAAAAAAGAAAGAAAAGGAGTAGTTGGGTGTGGTGGCACACACCTTTAATCCCAGCACTTGGGAGGCAGAGGCAGGTGGATCAAGGACAACCTGGTCTATAGAGTGAGTTCCAGGACAGCCAGAGATACACAGAGAAACCCTGTCTCAAAAAGTCAAAAAATTAAAAATAAAATAAAATAAATAGAGTTTAAAATAAAGCCATATAATGATGGAAAACAGACAGTCTGGATACTGTATGCTATTATGCTCTCTTTGAATTGTTTGAATGCTGAGGAAGGAGCAGCAGTTGTTAAAAGATATTTGTTTATAAATGCTGCTGAATTAATCCAAGATAGGTATTTTAAAAATACCTTGACTTCAAAATTGAAGTCAAAAGGTATGTTAATTTGGAGAAGAGGTTTTGCTTTTGCTTCCACAGGAAATGAGGGACTGTGGATTCATTCTGAGTTAAGAAAAATCAGGTTTGATCAAGGAATATCATCTACAAATCTCCAGTAGGAACAGATGACACAGATGTCTCAGTTCTACATCCAGAACAGATTTAAGACGCTGCCTGAGATAATCAGGCCTCACAGGATACTCCAGTCACGACTTGATCATAATTCTAAATTTTCTTCAGTTCCCCATAAGATTATCAGTGCCCCCAACCAGCAGGAAGCAGCCTGGAAAACTACACCCACATTCCCAAAAAATGGACAATGGATATTTTCCTTTGTTTAGAATGTTGGTTACAAGTTGTTATGAATAATGGTAAGGAGAAAAGTTAAACAAAGGATATTAGATTCAGAGTTCTTGTATTTTTTTTTAAAAAAAGAGGGGGAAGTACTGTGGGGCAATGGTTTATACCCTGTCAATTGTATTTAATAGAACGCTGATTGGTCAATAGCCAGGCAGGAAGTATAGGCGGGACAACCAGGCAGGAAGTAGAGGCAGGGTGATGAGAACAGGAGAATTCTGGGAAGAGGAAAGTTCTTTCTGCAGTCATGAACCAGCCACAGAGCAATCAAGATGTGACTGTCTCACCAAAAAGGGTACCAAGCCACATGGCTAACATAGACAAGAATAATTTTTGATTTAATTAATACAATTTTTGTGTGTTTATTTCTGTTCTGGGTGGCAACCCCTGCAACCCCCTGGCGTCCCTCTGTGATGGACTGTGACCTAGAAGTGTAAGTGGAAACACACCCTCCCACAAGCTACTGTTGATTCTGGTGTTTATCATAGCATTTTAAAGCAAACCAGGACATACACTCAACAGGAAGAGGCAAAGGTGAAATTTGAACTCAGTCTGTCTGCTACAAAGTGGTGAGGTTCTGCTCCACACACAATCAGTCCCACTGGTGATTCCCAGCTTGTGGATAGACCTG
This sequence comes from Myodes glareolus, assembly GCF_982192425.1. Lineage (NCBI taxonomy): Eukaryota > Metazoa > Chordata > Mammalia > Rodentia > Cricetidae > Myodes > Myodes glareolus. Next base: position 130,975,360 of record NC_142027.1, read on the forward strand.
GGCAGGCTGGCTACATATCCTTGCTCGGGTATCTTCACAAGGCCATGATCATAGGAAGGGACCCCACTGTGCACTTCCAATGAGACATTCCACTTACTAAAGTTCCAAGGAGAAAAGACAAGAGGTTCCGCTTCAAAACGGCCACCCCATCATGAGCTGGAGCTGACCTCAGGCACAGAGAACCTGGCTCCTCCTGAGCGGTGATGGCCTACAGTGGGGTCTGAGTCACACTTCAGACCTCCCAGGCTCAGTCTGCTAAATATGAGTCTCAAGATACCTCAGTGGCTGCTAACTCCCCATACCCAACTACCTATTACAGGGTCTTCTTTAGCCCAGGCTGGCCTGGAACCAATACATAGTTGAGAATGACCTTAAACTTCTGGTTCTTCTTCTTCCACCACTGGAGTGTGGGGGTACAAGTGTGTGGCGACATGCATACTATGTGTTGCTGGGGATGGAATCCAGGGCTTTGTGCATCTGAGCCAAGCACCCTGCCAACTGAGCTGCGCCCCAGCCCTCATCACTCCTTTAAGACAGTTCCCATTCTCTCCATCCTTTACCCAGAGGGAGATGACTGAGGCCATCACTAATGCCTCAAGGGGATGAGTCAATGTGGGGCAAGACCTACTGGGCCCTCCATGGGACACAGGAGGCATCCTCAACCCTTCTCCCACTGCATTTCCAAATCTACTTCCACCCGCAGAGTGAAGCTTCAGAGTCACAAAGCTCAACATGAAGCAAGAGCTGGCTCCCAGGTGCATCGCCCGGGCCGGCCGCAGCCCACCCAGGAAGCCGCTCCCCACTGCTGCCGCTTCCGAGGCCGCCACCGCGGACACCACTCACCACAGAAGGAGATGATGTGGCTGCTGTCCTCGTGAACAAACTTTCGGGTAACGGCCTCCTCCATGATCTGCTTCACCTGCAGGATGCACAGGGGGTGGGAGAGACTGATCAGATGGGGTGCTGTGCCCCAGGGCCCATGCTGTACCTCCAGCGTGTCCACAGGCTGTCTGGGGTGTTTGAGCAATCTCTTTTCCTTCCACAGTCTCTTGGTTTCTGGCAGATCTGAGGCTCAAGGTTGCAAGCTGCCCATTTCACTTCACTTGCACGGAGGCTTGCCACCTTTCTCAGATGTCACACAAAGTGCCCTCCCCTACCCACAGTTCCCAGAACTGCCCCTGTGCGACATCCAACACAGATCCTTCCAAGGACTTGGTACCATTCCTGCTCTGATTCCTATGGTGTCCTACCTGCATCTCCTCTCCAGAATACAAGTCCCCTGCCTTGCCCTTTGCCTTATCCACACTGTATATTAGGTGCTCGACAAAGATCCCTTGGATGCAGTGGTAAGTGAGTTGGAAGGTAAAGGAATTAAGGGGGCACCATGGTGACAGTCAATTATGGAATTCTGGAAGCATGGGGATCCAACAGGTTTGTGGGTGAACTTTGAGAAATAGAGGCTCATGGGAGTCCACCTGCCAGGGAGAGAGGGAGGAAATAGATGAAGATGGACTACCAGCTGGGGTCCCCGTTACAGGCTAGGGCCTATCCTCACGACACTGAGTCCCTGTCATACACTGCTCAGTGACTCCAGGATGTGACTCCAGGATACACACAGGTTTCTTTGGGAAAGGACAGCTGGCCTCAGAAAAGTAGTGACCTCTGGGGCTTGAACGTCCTCTGGCTTTACTCAAACTTGCATCCCATTATGTCTGGAGGCATTATGGGATTCAAACAAAGCCTTTCTCCTGGGCCTCAGTTTCCCCACCTTGAGTCTGAGGTCAAAAGGTGATTCAAAGGCCTGTTCCAGAAATCTGCCACAGGACCTCTAATATAGGACAAAGGAAGCCACGTTCTGGACCCCGCCTTCTTCCCCCAGCGAGTCCACATTTGTTTTCTTTCAGGTCAGCCCCTGGAGCCCCTGTCTTTTCCTGCAGCTTGCTTCCTGGAGGTGCACACAGGATGACAGAGCCCTCGGTCACACGTCACTAAGTGCTCAGAGGCAGCAGGGCAGCCACAGCCCGTCCCCCTGTGTCAGCAACAGTGAATGACTGGCTCTGAGAACAGCGGCAACAGCTGGGCCTCACAGGACCTATTCTCAGCCTGAACCCCTGCTTTACAGACGTGAACCCAGGGCTTCACACATGCCAGGCAAGCACTATACCACTGAGCCACGCCTTCAGTCATCTTTCATTAGCACCGTGGGAGGAAACTGGGAGTCAAAAGCAGAGGGGCAAACAGGAAAATCCACAAACGGGCAGAAATGTAAGAGCTCATTTGCCAGTCAAAGAAGTCCCAGGAGACAGAGAAGAACATCTTGAGATAAATGTGAACAGATACAATGTGCTGAGGTCTACTAGATGCGAGACCTACTAGGTGTAAGACATACTAGATGCGAGACCTACTAGGTGTAAGACATATTAGATGTGAGACCTACTAGGTGTAAGACATCCTAGATGCGAGCCCTACTAGGTGTAAGACATACTAGATGCGAGACCTACTAGGTGTAAGACATACTAGATGCGAGACCTACTAGGTGCAAGACATACTAGATGCGAGATCTACTAGGTGTAAGACATACTAGATGTGAGACCTACTAGGTACAAGACATCCTAGATACGAGGCCTACTAGGTGCAAGAGAACAGTGCTGAGGCAATGCTTAAAGGCGGAAGACTGCAACGACAACTTATCTTCACTTCTTAGGAATTAGCAAACAGGAAGAAATAAACCCAAGGCCACAGAAGGAAGGAAATAATAAAGACTGAAGCAGAGAGAAAATGAAATACGGGGCCAGGGAGATAGCTGAGTAGGTAAAGGTGCTTGGTGCCAAGCCTGACCATCTGAGTTTCGATCCCCATGGTGGAAGGAGAGACTGAACCCTCACAAGCGTCCTCTGACCTCTGCAGCACGCCCTCACAATAAATCATCTAAGAAAAGTAAACAGATCAGAAGTGAAAGCAAGCAGAGGGCTAGATTTGGCAGCTTGGCAGTAGCCTGCTGACCCTGCATGAGTGTGGCTCTACCAGGCTGATGTCCTCTGAGTCCTGGCTTTCACCCAGCTGGTCTAACCTGGGATAGCTGAGGGACTCTGACATGGCCATAGTGTGGCGCTCCAGGCTCCAGTCCTGGGCTGTGACCGCCGTGTCTCAGGCAGGTGTGGTTCTGCTGCCAATGTCCTCCTGTTTTCTGGAGGCGGCCATCTGCCCGTCCCCGCCTCTGACCCCCAGGGCTGCTCTGACTCAGCAGCTCTGCTGCTTGCCTGTGTGCAGAGACACCAGGTCCCATCTGCTCCGTGTCCCCAAAGGAAGCCACGAGCCTCCTCAGGACATGTGGCAGGTCTCCAGCTTTCTCTGAGGCTCGGGTGAGGGGAGGGAACCCCAGTAAGTTCTATAGGAGGCACCCTCAGACCTGCTCCACTCGGCTTCCTAGAATGTCTCATTTCCTTCCTCTCCTCCCCACACCCCAATATTTCTCTCGCACTCCCCAAAAATTGCTGCGACAGACCACCTCCCCGACTGGCTTTGTGCTGGGTTGTGTCCCCCTCCCTCCCCATCCACAGGTTATTTTTGTTTGTTTGTTGTTTGTTTCCAGACAGGGTTTCTCTGTAACTTTGGATCCCAGGGCTCACTCTGTAGTTCAGGTTGGCCTTGAACTCAACAGAGATCTGCCTGCTTCTACCCACCGAATGCTGGGATTAAAGTGTGTGCCACCACTGCCCAGCCCCAACTGGTGATTTTAAAACACGTTTTCCTACTTAGTCTGAGTATGATCATATTTGAAAAGAAAATCTTTAAAATTAGGCCACTAGGGTCGCCCCCAATCTAGTATGAGCAGTGTCCTCACATGAAGAGGAAAGAGGGACACAGGTCAGACAGTCCAGAGGGAAGATGGCCTCTAAAGGCCAAGAGAGCACAACCCAGCACGAAGGTCTCTGTCCTTCCTTCGCAGCCTCCAGAACCTCAGGACAGCACATCCCTGCTCTGTGTGGATCAATCTGCCTGTGGTATTTTGTCACAGAAGCCCAAGCAAACGAAAGCAACACCCTCATAGCATCAGGATCCAGGTCCTCATCTCTGATGATCAAGGTCATGACTCAGCACTTTGCTCATTCCCACACACACACACACACACACACACACACACACACACACACACACCTCCCCAGCACACACCAGAGACTGCAAGAGCAACCATTCTAGAAAGGTTCAGTTTCTTTTACGGGTGGGGAAACTGAGGCATGGAATTTTCAGATAACTCACCCAAGATCCGAGAAGTCCAACCCAGGGAGGGTCCTTGTCTTACAACAGGCCACTGACCACATTTTGGTTTTAAGGAAGAGAGAGGTTTTACTGAACATGTACCGCAGCCTAGCCTCGCTGCTCGTGGACAACGCCCTCCTCAATGCTCATGCGGACATCACTACTGGCTTTACTCTAAGTATGCAGAGAGTCAGGCACAGATCACGTACCTAGCATGTGTGGGACTCTATCCCTAACACTGTGACAGGTCAAGACAGTACAGAGGTTCCTCCATGTTGGAATCTTGCTGAGGTCATTTTAGGCTTAACTAGAATTTGGTCTTCTTGGTGGGAAGCCTCTGGAAAATTACCCAGCTCTATCCTGGGACCTGAGACCACGATGCCCCAGCTAGCTTATCTTAGCTTCTGTTAAACAACTTGTTTGTGCAAAACTCCCCCTGCAGCTGAAGGGCAAGATACCAGGATGTGGTTTTTGCTTTAAAAACCCCTTACTCTAAACACTTGGCACTGCACTTGGGTCCCGACTACTTGAGCTGACAGGAACACCCCAGTTGACAGGAATAAGACTCTTGGCTGGCTGTAAACGGAGTGAGAGGTCATCTCTGGTGGGCTCCCCATAACAGCAGCACTGTGCATGTGGGGCTCAGAGAGCTGAGGCGCCTTCCCAAGGGTCATATAGACTGGGAACAGGCCTGCCCCTCTGCTGAACACCTAAGGAGCTGGGAACTCGGTGAGAAGGGACTCTCATCTGGGTGTCTGTGGCAAGGAAAAGGGTAGGATCGGCTCACAGGCCAAGACTGAGAATCTCTCCCACACAGAGACCAAAAGAGACACTGAGATGGGGGTCAGGAGGGAGAGGTGCCCCAAGAAGACCCTGCCAGCAACACCCTGTGGGGACGCTTTGGGAGGCCTCAGGGGTCAACATGTGACCAATAGGGTGTCTGGAGTCTCGATGCAGTCCCCCACAGCAGAACTTGCTCCTTTCGAAACCTGCTTAACCTGCTAAGAATCAAAGTGCGTGTGTTGGGGCAGGGGTGCTGGAGAGATGGACGGCTCAGTGGTTAAGACTGGGCTCAGTTCCCAGCATGAACAGTGGCTCACAGTTGTCTGTAATTACAGTTCCAGAGGCTCTCCAGCCTCCGTAGGCACCAGGCATTTACATGGTGCACAGATATAAATGCGAACAAAACATCCATATATACTCACTGCAGTTAATTAAACAAGTAGACAGGCATGGTGGCACACACACATTTAATCCAGCACTCAGGAGGCAGAAGCAGGCAGATCTCTGTGAATTCGAGGCCAGCCTGGTCTACAGAGTGAGCTCTAGGACAGCCAGGGCTATTTAAAGAGATCACATCTCCCAAAAAACAAACAAACAAACAAACGCATCTAAAAGCCCTCCCTGAACTAGGCATGTTGACACAGTCCTGAAATTCAGGCACCCAGGAGAAGGGGCAGGAAGAACAGGTGTTCTAGACAAGTCTGGGCTAAGGAGCAGAAACCCTGTCTCAAAACAGATAAGCTGGCCAGGAAGTAGAGCTGTCCAGCTGGGTCTCGCTTTCTGGGAAACAGATCTGAAGCTTCAAGCAAGCAGAAACCTACCAGGATTGTGATGTAAGGGCATGAGCTTTCCATAGGGGGCGCTCATGAGCCTTCTGCGAAGGCCAACGAGTTTCCACTCAGGGTTGCCCAGGACACAGCTGGCTCTGGGGTGGTGGCGGCCCTGCCCCTCCACGTAGGCCTCTGCCACACCTGCCTCCATTCAGACAGCAGTCCTGCCTCCCTCCCTCCCTCCTTCCACCTGTAAATATTTAAACAGCATAGGAGAATGGATCTCCAGAATAAGTCAGGGCAAGCTGGGAAACCAGGCAGGTCTTCCAGGCTGGAGAGATGTTCCTGGGTCTATGGTTGTCCTGTTTGCTGCCCACCACATGCCCCCATCCCCCCACAGCCCACCTGGAGTTCTGCCAGGTTCCCAATCAACTACCACATTCCTGTCTTCTGCCCAGTGTCCCGGTTACGTTGAAGTCTTTGACTTGGATGGGACCCACTGCCCCAGCCCATAGGACTAGGCTAAAAATTCCAGAACCTTCAAGCAAAATGCTTCCCCTAGGACCTTGCACAGAGCTGCACCAAAACAACAGATGCCTTCTAAGGGACAGAGACAGAACACGAAGGAGCCCTTGGGAGCCACTAGGCCCAGGTCAAACCCTGGAGTGAGCTCCAGCCTGGGTTTCCCATGGTGAAGGCGGAGGCCCCATATAGCTCTATCCTGGTCCCCTCCACTCACATGGTTCCTTGGAAAGATCCGCCAACTCTCTTTCTAAAAACATCTAGAATGTCCTCCCGTCCCTCATAGCATGCTGTGTTCCTGGTATACCCCACCATGCTCGGACTCCTACACACCAAGTTTGTTGAATGACCGTTGGAGACCCTGAGGCCCATGGGCACACAAGTGCTTGCTCATACAAGACAGTGACCACTCTGAGGCTGTTACCACCACTAATGCCAGTCACTGATGCTTCGGTAGCTCCGTTTCCAGAACTGTCTCCCCACCTCCTGTCCTTCCTGATGGGACTTTGTATATCAAAGGCCAAGGTCAGCAAGGGTTTTTCCATAAAGGGACAGAAAGAAAAAGAAAAAAAAACTTTCTGACTTTTGGGAGAATGGCCCATGCACTCAGATCTCAGACGCAGGGAGGTGGTGTTAGTAAAAGCACATCTCGGATAGCGTATGGAGTACTGCAAGGGTCTTTTCCTTCTGCTTCTCTGAAGTTCAGGTTCAACTGGGCACTCTGAATTTTTATTTGCTAAACCTGGGAGACCTAATTGCAGGTCACAGTCTAGGTCACATGGTCTCTTTTGCTTTGTTTACAAATCTTTAAAATTGTTAAACAAACATCTTGCCTTAAGGGTGGGAACGACATGCTGGACTTGGCCCACGGGGATCCCTGGCTGGAGGCACCCAGTACACAGGCTTGAGCAGAAGTCCCAAGAGCCACCGCTTGTCTGAGGTCTCCAACCTCTCCTGGGCCCAGCTAAGCCCCCTCCAGCCCCTGCTGACACCGGCTTAAGGCAACAAAAGCCTAGGGTTGGTGAGTGAGGAAACACCGTGGGTGTCTCCACTCTTCCCGTGTTCCCAGTGAGACTAAGTCTGTGGACCTCAAGGTTTGAATTGAGGTTAGGGAGCTCCAGGCTGTCTCAGGTGGGGACCCTAGCAGCAGGGCAGCAAGCAGCGTTCACTTGATCCCCTGCAACTGAACATCAGGATCTGGTACATGGGCAATTCCTGGCTCCCCGGCCTTGATTCAGTTTCTGTGGGTCACCTCTCCCAGCCCACCTGGCACACACTAACTCCCTGGGAGAATCACGCTGCCAAAGGATGATGCACCTTCACTGACCAATTACCAGGCCGAAGAAGGCAGCACTCAAAGGCTGTGCCCTGCACAATGCCAACGATGCCATTCTGGAACAGGTGCACACACGGGGGAGGCGAAGAGATTGCAGGTTGCCAAGGCTGAAGGGGAGAGTAATAGGGGACTCAAAGGGTGTGAAGGGCAGTGAATGGAATTCTGTTCACACACTTGTCCAAGTGATCTGTGCCAAGAGGACCCCAATGCAAGCCACAGGCCTCCAAGGAGGGGTCCTTGAGGATTCCTTAGAGCCAGTGTGTCCTCCAGTCTTTCCTGTTTCTCACCACATGCAGATGAAGGCAGCCAGGCTGGGGAGGATGACCCAAACATGAAGGGGTGCAAGTCAGAGGGCAGGCCAGGGAAGTATGAAATTGGACATCAGTGGGCTCCAGAGACTGCAGAGTGTTGGGAAATCTTTCCCCTGCCCACTCCCAACCCACTGGCTCTAAATAGGTGTTTGGATTGCAGGATGGAGGTCTGTGGCTTAGTCGCATGAGTTAATGGTTTATCCGCTTGCTATAAATAGGCACTGGGCATGGTTCCCTCACCGAAGGCTTGAGGACTGGCCAATCCCCCAACAACCGCAGAGAAAGGTGTTCTAGGCAGGGGATGAGATTTCTACCAACCAGCCCCCTTTACCTCCTATACTAGTACCCCAGGCCCCCTGGAACCAGCCCTTCTCATGGGATGAGGCAGTTGGAAGGAGGAGCCCCAACTTCCCTATGCCCGGAGAAATGAGCCAAGCTCGTGCCTCACATCCCGCCCACACCCGCGAGCAGCCTGCCTTCTCCCAGGTGTACTGCCCACCTCATGTGACTGAGGTCTCTGGCAACGCCCCAACTCCAGATGCACAGTCCTGCAGATGAGAAAACACACAGATTCTGAGCGAGGCCCCTCTCCCAAAAAACGCCTAAACTTGGGAGGGTGTGAAAAGCAAGTTTCAGGGGGTTGCTTAAAACACCCAGATAAAGCAGACACTGCCTTTACCCTACTGGGCCTTAAAAGGGAAGGCAGTTGGGATGTCATCTTTAAGGGATGGTTTTACATTCTCTCACCTGCCACCTGCTGTATGCCTGTGGGCAAGTCACTTCACTTAAAGTGCCTCCATTTAAACATCTCTAAAATGGGATAACATACCAGGTCTGCCTCTCAAACAGCTGCAACATTGTTGCATTATACAATATGCGAGGCACTATATATATGTGACTATATTTCAAGCACGTGATATAATAACCAGAATGTGATTTCTAGAAACAATCTGTATACCCATTAGGCAGCACTAGCTATGTGGATCTGCTGAGCATTTGCAAAGAAGCAGGGATTATTGAAGAATCGTGTCTTATTTTCATGTATGTTTGTGATGTTTACACAAACACAGTTATGTGTGTGTGTGTGGAGGGTGGACCACTGTGCATGTGTGGAGGTCAAAGGACAACCTCAGCTGCCAGCCCTCACCTTTCACCTTATTTGAGACAATCTCCTGACCGTTTTTCTGTTTCCTAGGCCAGACCAACTGTGCTGCGAGTTTGGGGCTCTCCCTGTCCCCACCTCCCACCTCCCATCTCTTGCAGGCATGCTGGGATTACAGCACCTTATGCATTAACATGGGTTCTGGGGATTCAAACCTAGGCCCTCAGTGAGCCCTCTCCTCAGTCCAGGAGTTGCATTTCCAACTCAACAATGGACCAGTAAGAGGGGACCTTGTGCCCAATTGTGCACTGGTCAGGCAGGGCCTGGAGCACAGGGAAGAACTGGGAACATCAGTTCATGTGTCTGGCTGGGCTGTGTCTTTGAAGGGCGAGTCGAGCCCTTTCCCTCCCGTTTCCTTTCAGTGAGCACAGTGATGAAAGTCAGTAGACCTCACTGGAGCTGGGCTTCCCTGACTCCCAGAGTCCTGCTGTCCAGATGTGGGCAGCTGTGGTCCCACCCCTGTGTCTGGCTCTCTGCCTGCCATTTTCTACCCATGCTCCTCTGCTCTGCCCCTCCAGGCTTGACCAATCACAGCAACCTGCCCCACAAAAGGATCATGTGACCCAGGCTGGACTAGACCCAAAGGCAAGGAAGGAAGCTCTCTTTTCTGCTGTGATGTCAAGGTCGTGGGCAGACTGCGCCCCTGGGGATGCAGGGTACGCGCTGCCTCCTCACAGGGCCAACAAACACCTCGGACGGCAACACAGAGGCAAGAGGTTCTCATGATATTAATCCTGGAAACAGCTTTACTTGAACCTGATCACCCTAAACTTCCCAAACACTTGAACCCAGACATCTGCTTCTGGCCCCTTCACTTTTTTGATTTTTTTTTCTACCTAGGTTTTTAGGACTTATTGAAGCTGAAATGGATGGAAGGTGGACCTTGCTCCTCTGTCCTTTGGCTGTGTGACCTTGTCTGTGTTTATTAACCTCTCTGGGCTTCAAGAGGGCTGGTTTGTGATTAAAGAAGAAGTGGGAAAGCACTTAGGATCCAAGTTCAGTAAATGGAAGCTGCTAGAATTTTATTAATTATACATAAATTACTAAATAATAATAATCAGAAAGGAATATGCTCAGTCCCTGAGTATCACTGGGTCTCTAAATTACCAGGGTTCCAAGCATCTGTTATTATTATTATTATTATTATTATTATTATTATTATTATTATTGACAAGTCACTAGCCCAGACCGCTTCACATTCCCTGTGCTGCTGCAGATGACCTTGAACTTCTGATCCTCCTGCCTCTGCCTCCTGAGTGCTGGAATTAAAGGCAGGCGCCACAATACCCAGTCCCATCTGGTTTTTTACTGTGGTCTTTCTCTGGCCGTTGATAAATACCCACAATCTGTCCCTGAGAAGGAGGAACCAGAATTTATTCTCCCAGATTCTCAACTATTAAAAGAAAGAGAAATACCATTGTCAGCATTCAGAACTCTCAGGGCCCTAGGGCACAGGAACACATAACAGCAAGGGGGCGGTGCCCAGGGAGTATGGCTTCCTTAGGCTGAACACTGTCTCCTGCGGGCTGATGAGAAAACAGTGGAGGGGGAACCCCCGCGCTGTCCACCCCAGGACAGGGGCACAGCCAGCCAAAGACTCAGCTATTCCAACTCAGCTCCTACAAGAGGGCAGTGGGCATAAGGACAGCCATCTCACTACATGGGAGCAAGGCTGTTGGGGGTCTCTCATCAGAGAAGGTCATACACTACCAGAGGGCAGAGAACACTTCAGGAGGACTCCTGAATTATTGGTTTTGGCTTTAGTAAAAAGGAGAGTTGAGTTTGAAGCCAAGCCCTAGGCTGCAGTATGGATATTTCTATGACAGAAGGTGAGTGACCTGCCATCCCTGTGTCTCCTTAATGATTGCCGTGACACAGTGCTCCATCAACCTCGGGGACCTGGGGATGGCCTCGGCTGAGTGGCTTGTCCCCACAGTCTAACCAGATATCTCTTATTACATCCTACACACAGGCTTGGCAAATTCAGAGCAGCATAAACAGGGATGAGTGGGCTGAAGGATGGAGCCAAACAGATGCTCTGAGATCTCAGGCTGGCCAGCCTCACTCGCCTGGAAGGCTGGAACAGACGAGGGGAGTGGACAAACCATCTCTTCACGGAATGCCAGCTGCAGAGGCAGGACAAGGGCTCTGTCTTCCTCACATCTCACCAGGAAGACACAGGGTACCGATGACATTGTTGACCCCTAAATATAACTACACCTGAACCTGATCACCCCAAACTTCCCAAACACTTCAACCAAGAAATTCATTTTTAGCCTTCTCCCCTTTTACAGGGTTCTGTAGCCACAAAGTGCTGGCACTAGTGACAGAATGGCCCTGTCCTATCGGCTAGTCTGCATCAAAACATTCTTTGCAGCTCCTGGAGCCCCTTCTGAGTGGCTGCAGGGGCAGCCCTGGGAGGGGACAGCTCAGGAGGTGCAGAAGTCAACCCTCCTGCCACTTCGCTGAAGGAAGCACAGGCGCCAGGGCCTCCCAAGGTGTCCAGTGCCATTCACAGCTCCCAGAAGCCACCTTCTCAGAACTTTGAAAATACATCAGACATGGAAGGTGGGCTGATGAGATGGCTTTGTCCAAGAGTTCCACCCTCTGAAGCCCAGACAGAACATACACACTCACCTGCGTGCAAATGCATGTGTGCACACACACACACTCTCTCTTGCTCACTCAATATCAAACAGTTTTGCCACCTGTACTTCACATAGCAGGAACATGCAGGAAGAGAGACAGTGACTGCTCACTCATGAACTAGCTCACAAAGAGCAAGCCAGAAAGTGGAATATAGAGGTGCACACCTTTAATCCCAGAACTCAGGAGGCAGAGGCAGTAGGATCTCTGTGAGTTCAAAGCCAGCCTGGTCTACAGAATGAGTTCTAGGACAGCCAGGGCTACGTAGTGAGACCCCATTGAAAGAAAGAACAAGCCAAAGGTTCCTCTTGACTATGGCGTCCTTGTTCCCAACCCCACACGCCTGCAATCCTTTCATGTTCCTCTCTGGCTCAAAACTCCCTCATGGCTCTCACGTAATTCATAGTTTAGTTAGTGAGACTAAATACCAAGTCTCACTTGTCCATAGGCACAAGCCCCCAGTCTTTCTCTGACCTCGTTTCCACTCTTGTTCACTCTGTTTCAGACCCATTGTCCTCTTCGCTATCCTTTGCTTCCAACTCAGACTCTGAGCATGATTGGGCTTGACCTGCAGACAGCAATATCCATCCTTCCTTCCTTTCCTCCCTGCCCCAAAACCATCCCATCACAGAGGCCATCCCTGACCACTCTGGTCAGCCCTTCCTTCCAATCTTTCCCCATCTCGTTTACTTCATAGCGCTTGGCACTATCCATACTGTGTATGCGTATGTGTGTGGTGCGGGAGAATTGTCTGTATTCTGTTAATCATGTTTTAAATAAACGCTGATTGGCCAGGCAGGAGGTGTAGGTGGGAAAACCAGACAGGAAGTGGAAATGATGCAAGGAGAGCAGGAGAATTCTGGGGAGGAGGAAGTTGATTCCTCCCACTCCTGCCCAGATCACCGAAGCAGCAGGATGTGAGCTGCCCCACTGAAAAAGGTACTGAGCCACATGGCTAACATAGATCAGAAAAATGGGTTAATCAAGATGTGAGAGTTAACTAACAAGTAGCCTGACCTAATGGGCCAATCAGCTTTATAACTTATAGAGATCTCTTGTGTGATTTTTCTCTGGGACTAAACAGCTGGGGAGCTGGGCGGGACAGAAACCCTCAACAAACAAACAGGCCCCCTCATGTTACATGTGTGTGTGCTGTGTGCATGTTCATGTTCACGTGCATATGTGAAAGCCAGAAGCTGATGTCTGGAGTCGCCCTCAGTCATTTCCCACCTATTCTTTGAAACAGGATCTTTCACTGGGGACCGACCGGCCACTGAGTTCGGGGGAGCAGTCTCTGCCTTCCCAGTGTTGAGGTCCCACACTCATTCTGCTGTGCCCAGCTTTTACATGGGTGCTGAGGATTTGAACCCAGACCCCATGCTTGCCCAGCAAGCAGCTTGCCACGGAGTCATCTCCCCAGCCCCACCATGCATAGTCTGATCTGCGCCTTGGCTAAATTGTGCCGTGACAGCGCGTGACGGCTCCTTTTCCTCATTTTCCAAGCTGCGGCTTCCTGAACAGGGTTACGGTGCAGGGGTGCTCAATAAACATCTGTGGATTGCGGAAGGGAATGAGGGAGGGAGAGAGGAGAAGTCATCCTTTCGAGGAGCCGGGAGGCGTCCATCTTGATCGCTATTAGATGCAGCTTTCTCAGAACCAGCCCTCCTCAACTCTCACATTCGCTGTAGCTCTGTCACCCGTCTGTGGTAGTTAGGTCGTCTTCACAGTGACAGCCACAGCCCGGTGCAAGCCTAGACCAATGCACTTTCCTCATCTCCTTCCTTCGCACCCATCTGCCCGAGTTGTTCTTCCGGAGACTGTTCGAAGAGCCTAGCCTGGAACAGGAGTCTTCCAGGTGGTAATGGCGGTGATACTGGGTGGTGATGGAGGGGCTGCGGTGGGAGGGGTAGTGATGGTGAAGACAGTCGTGCTGTGGGAGTGACAGTGAGAGGTGATGGCGCTAGAAGTGGTGAAGTGGGGTGCGGGTGGACAGACGATGGCCAAGGTAACAGTTGGATGGAGGGGACAGTGGTGGGGGTGGTGGAGATGGTAGAGGGTCGTGGTGACGACGGTAATGACAGTGATGGGTGGTGGCTTTATTATTGATGGTGATATGGGGGTGGGGTGATGGTGATGGTGGTGGGATGGTGATGGGGGTAGGGGAGTAGATTGTGGGGGTGATGGTAATGGTGAGTGATGGAGATGATCATAGTGATTGATGATGGTGGAGGGGTGGAAATGGTGCTGCTGCTGCTGCTGCTGGTGGGGGTGGGGGTGGTGGAGTGAGGGGGATGATTATGGCGGGGGTGGTGTAGATGGTGGGGTGACGATGCTGGCATATGGCAGTGTCATGTGTACCTCAGGATGTTAAGCAGCACCTGCGGCATCTTCCTGAAGATGCTGGGAGCTCCCACAGTTGTTACCAGTCAAACATTTCCAAACACTGCCAAGTGTTCCCTGGGCAGAGCTGCACGCTTGCACTCAATACATATGAACTCTTGTGCTTGATTCAAGGCTTGCATGCTGACCCTGCATGTCATCTGGAGATTGTTCTGAGGTGGTCAAGTTGTCCTCTGTCCTTCACCAAGACTGCTGGGTTAGAATGAAGCCCAAGTGTCTCCATGGCAACAGCACTGGGTTCCCTCATTTTCCTTCGGCCTTCTTAGCACACCCCCCTTTTCTTTCATCATCCCATCCCCCACTTCAGGGCTGGGGGTGGGGTGTGCTCCCCCTACCTAGACACAGCTCAGCAGCTGTGAGGCTGGCTCTGCAGTACAGCCAGCTACCCACACCCTGTCGCAGCTAGCTGCAGGTTCCCCCGAAGGACCTGTCTCCTTCCAGGGGTCTCATCTGCCGCCCACAAGCCCCTGCTTTCTTCTCTCCAATTAAGAGGCCTCCTGGCAGCAGCCAGAGGCAGGAAAACAAGGCAGTTAGTCACTTAGCTTCCGTTATCAACCTGGATCATGTGGCTGGCTCTTTTAATGGCTGTCGTCATGACAACGGGAAGCCAGTCCCTGCTTGCTCTGGGAACCAAAACAAAATTAAGGGGTGGTGGCAGGGAGGGGAAGGCAAGCCATGAAGGAGTCAGCTCAGAGTTGGTGGGCCTTGGCTGGAGAAGGAAGCATCCCTCTGACATTGATCCAACCCCTGGGAAGCGCAGGTGAACATGGAGGATGCTTACACATAGTTTATTCTGCCCACTGAGTCATTTTCATCCCTATTATGACAAAATGGTCACCCAGACACCCGCAAAGATAAAGAGAGATGCTTCCGGGAGACTGTGATTGACAAGCCCCTGCATTGCCCCATCCTGCAAGCTTGCAGAAGTTTCTGCTCAGTGCTGGTGCCTGTGCTTTGGTCTGGCTATGTCAAGACCTCACACACCTTCTGCAATCCTCTTTTCATTTCACTGCTGGGTCTTCTGGGGTCTGTCTCCTCCGGAAGAATGTTTCCCCGGGAGACCAGGGAATCCTTGTCCTGGTCTCTTCAGTGCCTATAGACCCTCTGTAGCGAAGGAATCCAGGACTCGACTCCAGCTCTGGTTGAAATACAGGCTCCTTCCTGACCCACACGATGGGTATTGGGTCCTGATAGCTCCCCAGGCTCGTTCTGGACAGAAGTCCCAGCCCCACAGGTTCTGTGGGTGGTTGGAAGATGGCACAGCTCAGAGCGGGTTTATACAGCTGTCTGGCTATCTAGGAAAGTCCTCTGTCACCTCTTCTGTGAGGAAGAGGGAGGTTGTGGCACGCAGGGGTGTGGCTCATGTGAGCCCAGAAGAGTACAGCAGAGAAGGTCTGCTGATTAGAGTGTCAGCAAATTTCTTCCTATCCCTCTAAAGCTGGGAGGTGGGCAAAAGAATCTGTAGACGGAGGGGTAAGATTAGGGGCCAACTCGAGAGCTCAAAGATGACAGCCTTCCTCCTGCTACCCTGCACCGAGTCTGTCCCCTTCAAACGGCCAGCTGTGTCCAGTAGCGTAATGAGAACTGTGTCACCCCCATTGTCACCGCAAGGCTCAGATTTTACCCAGACCTGGATGGAGAGCGTACTCCTTGGCTGTGAGTCTGGGTAAACTCTGGTCCCTCTCGGCTGGGTGTTGTTAGAAGCCACTTCCCTACCGTGAGCCCCGGTTCTGTCGCTGCCATTTTCATAAGGTCACTATGTTTTGTGGGCACAGCACAGAAAAGCCCCCAACAGACGCTCAGATCCCCGAGTGGCAGTCCTTGGAGTGACTGTCCTCCGGAAGTAAGATTTAGAAACTGGAAGTTTACGAGTGAATCCTGTTCAATAATCTGCTGGTTCCAGCGGCTGTCCTTGCCTACCTCAAGGCTCGAGAGCTTACTCCACTCAGGCCCCAGTCAAGAAGGCAGCTCCCTCCAAACCCAGTGGTCTCCAGGATTGAGGAATCAAACAGATGTGTGTCACAGGACAGGGGAACACCCCCACAGCCTTTCTAGGAGCACAGCTAGATTGGTAAGGACCAGGCTTGGGACATGGGGCCCCATGTGTTCCTCAGCAGAGAGGGAAATGAAGTCCTAGTGAGGGGAGGTGTGACTCACGGATGACGTTGAGGGAGCTGGTGGCACAGGCTGGACTAGGATGTCTCCTAACTTCCCCAGAGGCACCGCTCATCCTCTCTGCTACAGCCATACCCTCTTTTGTCGTTAACAATGGTGGGGGGTTCATGTCAGACTCACAGCCAAGGAGTATGCGCTCCATCCAGGCCTGGGTAAAATCTGAGCTACAATCTTTCCACTTTTAACCTAAGACCTTTCCTCCAAAGGGCGGGAGTATGAGTTTGTGGGGCTGGGGTCTGAATTGTACGCGTCTCATGTCTTCAAACAGAGCTTTCCAAAGACTGAGCTAAAAGCTTCTAGGACTTTCTGAGGGACACCCCCCCCATCTATCTATCTTACACATCACCTTATCTGAAAATTCTCGGATCTGCAGCCAGTCCTGGAGCTGGTTCTTTTAGACAAAAAGGAATAAGCTACACACAGAAGACACACCCACGAGCCCCAAGAGGAAGAAGGTGCCAGCAACAAGTCCCAGCCTCCAGCTGCCCAGGTGGCTGCCACCAGGAAGGGAGGGCCTCCTGGGTGGCACCCGTCCGTACACACACGCTTGCATCACACAGGTGTACACACAGGCACAGACACACACCCATGCTCAGGAAGCAAGCGACAGACTACAGCCTGGTTCATGGATTCACAGCCCAGCAATCTCTTGGGATAAGAACCCCAAAATGAAGAAGAGGCAGTGGGGGGGGGCAGGCTGAAGGAGAGGGTGGAGACAAAATGGGGAGGGTAACACCACACTACACACATATACTCAATCTTACTCATTCACACAAATACACAAATATGGAGACTCACACAAACTTGGTATCTCCAGGTAAGTGCACATGTGTTTCCCATACACACATGCACAGCCACATGTGTTCGGCCAAGCTTATCTACACCTAAAAGGCCCACAGACATCTAAATGCCACCTCAGCCTTCTAAGCCGTCTCCACTCCCAGGGCCCTGGGAGGTCAAGCTTGGGCTCACAGCTGTCGCTTTCCTCCCCGGAGGCAGGCAGCCACTCCTGTTTAATCCTGTGTGCATGGCAGGCACGCAAGAGGGGGACAGCTGCCCTGTGACCCTTAAGAGCTCTCCCAGACAGAGTCCCTGGCACCTAGAGGTGGCTCTAAGGACTGAGCATCTGGGGTGGAGAAGGGGAATAGCTTCATGATTCATAATTGAACCTCTCCCTCGCCCCAAACCTGGGGACATTCTGCATCACTATGGAGGAGCCCCACATCACCTTACCCCACCCCAGGAGTGAAAACCACCCACCTGCTCCTCCACAAGGAACGGTCCCACCTAGACTCCTACCATTCCCACACCTGGAGAGTCTCATACCCCTAAACACCCAGGACCCACCCCCACCCCCGAACCCCTCCCCGGCCCCTGCACTGGTCAGCCATGCACAGTCACTGCCAGAGGGATGACCACGGTGGCCCTGTCACCCTGGAGTGGCTGTCCCTACCTCCTTCTTCACGGTGCGCAGCAGCCTCTGGCGGGTCTCGGCCTCTGCGGGACAAGCAGGGAAGGGTGGTGAGCTGAGCGGAGGCTGAGGGGCCTGGCCGCCCTCCCGCCGCCCGCCCATGCTTACCCGCAGGTACTGAAGCCATGGTTAGGGCTGGTCGGTGCGGGGTGCAAAGGGTCCCCTCTCCGCGTCCTGCAGCAACAGCGAGGGGCGGGGCCGGCGGGAAATGATTGACAGCCCAGGATGTGGACGTCAGAACCCTCCCACTCGCCCCGCCCGCGAGACCTCAGCGCCGCCTCCTGGACAGTATAAAGCAGAGAGCGTCCTGGCAGTCCTCCAAGGCACCATCCTCACAGGCCTCCTGCAGGGCATCAGTATCATCCGGTGCCAGCTGCCAAGAGGAACCTAAGATATGGCACTCCGGTGCATACCCTGTGTCTCCCTCCATCCATGCATCATTAAAATGGGGCAAAGCCAACATGGAGACACATACCTCGTCAGTGCAGAGACTGAGGCAGGGGGTTCAGCCTGGGCTCCAAAGTCAGGTCTTGCCTCCATAAAACTTGATTCATCCTGTACAAAGTGGATATAAGTTCTAGAATGATCTGATTATCAATTGAGATGTTTGATCTGTAATTCTCAACACAGACCAGAAAAAAGCCTGGTGGCTATAAAGGGTAACTGCTGCTACTGCTTCATCTCCTCCTCCTCTCTGTTTCTTTTATAGACTCCGCTGAGATATACTTTTCTCCCCTGGAAGAGGCGAACCTCGCCGGTGGCTCCCTCCTCTATATTGGGAACTAGGTTTCGGTCCTTTATGTTTCTACTCCTACACAGAGCTCCCATAAGCCAGAATCTCCAGTCCTGGGTAGGACAAAGGCAGGTTCCACACAGAGCCTTCACCAGTTACATCCTAAACCCCCGACTGTGGCCTCCAGAGAGAAATCAGGTCAACAAAATCCACTGAGCACCTCCAACGTGCCAGGTCACAGCGTTGGAGAGTCTGAAGCATGGGCACATTGCTGTAGCTCTTGGACGGTAGACCGTAAAACATCTGAGTGAGTGGTAGTGAGGTGGAAGGTTCTGGAGAGAAGTGGAGTGGACATAAGAGAGGCACCAGTGAGAGGGACTGACACCTGAAACAGGGAAGCTGTGTTTTCTCACTGAACAGAGGGAAAGGAGGAGGCTGGGGATGCCGGGGAATAAGAGTCCGTGAGGTAAAGGAACAGGAAGATTAAAGGCCCCAAAGTTGGGGTGCGCCTGCCTGAACGACAGCACGAAAGAAGGTCAGAGGCACCGAGTGGCAAGGCAAGACTGACTGTGGTTCGGCATGGGCCAAGACCCTGTAGGCTCCCGGAGACCATACATTAAATCAGCAAGGACTCCACCTTCTTCCTCCCATACCCAGCCCCTCCACTCAGAAGAGCTAGGGCTGGCAGCAATGATCCCAGAGCCCCTCTTATGTGTGCTGGTAGGCTTTCAGTCACAATACTTCCTCACCCTCTCCAGTGAGGTGCTTGGTGCCTCCAGGATGCCAGAGAATGGGAAATAAGAACTTGACAAAAAAATAAGAATAAATTAAGGACTTACAATGTGCCGAGCTCCGGCTGCAGAAGCTCGCTGATCCACCTACCTCCACCCTCCGTGATCCTTACCCACAAAGAAAACCAAGCCCAAACCTTGGGAGAATTTTCTTCAGGTCCATAGAGCAAGCAAGCAACAGTGTAAGTCATGGACCATGTGACTCTCCTCACTAGGGCACGCTAAGTAGATCTGGGTGAGTTGGAGTCGGGAGCTTAAGCCTCGATTTAGAAACATCAAATCAGATGTTTCTGTTTTCCACACCAAGCCCTGCAAAATTTCTTGGGATAACCCTTGAGAATGCAGGATTTTCCCCTAATATAAATGACTATCTAGACCCACAGCAGTGGCCATAGTGGGGACTGGACATTGCCTTAGGTCTGAATCCCAAGCCTTGCACTCTGTCCGACTTAACTATTACTGTGATGAAACACCATGGCCAAGAGCAAGTGGGGAGGAAAGGGTTAATTCGGCTTACACTTCCATATCACTGTTCATCACTGAAGGAAATCAGGATGGGAACTCAAGCAGGGCAGGGACCTGGAGGCAGGAGCTGATGCAGAGGCCATGGAGGGTGCTGCTTCCTGGCTTGTTCCTCATGGCTTGTTCAGCCTGCCTTCTTATAGAACCCAGGACCACCAGCCCAGAGGTGGCACTCACTACCTGCACCGAGCTGGGCCCTTACCCACCAATCACTAACTAAGGAAATGCACTACAGGTTTGTGTACAGCCCAAACTTACGGAGAGATTTTCTCAGTTGAGGTTCCCTCCTCTCTGGTGTTTGAACCTTGTGTCAAGTTAACATAAAATTCGCCAGCACAGCTTTCTTCTTGTCGGTTTGACACACAAACACATCACTGTTAAACACATCACTTTTCCTTTCTTAATCATCCCCAAGTGCACACATTAATATAAACATCACAACGTTAAATATTACAAGTCTTACAAGTTCCACAGTCTTTACAAATGCAAGCATTTAAAATTCAGTCAATTTAAGAACCCGAAGCCTGTTTTAGAACCTAGAAATCTTTTTTAAAATTCAGGCTTTCAACTGTGAGCTCATATAAAATCAAAAATAAATGGAATTTCTCACTTCAGGAGAGGAGAACCAGGGCACAGTCACAATATGAAAAAAGCAAAACCAAACTCTAACTGTGTAATCTAATGCCCAATGTCTGGGATTCACTCACCATCTCATGGGCTCCTCCAAAGGACTTGGTCATTTCTTCAGCTCTGCCCTCTGCAGCACACACAGCTTGTCTTCCAGGCTCAGGCTGGCTCCGCTCCTCCACCCCTGCTGTTCTTGGTGGCCATCCATGGTACTGGCATCTCCAAAATCCTGGGGTCTCTGCTGCAACTGGGCTGCACTTTCGCCACTGGCCTCTCCTGGGCTCTCCTCAGGGATTCCAGCCCTGCCACACAGTGCCAGCCTCAGCTGCTCTCCATGACCCCTTCAGGCCTTCAAAGCCAGCACCACCGGGTGACTCTTGCACTACCAAGTTCAGCTGCCAGCATGAGGTACAACCTCGGCTGCCTCTGGACCCCAGCTTCTGTGTGCTGACCCTGAGGACGCTCTTCCCAGAAGACTTCCCCTCAGTGATGCTGGTCTCTTCTTGATCACAGCTGACTCTTCAGACCCAGCAGACCAGATACCACAGAATCTCAATTCTAAACAAATGCCCCGAGAGTCTTGGCTTCCCTCTGACACTTCACAAGACAGGCCGCCATCATATTCACTATCCTCCACATTCTTCTCTCTCAGGCTCCTACAGAACAGCCCACTGAGTCCTCAACACTCAACGTCTTTTCTAGTCCAGTGTTCCAAAGTCCTTCCTCGGTCCTCCCGTCTGACACAGCAACACCCCACTATTCTGGCACCAACCGTCTTAGTCAGGGTTACTAACTTGGTAAGGAAAAGGTTATGGATTACACTTCCACATCACTATTCCTCAGTGAAGGAAGTCAGGGCAGGAACTCAAGCAGGGCAGGGACCTGGAGGCAGGAGCTGATGCAGAGGCCATGGAGGGTGCTGCTTACTGGCTTGTTCCCTGAGGCTTGCTCAGACTGATTTGTTGTGGAAACCTGGATCACCAGCCCAGGGATAGCACCTCTTACAGTGTCTCCCCCCACCCCCACTGCTGACTGAATTATTTCCAGTGTCTCCCCTCCATTGCTGACTGAACTATCTTTCCAGTGTCCTCCCCCCTCCACTGCTGACTGAACTATCTTTCCAGTGTCCCCCCACCACTGCTGACTGGACTATCTTTCCAGTATCTCCCCCCGACACTGCTGACTGAACTATCTTTCCAGTGTCCCCCCACTGCTGACTGAACTATCTTTCCAGTGTCCTCCCCTCCACTGCTGATGAACTATCTTTCCAGTGTCCCCCCCCACTGCTGACTGAACTATCTTTCCAGTGTTCCCCCACTGCTGACTGAACTATCTTTCCAGTATCTCCCCTTTCCACTGCTGACTGAACTATCTTTCCAGTGTCTCCCCCCGACACTGCTGACTGAACTATCTTTCCAGTGTCTCCCCCCGACACTGCTGACTGAACTATCTTTCCAGTGTCCCCCCACTGCTGACTGAACTATCTTTCCAGTGTCCCCCCCCACTGCTGACTGAACTATCTTTCCAGTGTTCCCCCCGACACTGCTGACTGAACTATCTTTTCAGTGTCTCCCCCCACTGCTGACTGAACTATCTTTCCAGTGTCCTCCCCTCCGCTGTGTGCCGTCTCAGAAGATGAAGGAAGCAGGTACAGAGTAGGTACAGACCCCACAAGAAGCACAGCTTTACTTTAAAGAGAGGCACATGGCTGTGAAATCAGGCTTCTCTTGTTCTGTCTCATAAAAGACAAGCCACCCTAAGGCCTAAGGAGCAGGAAGGACACGGATTTAGAAAAAACAGAGACGTGCCCTGAGGAAGGGGACAGGTGCATGCTCATGCTGATATTTTTGCTCCAATATTCGGGCTGATTCAGTCTTGCCTCTAATGCCTCCTGTCTGTGACTTTAGGTAAGTGGCCGCACCTCTGCCCCTCACCACCTGCTTCTTGGGCTTGTAACCAGCTGAGATGGCTTGATCTATGCAAAGCATTAGGTGGTCCATAAGTCCCTGTACAAGCCTTTAGGTTACAGGCAGACACCCAGTACCACATCCGGGGATTTGAACTCAGGGCCTCATGCTTGCACAGCAAAGACTTTTTCTTCCTGAGCCGTCTCCCCAGGCCTGTGCAACATTTAATCTAATATCATGCCAAACACAATGTTGTAAGCATGATGCTCTGCTCCTGGTTCTTCTTGTCACCTTTTCCTGAGGGTCGACCAGATAGCTGTCACTAGTGACTCCTGGGGATGGGATGTGACAAACTGCTTTATTTCTCATGGTCCAGGGCAATCACTGAGCAGAGCGGGTGACAGCATACCTGGGCTGGGCTTGGTGGCACACACCTTTAATCTCAGCATTAAGGAAACAGACGTAGGTGGATCTCGGTGAGTTTAGCCTGGTCTACATAGTTCCAGTACCGCTAGGGCCACATAGAGAGACTCTGTCTCAAAACACACGAACAAAACAACCTCACCACTACCACCACACTGGGTGAGGAGGAGGCAGGAAGCAGGAGGGGCTCACAGAGCCCCGGTGAGCTTCCTGTCCTGATCCATCTCTGATATTTGCTTCCACTCCACTCTCAGTGGCCACGCCTTTATTCTCTTCCCAATGTTGTGCTTTTTCCTGCTATCTTAGCCGGGCTATCTGGTTATAGTATGCCGACTCCCTTTTCTTTTCATCTGTCTTTCTCTGTCTTCCTTCCTTCCTTTCTTCTTTCCTTCCTTCCTTCCTTCCTTCCTTCCTTCCTTCCTTCTTTTTGAGACAGACCTTTTCTGTTGTAGCCCTGGCCATCCTGGAACTCACTATGTAGAACAGGCTGGTCTTGAACTCACAGAGATCTCCAGGGATGAACTGATTCCATTGGGTAGCAAATTGTACAACATCCCCGACATTTTAATGAAGACCTATCGTAGACACTACTCCTTGTGGAGGTAGGTACCCACTGAGGATGCGGAGCAGGTGTGATGAATACAGGGGATGAGAAGGTCAACAAGGGCTCCACACAGATGAGAGCTGCTCCTTTCAGCGGTTTGGGAACACAGGGTAACACTATGGGGTGCTTTCCAGGTTAGGGAAGGAAGGCAGAAAGACACACTCTGGGGTGAGGAGATACTGGAGACCAATGGCTGCTGGGGTGGGCTGCAAGCTTTCTTTAGAGATGCAGGCTCTGACTGGTTGCCCAGTGGATGGCCCTACAACCACGCTCATACTGGTAGCACGAGTGGACCCAGCGGTCTTTAAAAGGGTATTTATAATTGGGAGGGAGAGTGGAGATCAGAGAGTGAGAGGGATGTGCGTTTGATCATATTTTATGCATTTTATGCATGTATGAAATTCTCAAATAATAAATCAAAAAGTACATTTTAAAAAGTTAAGCTCATAGGAATTTTAAAAGACACAATTCAAAAGAGTAGAAAACATGAACTTCTCAATATACAGGATTGGATCGTGGTCAGGCAGGGGAAGTGGCTCAGTTGGAAAAGGGCTGCGGCACAAGTCTCGGGACCAGGTATGGAGATAGCTGGGTTCATCTGTAGTCCCGGCGCTGGGGTTCAGAGACAGGAGGCGCCCTGGCGTTCAGTGGTCAGGCAGCATGGCCAACTAGGCAAGCTCCAGGTTCACTGAGCACTCTGCCCCCCAAAATAGCGTGAAGAACTGTAAAGAAGATAGTCGGCCTTGAGCTCTGGCCTTCATGTGTACAGGTGCGCGCGCAACCCCTTCACGGTGCCTCCCACACGTACGCACCACACGCAGTGTTTGGTGGCTAATGTCGTCACTTTTCCGACTTCTCTCACTCTGGAGCTACACTGAGCCCCTGTAGTTCCCTTAGCGTCATGCACATTGGGCTTAGGGGGCACGGTGCTAAATGTGATCCGACAGCCTGAGCCGGATCACCAGAGCCCACGCGGGGAAGGGAGAGAACCACTTCCCCAGGCTGTCCCCTGATCGCCACACACCTGTCCTGGCACACATGTGCCCCACTTACACATAAATAAAGATGAACACATACTATGCTTTGGCAAAAAAAACAAAACAAAACAAAAATTGCCTTACCAAAGTTTTAAAAACTCTCAGGTAACTGTATCTCTCTTAATTAAATGGGTATTAAGAATTTAAACACATAGCAATGCACCTATAAAACTGAGGAGCGAAAGGATGATAAAACCCAAAAACACCTGTCTAAAACCAGGCTAGAGTCCAAGACCAGTGATGGGAAAAAGCCACCACCACTACTGCCATTATTTATTTTATTAATTTATTTATTTATTAATTAATTAATTTATTTTTTGAGACAGGATTTCCCTGAGTAACAGCTCAACTGTCCTGGCACTCACTCTGTAGACCAGGCTGGCCTCGAACTCACAGAGTTTCACCTGGCTCTGCCTCCTGAGTGCTGGGATTAAAGGCGTGCACCATCACTGCCTGGTCCATTTGTTATTTTTTAATGACTCAAAAAGTGCCCCAAAACTCCCCAGCGAAGGGGCATCTACTTTCAGATATCCACTGCATAAGTGACCCCAGGTGTGGCCTGGTTTGGAACCAAGGATGCAGCAGCTGCACGTAATTGCAGGATTTATTGCAGTTACTAAGGACTAAGGGCTGTTTATGGGCTCAAAGAGGGCAGGCCACCCCACCCCCACTCTGCCCCCCACCCAGTCCCTGAGCTGTCCAGGTGCAGGTTAAGTTTAGTTCCATCTGGGCAAGGATGGGGGTGGGACCAGCTGCCCACTGTAGCCTTGAAATTGAGGCCTTTGCTCGTTGACGGCCTGGCTCGTCGGTTGCACCTTTTGCAGGAGGCTGGGTTTGCCCGTTTCTTTCACATCCTTCGGTGACTTCGGCCTGGCACAGGGCTGTGTCCTCGTGGACACCCTGGAGAGTGGCTTCTGTTGCCACTGGACAGAGGCTGCGAGAACTGGTTCTGAGCCTCTGTGTCTCATAAAGTTCTGTCTCTGTGGAGGAGGCAAGTTTGGGAGTCAGGCCTAAAAGAGCAGAGGTAAATATGAGCAGGGACCCCCTGGGGACATCTGAGGCGCCATTAGTGGCCCCTGGGAGCTGGCTTTGCCTGCTCCTGAGAACAGGCTCTCACCTGTGCCTCAGAAGGAGTGTCCCAGCAGCTGCTCCCTCATGAGTCTGTTTGGGGGCCGTGACCCATGTTCAACAAACTTCCCTCAATTTCTAGGGTGTTCTGCAGCCTTTCCCAGGTTTATCTGCGAAATCAAGGGGAGTCTTGGGGGGGTGGTGACAAGAAAGTAGCTATTTGACATTGTGCTTTGTTTTTGTTTTTTGTTTTTTAAAGAAAGTTCCCCAGCAGTTTCACAGAGGTCTCTGAGAGACCCTCCATCTTCAAGGGCCTTTGCCGATATTCTTGCCATGTCGGGCCGGGCCAGGACTCTAAGCCGCGGCCGAAGCCAAGCCCTGGATATCACACAGCCTGAGGCGCCAGGAGCAGCTGCCGGCCCTGTAATGTTCCATATTTCTTTTCACACAAAACTGTGGGCCTGGGCGTGGGAGACCCATGAACCATTGCCAGGAGGTCAGGATGGGTGGGAAGGCCGGCTCTGACTCTCTCTCGAAGTTCGTATTTCCAATCTAGAGTCCATGCAGGGCAGCAGTTCTCAGCCTTCCTAATGCTGCACCCCTTTAATACAGTTCCTCATGTTGTGGTGACACCCCTCATCCAAAACACTTTTTTTCATTGCTACTCCATAACTATAATTTTGCTACTGTTACGAAACATAACGTAAATATCTGATGCCCCGGATGTCTCAGATGACCCCTGGGAAAGGGTCCTTTGACCCCCGCAAAGAGGTTGTGACCCACAGGTTGAGAACTGTGGTTTAGTGTTTTTAACTGCCCTGACTTCAGCCAAGGTTCTTAGTGAAGGCAGAGCCTGTCTTTATCACTTGTGACTTGTGACCCAAGGTGTGACCTGCTCTTCTATGCTATGTTCGCCTAGCCTTTGTGAATGGCCACCATTGCTGGTGAGGTCTCTTTGGCAACTGTCAATGGATGCCATGCTACCTGGACATCCAGGCTTTGCTGTTTGATCCCTTCTATCTCTTTCCTGTCCCCAACCCCTACCCCCCTTTCTAGACCCATTCTCAGTCTCTAACATCGGCTTGTAGCTCAGAGGTGACTCTGAAGCCCGTATCAAATGCTCCCCCTCTGGCCTCCCTAACCTCCCTCAACAGCGTCCCTGTGATCTACCCCCAGGGAGACCCTAGGTGGAGAGAGTAATCGCACTGCCTGCGTAAGTCCTGTCAATTTCTCACACAGAGAGAGGTTGGCAGGCGGGGTCTCCTTGGCAACCTAGGCCAGCTGTCCTAAAGCAAAGATCACCTACACCTACGGCCACTTCAGCAGCCCCCAGGCCAGGCACACCTGCTTCGGTGCTCCCTCGGCCCCCAGCCGGTTTCACTAAGCAGAATTGCCCACATCTGTGTGCATTACGAGGTTCCTCTCAGGAGTCTTTCTCTGAGTGCTGCTGCAGAGCTGACAGCTGGACTCTGTACCCACAGGCTCCAGAGAAGCTGCCTCATCCGCCTCCCAGCACCCCCTCCTCACCAAATACAGACTGCTTGCTTTCCTGGCCTCAAATTTGTCCTTTTGTTGTGGCAAGATGGAGGCGGATCACTTTCTTCTCTGACTGCCGCGCCCACTAGTCACCCTTTCTCCAGGCCTTTGCACCAGGCCTCTTCTCCCCTGCCCTAGGATACTCTAATGCTGGTCCCAGCCAGCACAGCGGCTTTCCGTGCTGTCTTGTGTGTGGACTCACGCTTGTGGTCATGCCACCAGGCAGACTCCATCCTGACCTCCCCCCAGAGATGTCACGGACACTTTGCCTCCCTGCTTCTTCCACAAGCCACTCCCACCTCGAGCAAAGGAATCCTGTCATTCACTTGCTCTGACTAGTGTCTTCAGATTCCTTCTAGAGCCTTTGTTCCACTGTTGTTTCCTTTGCATAACTTCCCAGTTATGCCCGCCTCCTCTCTGTGTCTTTTTATGAGGGAGGGTCTCGCTTCGTAGCCCAGGCCGACTTTGAAGTTGGGTGGTTGTTTCGACCCAGGCACTAATGTGGCAGTTAGCTGTCATCATACCAGTCCCCTAGGTTACTTTAAAAATTTGCCCGTTAGCAGAATGTAAGCGTTTTGAAAGTTAGGACTTGATTATAGCTTTTGGATGAGAAATGAATGCGGGGAACCCTGCTCTTCATTTCTGTTTTCACACACATACAGGCCACCTCACAGTGGAGAGAGTCACAGCCACCCAGGGCCTGGTCACCACAGCTGCAAACCCAGCTACGGCTACCCAGAGCCAGGCCACCACATCCAGGAACCCAGCTACGGCTACCCAGAGCCAGACCACCACAGCCAGGATCCCAGCTACGGCTACCCAGAGCCAGGCCACCACAGCCAGGATCCCAGCTACGGCTACCCAGAGCCAGGCCACCACAGCCAGGATCACAGCTATGGCTACCCAGAGCCGGGCCACCACAGCCAGGAGCCCAGCCAGGGCTACCCAGAGCCGGGCCACCACAGCCGGAAGGCCAGCTACGGCTACCCAGAGCCGGGCCACCACAGCCAGGAGCCCAGCCAGGGCTACCCAGAGCCGGGCCACCACAGCCGGAAGGCCAGCTACGGCTACCCAGAGCCGGGCCACCACAGCCAGGAGCCCAGCCAGGGCTACCCAGAGCCAGGCCACCACAGCCAGGAGCCCAGCCAGGGCTACCCAGAGCCGGGCCACCACAGTCTTGTGTCGGGCCCTTACAGCCCACAGCCCAGAACCTACAGCAGCTCCCTGTCCAGTCATCCCTGCCTGGAGCCTTGCCACCAGAGCCCCAGGCCCATCCAACTCGGACTTGGGCCCAAATAGTGAAACCGAAGAGTGACCCACCACAGGCCAGAACACAGCCACCACAGCTCCATGTCCAGCCACCCCTCCCTGGAGCTCGGCTACCGCAGTCCCCCACACCATCACCTTGGTCACAGAGGGAAGGCCAGGCGGTTGCATCAGAGGAATCTAGAGGAGCAGAAGGCAGGATTCCACTTCCAGGTGAGAGAGAGAGAGTGGTGGGGGGTGGTGCAGGAGACAGAGGCGTCTTGTGGACGGAGGTAGCCACAAAGGCATATTTCTGGACAGCTGTCCTCAATAGGTCCGCAGTGACTGGCGGGACGTGGCATGGCCACCTGGCTTCCTGTGGTGAGTTATTGCCTTCAGTTTAAAAGCTGACAAAATAGAAATGGCTGTTGTTATCTGACAGGCTGGTTAGTGTTGCCATCTTGCAATTTCAATAAAGTTAGCCTGTAAAAACACCCTCGGCAGACAGAGAATCTTCTAAGCTGCTGCCTGGGAAAGCTTGAACAGCCAACCATCTCCGTGTTCTTCCTGGGCGCATTCTTGGGACAGGGGTGCCAGCGGAGGGTGCCGGAGACCTTGGCTGCTCTCCCTTGCCAAGGGTGTGGTTCACGCAGTCGGCCTCCAGACGGGTTCCCACTTTAACTGCCATGGTCAAACATCTTGAGAAGCACACCACCTTTTATTCATAGTTAATGTACTTTTCTTTGTCCTTTCTGTGTGTGTGGCACATGGAGGCCAGAGGTGGATGGTGGCTGCTTTCCAGTTTCGTTTTGTTTTTTTCCAGGCAAGGTCTTTCACTAACCCCAGAGCTTTCCCTCTCTGCCAGACTGGCTAGCCAGAAAGCGCCTGGGGTCCTCCTGGGTCCATCTCCGCAGTGCCGGGAATATAGAGGCCTGTGTCTCTGTAGACACAGCTTTTTACAGAGGTGCTGCAGATCTGAACTCGTGTCTGCCACACAAACATAAGGACCCTTTGCCAACTGAGCCATCTCCACTGTTATGTGTGCACCTGCATATGGATATGGGTGTTTGTGTGCCACCATGAATGTTTTGAAGGTCTGTCACCATGTCTGGCCAACATTTTAAATATTCAAAAATAAATATAAATGAGCCATTGCCCCATGGCTCATGCCTATAATGTCAGCCCTTGGGAGCTTGAGACAGAAGGATCAAAAACTGAGAGTATCAGGAGCTACACGGAGGGAACTTGTCTTAAAAAAAAAACAAACAAAAAGTGAAAGGTATTAGCAAATACGCTCTTCACTGACAAGAAACCCGGAACCCATGAGATGCAGATGTAAATTTGAGTTTATAAGGCCCACCTCATGGCATTTCCCTAGTGCTATGGTCCTATCGAAGAGTGCCCACGGTGTTGTTTCCCGTCTGGGTCTGCGCACAGGGTATCCAGGAACTTGCCTCATTGACACAGTTGCTCCAGATTTCATATAGGGAATGTTTTCTATGGTACAGGTGCCAACTCTGGGCCTGGAGAAGATCCGCCCTCAGGAATGGTTACTTTAGCGATGAGCTGTAACACTTCGGTCACAGGCACCCTGGACCAGCGAGGACGCAGAGTTCACAAAGTGAATCTCTTTCAGTTCAGGCCTAGCTGCTGCCGAATAAACATTTAAAACTACATCCATCTATATACTATGTGTGTGCTACATGCATCTCAGTGTAATAAAAACGAGGGAAATTCCCATCCTCATTGCTCTTGGTGAAAAGAGTATTCTGTCCTTTTGTTTGGAAAGCCTGAATTTAAACCTTTGGTTGGTGCATTCTGGTGCCCATAAGAGGGCAATGTACTACCTAGGTTGCTGGCTTACACATCCCAGAGTGAATAACTGATGAATTTGGGAACAGGAACCAACTTTCCAGGGCGCCACTGTGCAAGCTGAGGAGTTGTCGGCAGATTTTGGCAAGCTTCTTCCATCTTTGCCAGCCTTGACTGTCTTATTACTAGCTGAGGGTTAACATAATTTGTTGTATTTTTAAAAGATTTAACTTTTTTATTTTTAAGAATGTGCCTGTATGGGGGTATGTGCATGTGTGGGCAGGTGCCCAAGGAGGCCAGAAGAGTGCATCGGCTTCCTGAAGCTGGAGTTGTAGGCGGTTGCTAGCTGTCCAACAGAAGTGCTAAGAACCAAACCTGGTCTCTTGTAGGAGCGGTGAGCAGAGTGTGCTCCAGGCACCAGGCTCTCTTCAAACCCCTATTCCCCCTGTTTGTTGTGTGTATTTGTTCCTGTGTAGAACACCACCCCACAGCCATAACAAAGGAGCAGACTCAGAGGCCTTGTGGAATCTACCAAGACCTTGTGGTGAACACCAGGAAGGAGATGAAGCATGTTAAAGACTCAAAGAGAGGTACGCTGACCTTGAAAGGAATCCTATAAAACTATTTTTATTTTAAGTTGAAATGTAAAGCTAAGTAGTGTTACAAACATCTGGAGAGGAGGCTCAGGATGGGAAACAAGCTTTCTGTGCAGGTATGAGTTCAAATCCCTGCAGCCCACATGAAGTAGTATGCAGGTGTGTGTGCGTGCGTGTGTGTGTGTGTGTGTGTGTGTGTGAGAGAGAGAGAGAGAGAGAGAGAGAGAGAGAGATCCCAGTCTCCCAGTCCTCCTATAGCAAGATCTGGAAAGCAACGACAGGAGAAGGCCTAAAGCTCCCAGACCAGCTAGCAGGGCATGCACAGCAGAGCGCAACAGAGACTGCTTCAAACAGGTGTCAGGCCCAATGCTCACAGCTGTCCTCTGCCCTTCCTATGGCATTTATGTGACTGTACTTATATGCCCAGACGAGCACACACCACGTATGCAGAAGAAATGATAATATGTATTTAAAAGATTCCCTACAGCTTCGAGCAGTCACCATGAACACGTAACAGGTTCCCCACGGATTGTGTGACAGCGTCACTTTCAGATGTGATGGTCTGGTGTAGGGGTCTGGACGGGTTGTGCATTTTTTTCTTCCCACTTACAGTGTCTAAAGCGGTGGTTCTCAGCTTTCTTAATGCTGCGACCCTCATTAATAAATTCCTCATGTTGTGGTGACCCTAACCATAAAATTATTTCATTCTACTTTATAACTAATTTTGCTACTGTTATTAATATGTTAATATTTGTGTTATGAATATGTTAATGTTAATATCTGTGTTTTCCAATAGTCTTAGGCAACCTCTGTGAAAGGATTATTTGACCCCCAAATTGAGAACTGCTGGTCTAAAGTAATGTGCCTTGCTTTCTAGGGACCGAAGGCAAAGTTATTAATCTACAGACAAACCATTACCAAGTGACCTGTGGCTGTGAAATCGCATATAAGTACAATATTGATTACCAACCTGACATAGAGGATTTTAATATCCGCACAAGTTTACTGCTCCGTCATGAGTCTATACTCGGCAAATTCCACATATTCGATGGAAACTCATTGCTCTTACCTCAGAGGCTACAGCATTTGGTTAAGTAATGTTTTTCTAAGAATCTTCTGAACATTAGTAACCAGGACCTCAATTGTGGGGCTGCGCTCTCTCTCTCTCTCTCTCTCTCTCTCTCTCTCTCTCTCTTTCTCTCTCTCTCTCTCTCTCTCTCTCTCTCTCTCTCTCTCTCCACACACACACACACACACACACACACACACACACACACACACACACACACAGCCTGACACTCAAGTTTGAATGTCATGGGTCTTGAAGTTCCTCATTTTAGTGCCTAAGTAGAAGTTAAATGAGATTTAAGCACAATGCAGGCCAAAACTGGTGATAGAGGTGCCAGGGAGGTGACTTAGCCAGCAAAGTGCTGGTGTGCAGGTGTGGAGACCTGGGTTCGGACCCTGGCACTTGCATAAAAAGATGAGTGGGCCCAGTATATGCCTGTGACCCCAGAGCAGGGGAGGCAGAGACAGAGGATCCCTGGGGCTGGCCGTAACGTCCAGTCTGCTTAAATTGGTGACCTCCCAAGTCCAGTAAGACCTTGCTTCAAACTCCAGGTGGATATTGATTGAGGAAGACACAGAATCATTGGCCTTCAACATACACACACACACACACACACACACACTCACACACACTCTTAAAAACATAGAAATGCACACACACACATACACACATAAAACTTTGTTTCATTATGAACTTCATTCAATATAAGTCTGGACAGAGCAATATTTTATATATATATATACATTTTTCATTTTTCTTCCAGTTGAAAATTTATATTGCTTGCTCAAACCAATAACTTTCAGGAGCTTAAGTAAAAAGATAGTTTAAATATAATATTGTGGTGCTTACATCTGTAGATTGTGTTTTCTGAATGTGAGAAGAAACTGCCACCTTGGTGTGGGGAATCGAGTGGCATGTTTACTGTCATTCACTGGGACCTAGTTTTCTTGAATACCTCTACTTTTTGTTTGCTTTAAAGTGTATGGGTGTGTTCTTATATGTGTACAGGTGTGTATACATATGAGGACAGAAATGGGGACTGAATTTGGGTCCTCATGCTTGCTCAGCAAGTAATTTACTGACTGAGCTGTCTCCCCAGCATCCCCCACTCCTTGTTCTGTTTGAAATCTTAGGAAATGGAACTTGTCAGCCAGACTAAAGGTGATGAAAAAGTGAGAATCAGGATCCGGCTTTCCAGTGAGCTCCACCCCAATCACCCAGACTGGCTTCGCTATTACAACATCCTCTTTGGGAAGTGAGTGAGACACGATCTTCCCCCAGGGGTGCTCCCCCTGCTCACCGTGCTCCCCCTGCTCACCGTGCTCCCCCCTGCTCACCGTGCTCCCCCCTGCTCACCGTGCTCCCCCCTGCTCACCGTGCTCCCCCCTGCTCACCGTGCTCCCCCCTGCTCACCGTGTTCCCCCTGCTCACCGTGTTCCCCCACTCACCGTGCTCCCCATGCCTGGAAGTGAACAAAGCCACATTCCTTCAACTGTATGTGCTCTTGAGGCCCCACCTGCTGATACAAACAAGAGACTTCTGAGTAAAATATTTGAACCTCAGAGTCAATGTGCAAGTTCAGTATCTAGTCCCTAGTATGTTTCCTCCTGCCCATGTCCACTTCCTGGGTCTGCCACGGGTCTGGAAAGACACTGCGTGTCTACCCCTTGTGTCTTAAATATATGTGTGTTCTCTTCTACACTCATAAGGACCATTTGGGCTGTGGAGTCTGCAGGATGTTTTCCAGTTCAGTCCTGGGAGCAAAGGATATTCTGCCTACCTTGAGACCAACCTCATCACATGGTTTACCTACCAAGAACTTTGTGTTTGTTGCTTTCCTCGTGTGTCTTTGTGTGTGCTGCAGGTCACACTTAGTGTCCTCAAAAGGCCACAGATGCTTAACCTCATGTGTCTTTGTGTGTGCTACAGGTCACACTCAGCGTCCTCTCGAAGGCCACAGATGCTTTCTTTGTGTCTCTTTGTGTGTGCTGCAGGTTGCACTCACTCAGTGTCCTCTCTTTGCATTTCTAGAATGCTGAAGCAGAAGAAGTTGGAAGAGTTGGATTCAAATCCCGGAGACCTCAGAGACATCACAGTCATGCTCCAGGGCACAAGGTTTGAGAAAAAATGGGGAGGGGGGCTAAACTGATATGTAAAAATTTAATTAGAAAATCGGCTTTGCGACCGCTACTCTGATTTGAAGTGGTGTGATTCTTTTTGTTCTTTTAACTTTATGGATCTTTTGTGGGTTTCATACCACACTTTCTGATCCCCTCTATCCCCCCCTTCCCCTCACATCTCACTCTGCCCTTGCAACCTCTTCCCCAAAACAAAACAAAATTTAAAAGAAAAACCAAAGACCAAACAGATAAAGAAGACTCATCATGGGAGTTGCAGGTGGCCCGATGAGTCACATAATTTGCCCTTTATTTAATGTAAGTATTTTAAGGTTTTTATTGCTTTTTTATATACATTTTTATTGATATTTATTGAGCTATGCATTTTTCTCTGCTCCCCTCCCTGCCTCTCCTTTCCCCCCTTAAATCCTTGCCCAAGGTCCCCATGCTCCCAATTTACTCAGGAGATCTTGTCTTTTTCTCCTTCTACTTCCTATGTAGATTAGATCTATGTAAGTCTCTCTTAGCGTCCGCGTTGTTGTCTAACTTCTCTGGGATTGTGGTTTGTAGGCTGTCTTTCTTTGCTTTATGTTTAAAAACCACCTGAGTGAATACTTGTGATAATTGTCTTTCTATGTCTGGGTTACCTCACTCAAAATGTTTTCTAGCTCCATCCATTTTCCTGCAAAATTCAAGATGTCATTATTTTTTTCTGCTGTGTAGTACTCCATTGTGTAAATGTACCACATTTTCCTTATCCATTTTTCCGTAGAGGGGCATTTAGGTTGTTTCCAGGTTCTGGCTATGACAAACAAAGCTACTATGGACATAGTTGAGCACATGTTCTTGTGGCACAATTGAACATCCTTTGGATATATACCCAAAAGTGGTATTACTGGGTCTTGAGGAAGATTGTTTCCTAATTTTCTGAGAAATTGCCACACTGACTTCCAAAGGGGTTGTACCAGCTTGCATTCCCACCAGCAATGCAGAAGTGTTCCCTTTTCCCCACAATCTCTCCAGCATAAATTGTCATCAGTGTTTTTGATTTTGGCCATTCTTACAGGTGTAAGATGGAATCTCAGAGTTGTTTTGATTTGCATTTCTCTGACTAAGGATGTTGAACATTTTCTTAAGTATCTTTCGGCCATTTTAGATTCCTCTGTTGAGAGTTCTCTGTTTAGGTCTGTACTCCATTTTTTTTATTGGATTATGTGTTCTTTTGGTGTCCAATTTCTTGGATTCTTTGTGTATTTCGAAGATCAGACCTCTGTCTGATGTGGGGTTGATGGAGATCTTTTCCCATTCTGTAGGCTGTCGTTTTATTTTGTTGACTGTGTCCTTTGCTTTACAGAAGCTTTTCAGTTTCAGGAGGTCCCACTTATTAATTGTTTCTCTCAGTGTCTGTGCTACTGGGGTTATATTTAGGAAGTGGTCTCCTGTGCCAATGCATTCAAGTGTATTTACCACTTTCTCTTCTATAAGGTTTAGTGCAGCTGTCTTTATGTTGAGGTCTTTGATCCATTTGGACTTGAGTTTTGTGCATGGTGACAGATATGGGTCTATTTTCATTTTTCTACATGTTGATATCTATTTATGCCAGCACCACTTGTTAAATATGCTTTCTTTTTTCCATTTGATATATTTTGCTTCTTTATCAAAGATCAGGTGTTCAAAGATGTATGGATTGATATCCGGGTCTTCTATTTGGTTCCATTGGTCCTTCTGTCTGTTTTTATGCCAATACCAGGTTATTTTCAGTACTGTAGCTCTGTAGTAGAGTTTGAAGTCAGGGATTGTGATGCCTCCAGAAATTCTTTTATTGTTCAGGATTGTTTTGGCTATCCTGGGTTTTTGCTTTTCCATATGAAGTTGAGTACTGTTCTTTTGAAGTCTTGGAAGAATTTTGATGGGATTTTGATAGGCATTGCGTTGAATTAATTTGCCCTTTAATACATTCAACTTTACTTGCAAGTGTTCACTGCTGTGAGTCATTGAAGTCATTGGTCTGGCTCCAGGCCTCTGGCTTCTGCTATGCCACTGATAATGAGCTCCCACTGGGGCTCCTCTTGGATGTCCTGTTGTTGTCCTGTGTCATGGACATCCTGATGTTTTGGATCTGTAGGTTCATCCCCTCCACATGCTCATAGATGTGTTGGATGTTGGGGTGGGCCAACTCAAAGCTCTGATTCTGAGCCTGGGTGGTAACTTTCTTCATTATCACAACCCAGGTGAGCTTTCTAGCATTGCCTCTAGCTCACTAAATGCAGAGTCTGCAGCAAGGAGCAGAGATTTTTAAAGTGACACCCACCGATCATGAACAACGAAGATTCACTATGCCAGGCTTGGATAATCCCAGCACGTGGGAGGCTGAGACAGGATTGATGAGAGTTTAAGATTACAGAGGAAGTCCCTGTCCCAAAAAACAAATTCAATTTAATGTAAGGTGAAAAGATTGACCTTAAAAACAATCCCAGCACTCAAGGTACTGAGGCAGGCTGAGGTGGTGGCAGTGCATGACCTTAATTCCAGCACTCTGGAGGCAGAGGCAAGTGGATCTCTGTGGTTTTGAGGCCGGCCTGCTCTACAATGTGAGTTCCAGGACAGCCAGAGCTACGTAGAGAGACGCCGTCTTAAAGAAACAATAAAGCAAGCCTTATGCTGAGGTAGGAGGAGGAGAAGCCCCAGGCTCTGCAGTGGTACTGCATGTCAAATTAAAACTGAGTATGATAAACTTTTGTTAGGCATTCAGGTGGGGGCTCACTGTGTAGCCCTGGCTGTTCTAGAATTCACTATGTAGACCAGAGTGGCTTCTGACTTAGAGATCCTCTTGCTTCTACCAGCCATATGCAACCATTCTTGGCTTGATAAGCATTGTTCCGTATTCTAGTTATTACAGGCCTCAGTTGTCTCTAGAACAATGTGGCTAACATTAATTAACTCTATATGTCTGTGCTGCTGGTCTCAAATGCGACAGCGTATAAAATTACATCTAGCTTGATGCTTTGATCAGAAGGGACCTGGTGAAAATAAGGGATTTAAAGCAAGCAGCTCCTTTGGCCAGCCCAGTTCTGACATGGAATGCTGGGACTGGCCTCTGTGTAACGGATTCTTTCACAGTATGGACATCCAGCGTAGCTACAATGCTTCCATCCTCCCGTATGAGAGGAGCCTGACCCTGTGTGCTGACGTGACGCATAGGCTGCACCAGACGAAAACTGTGCTGGACATCTTGCGAGAGAAGAGTGAAGTCCCGAATGAGGAGGTCTCTAAAGAGCTGGTGGGATCCATCGTCTACACCTTGTGAGTCTGTTTCAGACACTGACTAGCTGTTCTGGCTGTCGCTTTAGTCCCTTTGTCATATGCTCAAACAGCACACATTTGTAGTTGGAGTTTTCTTTGGGCCACCAACCAGCTCCCAAATTAAGATGGAAGACTTATTAATTATGAATGCTTGACCTTAGCTTAGGTTTATCCTTCTAGCTCTTTTAACTTAATTCAATCTTTTTCTATTCATCTACATTTTGCCTCAGGGCTTTTTTTTAAACCTTTTCTTTCTATATGTCCTACTTTCCTGTGTCTTCCATGTCTGACTGGCCCTGGCATCTCCGTTGTTTCCTTTGCTTTCTTCCCCCCACCTAAATTCCCCCTCCAACTTACTCTCTTTGCCTGGAAGTCCCACCTATCCTTCCTCCCTCACTATTGGCCATTCAGCCTTTTATTAATTAGACCTTAGGCAGGCAAGGTAAAATGGCAACACATCTTTACACAATTAAACAAATGCAGTGCATCCTTACGTAGCTAAGCAAATATTCCACAGTGTAAACAAATGCAACACATCTTTACATAGCTAAACAAATATTCTGCAGCACACATTAATGAAATTCAGGGCTAAAGTAGGAAAATAAGCATCATGTGATCCTTCTCACTTGCTTACCCAGCTTGAGGATTGGGTGTGGTGGCGAATGTGGCTGGTGTCTGTCTCCATGCCCCTGCATCTCCCTTTGTCTGCTCCTGGACCTTGATGGGTTTTCTGCTCGAGTTCATCCTGTTCTAAACTGTTGGTGTCTGGTGCTAGGCTTATCCCGAGGGTGGCTTCCACCTTGGAGGGCGCTTTTTCTTCATTTCTCCTTCTGTTTCAGAAACTTTTCCTTGAGGAGTGAGTGCAGTTAAGGAACCAGTGATGCAGCCAAACTAGTGGGAAAAACAGAGCCAAGGCTCACCTGGCCTGACTTTAGACCTTGTTAGAAAACACAGGAACCCTGATGCGCTCATGCCAGCAGAGGGATGAGCTGATGGTCCAGTTAAGCTGAGCCCTTCATAGTCCCTGGGTGTTTGATAGGAATGTGGATCACTTCAGGTCAAGGATAGTCTTTATAATAATGCGCTGGGGAGTAACTGGGCATCTATCTGCTCCTCCCCACAGAACACACAAAACTCAGCCAAATTTAACTTGGGAATTCCAAATAGACTTTGTGAAAATATAATTTTATTAGAAACATCAGACTTTAGATGAAAGAAAAGCACTGCTAGATAAGACACCAAAAAGAAAGGGGGAAAGAAGCATGGGGAGAGCGTTGTCAGCACACTGAAGAATGAGGGCAAGCGAACAGCAAGGGAGTCACATAGTAGTGAGAACGTTGTCAGCACACTGAAGAATGAGGGCAAGCGGACAGCAGGGGAGTCACATAGTAGGGAGAGCGTTGTCAGCACACTGACGAATGAGGGCAAGCGGACAGCAAGGGAGTCACATAGTAGGGAGAACATTGTCAGCACACTGAAGAATGAGGGCAAGCGGACAGCAGGGGAATCACATAGTAGGGAGAGCGTTGTCAGCACACTGTGGAGAATGAGGGCAAGCGGACAGCAAGGGAGTCACATAGTAGGGAGAGCATTGTCAGCACACTGAAGAATGAGGGCAAGCGGACAGCAAGGGAGTCACACAGCTCACAGTAAAGGTGCTTACAGAACATAGACAGCACAATAGAAAGACAACTCAGTTTTTATGAATGAGGAAAGCATCTGACCAGACATGTTTCCAGGGAGCATGCTGCTGACCAGTAGGTGAAGCGGTGCTCACCCTGGGGTACAGGGATGCGACTGTACCCAGTGTGCTACTTCACACTCTCCGGGACAGCCAAGATAAACAGCCCAGGGCAGAGGTGATGAGTGAGAACCAATCACAAGTGAAATATCACTGGAGTGTAAAAAGTGTAGGACTCTGAAACCATTTCTCTGGAAAACAATCCGACATGCCCTCAGCGGTGACAATGACGTTACTCTCGACCCAGTTATATAGGTATTTCCCGTATAACCTGTATAGGAAACCCACTCAGTTATATAGGTATTTCCCGTATAACCTGTATAGGAAACCCACTCAGTTATATAGGTATTTCCCGTATAACCTGTATAGGAAACCCACTCAGTAATACAGGTATTTCCCGTATAACCTGTATAGGAAACCACTCAGTTATATAGGTATTTCCCGTATAACCTGTATAGGAAACCACTCAGTTATAGAGGTATTTCCCGTATAACCTGTATAGGAAACCACTCAGTTATAGAGGTATTTCCCGTATAACCTGTATAGGAAACCCACTCAGTTATATAGGTATTTCCAAAGGGAAGTGAGAGCTCGTGTCCACTAAGATGAACATAAATTCCATCACAGTCTGAAGCTGAGCAGACTTGATGTCTACCATTTTGTCAGTAGATGAGGCATTTTATGTTCATGCAATGGAATATTACTTAGAAATAGGAACGTATGACATGCTTATGACTGGAGGAAACAATTTGAGTGCTCTATGATTTCTATGAAATGTGTGGCCAGGTCGGAGTGTGGAGAGACAAGAGCACTCGGTGCCCGCCTTGGGTAGGACCGGGAGATTCGGCCAGGTGAGAGAGAGCCACTTAGCATTTTGGTATTCTTTCTTGATAGATGAAATGTAAAACCTGGTTGATGATCAAATGGTCAATCCAGTGTATTCTAAAAAATAATATCGACAAGACCCCTGGCATGGATGAACTTGCACAGTGTGTCAGAATTTGCAGTACTTTCTTCCTGGCATGGCTGTGTACCATGAATGGCCAGGCATGGCTGTGTACCATGAATGGTCAGGCATGGCTGTGTACCATGAATGGTCAGGCATGGCTGTGTACCATGAATGGCCAGAGCTTGACTCTTACCTCCACCACAGGTACAACAACAAAACCTACAGAATTGATGATATCAGCTGGGATAAGCATCCTGATGATACGTTTAAAAAATCTGATGGCAGCATGATCTCATTCAAAGACTACTACTGGGAGGTAAGGGATTTTTCTCTCTAAATATTTAAATCGTGAAGATGCTCATATTAGATTGATTTCTACGTTATCTTTAGGTGCCTGAAACATGTATTAATACATTCTGCTCCATCTGTGGAGGAATGGCCATTTACTGAAGAGGTCACAGAGTGTCTCAGAAAAGCAGAAAGGACTGAGCTGGGCAGATGAGGGAGAAACATGGGACTCAGGATGTGTCTGACAGGTTTTGTCACCAACAAAGCTAGTAAGGCAGGAACTGTATGGGGCGGAAACCACCTGGAATCACATTTTATGTGCTGGGACAAATCCGATTGCACTGTGAGCCAATAGTATTGAGCAGAGTGTGATATATGCAGCATGCAATATATATCACCTATATGTTGCTACCATATGCGATCATGACCATCACACATGTGTGCACATGCGCACATTCACTGTATGGAGTGATGAACTTTGATCTTGAAACATGCTTTTATTCTTCTCACCCTTTCCTACCAGCTCCTCATACACTGCCCTCCTCTGCTCTCAAGTGTTATATGAACCAGAGTTCTTTACCCATGTATCTGCTCATGGATGTGTAAGTTGGTTCCATGACTTGGCTCCATATCACATATATTTAGAAGACATGAAAGCAGAAGGGAACCCTTTTGGAGTGAGGAAGGGGGAGTACAGAAGGCAGAGGCCAGGGCAATGGGAGCAAGACAGCAAAGTGCAATAGCACTTCATGTAACATGCGTGAAGATGTCATACGAAACCCCATTCTTTTATTTGCTAACCTAAAGAAAAATGGAGACAAGAAAATTTAGTGAGGCAGTTGCTCTGGGGTCAAAGGATGATGGCCTGGATTAGGGTGGTATGGGTCTCAGGGGAGGGTGGGACAGCACAGGCACCAGCTTGGGGACGTTTGGTGAGTACTGTGGTGGGGAGTCTCAGATAGGACAGTGTGTCATAAGGATGCTCTAGAGCAGCTGCCTGGGCTGGAAAGATGATGCAAATTGTTCCACCAGAGGACCCAAGTCTGGTTTCCAGTACCCAGACCTACAGGAAGAAGGGTCCCCCAACAGTGAGGTGTTGAATGGGAGGGTGGGATGAGAAAAGACAAAAACAATAGCCATAGCTAGGAAGTCTCAGCATAAGCTTATGACTTGAGCCAGGCATGGTTATTAAGTACAGTATCATATGCACCGTTTGCAGAGCCAGGCATGGTTATTAAGTACAGCATCATATGCACCGTTTGCAGAGCCAGGCATGGTTATTAAGTACAGCATGATATGCACCGTTTGCAGAGCCAGGCATGGTTATTAAGTACAGCATCATATGCACCGTTTGCAGAGTGGGGATGGGAACAGCTGACGTCAGCAGAAAGTCAAGTCAGATCATATTGGCAAAGAAGACATGGGATGCTTCAGAAACAACTGCATTAAGACTGATAAACACAACCCAGGGAGAAGAAATTAGGTGTCCAGAAGCCACGAGCTCGACTCTGACATCAGACTGGCCTTGCCAGTTCCACTCTTGGACAACTGAAGTTTCTTTTGTCCTTTCATTAGCGCCTCTGTGTGGAGTCAGACTGACCCAAGACACACCACACTCCTGCACCCACACAGACACATGCATAACTAAAAAAAAATAATTTAAAAAATAGCAACAGGCTACATTGGGGGAAACATATCTCCTGGCAGCACCGTAAGCTTTGAAGGTTAATTTCATGCAGTTCAAGGGGCTCAGGTGCAAGCCCAGCCTTAGTCTGCATGTCTAAGGTGAGGGCTCTACTGCAGTTCCCTAAGGCATAAGCCAGAACTCATAGTGAAGCCCTTGTTGGGAGGAAGGACAGTTTTTGTTCTGTGATGCTGTTTCAGAAGTTGTCTTTTTCTACTGCAAGCAGGGTCTAAGTTTAGCAGAAATGACTCAGCAGAGAGGCTGGAAGACCTGTAACTGACATTTAGGAGAAACAAGGTTTTGCCCTTTTTGTAAGTCTCTTGGATTGGGGCGATGGCTTGGTGAGTGAAGTGCCTGCCACTCAAGCATGAGGACCCACATTTGAATCCCTGTCACCTACATAAAAGCCAGCGCTGGCAGTGTTTAAACCATTGCTGGCATGTGGAGGCAGGACTGCAGAGACCTGTGGGCCAGTCTGCCTGATCTGTAGGGTTCAGGTGCAGTGAAACCCTGTCTTGAGGTAAGACGGCGAGTGATAAAGCAGGACCCTTTATTTTGACCTCTAACCTGCACATGCACGCTTGTTGTAAGGAGACTGCTTGTTTGTCCCCAGCTTCCCAGCTGCCGAGAACTGAAATAACCACACAAAAAAAAATCTACAATGCTGCTTGGCCTATTAGCTTATGCATATTTCTAGCTCACTCTTATCTCTTAAGTTAACCCATTTCTATTTTATATTTTGCCACGAGGCTCATGGCCTACTGCCAAGGTTCCGACTGACGACTTGTATCTTTCTCCTCTGGCAGCTCCATGGTGTCTCACAACTCCACCTTTTTTTTCTCCCAGAATTCAGTTTAGTTTTCCCACCTAGCTCTACTCTGGCCTATCACAGGACAAGCCTTCTTTATTCATTAACCAATAAAAGCAACACATATACTGAATGACATTTCACACCATTTCCCCTTTTCTGTTTAAACAAAAAGGAAGGCTTTAACTTTAACATAGCAAAATTGCATATAACAAAACAGGCATCAAGCAAGAATTACAGTTACAATATTTATATCTATCTTTTATCATAACTAAGGAAAACTATAACTGTAACTAAGAAAACCTATAACTGTAACTATCTATTCTTTAATCCATCAAAGACTCCAGAGGATATATTACCTAAGTAAACAGGAAGTGCATAATAAGCAACTTCCAAAACTCTAGAATTGACAGAGACATCTCAGTACCTGGACAGTCACCCAAAGTTGTTCTGTACCATTGGGGCACCCACCTTCAGCCTACAGGCCCATAGAATCTGGCAGACTTTTCCATGAAGCAGGAAATTTCAAAGACAGTTCCGCCTATATTGGCAATTTGTCAAGTCACTTTTGTATGTCCTGCAGAATGTCTAGCAGACTCTTTAATGAAGCAGGAACCCCAAAGGACATTCTAACCTTCTTTAGGCAAGTTCAGCAATCATCTTTCTGTGGGTCCTATAAGTCCAGTCCATACAGCATAACATCAAGCAGTCCAGGCAAGAGCAGTTTCTTGCCCAAATGACTAACAAACTCCATAAGGAGCCTCTTCAATACCATCTTCCTCTTGAAGTAATTGGT
Organism: Myodes glareolus; assembly: GCF_982192425.1. Lineage (NCBI taxonomy): Eukaryota > Metazoa > Chordata > Mammalia > Rodentia > Cricetidae > Myodes > Myodes glareolus. Next base: position 131,018,852 of record NC_142027.1, read on the forward strand.
GCTGCCAGGAGCAGATGTGTCTCATTGTTATAAAAAGTCCTAAGTTCTTAAAATAGTTTAAATGCCATATTCCATAGGTTTTTGAAAGGTTTGAAGATCACCAATCTAACTGAAATATATCTCTATATCTAGAAAACCTAACATGACCTCAAACTTGACTATTATAGATGATTACCTATTAACCTGTATTTCTTAATTATACATTACATTTTTAAATGAGCTGCAAAACACAATAACTTAATCAAGAGCAAAAAGTATACACATAACAAAATTGACCTTAAATTTGTATCAATAGACCAAGATCCATACCAATGCAAATCTCTGTAACATATCACCCTTTAAATGTAAACAAGCATTTATAAACAATATTTGGGGATATGGGCATAGTTCTCTCCAAACTGCCTCTTGCTTTTTGTTGGGCAAAGCAATTTTGGGGGTATTCACAGAGACTTTTTAGGGGACCTTGGTCCATCAAACCACATTAGTTTGGAAGGAGTTCGTAGGTTCTCATCCTCTGTGGAAACAAAAGAAGAACCTCTTTTCCAAAGCAACAAATCCTTAGACCCAAATTCTGGAGTAAAGATACCTTTAAAATATATATATTGGTTTAACTTATCAGCCCATACAATGAACTGTCTCTCTGTACTTAGCTCCTTTGCAGTCAAAAAACTAAAGAAAACACAATATATATAATTCAGATTCTCTGTGCATATTCCATCTTTATGTGGTTTATTTTTTACTCTATTACCTTTTCTACAAGTTTAATATTTATTTTACTATCTTTACTCCTTTAATCTATGACTGTCTGTGCTCTTTTATATTTGTCTCTTTACTCTTCTCTGTCCCAAGCCTATGTACATTTTTTTAAAAACACACTGTGCCTCATTTAGAGGTCTTTTATGTCTGAATCTGTCCTATTGTGTGTCTGAATTTTTTTTGTCCAGGAGCCCAGGAACACTTCTTAAAATGTTAAGCAGTGTTATTAGGACTAAGACTTCTTTGCTTTTTGGCTCTGCCCAGTCCAACATGGTGGAGGGGATCCGTTCATTGCCTCTGAGAGCCATTCTGTCTGCCCAGATCTAGGGTTGGGTCACAGCAGGTCTGTGTTGTCATTAAGAAGGTTGTAGCACTCTGTTCACAAACTCCATTTAAATGCTCCATAGCCAGACTTCCCGAAAGAGTCAGAGTTAGTATGGCAGTATACCCCAAGAAGTCACCGTTTCAAAACTGTGTGGATTTTTTTTTAATCACTTAATCAGGAAGACCTCTCTCAAAGGAGCTGTGTCATGCTGCCAGCAAGCAGAGCAAGAGGCTGTGTTAAACTCTGCTTTCTTTTGTGTGGCCTTTTAACGCTTTCTCAGGTTTTACATGGATCTGGTTGACCACGTTGGCGCACTATTCTGTTGTAAGGAGGTCACTTGTTTGTTTCCAGCTGCCGAGAACTGAAACAACCGCACAGAAGCTGTATTAACTACAACACTGCTTGGCCTATTAGCTTATGAATATTTCTAGCTCTCTCTTAAATTAACCCATTTCTATTATTTTATATTTTACCATGAGGCTCATGGCCTACTGCCAAGGTTCCAGCTGGCAACTTCCATCTTTCTCCTCTGGTGGCTCCATGGCGTCTCATGACTCTGCCTTCTTTCTCCCAGCATTCAGTATAGTTTTCTCTGTCTAGCTCTACTCTGCCCTATCACAGGCCAAGCCTGCTTCTTTATTCATTAACCAATAAAAGCAAACATATACAGGACTTCCCACACCACACACACAGGCAAGCACACTAGCTCATATTTATGCACACACATGCATACACCACAAACACAGATATACCTTGGACACATTGCACATATATAAGCACACACAGGCAAACACACTAGCACATGCATATACCACAGCTACAGACACATCGCACACATACAAGTACACATGCTCTTGTACACTCTCACACATACATGCATATACCACAAACACATATCAGACACCACACAAGAGTCTGTCATCTATCTTCACACATAGTTTTGATGGTGTGTTTTATGGAGCCCTTCCCTTTGGCTACAGATGATTATAAAGGCTGGGGTTTTACCACACTCATGTAGACAGAAAAATTCTCCACACATTTTTTAGAGAAACAGTGGGTGTGGTGTCTCTGTGTCTCGTGTGACCCATGCTTCTCTTCCTGGGAAGTTATTGAAGCTTTGTTGACCACTTGTCTTTCTCACCTCCATGGAGCAGCGACACCAAGAAAAGATATCTTCACTGGATCAGCCACTTTTGATGAGCTTGGGCAGGTGGAGGAAGGGCCAGATGTCTACACCTCGTGAGCCTATCTTCCTGGTCCCTCAGCTGTGTAAACTGACAGGTATGACCTCCATGGATCTGTGGAAGTTAGCCCTTCTTTAAACATCAGGTGCAGAAACTCAGGCTTTCCCAGTACTCCGACCTGGAATCGCATCCTTTGGGGAGTTGGTTATTCTGTCCCTAGATACAGACTTGCATCTTCTCTAGGACCAGTTGACCCTCACCTGTATGCTGTATCTTCTTGCATTTTCCAAAGGCCTAGCACGTGCTGTATCTGAAAACCATAGGCTAATGGCGCAGCTGACTGACAAAATGAGAATGAGCCCAGTGGATCGGAGGAATGCACTGAACAGGTTCATGACCAGCATTCAGGCGTAAGTACCTTTCTTGGTTGCTGCGTGCGTGCCTTGTATGTGCCATGTGCCATGTATGTGGCATTGTATGCAGGTTGAGACCTGGGTGTAGCCTTTCAGCACCTATGATCCTTTTGCTAAAACGGTGACAATCATAAGCTAGAGGTGGAAATTTGGGCCTGAAATTCCAGCATACTGGAGGCTGAGATGGAACTTACAAACTTGTGCCCAGCTTGGTTAGCATAAAGAGATTCTGCCTCAAAACAGTTGGAGAGATGGCTTGGTGGTGGGTGAGCTGCCTGCTGTGGAAGCGTGAGGACCCAAGTTTACAGCCAGGCACTTACCTGCTATCCCGGGGCTTGCCAGCCAGCCAATCTCGCTCAGGTGGGTGAGGTCCAGGCTCAGTGGGAGACCTTGCCTCAAAAATAAAGTGGAGAGCTATAGAGGAAGATTCTCCCATTGTACTAGAATCTACATGTAGATACATAGGTGAGCACTCATATATGTGTATGTATATACAATACATAAACAATGATTACAGACGTGGTCATTTGTGGGCTGAACAGCTCCATCTTCCTGACACTCAAGTGTTAGCTTCCAACAAGGGGAGACTGTGGCCCAGAAGTGAGTGCACAGGCACAAGAGGAAAAGACGGTGCCCTCAGAGTTTTGTCTGTGGCATCAGTGTAGAGTAAGACCTTGGCTTCAAGGGAAACTACCCAAGTTATTTTCTTGCTTGGTTGGAACTACTGGGATTTGTTTTACAGAGACCAGGAATTTAAAAATGAGTTTCTGCCATGGAGTGTGACATTTGACAATAGGAGTCTCTCGGTGCCAGGAAGAGTTCTGGGCTCAGTAAAGCTTTTCCAAGGTGCCAGATCGGTAAGCCATAGCACCTTCACCTCAAAACACATTAAAAACCACAACTTGTTGCTTTTTACCCCCTCAAGATGACTTCATTAAATGAGAGGACGAATGTTTGATAAGAGCACACATCTGCCATGCTTAGTACCTAAGCAAGCTCTGAACTCCATCTTTATCTAAGAGAATTGTGGGCATTTGCTGCCGGGAATATAAGTTCCTGTGTTTGGGCTGCTCCCTGGGCCAGGATGGTTTCACGGAGCCCCAGGGCATCAGTGTTGGTCGGAAGTGTAACAGGTCAGAATGGAAGCTAGGCAGAGGAAATAGTTTTGATTAGTTAGAGTAGAGAGATGCAGGAGGCAGGTTGGTCTCACCTGCCAGTCTGCACCAGACCTCGGTTTGTCTACGTAGGAGGTTAGCACCATATGCTTCTCTCACCAACTGTGCTTAGAGGCCCAGTTTCCCCTCACCTGCATCTTAAATACCAAATTTACTCCATATTTGAGATGAGGATCACAAGGCCAAGGTGGGGAGTCCTGCAGCTCGGAGAAGCCCTGGCTTCCAGTTTCACAAGGAGAAAAGACGGACATACAAATTGGCAGGCAGCGGCAAGGGCACAGTGCAGGAAGGAACTGGTGATGCCAACCTGTCATCAGTGTGTTGTCTGTGTCTCTAATCCCTTTCCAGTACACTGTCAAACCACCCCAACAGACCTGGCTGGGAGACTCGAGGAACATAGCCTTACACAGACCAAAGTCCTTAGACCGCTGGGTGATCCTTCACACCAGGAGCTGCGTCCCCCAGGTCAACCAGCTAGTGAGCACACTCGAGACGGTCACTAAAGGAATGAATATAAAAATGTCACTGGCAGCCAGGTAAGCAGGGACTGAGTATGTCCTGGTCTGAACCAGCTGGTGACCCTTGGAAAGCCAAGTTGCAAGAATTATTACTTTGTAGGAATCATGTTCTCTTAAACAAAAAAAGGAGCTTATTTCAATTTTTTCAACCCAGAAACCTTATAATAGATACTTTTAAATAATTTTTTTTTATTTTTTCGAAAAAGAAGCTATCTTTTTTCATTATACATACCAATCCCAGTTCCTACTTCCTCCTAGTCCCTCCACTTACCCTCCCCCACCCCACCCCCATCCACTCGTCAGGGTAAGGGACTTTGCTTTGCGGAAGGTCCAAGGCCACTACATCCAGGATGAGCAAGGCGTCCATCAAAAGAGAATGGAAAACTGGTTCAGTAAAAAATGATTTTTGTTTGAAAAAGACAAGCAATTGTTATTTCATATGGTGATTAAAAGAACTTTCTGTTGGTTGTGGGGAATGGAGCTAGAGATGACTTGGCTGCTCTTAGGAGTACTAGACTTCTATTTTTAGCCCCCACGCCGCAGAGAATCACTGCTGCCTGGAACTCCAGTTCCAGGGAATCTGATGCCCTCTGCTGACCTCTGTAGGCACCTCAGGCCTCGCCTTATAACACAGACACAGGTGCACACACACACACACACACACACAAAAAAAAACATGCCACACAACATATACACACATATACACACATGCCATACACACATATACACACACATGCCACACACATACACGCACATATACATATACCACACACACACATACACGCACATATACACATACGCACATGTGCACACATAGCATGCACATACACGCACAGACATACACCATGCACACGTACACCATGCACACGTACACCACGCACACGTACACCCCGCACATACACATATGCACATACACATACACACACACACATACACACACATCTTTGTATCAGGCATGGTAGTTCACACCTTTACTCTCAGAACTTGGGAAGCAGAGGCAGGCAGATCTCTATAAGTTCAAGGCCAACCTGATCTACATAGTGAGTTCCAGGACAGCTAGGGATATAGGGAGACCTTGAGTTTTGTTTTTGGTTTTTCAGTCTTTAAAAGTTTTGTTAATTGCCCTTATGTATTTTGTGTGTGTGTGTGTGGTCGTGTGTGTGCTATACAAGGGTGAATGCACATGTGTAAGCCATAGCACACAGCTAAAGAGCAGAGGGGACTGCTTTGGGGTCGGTTCTCTCCTTCCACGTCATGGTTCTGGAGAGCTTAGGTCACCAGGCCCTCACCTACTGAGCATTCTGGCTGGTCTCTCGTTTGGTGATGTATTTTTGTTGTTTGTAGCTGCTGTGACAAATGTCACACATGTAGTTGCTAAAGTTGCACACACATTTTATTCTTGTTCAGACATTCCAAGGGAGTTTGTTTCTGTCTCTGTTTTGTTTTGTTTGCTTTTTCCCCGTTAAATGAAGCAGTTGACATAGTTGAGTCTCTTTCCTCTGGTCAGCTTCTGGAGGCTGCCTGTGTTCCTTGGCTCTCGGTCCCTTCCTCTGTGTTCACAGAGCGTCTCCCCAACCTTTATCTCTAACACCACACCACTCCCAGAAATCACCCATCCTCTTGATAAAACCTCTTAAAAAAATCTATTCAAAATGAAGCATTTCCAAGTCTTCCAATCAGCACCTGTCAACACAGATCTGTGGTCTGTGCATGTGAGGTGCCACGGAAGGTGTGGGATTTAGCAGCTCTGTGAATGGGCAAGGGCTGTGAAACAGCCAGGTGGTTGGAGAGCAGCAGATGTGCCTGTCACCCAGACACACTGCAAAGACTGAACCAGCCAGGCCAGTGCCGGGGCACCTTTTCCCTCAGGGCGAGTTGGCCTCTCCTGAGCACAGTGCAGCCGGGGTGGGGGGATCAGGCGGAGACACTGAGTTAGGCAAGATGGCCCTGGACTGGGTGTTTCAGAGTGCACCTCCTGCCCCCACCCCCTGCAGACACAGGGAGTCCCCTCTGATAGTTCTGACTAGGGCATTGACTCATTTTCTAGACGTCCCAGTGTAGGGTCTAGAGTTTTAACTCACAAGGACCTCAGTTAAGCCGTCAAGTGTGTGTCCATCCCTGTGTGGCTGGGAGCATTCCTCTGTTGAGTCTGTTGAGGCTGTCTGTCTACCTGTCTACCAGTCATGTTAGCCCCTTCATTGTTACAGCTTCCAAGCTGGTGATCCTGAGATGTTTGTATTTTGATTTCTTACGGTATTTTTTTATTACATTTATTCATCCAGTTATTTCATTTGGGGGTAGGGCGGGGCGCACACGCGAGACAACTAACAGGCGCTGGCTTCCTCCTTTAGTTTGTGGGGGACAAGGATTGAATTCTGGCTACTAGGTTGTCACCAAACACCTTTAGCCAAGGAGAAGACCTGCCACCCCAACTCCCTTGTTAAGAGTTGTGCTGAAATGTGCTTGGCATTTTATGTGTCTGGCTTTCTCTTTCTTGCATGGTTGAAACGCTTCTCTGTTCACTTTCTAAACAGGGATGGCATGTTTGTTTTCCAGGCATCAAGTCGATGATGATCCCGGCTCCTTTAGGCAAGCATTGCAGAAACATATTTCACGGGACATTCAAATGGTGAGGAGCTGATTCACATCCAGGGACTGTTCTAAAAGTGGCAGTTGCGTGTATTTTATTTAAACATGTTAAACTATGTGTCTTATGTGTGTGGGGGGTATGTTGTATGTCATGTGTGTGGTTATGTCATGTGTGTCTCTGTGGACATGTTACATGTCGTGCATCTGTGTGGGGGCATGTTACGTGTCATGTGTGTCTGTGTGTGGCCATGTTATGTGTCGTGTGTATCTGTGTGTGGGCATGTTATATGTCATGTGTCTCTGTGTGGGTATGCTATGTGTCATGTGTGTCTTGTGGGGGTATGTTATGTGTCATGTGTGTCGGTGGAGGATATGTTATGTATGATGTGTGTCTGTGGGGGGCACGTTGTGTGTCGTGTGTGTGTCGGTGGGGGGCACGTTGTGTGTCGTGTGTGTGTCGTGTGTGTGTCAGTGGGGGGGCACGTTTGGTGTTGTGTATGTGTCTGTGTGGGGGCATGGTATGTGTTGTGTGTGTGTCTGTGTGGGGACATGGTATGTGTCCTGTGTGTGTTTGTGTGGGGGCATTTCTTTGTTAGTGTGGTCACCCATGGAGGTCAGAAGAGGGCCGCTAACTAGAACTGGAGTTACAAGTGGTTGTATATGAATATATTTACATATGAGCAAGCACACACATAAATTAAAACAAGTATGTTTAAAGAATAAAATACTATGCCTGTGATTTTCCCGAAGATTCATAGACAGGACATGTAGAAACCATTTTCCTTAACAGACTTTTGACACCTTGTAAGTCATGGGATGTCTGCAACCTCCAAGTTCACTTGCTAAGTGGTAACTGAAATAATAGTGCCTATCTCAGTGGCTCGCTGGAAGAATTAATGGAAACAATGAAGGTGTGTGGTTAAGTACCCCACACATGAGTGGTCTTGTGGAACCTGGTGCAATGATCTGGTTTCTTCATCCCACCTTGAAATAAAAATAATGCCATGGTGAATTCTTAGACATTGGATAATCAGAATAAATGTTTTATGATTTTTTTAAAGCCATGGACCCACACAACCAAATTGGCCCCGTCTTCTTCCCCATGCCTTCATGGGAGTTGGGGGTGGAGTTAGAGGTAGAGGTGTGCTTCACGCTGGGATTCTAGATAGTCCTCCTGCCTTGAGACAATGTTGACTTATCCACAACCTCACGTGAGTGGTCTCCACCTGGAGATGGTTTTCCCTTTCGTGCGACTGTGGCACTGTGGAGGTGCTTCCGTCTTTCTCCAGGTGGTGTGTGTGCTGCCTGACAACAGAAAGCAAAGATACGAGGAGATAAAAACGTTTCTGTGTGTTGAGAAACCAGTCCCCAGCCAATGTGTGGTAGCATCGACCCTGAATCACGGAAAGAATCTCACAACTGTAGTCACCAAGATCGCTCAGCAGATGAACTGCAAGATGGGAGGTGCCCTCTGGAAGGTGGACACAAGGGTATGTGGAATTCTGTCTCTGGAAGGTGGGCACAGGCGTATGCAGGGTTCTGTCTCTGGAAGGTGGGCATGGGCGTATGCAGGGTCCTGTCTCTGGAAGGTGGGCACAGGCGTATGCAGGGTCCTGTCTCTGGAAGGTGGGCATGGGCGTATGCAGGGTCCTGTCTCTGGAAGGTGGGCACAGGTGTATGTCTGGTCCTGTCTCTGGAAGGTGGGCACGGGCGTATGCAGGGTCCTGTCTCTGGAAGGTGGGCACAGGTGTATGTCTGGTCCTGTCTCTGGAAGGTGGGCACGGGCGTATGTCTGGTCCTGTCTCTGGAAGGTGGGCATGGGCGTATGTCTGGTCCTGTCTCTGGAAGGTGGGCATGGGCGTATGCAGGGTCCTGTCTCTGGAAGGTGGGCATGGGCGTATGCAGGGTCCTGTCTCTGGAAGGTGGGCACGGGCGTATGTCTGGTCCTGTCTCTGGAAGGTGGGCACTGGCGTATGTCTGGTTCTGTCTCTGGAAGGTGGGCACGGGCGTATGTCTGGTCCTGTCTCTGGAAGGTGGGCACGGGCGTATGCAGGGTCCTGTCTCTGGAAGGTGGGCACGGGCCTATGTAGGGTTTTGTTTCCCGAGTTAACATATTTGTAGTGAAACTCAAGTGTCTACCCTTTCATTTAGTTGTTAGTTTTTTCTTGTTTTGTTCTAACCCAACTTACTATCTCTTGTACAAAAACTAAAAATCAAGATGGAGAAGACGATGTTCATTGGAATTGATTGTTTCCATGATATTGTGAACCGGCAGAAGTCAGTGGCAGCATTCGTGGCCAGCACCAAGGAAGACTTAACTATGTGAGTGAGCCCCAGAGGCAGATTCCATGCTAACCTCCAGGAGCATGTGGAAGGAGGAATGGGTTCCTCTCTCTAGACCTTCTTAACACTGCAACCCTCTAATACAGTTCCTCATGTTGTAGTGACCCACAACCATAAAATTATTTTTATTGCTATTTCATAACTGCAGTTTTGCTACTGATATTATAATGTAAATATCTGACATGCAGGGTATGGGCTATGTGACCCCTGTGAAGGGCTGTCTCCCCTCTCATGGTGTCATGACCCCAGACTGGAAACCACTGCTCTAGCCAGACTGACCTTTCCAGCTTGCCCCGTCTGGATGGTGTAACTGGAGACTGCACTTATGTTTCCTGGCAGCCCAAACCCAAATAATCACACAAAAACTATATTAATTACCACACTGTTTGGCCAATGGCTCAGGCAGGTTCCTAGCTAGTTCTTATATATTTTTTTCCTGGTTTTTTGAGACAGGGTTTCTCTGTAACTTTGGAGCCTGTCCTGGAACTAGCTCTTGTAGACCAGGCTGGCCTCGAACTCAGAGATCCACCTGCCTCAGCTGGGATTAAAGGCGTGTGCCACCACTGCCTTAGTTCTTATATCTTAAATTAACCCATTTCTATTAATCTGTGTATCACCACGAGGTTGTGGCCTACCGGTGAGGTTCCAGAGTCTTTCTTCTTTGACAACTATATGGCATCTGCCTGACTCTCTCTTCTTTCTCCCTGCATTCAGTTTAGTTTTCCCACCTAGCTCTATTCTGCCCTGCCATAGACCAAAGCGGCTTCTTTATTAACCAATAGTAATAAGACATATTCATAGCATACAGAGGTAAATACCACATAATCTCCCCTTTTCTGTCTAAATAAAAAGGAAGGTCTTAACTTTAACATAGTAAAATTACACAAAACAGGTATCAAGAAAGAATTAGTTACAATATTTCTTTGAGTCTAAAGCTTCATATCTAATTTGTTTTCATAACTAAGGAACACTATAATCATAATTATCTAGTTTTCCTCTCCATCAAAAACAGCAGAAGAATATAATATTGTCTAATTAAACAAAAAGTGCATTGTAAACAACTTCTAAAACCCTAGAATTAACAGAGACATTTTACTTCCTGAATAGTCACCCAAAGTTCTGTAATGTTGGGGCATCCATCTTTAGCCTATAGGCCCATAATATCTGGCAGACTTTTCCATGAAGCAGGAAATTTGAAAGAATGTTTCGTCTATATTGGCAGTTTGTCAGTCACTTTCTTCTGTGTCCTGCAGAATCCATGACAGACTCTTTCATGAAGCAGGAACCCCAAAGGACTGTCCCACCTTCTTTAGGGAGCTTCTTCAACAGTCACTTTTCTGTGCATCCTGCATGTCCAGTTCACATAGCATACGATCAAGCAGTCTAGTCAAGAGCAATTTCTTGCCCAAATGGCTAGCTTTGTCACACTGAAAGCAAATTCCATGAGTTTCTTCAATGCCCAACAACTTCTCTGAAGTAATTGGTGCTGCTGGAAGCAGACATGATCTACTGTCTAGAAAAGTCTAAGTTCTATAAATGCCATATTCTGTAGGTCTTTGAAGTGTTGAATATTACTAATCTAACTGAAATATATCTCTATATTTCTAGAAAACCCAGCATAATTAAAAGTTTGATTATTATAGATGACTATCCATTAATCTGTTAACTATATATTACATTTTTTTAAATGAGCTGCAAACATAATTACTTTAAACAGGAGCAGAAATACATATACACAGTGTAACAAAATTGACCTTAAATATGTATCAGTAGACCAAGATTCATACCAATGCAAAGTATTCATTTCTATATCATATCCCCCTTTAAATGAAAACATTTATGAGCAATCATTCTGGGAATTTGGGCATAGCTTTCTCCAAATTCCTTCCTGTTACTTGTTGGGCAAAGTATTTTTAGGGTTCATGGAGACCTTTTGGGGGTCTTGTCTCACCAGACCACATTAGCCCGGAAGGAATCCACAAGTTTCAATCCTCTGATAAAACAAAAGCAGAACATCTTTTCCAAAGTAACATATCCTTAGACCCAAATTTGGGATATGTATATGTTGGTTTAACTTAGCAGGCTGTACAATGAAATATCTCTCTGTAGCTAGCTCATTCACAGTCACAAAATTCAAAGAAAATATAATATACATAATCCAGACTCTTTGCATATTTTCCATCTTTACTTGGCTTTTTTACCTATTACTTTTTATTACTTATTTTATTATCTTTATTCCTTTAATCTTTGACTGTACTCTTTCTTCTCTCTCTCTTAAGGCCATGTACAATTATCCAACAATGTGACCCATTTAGAGGTCTTTTGATTTGTTTTGTCTGCATCTGTCTTTATTGAGTATCTGTAATCGTTTTCTGACCAGGAGTGCTTCTAAGAATACTAAGCGGAGTGGTTAGAACTAATGCTGCAACTTTGCTTGTTGACTCTGCCCAGTCAAATTTGGAGGTGGTATGTTCACTGCCAGCTCTGGAACCACCAGGTGGGAGCTGTGTTCACCATCTCAGTTCTGGGAAGCAGTTGGCCCATGCTGCCACCAAGTAACTTGCAGCATGCTGCCCACAATCTGTATTCAAGTGCTCTATAGCAGGACCTCCCAAAAGAGCCAGAGCCATTTGTGCCACCAGCACAAACCAGGAAGCTGCCTCTTAAAGGAACCACATAGTTTTTGATGCTAATGCTGAATCAGAAGCCTTTTCTTAAAGAAGCCATACCTCTGCTCACCATCAGAAAACAGTCTATCTGAAAATATGTGGCTGCTAAGAAGCCCCAATTGACTCCCATTTTTTTGTGAGTCTAGAAGCTCTTTTTTTTTTCTAAGGTCTTATGTTGATCCATGCCAGATGGTGGGCACCATTTGTAAATGGGAGACTGTGGTTGGTTTCCCAGCTCTCCAGACCCAAATCCACAGAAACTGTATTAATCACACACTGACCAACAGCTCAGGCGCGGTCCTAGCTAGTGCTTTTATATTAAATGAACCCATTTCTATTAATCTGTGTACCACCACAAGGCTGTGTCCTACTGGTAAGGTTCCAGCAGCTTTCTCCTTCAGTAGCTATATGGCATCTGCCTGACTCCACCTTCTTTCTCCCTGCATTCAGTTTAGTTTTCGTGCCTAACTATTGTGCCCTGTCATAGGTCAAATTCACTTCTTTGTTAACCAATGATAATAAAACATATTCACAGTATGCAGAGGGAATCCCACATCAGGAAGGATTCCTTTACTGTTTTCTTTACTATCCACCAGAAGCACACGTAGTAGTATGTTGGCATAGCCCTGTAGACCCATACACAGGTGACCAAAACAGGAAGGTAGACAGTCCAAGACCAACCTAAGTCATGTGACATGATCATTTCTTCAAACAATAAAACCTGTCAGCTGACAGCAGGATCTCTTCCTATCTGTTTAGGCATGGGAAGTTGGCACCCCATGGCTAATGCCATGCTCTATAGCTCTTGATTTCAAACCAATAATGTTCTTTTGTTCTGAGGTTTCTTTGGAACCAGAAAAATAATGTGCTATGGGGGGAAGTAGTTGTTGATGTGATTAGTGTTGTGTGTGTGTGTGTGCATGCATGCTTATGCATGTCGAGGTTAGATGTTGACAGTCTACTTCCATTACTCTCCATGTTACTTTTTGAAGCAGTATCTCTCATTAAACCTGGAGCTCATTGACTGGGTTGGCTGGTCAGCGAACTCCAGGAAGCATCCTGTCTCCACTGCCCCAGCACTTCAAGTAGAAGCTGGTTTTATCATGCCTGGTTTCTTCCGTGGGTACTCGGAATCTGAACTCAGTTCCTTGCACTTTCATGGCCAGCACTTGACCATATACTATGACCATATACTATACCATCTCATCAGTCCTAGAATGGGTGTTTCTGAGCTTGTCCCATGTCCAGATTTAGGGAATATGGCAGTAAAAATGTCAAGCCAGAAATGTTGACTCTGTCCTGAGGTATTAATTACCCATCAAGTGATTATAAGAAACAAATCTGTCATGTGACAGACCCCCCAGGGCCAGATGTGTTTACTCCCAGGAAGGGACTAGAAGCAAAGTCATGGGTGACTTGATGGACACGGATGTTGTCACAGCAGCTGTGGGTACTGAGAGACAAGCTGCTTTGTCCGACGGCACAGTTAATGTTTCCAAACTGCTTGCGTGTGTTCAGCTCCCACCCACCAAATGCCCAGATAGCGTGCAAGATCCTTCACTGAATCTTGTTTCTGATGGTGATACTGACTGGGGAAGAGGTGGTTGTGAATTAATTCAGAATCCAAATGGAAAAATAAGGTTTCTGATTGGTCAACTTCTCTGTAAACAGGTGGCACTCCCAGTGTCTCTTTCAGGATACAGCACAGGAGATTGTCGGTGATCTGCGGAGCTGTCTGCAAGGTTAGTGCCTGAGGAGGCTGGTGAACCTAACTCCCTGTCGGCAGTCTCGACAATTGGGCACGCTGTCCCCACAGGTCACTGGTTATGATTGAAAATATTTCCGTGTGTGTGCATGCATGTGCATATGAAGGCATGCATGCGAAGGCATGCATGTGTGCATATGAAGGCCAGAAGTCAACCTCGAGTGTTACTCTTTAGGACCCATCCTTTTGGCTTTTGGGGGGTGGTCTGTCACTGACCTGGAGCTCATGGTTAGGTTAGGCTGGCTGGCCAGGGAGCTCCAGGCCTCTGCCCTTCTCCACCTGCTCAGCTTTAGGATTTACAAACACACCCCATTATGTCTGATAGTTTTACATGTGTTCTGGGGACCAAACTCATATCATTACTGACTGAGCTGTCTCCCTAGTCTGTGTGTATCAGGGGTGGGGAGATGGTAGGGTAAGGATGGGGTCAGGGATGTCTATCCACCTAGCAGTGACTACAGTGGACTGTCCATCAGCCTACCAGGCAGAGTCTCCCTGCCTTATACTTGTCTATCTCAGGACTTCAGGGGAGATGAATGTTAAACCTTGGGCTATCCTAAGGTTGTAGATAGTGAAACTGCAGGAAGCTAAGGCACTTAGAAGATCAATCTAGAAGGTGTTAGAGTAACAGAAGCTGGCCTTCCTGGTTGCAGTGTGTTCACATACCTTCTCCCATTCCCATTCAGCTGCCCTGGATTCCTGGGTCGCAAACGAAAAGCAGGAACCCCAGAGCGTGGTGGTATATCGGGATGGAGTTGGGGATGGCCAATTACAGGCCCTGCTGGTAAATGAGGTTCGACAGTTCCAGAAGTTCTTTGCCTCTAGGTGGGTGTGAACCCCGTGAGTAGATGGGGCAGACTTTGGATTTGGAGAAAAATCTGTTCTGCAACCGACACAGTGAAAAGAACTTGGTACAACATGGGTTCAGTGCAGAAAACAAAATCCCCTCGTGCTTTTTGGCTTTTTTCATGGAGCCAGAAGATTGTTTGTCCCCTCCATAGATTTTTTTTTCCCCTTTATTGCCTTTCATGTCGTGGTCATCTCTGTCATTGTCTCCTCCTCCACCACCACCCTCTTCCCTTCTCATTCTTTTCCCTTTTCTGCCTTCATCCTCCCTCTCTTCCTCCCTCTCCCCTTCTTCTCTCTCCCCTTCTTCTCTCTCCTTCTTCCTCTCTATTCTTCCTTCCCCCTCCCTCCCTCCCTCCCTCCCTCTTCTTCATCTTCCTCTTTCTCTTCTGTTTTTCCTATTCCTCTTGCAGTACTGGGCACAAGAGCCTTGTACCCACTTAAACTTTTGATCCTCCTGCCTTGGTCCCCCTAGTGGGTAGGACCCCGGGCCTGCACCACCATGCTGGTTTCTGTTCCAGTATTGGTGTGGGAGCACTTATTCCTTTTAGAGATTGTAGCTGTCCATGCATAGGCATTTCCCTCCTCTGATCTAGACAGCCTGCCCTGCTGTGTTCTCTGTCCTCATCTGAGAGGTCTGTTGCCTAGGACAGCTGCAAAATGCCCCTGAGGTTGTGTGGAAGGAACCTTTCCCCTCTGTGGGAAACTCTGAGTGGATGCTGCTGCCTGAGTGGGAGCCCCGCTGTGTGGGGGAGGGGATCCCATGGCCTTTGAGCTCCCTCTGATTTTGCCTCAGCTATGATGTTCCCCACAGAATGACCCTTGTCCTCTTTTTTTTAAAGAGTCAAACTAACATTCATTGTGGTGAAGAAACGAATCAACACCAGGTTTTTTTATGATAATGGAGAGGAAGTTACAAATCCACCTTCAGGGACTGTTGTTGACCAAGTAGTGACCAGGGATGAGTGGTAAGCCAGCTCTCCACTGACTTCAGCAGACTCACTCAATTCTTCACTTAATAGCTGCCCTAACCCTGCCCCTTGTCCCCCCCCACCCCCTGTTGATTTCTGATGTATTTGAACAAGCAGTGCTGCCATTGCTTTGACAAAACACCGTGACCAAAAAGCATGCTAGGGAGGAAAGGGGTTATTTGGTTTACATTTTCACATTGCTGTTCATCACCAAAGGAAGTCAGACAGGAAAGGCAGGAATCTGGAGGCAGCAGCTGACGCAGAGGCCATGGAGGGGAGCTGCTAACTGGCTTGTTCCTCATGGCTCGCTCAACCTATTTTCTTATAGAACCCAGGACCACAAGCCCAGGGATGGCACCTACCACAGTGGGCTGGGCCCTCCCCATCAATCACTAAGAAATAGCTCTACAGGCTTGCTGACAGCCCAATCTTATGGAGCATTTTCTCGGTTGTGGGGTCCCCTGATGACTCCGGCTGAAGTCAGGACACAGTCTTAAGCAGTCTTTGCCGGGGAAAAGTCTTTGAGAAATCATGTTTGGTTTTGGGGTCACTTGAGTTTCTTAATCCAGTTTTCATGTCTGTGATCAAATAGTGATTAGTTTTTATGTGACCCTCGAGCCATTTTAATTATTAATCTAGAAGCAACCGTTGTGCATGTATGGACAGTTTGAAATCACAGATAAGTGTGACATCGAGGGCCAGATGAGATGGCTCCATGGGTAAAGTCACTTGGCCACCAAGCCTGATGTTTGCTCCCGGGATCCATGTGGTAGGAGAGCATGGCTCACCGTAGCAGCTTTGTGTCTGCCATTTGGAGTTTGAGCACATTCTGAGTGATCTTAGGGAATGGTGAGAACCTTATAGGTGAGATGTGTTTCAAAAGACACATGACCATTTGAAATGGTGCTAGCTTTGAGGCATCAGCAGGCAGTGTGTGAGTGTGTCGTGTCTGTGTCTGTATGTGTCTCTCTCTGGAGGCAGGAGCTGATGCAGAGATCATGGGGAATGCTGCCCACTGGCTTTGCCCGCACGCTAAGTTGGTGGGGAACGTTTCTCAATTGATGTCCTCTCTTCCTGGACGGTTAGACCGACATAGAAACTAGACAGCTTGGGTGTCTTCCTCGTCACTCTCCCACTCGACTGTTGGCCACAGGGTTTCTCAGTGCACTTGGCTGGCCAGAAAGCCCCAGGGATCCTCCATTCTCCATCTCCTCAGTGCTGGGTTCCAGGCGCGTCATCTGACACCCAGCTTTTGTTTTGTGTTCTGTGTGTGTGTGTGTGTGTGTGTGTGTGTGTGTGTGCTGTGTGCCGTGTGCCTGCACTCAGTCCTCATCCTTTCAAAGCAGGCATTTTCTTATCAACTGTAATCCCATGGGCATTACTGTGTCAATTCCTCTTCATGAATTTTCTTCATCAAACTGTTTCACCAGATGCATGGATTTCTAAGCTTAAAGGCATAAGTGGAGTCCCATAGTTTAGAAGCTGAATGCTTTAGCTTCAGATTCCGGACTTTTCCTTTCCTTCTAAAGTAAGCTGACGTCCGTCCGTGCCCTCTGCTCTCGCAGGTATGACTTCTATATTGTCAGTCAGACTTCCAACAGTGGCACCGTCACACCCACGCATTATAATGTCATCTATGATACGAAGGGCCTGACTCCAAACCAGGTTCAATGCTTAACCTACAGACTCTGCCACATGTACTACAATTTGCCGGTAAGCCCTGTGTGTGTGTTCAAAAAATAGTTTTCATTTGTCTTTAAAACAGCAATTTTGAACCATCTCTGAAAATGTAAACTTGGAGAAAGCGCCTGCAATGTTTGAGTTGCTGGACAGCTGAGAAAAAGTCTTTTCTGTTTCCTTCCTCCCAAAGGGTATCATCCGAGTCCCTGCTCCGTGCCACTACGCACATAGGCTGGCTTACTTTGTGGGGAAGAGCATCCGCCAAAAGCCAGCATCAGCGCTGTCAGACTATCTCTATTACCTTTAGCTACACAGGAAGCAGTGACATCAAAACCCACAACTGACACATTTTTTTCTTACATTTTTTCTTTTCCAAGCTGGGTGTTTTCCCCCTACCCTGCCCCCGACAGCTTATTTTCTTTAGACACGAAGGGGAAGCACGAGATAGCACAATTAGGGATGTATTGGCATGTGACATTTGGTAAGTGAATAGAAACAGCGCTGGGAGCTAGATATGGGAGATTCACTTACTAGCACTTTGGTGGGGATGGAAGTGTGTATGTGGGGGGGGGATCATAAAAAGATTCTGATGGATTTAAAATCCAGCAGCATGGGGGCACGTAAGCATCTCCCCACTTGTCCCATAAGGAAAACCAACAATGCTCTTTGCCTTTTTGTTCAGTTGGTCCCTGCTCCGGGGCCACCAGAGGCCTGTTGTCTGTGTGAGGCCATGGTGCGACGGTGTCTTCTTGAGTCAGAGACTTCCCCGTTGAACTGGTTTAAATGGCTTCAAATTTTTCTATGTATCAACTTGTTTTATTGCAGAGTTCTGTGTTTTGTTTTTTGTTTTTTTGTTTTTTTTAAGGGTTAGTTAGGATCAGGGATCAACTTTGAATACATCATAAAAGGGTGGATTGGAACTGTTTGTGTTGAGGGATGTAGGCTTTCTGTGTGAAACCTGTCTTGTAAGAAATAAAGCTAATTGTTTGTGAAAATCTATTATGAGAGAGGGGCTTCTGTTCCAAGTGGCACACGAGATTGCTCTGCATCTGGAATCAACACCAGAGACTTTGGGTCCACAGGCAGCTGTTGATCACTGGTACCAGAAGCCTTACATGCACCATACTTATGCACTGTATTCAGATAAGAGAGGGGCTGAAACCGACTTGGGACAAACTTTCTTTTCTGAAGACTGATTTTGGTTCAATACCAAGCTTAAGGTAGGACAGAATTGTCAAGTTATCACCGTCAGCAGCCCAGGTGTCCTCTACAGGCAATGCCGTCCTTGACAAGCCCTCCTAACATTTGTCAAAAATACATTGTGCCTCCCCCAAACCAACCAGAAGAGGGGCAGCAGACAGGGCAGAGGAAAATGGGCTAAAACTGTGAGTTGGCGAGGGTCATTCTGAGTGTTAAAGTTCAAATGGTTGCAGGAGGTGATGATGGGAGAGAAGGACTGACTTTGGATTTGTTTATCTTTGGTGTATGTGTGTGCACCACACATGTGGAGGTCACAAGACCGCGTTGAGTCCCTTCCTCCATTACCCATGTCTCTTGCTGAATGTGGAGCTCCTGTCTTTCCTTAGGCTTGTGGCCACCAAGCCTCAGTTACCCTACTGCCCCTTTAGTTCGGTTTGAGACTGTGCCCAGATTGTCATGTGGGTGCTGGCGATTGAGCCCCAATCTTCCTGTCACACAGTGCTCTTGCTGCCTCTCCATCCCTAACACAGGACTGTCACCTCAAAAGCAGTGCTTTGGAGCAGTGGTGGGTAGATGTACTGACAAAGAAAAAAAGAGAAGCAGAGAAAGGGAAGATGGAAGGGAAGAGCCAGAAGAAAGCATTCAGAAGCAGACCACAGGCTAGGAGACACAGGTGCTCCCACTGAAACAGAGGGTGTCAAAAACTGGCTAAAACTGGTATTTTAAGAAGGAATTGTAAAGCTGGGAATGGTGGTTGCCTGCCTTTAATCCCAGCACTCGGGAAGCAGAGGTGGGTCTGAGTTTCAGGCTAGCCTGGGCTACAGAGTGAGTTCCAGTGAGCCCCTGTCTAAAAAGCCCAAAACCCCAAGTAGAAGGACTTCTAGAGCTGGTGTCAAATGTCACGTGAGACTCACGGTCTCGGTCTCTCTGATCCCATCAAATTCAAGTCTTTTGGACTGGTGAGATTTTCCTTTGACCAGTGAACACCTGTGAAGATGTGGCTCTCCTTTACCTCTGCCACCGACCGTTCTCGCCTCACGCATTGATTCATTCCTGCTCAATGCTGAATTAAACAAGTTTTTCATTAAATATGGTGCTAACAAAAAATATAGTGTTAACTATAGTTTCTTTTGAAGTACCCTTCATTGGGTTGACAAAGTTCTTTTGAGTTCTTTAATTTTTCCTTTGGTGATTTTCATAAATGCACATATGTATATATATATAATTTCTTCACATATATAAAAATTTATTTTATATATACATAATATATTCTGGTTACTTGACCCCTCTTAATCATCTTCTGCCTTGTCATCCCCACTTCCTTACAAATCTCTAGTTTTGTCTAGGGTACTCTAGAATTTGTCTAGGGCCATCTGTGTGGCCCTGGGTTTCACCATCAAAGCCTGACATGCTCCAGTGGTTACAGGGCCAGATGCTGTGCCCTTCTCTCCTAGAGTATATTACCAAAAGATGAGTTCCTCACAGTGGGGCCCTGAGCCCCTGCCCCACCCACACAGCTGCTGTCGTCGGGGACATTCGGGCAGAGGAGGGACACTGAGGCTTTAGCTTCCAGGTGATAGTTTATTGTGCTGGCACCTAGGCTTCTAGAAGATTCACTTCCAAAGGCTAGAGCCCCAAATGCTCTGGGGGGTACATTTTAGTTTCTTTGTTCCCCATGTATGTTTACATACAGTTTCAATTTTTAAAATTGAAACTTTTAAACTTTAAACTTTAAGTTTAAAGTGCTTTAAACTTCTGGCATTAATTTTAAATTAATTTAAATTTTAAAATTTAAGTTTAAAGTGCTTTAAACTTCTGGCATTAATTTTTAAATGGCTGAAACAGAAGGGGGTGTGGTCTGCAGGAGATATGGCGACACAGACACCCAAGGACATTAGGGGACCAACCTCCACAGCTATTTCTGGCCCCACCCTCTCTCTGTTCTAAAGGCTCCCAGCATGCTGTGAACTGCTGATTGGCACAGCCATGTTGTGCTTGGAAGACATTTCACAGGGCCTCCCTCTGTCTTCCAGCACTTACATTCTTTCTAACCCAGAAAGGGAGCACCCCACGGTACTCGGATCCATTCCTGCAGGCTCGCCTGCTCTCATTTTTCTCAACTGAGCTTCCCTCCCCTCGGACACTAACTTGTGTCCAGTTGACATAAAACTAGCCAGTGCACGTACCGGCTGTGAACCCAATTTATTAAAAAAAGATTTTGAAGGTAGATCACCCTTCAACACTAGACAATGGCAGCCCTGAGGCAATGAGTCAACAACAGAAGCCTAGTGCCAGGTAAGGTAGCAGCCAAGGAAGCCCGCTAGAGGCCCCCACAATTTTCCAACTCTTGCCATTTCTCTTGGCACTCATCAGAATTCATTGATAAGATCCTGTTGCTGAAGTCACCACACAGCTTGGGTCCAAGCTATAAAGAAATCCAGCTGGAACTGACCCCACTGCTTCCTCCCTGCCAGCTAGCTTCTGAGTGCCAGGCGCCGCTATGCAGGCCACTGGGTACAGGGAGCAAAGGCAAGATAGATGCCCTGTGAAATAGTGGCACCACCATTTTGGGGGTAGCCACTGCTCTCTGGTCGGATCTGAGACCCACTCTACAAGAGGGCATCCATGCCTAATTTCCAGCCCTGGAGACCAAATCTAGGCTCTTTTACAAGGACCTTGCTATGCAAACAGTCTACCACTGAGCTACAACCCCAGCCCTTTTACAGTTTTGAGGCAGGGTCTCACTAAGTTACTCTGGTGGACCTTGGCTGAACTCATTCTGTAGCCAGGAAGGCCTCCGCTTCCTAAGCAGCTGGGATTCCATATTCCACCATGTGCTGCTACTGTGGAGAGGCTTTCTGGTTGTTGTTGCTTTTTTTTAATCATGAGTACGTGTTGAATTTCATCAAATGCTTTTTCTGCATCTATTGAGATGACTATGATGATGCTACTTTCATAGTCTGTTGGTAGGATGTCTATCAGTTTCCTACTATTGATATAGTACCACAGGCTGCTTACCTTCGTATGACAAAACTGGTGCCTCATGGAGTCTGTGGGCGCAGGCCCCATACGGCGTCATCGAGGTGTCGGGAAGGCAATGCTGCTTCCTGGAGACGAGAAGCAGACTGCCCTCATCCTTGTGCTCCAGCTTTGTGCGGCACGATAGCCTTTGCCTCAGCCCCCTTTCCTCTCAAAAGCCAGGGATGGCCTACAAACAGGCCAATCTCACATTCCATCGCTACCCCTTTACCTCTTCTCTGGCTTCACACTTCACTTTTATGGTTTTTCTGATGTATATGGTGGTTTGCCTGTGTGTATGTCTGCAGCACAGGCTTGCCTGGTACCCATGGAGGCCAGAAAAGGGCATTGGATCCCTTAGAGCCAGACTTACAGATGGCTGTGAAGCCACGAAGCCAGTTCCTCTACAAAAGCAGCACATGCTCTTAAGGGCTGAACCACCTCTCCATCCTCTAGTCCGCTTTCTGTGACTCTAGGCAACACTAACACTACTTAAATAGTCCAGAGCATTTCATTATAAAGATAATTTCGCCGTGACCCCTCATCATCTTGCCCATGTAATATGACATTCTGGCAAGTTTCAAGGATTGGAACATGGCTACGGGTATCTTTAGGGTAGTCTTAGTCTGTGGACATAATTATTCTGGGTTTTTGAATGTACCACTACTACCACGGCCATCATGACTGGAGCTTTGGTTTTGGAGACTTTGCTTCAGATGCGTGTGTGCACGTGTGCACGCACGCACACACGCGCACACACGCACGTCAGGGGAGCTGTGAGGGCAGGAAGAAGGCTGAGTCCTGCTGACATTGGTGGCTGAGGAGACCAGCAGGGCACTGGGGCTGCACTAGTTTGGCTTCTGGCCCCACTGTTCTAAGCTGGGATCCCAGAGGGCCGAAGATTGGATTGTGAGGAGGTTGTGGACCATGGAAGGCAGGAAGCTGCATCTCTACCAACCTGGTACAGAAGGTGTCACTTCCAAGCAGCCAAATCTGAAGGGGATGACTGTGGTAACTAATGCTGCTCAGAATCAGGAGGCTGCAGAACCCTTACAGAAGGGCTTGGGACCCCTCAGCTGGCCAGTGAATGGATTGAGCTCCACCCTGAGAGACCTCATCACGCAGGTCAGGTGCAGGAACAAGCCTGGACCGCTGTGAAGGCAGTGGGTAGAGGTTCTGAGCTGTCATCCATGGCACCTGAGGGCACTGGACCAGGCCTTGTACCTGCCCCTCTGCCCAGTTGCTACACAGCTGCTCTGGTTACTCAACAGGCTCTGTTTTGGGTGGAGGAGCTGCTGGATGTTAGTGGCACCTTGTAAGCCATCCTAGGAGATCATCACAGGGATGATGAACTAGTTGGGGCAGCTCTTGATTGTGTAGGTCACAGAGTTACAGTATTAATTACTGTTCAGAGCTGAGATGCTCTCTAGGGAAGCTGCATGTGTGCACAGCCCTGGGGTAATGAGCAAGCAGTACGTGGCTGGCACTAGAAGTAGGGAGAAGCTAGCCCACGTCAGCTGTGGTGAAGCTCATCTGCTGAGGAGCCTGGAAGGCAGAAAGTAGACCAATGCCGTCCCTAGAACACTTCTTTGTGTCCAAGACTCCTTAGTGGAGAAGGCTTGCAAAGGTCACAGGCCTGGGAAGTCATGAAGCTATCTGGAGGATGTCTACTTCTGAGGCTTGGGTGGTGCAGTGGGAAGCGCTGCTGTCTCTGCTGGGCAGTGCCAAGGGTCAGGCCAGGCGGACTTGGGGGAGGTGACTTCGTTGCACATTCTAGGGCACCTGTAACTTCCCTGCTCTACCTCCTATACAATGACTGCCTTGCGTGAGGAAAGATTCTGCTGAAGCTGCTGGCTTTGGCGGCCTGAGCAGGGCCATTCAAGCCAGTGCCCCGAAGCTCTGCCAAGGATCACCTACAGTGGCTGCCCAGGGTGGACTTTGCCCTTAGTCAAGTCCCCAGCATCTTTTAGATTTCCTTTCTGGTTGGTCGTCATCATGGTCCACCATAGCGTTTCCATCATGAGAATGCCCCTCTGTTGGAGGTCTGTAAACATCTGGAAAACACCTGTTGAGGAAATCTCGTGTTACTGCTTGTGCTGGAGCCCACTCTTCTGGGTGGATCCACACCTTGTCCTGTGATGGCTAATCGTTAGCTCTCTGGGAGTCGGGTCCGTGAGGGTGTTTCTGGGCAGGTGTTGCCTGTGGACCGCATGGGTGAGCATAGTGGGGCCCAGAATGCCTAAAACGAGGAAAGGGAGCCATAGAGATAGCAGTTAAGAGCAGTTAAGAGCGCTGGCTGAGCTTCCAGAGGACCCGAGCTTGGTCCCTAGCTCCCACAGGACAGCTCACAACCATCCACAACTCCTGTCCCAGGACATCTAAGTCCTTTGCTGGCCCCTGTGGGCACTGCAAGTGTGTGGTACACAGACATGCACACAGGAAAGACAGATGCAAATCAAAGAATTTTAGAAGGGGGTAGGGAAGCAGCTGAGTACCTTCACTCATCACTCTGCTTCCTGACCATGACCAAAATGAAACGATTCACTGCACACTTTTGGCCCTGTAATGAACTGTACACCCCCACACACAAACTGCGAGCTAAAAGAAACCCTCTTTCCTTAAGCTGTTTTGTGTTTTGTCACAACAATGAAGAAAAACAAAACAAAACAAAACCATATTATATGGCTCGTGTCCAAATAGTAGTGCCACAGCACATGTGACAGCCTGGGTTGGTCACAGTTTCTATACATAAATCCCAGAATCTCCTGCCCTGATCCCAGAAGCGTCACCACATTGTCCGAGTTCTGTGTTTACAGCATGTGTGTGGGTTGCTTCGAGCGGATGCTATCTTCTTGCTGGTGCCCAAAGACCACTTCTTTCTTTATTCTAGAGCTTGTTTATTAAGACATGTCCTTTTCCTGGTCAGTGGGACAAGAGATGTATGATTGGGCTTCCAGGGGCTCATACTGCCAGCTACACAGCAATTTCAGCTTAGAATTATTTCCTGGTGTGATCTTGGGTGGATTTCCACTTCTTTGTGTGCATGTATGTATCTGCACACACATTTGCATGCACAAGAGTAGTGCGTATGCGTGCCCTTGTGTCATGTGCACATACATGAAGAGGTCAGACAGGCTAGATGTTTTCCTCAGTTGCTCTGTACCTTATTTTCTGAGATCAGAGTCTCACCTGAGCTCCCACTGGTTATTGAGGGCTATGGATGTGCACTGTGTATGTGGGTGTCGGGCAGCAAACCCGAGTGTCTGTGCCTGAGAAGCAGGTGCTTTTCAGCTGAGCTGTCTTTCACCCTGGAGTTCCCTTCTGGGTGCCCTAATGGAAACGTCTGTCTCTACTTCCTTCTTTCTTATTTGAAAGTCTCAGATGGAGACTTGTTTTTATATAGATTCCCGCTGTTCTTCTGGTTCTACCATTGCCTCTAGAACCCCTTGAGTAGTGTGACCTTCTCCTGCACGGGCTCCTGGGGGTGCTCAGCCTGTACAAGTCTAGAGCTGCATAGCATCATAGCTCAGTACCCATCTTGCACACGGCCTCTGCACTGCTGCTTGACCCTGTCTGGCCAGTGGAGGGAGGGTTTATTTTGACTCAAGAGTTCATCATGGTCAGAAAGGCATGGCTAAGTGGGTTGGACCCTGGCAATAGGCACTTACAGGCAATACTTCTCACATAGTGGCTGATCTGGAGCCAAGGTGGAACTAAAGCCTTCTAGGATCCTCATTCCTGCCGTCTTAGACCTTCTTCTAGTGAGGACCACATCTCAATTTCACAGCCTCCAAAGCATGTCACCAGCTGGGGATTGAGTATTCAACACATGAGCCTGTATGGAATACCCTGTCGGCCCCGCACTTTTCTGTGAATTCCCACACCCGATCCAGGCGCGCGCTTTCCCGAACCGAGTCCACGAGAATGGATGACCGTCCTAAGGGTTGAAGCACAAAGACACAAGAGACCTCCTCATTCACCAAAGAGTAAATGGCCACTTTATTAAACTCAAGTCGGGTATATATATATTAGTGGGCAAAGGGGGCAAAAGGGCAAGGCCCCCTCCCATCAGGAGCAGTGAGAGAGGATGACAGGCGCCCGGCGCCTAAGGCCAGAATCAGCTGCGGGAGGCAGGCGTGGCAGGTGTATAGGGCCTGCGTCTGGAACCTTGTTACAGGTGGAATTACCATAACAAAAGAGAGCCAAGTTCTTTCTAAGCTATACCCTTAGGCCGGTGCTAATGCAGGAGAGCCAGGGAGCCAGAGGTCAAACAGTCCTGCGAATCGCCAGGAAGAAAAGGGGAAAAAACCTGGGTACCTACAACACCCCACAGGCAGACTATAAAGAACAGTGCTCTTTTTCTTCTTTCTGTACTGGACATCAATCCCAGGACCTTGTGCACATTGGACAAGTGCTCTCTAGTCAAGCCCCAGTTCCCCATGGATTTGAAGTGACCTTTGCACAGGGTTAGTTGTGCACAGTCTATATACAGCGCAGCTTCATTTGGTGCCTTTGAGTTATCAGCACATTAAAAATATTTTTAAGTATTTATTTGTGAAAAGTTAATGAGCTCAAATTCCCCCAAGACATTAGCTGAACTGCTGTGTATTTGCTTATTTCCAATTAGCTTGTGGCATATTCATATATAGTACAATGAAAGGTGGCCCATGTCGGGGCTTTGGTTCTCAGAGTGGCTCAAGGGGGCAGGACACCTGCAGACTCAAAGGTCAGAGAGACTGATATGGTTGTGGGGCACCTGAGGTGTTATGGAATTAGCTCTGCGAGGACCTCACTGATAAGGCAGGTCAGCCGAGGAGCCACAAAGCTCTCCGGAGTAATGGGCAGGCAGGTTCATCATCATCCAGCGTATTTCACACCCAGGATTCTCTATAGTCAAGTGTCTTGTTGCCCGGTGTAAGCCTGGGCAGGACATTCTTCCCATCGGTAGCGGATTCCAGTCTTTCCTGTTCCCCTTCTCTGAGGGAATCCTTGCCAAGACCTGACTGCAAAAATTGAACTAGATCATCTGCTCTGGGGCCTGAAGGGGCCAGGTGCTGCCCTGGAACTTGAGCAGGGGGCCACTGTCCTGTGCTGAGTGCCAGTCAGTCCTAATCAGTGGTTTCTAAGGTAGTGTGTGGCTGGGGAAGGCCAAAAGAGATGCTGTCTGCATACAGAGTACTAGGAGTTTGCCTCCTGGGGTTACCATCTTGACATTTAACTTCCACGGTATGGTCTAAAGAGATTGGAAACCCATTTGAGAATGGTGGGTAGAGGCAGGGTTTTGGGGGTCAGATTAGGAGTAGATACAACTTATTAGGATGGGGCAATCAGGCCTCAGTACCAGGGGCTTTTAAGGAAAGGGTGTAGAGAGCTGTGTAATGCCACCCCTTAAAGATGGCGCTGGTTTCTGCCTTCCAACCCACCCCCCCCACGATGGTGAGTGCTCTCGGTCGTAAACAACTCCATATATGGCTAAGGCTAAGGATCTGGCTTGCTTCCGCGTTTCTGGACCTATCTGCATTTCCCACGTGGCATGCTGGGGTTGGCTACCCAGAGGCTATTTAAGCTGTGGGCTGGCTTTCCCCTGGGTCAAAAGATTGTTCAAGGTTACTGAATAAACCGCAGTTAGAAGAGTCTGTGTTGCATCTTCCTTGCTGGTCAAGGCAGACGGAACAAGTGGTGGCCTGTACGGAGAACCTCTCGTCAAGGACTCAGAACTTTCTGCGGCCAGGGTAGTGCACTTTTGAGTTCCTAGGTAAGGCGGGAATCTGCGACAAAAGCGGGGTTAGTGACCGCGACAAAAGCGAGTAGTCTGCTCTCCTCTGTAAACAGAGAGTGAGCAGGGAGAGTTCGCAAAGCTATCAAACCGAAAGTAAGAGCGGTGCCACAAGCTGTCAAACCGAAAGACCTGCTGTGAGCCTGGAACTGTGAGGGGCTCTGAGGCTGGAGTGACTCTGGCTCCACTTGGCCACACTAAACTGTGCTGACCTCAGGCAGGACTGATCGTAATTATCATAATAAAAGCGCAATTAAGGTTTAGACTGGCAGTAAACAGGCAGTAGCATATTACCTCTACATGGTGGTGCAACTTAAGTTTTTAAGAACTGCTTAGCATATTAAGAAGTGCTCCTAGATATTAATAAAATTACAGATTCACAATAAGACAGATTCAGACATACAAGAACTATAACTGGGTCACAGTGTTGGATGACTGTACGTAGACTTGGGAGAGAGAAGAAAAAGAATATATAGAATAAAGGTAATGCCTTAAAAAAAAGGGTAAGGTCTTTAAAGAGACAGATTACAGATAGTTATAGATTAAAAGAAATAAAGGAAAATAAGCTATGGAATAATGGAAAATTCACAGAGAGTCTGGATTATGTACATTGTGTTTTCTTTAAAATTTTTGATTGTGAAAGAGCTAAGTACAGAGAGACATTTCATTATATGGGCTGCCAAGCTAAACCAGAATGGATATCGTAAGGTCTTTAGATATCGTAAAGTCTTTAGAATTTGGGTCTAAGGATATGATGCTTTGGAGAGGGTCTTCTTTTGTTTTTGCAGAGGATGAGACGCTGTGGATTGTTTCTATCCCAATATGGTATGATAGACCACGTCCTCCTGAAAGGTTGCTGTGAACACCCGGATTAGATGTTATCTGAAATTACCAAATCATGAGTTAAAACCCTTATATAGGTACGAAGAGTCCCTGGATATTAAGGTGATTAAGTCCTTGGCTAAATCTGTGAGAATTTACAGCCTCTTTTACTGTGGTACAGGTGAAAGTCTTGAATAGACACTGCTTGACACCTGGCGACTGGAGTGGGCTTACTCGGGCATGCCTGAGCCCTGGACAATACTTAGATTGGAGAGCCTTTTTGATTGAGTTTGCCAGTGAGCAGGCCGTAGCTAATCAGGCAGCTGGAAATCCAGTGTGGGACAGAGATATGCTGCTCAGACAGGGCCGTTTTGCCAATCAGCAGACAGGATACCCAGTACAAGTTTTTGAACAGATTAATGGGTTTGGTATAAAAGCTTGGAAGGCCTTGCCTAATAAAGGGGAAGTGAGCAGCAACCTCACTAAGATCTTGCAGGGTCCCATGGAGCCATTTTCAGATTTTGTTGCTCATATGGTTGAAGCTGCAGGCAGAACCTTTGGGGACCCAGATGCAGCCATGCCTTTGATTAAACAACTTGTTTATGAGCAATGCATAAAAGAGTGTAGGGCTGCCATAACACCTTACAAGAGTAAAGGATTGGAGGCATGGATGGAGGTCTGCAGAGAACTGGGGGGACCAATAACTAATGCTGGTCTGACAGCGGCTGTAGTACAGCTGATTAAGAATAAAAAGGAAGTTCGGGCACTCTCGTATTAACTTCCCAAATGGGGGTCCGACTGGTAGAGTCAGACTTTAAGGGACCCCTTGATCCAGGTACAGTTGGGTTACTTGTAGGAACTTGTCTAAGCAATTGTCTAGTTATCTTTTAGGTAATTGGACTGGAGAATTTGATACCATGATGGAGCAGCTGAGGGTGGCCATTGTTACGGTGAAATCTACCCGAGTGGATGCAGGACTAGCCACAGGATTGTCATCATGGATTACTGTTGCCATGAATCATCTGAAG
The DNA here is from genome assembly GCF_982192425.1 of Myodes glareolus. Lineage (NCBI taxonomy): Eukaryota > Metazoa > Chordata > Mammalia > Rodentia > Cricetidae > Myodes > Myodes glareolus. The sequence goes on from NC_142027.1 coordinate 131,047,930, forward strand.
GAATGGGCGGGCTTGGGAACATTAGCAGGCCTCTTGGTGTTGGTCTCCCTGGCTTGCCTGTGGTGTATATGCAAGATCAGGTTTTCTCAACAACGCAATGCAGCCATGATTATTCAAGCCTTTACGGCCATGGAAGCAGGACAGTCCCCCTATGCATGGTTGGTGACCATGAAATTGTTATGCTCAGGATGCAAGGCTAAGCACTGCACTCGGGGTCAGCCGCCTTGGGCCCAAAGAAGAGCATGCCTGATTGCATGTGGGTTGATACCCTAGATCCCACTTCTGAAAAAAGGTATCGGACTGGTCTGATACTCTTTGGGTGGGTGACACCTGAATGAGGATCAGTACAAAGTCCCAGTGTCTTTCTATATTCAGAGATCAGGCCTCTACTCTTGCCTGTTGCATCTAACAAAAAAGGGGGAACTGTAGAGAGCTGCGTAATGCCGCACCTTAAAGATGGCGCTGGTTTCTGCCTTCCACCTCCCCGATGGTGAGTGCTCTTGGTCGTAAACAACTCCATATATGGCTAAGGCTAAGGATCTGGCTTGCTTCTGCATTTCTGGACCTATCTGCATTTCCCACGTGGCATGCTGGGGTTGGCTACCCAGAGGCTATTTAAGCTGTGGGCTGAAATATTTAAGCTTTCCCCTGAGTCAGAAGATTGTTCAAGGTTCCTGAATAAACCGCAGTTAGAAGAGTCTGTGTTGCATCTTCCTTGCTGGTCGAAGCGGACGTGACAAAAGGTAATGGCATCTGAAGGCACAGATATGTGATCCCGCCCCTTGCGCTGTGATACCCCAAGTCAGTTCAGGATGAAAGGGCCAGCAGATGTGGGAACTAAATAAATGTTTTCCCTCTGTAAACTACCTAGGCTTGAGTATTTCATCATAGTAATGAAAAAGAGATTCAGAGGCCCCCATGACTACCCTTTCTCCTCTGCTACCCTGCATGCTGTGCATTAGTCAACCATGCTGCTCAGGGCCTTCTGCCATAAGTACCTTTCAGCAGCAACTTCCATGGGGAATATTATTGGGTGTTACCTGGAAACAGCATCCTTCAGGAGGAGACACAAAACCCTTCTAGTGGGTAGCATCTATTCTTTAAGTTGAACGCTAATGTAGCCTTCATGATCTGTCAGCAGGGTCTCTGGAGCATCCAGGGCCAGTGTCTGCCTGCCTGTGACTGTTTCATTGGTACTCCACACGGGTACCAACGGCCTGTCTGCCTTCCCTGCCCAGCCCATTGCTGTACTGCCACTGACTTCTGCCATTGTCATGGAGGATCTTGGGAGTTTTTAAATCTGTAGACTTATACAGAAAGGTCTCTAGGCTCGGCCATCATGAACATCAAGGTCTCTCCTGGTCATCTCTGTGAAGACAGATCATGATGTTGGAGAGGAAGTCTCTCCAGGGTCAGTGGCAGGGAGAATGGAGGGGCTGTGGCTGTGCACAGGTGGCAGAGTTATCACGAGGGACATCTCCTGGAGGCCTAAGACCCTCAGAGAGATCTGCTGTAGGTAGTAGGGTCAAGAGTCAGCTCCTCTGGGGTGACACTTGTGGGCCCAGTGATGCCCCATCATCCAGGCAAGTGGTATTATTTCTAACATCAGCTAGAGTGTGAACGCATGTTTTCTTGAATTTTTACTGTGGACTACACCTACACTTGCACAGACCTGACCAAAAACAGCAAGCACAATGGCGTGCCACCCAGGCTACGTGTTCCTCTGGTCCCAACCTGCTATGTAGACAGTGTTGGCCCCATGGATGCTATGGCCTTCTTGGTGTGTGTGAGTTCTCCACAGTATCCACACAATGATGCACTCACTCACGTTTCCTTGAATGTCCCCCCACCCTTAAGTGACACACAGTTTTGTGCGGACGGCTATTTATGTTGGCAATGGGCAATTCGACAAAGCAAGTTCTGTTACCAGGAGCATCCCAAAGAGCAAAGGACTTAGAGATGACTCCAGTCAAGGAGGTTCGACATGCTACCAACTTTTGCTGAAGTTAAAGGTTCTGAGCAAGCGGGAAGGTACTGTGTAGTCATGGGCTGGGAACTTCCCAACTGATCTAAAGATCAAATACAATGTTTTCATCAAAATTCTTCCTCTGTGTCGGGGATGAGGCATCGTTTATTAGTAGAACATGTGCCTGGCATGCACAAGACTCTGGATTCAAAACAATGGACTATTCACCAAGAGTTGAACCAAACAGATGCCATGCCACATATACACAGTGGAATGCTATTCAGCCTAGATAAATTGTGTCTTGGCAACAATAAAAAATATTCAATGTTCTTCTGACAGCCAAAGGGAAAAAAAAAAGCCAACCCTCAAAATCACGTGCAAACGTAGCTAACCCAAACTAATAAAATCTGGTGTAAAATTAAGTGCAAGGGGCATCTGCAGAGGCTGCCTAGTCTGTGAAGAACTTGCTGTATGAGTGTGAGGACCCAGCTTCAAAGGGGGCTTGGTGGTCTGCACCTGAAACCCCAACACTGAGGAGGCAGAGGCAGGAGACCCCCGGAGCTTGCTGCCATTCAATCTACTCAGGGAGCCCCAGGAGTAGTGAGAGACCCTCCCCAAAAGACGCATGATGGAGAGCAGCTGGGAAAGACCCCTAACGTCAGACTGTTGCCTCCACATGTATGTGCGCAAAGCAATTAAAGTTGCAGGGTGATGTCGTTTGTATCTGATGATCACTGATTGTGAAAGGTTTGGCCCACAGCTTGAGAGGTAGACTGGTGGAAATCTGTATTGGGTGAGGCCAGGAGGAGGATGTTTGTAAGAGTGTGCCCTCAAAGATGATTGTGAGACCCTAGTGTCTTTCCTCTTTCACCCCTGAGCATTGCATGACCATACTATTAGGCAGCCCAAAAGCAAGGGCCCAACTGACCATGGGCTGACACCTTCAAAACTAAGAGCCCAAATGAATCTTTCCCAGGTGTTTTGTTACAACAACAGAGGCCAGTCTGTGTAAAGGAGAGAAACTACACAATTCAAATGCTTACAGAGCGGCCTGGGCAGGCAGCAGTGCGGTATACTGCGTATGGGTACACAGACCAGCAGGGGTATCATAGAGCCTAGCAGCATCTACTACCCACGAATAATTTGATGACAGACAGACAGACAGACAGACAGACACACACACACACACACACACACACACAGAGAGAGAGAGAGAGAGAGAGAGAGAGAGAGAGAGAGAGAGAGAGAGAGAGATCATTAGGGGAAGCAATAGTCTTTCCAACAGATAATGCCAGGCTCAGTGGATTCACACGCACAGCTGAGTGGGACCTGTACTGAATTTACACCGTTGAATAAAAATGAAACCAGAAAGATTGAAGATCTAAATATAATACTGAAAATTGGGAACCTCTCAGAAGGAAGCAGTGATAGATTTTTGTAGCCTTAATTTGGCAGTTTATTAAGTATGACATCAAAGATACAAAGGGTCAAAGGGAAAATAAAACCTATACATTTTATATAATATATGCTGGTAGTTTGAAGAGAGAAAGGTGGGGATGATGAGGATATGGATTATTTCTGTAGTAATGACCTTTATGTGTATGTAAAAAAATCTATACCCATGTGAGTGCAGTACCCATAGAGGCCAGAAAAAGGTGCCAGTTCCTCTGAAACTGAAGTCAAGGTGGTTGTGGGTACTTGTAGTGACATTGATTCTTTCAAGAGCAGCCAGTACTCTGAACGGCTGCACCATCTCTCTAGCCCCAACAATAAGTTTCTTTGTGAAATATAGACAGCTTCTTTGCTACAGCCCTGCCTTGGGTTGTTTCTGTCCATGTCTGGGTACATGGTCTGGGAAGACAATTGGAAATTGGGATAGGGGGATGCTGAGGTTTCCTACATAGTGAGACATGCTGGGGTTTCCAGGATCACCCTCCTTGTTTAATGACTGAGAACATGGACGGATGACCAGGGTTCAAAACCCCAGCAGTGGCTCTGAAATTGGATTCTCAGTCACGTTGTTCTCAGAGGTAGGCCCACTGTTCATTTATACTTTCTTCCTTACTCATTGTTCATTCAAAAATGCTTTCTGGGGACTGGCAAGATGGCTCGGCAGTTACGGTATCTGTAGCTAAGCCTAGAAAGCTGAGTTCAATCCTGGGATCACTCTTGGTAGAAGGGGAGAACCAACTGCAGTCGGCTTGTAACCTCCACACTAGTGCTGGGATGCCACCACCATACACATGATAAAAATGTAAGAGAATGCTTTTTATTTTAATCTTTTGCAGTTAGCATGCAAAATCATGGTATTATCATACTATATATACAGCTTGTTTTGTGCATTTTTACCCCACAGTCTCCCTCTGCCGTCCTCTCCCGCTGGTCCGTTCCTTCTCAGAACTCTGCTTCTGTCCATGGATAGTCTTCGCAGTGTTTGTCTCCTCCCCTTGGCTCTCATTCATTTCCACATAGCCTCCCATACTTAGATTGTTATGGTGTGTGTATGCATGAGTGTGAAAATACTCCAAGCAGCTAGCAGACGCTGACCCTCTTCAGAGTTCTAGCCCCATAACACACCCAAACAGACTCACATGCAAACATATAACACAAAACGAAAATCTTTAAAAATGGTTTTTAAAATTTAGGTTATGAGCAATCTTTGGGGGGGGTTGTCTTACTTTCATGAAGAGAGACAGAACTGGTCTCCTGAACTGTTCATATGGATGGGTGAAGTACTTACTCTCTCTCTCTCTCTCTCTCTCTCTCTTTCTCTCTCTCTCTCTCTCTCTCTCTCTCTCTCTCTCTCTCACACACACACACACACACACACACACACACAGACACACCATGAAGTTCTGAAGAAATAACTGTGTAGGTGTGTAATCTGTCAACCCATCAGTGCCATTCTCGGGACAGTGATGGGTGGGACCATTGCGTAGAGCCTGCTCTCCCAATTATATATGGTGTGTGGGTTATGGCTACAGGAAGATCAAGGCCTGCCTGGGGTTGTAAGTTCAGAAGCAGTAAGCTCAGGCAGTTTAGGAAATGACCGCCTCAGAACAAGAAGGCGCTGGCGTGGAGCTCACTCAGTAGGAGGGGCTTGCCTAGTGTCTACTCACACACAGAGAGTGATTGCCTGTTAACTGTTGGTGGGTGTGGTGGTTTGAATGATAATGGCCCCCACAGGCTCAAACATTTGGTTAGTGGCTGTTTGGAAAGGATTAGGAGGTGTGGCTTTGTTGGAGTCAGTCTCCCTCTGTCTACTGCCTGTGGATCAGGACCTGAGTTCTCAGCTACTGCTCCAGGGCCGGCCTGCAATCGCAGACTCACCCTCTGAAACTGTAAGCTTCCTCCCCCCAATCAAATGCTTCCTTTTATGAGAGTTGCCTGGATCATGGTGTCTCTTCACAGCAACAGAGCAGTGACTGAGTGGCAGGTAGCGTGGTGAATTGTCCCAACTGTGTTGACAGTGTGGCAGGATATCCATTTGTCCAAACTCAGTAATATGTACACATTGAGGGTGTACACTTTTCTATGTATGAACGCTTAGAATCACAGACAAAAAGAAATGTTTTGGATTTTTGAATACATTTGTTTAGACGCCACACTGGCCTAAACTGATCCACAGTATCAACAGATTTCTGTAAAATTCCCATCTGTCCCTTAAGACTCACCAGGTAGCCACCTCTCCCTGGTGTACTGGGCAGACACTGTTCACTCTGGCAATACCCTAAGCACCACTGAGGGAGTTCTGTGAGCACTCTTGGTGTCCGTTCACCCGCAGAAAGCATAGGTGAGGGGGGGGGCAATCTGACTCCCCAGACTTTTCTCTGGTACCCCAGAAACCTAGAACAAAGGACTGCCAGGCAAGCAGGTAGCCAGCCTCCCCTCTTGCCTGCACTGCTGCTGGACCCACGGACCCCTCGGGAAAGTGCAATGGCAGCGCTGGCTCCTGACATGCATGTGCTTCAGACCTCCCTCTTGCTGGTTTGTTGCACCTGGCTTTTTCCCAGTCTCAGTGAACTTCAACCCCACCCCTTCCCACCCAGAAGAACAATTTGGCTCACTGTGAGCCAGTGGGGGAGACACGGTCCCATGCTATGGCCAACCCATGTTGCGTCACTGAGAGTAAAGGCCTCTCTCCTCAGGGGTCTTTTTTCCCTTTATTAGTGAATGTGCACTGTGCACAGTGCTGGGTCTCATATGAGAGAATTACTTCCAAGTACATCCTGTAGAGCATTCAGCCTCTTCCCACCGCTCCCCCATACATGTCTGCCCACTCCCATCCCACCTCTTCTGCTGTCGTGGTCTAAGTATGTATCTATAAAAAAGTGTAGGAACCACAAATTGAACGTTCACCATTTGTACTTCTAAGTCTGGCTAATTTCACATAATACGATGAGTGAGTAGCCCCCAACAAATCCCATCTAATTTTATATTTCTTCCATGCTGGTTAAAATACCATTGCATATATGCACCACACTTTTTCTTCTTTGTGAGGCAAGGTCTCTAGCCCAGGCTGGTCTTGAACTCCCTACGAGCTTGAGAATGACCTTGAATTTCTGATCCTCCTGCCGCCCTTCCCAGAAGCTTGCATCCTGAGGGCAGAACTCAGGACCTTGTGCACCGTGTCACATTCTTATGTCTGCCCGCGTTGATGGGACCCCTAAGTCAATACTCTAAGCCTGGTATTGTAAACAGTGGACAATAAACAGGGATGTGTAGGGCCCCTGCTGGCGTGTTCTTGGGTAAAGCTATGCCATGTGCTAGCTCTGTTTTCACTTTTAGTGCTGGGTAGGGGATGAAGAAAGGGGACTCCTGACACACCGCTGATGGGGTTGCAATTAGCCCAGCCACAGTGGAAACCCGGCGACCCATTTTCTCTGTGTACGTTTGTATGTAAGGGTGCATATATGAGCCTGTGAACAAGGAGGCCAGAGAGCAGTCCTGGTGTGTTCCTCGGGCGTCATTCACCTTGTTTTGAGACAGCATTTCTTGATGGCCTGGGACTCACTTAGCAGGCTTGGGCTGGCAAGCCCGGGCATTTGCCTGCCCTTTCCCCCAGTGCTGGAGTTCCAGCAACTGCTTCCATACCCAACTTTTTTATGTGGACTCTGAGGACCTAACTCAGGTCTCTGTGTACATAATTGGCTGACACATCCATCTGATGGCCATCCTTGGGTTGAGCTGGTAACATGACAGCAGAAGCAGCTGAGTTGGACCAGGAGGGGTCTCTGACAGCCGCAGAAGAGGCCAAACCACCACAGTGGAGAGTGTGGTAGGCACTGGGTGGAGAGCGCCCTAGGCACCGGGTGGAGAGCGCCACTGCAGAGGGCTCTGGGGACTTAGATTCAGAAAGCAGGGATGGGCCCTTCCGAGGAGGGGCTTCCTGGTCTCAGTTGCCTCTCAGCCTGACTTGGCAACCACCGCAAAGTTCTAGCAAAGGCTGAAAGAAAAAGCCCACCGAGGGAAGAAAAGAGCCTGCCCAAGGGAAGAGAGTCCAGAAAGGGAAGGGCCCCAGGGGCCCGAAAATGGCTGACTCTGAGTCTCTGGTCAGGTTCCCCGCTCAGGGTCACCTTCCACTCCACCAGGAGCGGTTTGTCGCTTCTAATAAAGGTTGTGATTTTTCTTTTCCCCTCTCTCTGTCTGTGCTTTCTTCTCCGAGACTGGTGCTTTCCCTTTCACAGGTCCCCACCCTGCATTTGCTTTCCCTGACCTCCAAATCTGGAGGTCTTCAAATCATCCAGTGTGGCGCTTTCATCTTCCCGATGACGGGCTGTCGCCTTGGCCTTCTCGGAACTGGTCTTCCTTCCCAGGATGCACAGTTCTTCATGCCATGGGATGAACTCAGTGGCCATGGCACCCCTAAAAATTAAACAGTTGCCCCTGTCAGGAGCCTGACTAGCAAGGGGGTAGCTGAATGCTTTGGCGGTTTTCTTTGAGGGCAGGAAAAAAACTCAACAGGAGGCACCCAGGGGCTTAGACAATAGACCAAAACAGGGCAGAAGTATTTGGGAGCCTTTTAAGAGAATCTATTGACGCTGGTCAGTGGGGAACGGCCCAGAGAGAGCTGTCAAACGTCAAGGACCAAGAGTCCCAGGTTCTGACACTGGGAGCCATGACTCTGGCTGCTCTCAAGAGCTGGGTAATCCTGTCTTATGAGGGTCCTAGATTCCTTTCTGTTGTTGTGATAAAACATCCTGACCAAGAGCAACGTAGGAGAGAAAAGGGGGTTTATTTGACTGATGCTCCCGTCACTGTGGGGAAGTAAAAAGTCAACTTAGAGCACCGTGCCCACTGCAGCTAAGGGGAGAGAGCCAAGTGTGCTGCACTGCCTGCCTGCTTCCTTATTTAGCTAGCATTCTTCTGTCTTCTATAGTGCAGGGTCCCTGCCTAGGGAATAGGGCTGCCCACAATGGGCTTGGCCTTCTTATGTCAAGGAGTATTTGTTAACAAGACTAACAAGACAATACAGCACAGGTATGCCCTCAGGCCAGTCTGATATAGAGAATTGCTTCCCAGGCAATTCTAGGTTATACCAAGCTGATAGTTAAAACTAACCAGGGTGGAGAAGCTTGACTCCCAAGGCATCAAGAGCATCAAGGCTTACAGAGCAGCCTTCTGCTGCTGCCCCCACCTGTCTTCTCCTTGCCCTCCTGCCTACCCATGGTTTCCATTCAGATCAAACAAATGGATCCAAGCCAGCTAGCTGTCAGCATCTCGGTTGCAGGAACTTGTGCATAGGGTCGAATGTAGGGAAAAAATAAAGTAATAAGCTCGGAAACTCACACATGCTCATTTTAAGTGATGCTGGCCTAAGGGTAGACATGCATAGATAGGTAACGGAGTCCTCGAATGTCAAGTCAATCTGACCTCAGCAGGGCTAGCAAAGCCATTGTCTGTTAGCCTTTTTGGCAAATGGTGTTGAGCCCGTGTCTTATTACTGCGATACCAAAGCAATGTAAGAAAGGGGTTTATTCTGCCTCACAGTACTAGGGGATACAGTCTGCCCTGCTGGGCAAGCATGGTGGTGGGTCCCATGGCACCCGTGCTGGGCAGTCGTGTGGTGGGTCACATGGCACCCACAGTTGAGGAGCAGATGAAGGCTCATGCTCCACTCACTTTCCTCCTTCGTTCAGTCTGGGACCCCAGTCCAGGGGATGGGTACTGCAGCTTGCCTGACCTAGGTAATCCCTTGCAGACATGGCCCTAAACGTGTTTCCACAGTGATTCTAAACCCGGCAAGCTGACTGTCAATATTTAATCATCATAGGTTGTCATGACAACAGAGTACTAGGTGCAAAGAATGAAGTTGGACCTCTACCTACACCAAACACTGAAGTTGGTGACACCTGCTCCCCAGAGTCAGGAGTTAAGAGATTTTGTTCAGTAAGAAAATACCTAGTAAGCACGGCCCTGGGTCGAGCCCTCAGTTCCAAGAATAGGTCAATAAGGATCAAAGAGTGGAGTACTTAGGAGGTCTGAGGCAGGGTGATTGGGAGTTTGAAGCCAAAACTAGACACAAGTTTGAAAAATATTCCTCAGAGAGCTGGACAGACAATAATCAACTGGCCCAGGAATTCCACTGCCCAGTCCACTCCCCAGGAGAAGTTCATTAGGTGTCCATACAAGAGCGGACACATGGATCTTCATAGCGTTGCATTCTCAGCATCACGTCCCAGAGGAGAAGCCCCTCAAGTGGTCTATAAGACAATGAGTGGAAGGATGTATCCATGCGGTGGATAGCGCCGTCTCGATGTGGGTGAGTCGTTCATATTCGGTAAGCCTGGGCAGGGAACACGACTCGGCCCATCAAAGTGCTTGCTGGCAACACTGACGACCTGAACTCACCCCAGGAGCCACCCGTAAGACCAGCTGCGGCGACACACGTGTTGCATAGCAATCTTTACCGTGAGATGCGGAGACCGTGAAATCAGCAGCCAGCTCTTGAGCTAGCTGAGGCTGGAGCACACTTGAGAGGCAGGGACTGGAGAGAGACAGGGCTTCAAACACAAAGACTCAGGGAAGAAGCAACTCTCCCTCTCCCACAGTCGTTCCTTGACCGCCACATGCTTGCTGTGGCAGGCACACACCCACACTCACATCCGCCCCCCAAATTTTAATCCTATTTATATAAAATGTCATAATAAGAAAATTCAAAGGAAGGGAGAGTAGGTTTCTAAGCCTTGGGATGGGGTGGCGGTGGCAAATTGGTGTTAAGTATCAGGCTGGTAAAAGAGTGTTAGCTGTCGAAGCCCTGTGGGTTTGAAAACCCACCCAAATGTACTCCTTTGAGACATGAATTTTATGGAATGTAGGTTTACTATAAGAGAATGAGGTGTAACATGTCTGTCCCGCCCCCCCCCACACCACTACTTGTAAGTACGGCCTATATGAGAGACCCGTATGTCTGTGTAAGTGTAGGCCACATGTGCACAGATGCCGTCAGAAGCCAGCTGGAAATACAAGCAGTTGTGAGCTGCCCTACATGGGTACTGGGCACCAGAGAAGGACTCAGGGCAGGGCGAGACTCTCTGTGGAAACTGTTTGCAAAGAAAACAAAGATCAGCCAAGGAAGAAATCCTAGGCAGAGCAGCAGGTACTCCCGCGGTCATCACTCTGCTCAGCGGACAACTGGATTCTACAGAGACCGTGATGGAGTCACGTCTGGGCGATATTGGAGCTACTTTCCATTAACCGCAACTTGCTTTTAAAATTGTATAATAGTATATGTGTTGTGGGGGAGCGTGTGGTATAGAAGACAGGAGGGCAGCTTGCAGAAGCTGACGCTCTCCACTTTCACCATGTGGGTCCTGGGCGTCAAACTCAGGTAGACAAGCCTGGTGGCCGGTGTCTTTGGTGGCTGAGTTGTCCCAGCTCCTGTATTTTAACTCTGCTGAAAAATTCCTGGGTGGACAGTGTATCTGTTAAGCCCTGGTTTGGAACTTAACTATCCTTTTGTTTCCCCATGCCCCAGCAAGGCACGAAAAGATGCAGTCAGAGAAGTAGGGAAGACATGGAGGAGGAAAGAGAGGAGGATGGGCTGAGATGTTGTGGAGATAATTGTTGTCTGACTTTCTTTGGGGAGATGCGGGAGAACTCTACTCAACTTAAACAGGACACGGATGGTGGCTTCAAAGAGTTCACCCAAGCATAGCTTTGGGAGCCAATGAGTTTGTTAGGGTCATGTGTAAAGGAGCATGGGTATCCCAAAGGATGCCACACCTCACCAGAAAAGCACACCCCAGTATGGGTCACAAGTCAGGAAAGCTCTGGAACTCTCCTGTACAGCCTGTGTGACTGCCACCAGTCCCCAGAGTCTCCTCTCCCCAGAGATTGCTGTTTATGTAATAACCTCAGCGGTGGGGGGGGGGGGCATGTGAATCCCTCAACTTTTCTGAGTTACCCAAGTCTCTAAGATTCATTAACTTCCTGAATCTTATGAACCATTCTCCTCCTTCCAGGAAGGTGGTTTGGATTCAGAGGAAATAGCTACGTGGTTACTAATTCCAAGGTGAAACACTGACTATTGGTATCACGCTTTCTACAGAAGCCACCTGAATCAAAGCCACAAGTTGACCTTACTGTATCTTGGTGCCTTTAAAATGTTCAAAAAGCTGTGCAGAGAATCAGGGGGGTAAATGCAGAGAGCTAGTATGACATGGTGAGGGAGAGGGCATGATTTCTGGTACCCAGTGACCTGAAATCAAAGCTACCCATATCTGAAAAAACTTAGTCCATCTATTCGCTAGTCTGTGATGGAGATGCATTCACAGGGCTGCTAGTCTCTTACAAGCACACTCACAAGCACATCATAAACATCATAAAATGTCTGGAGGGGTTATTGTTTGTATCTGGAGGAATTACAGGACCTATTGTGACAGTAGCCTCCTCCAGAGAGGGCAATAGCTCAGGTCAGGGCTTTGTTTTTCCAACTCTGGAAACAAATATTTCTGGGGGTAGAGGGGGAGGTCTCATGTCACATATAGCAGACTATGTGCCAGGTATGAGGGAGGAAGACGCTAACTAAAAGAGTGAGATTCCTCTGTAGGTTTACTGTTCTTCACTTGGGAAGGGGTGCCTGTAGGGTGTGGTCTGATTCTCAAGACCTCGGCTTTTGATTCTCTCAGCCACATGAGTGCTACCAGCTCCTGGACACCTGTTTTCCTCTTATTACTTAGGGTGGGGCTGGGCATGAAGAGTAGACAAAGAGGCTTGCCCAGAAGCAAGGCTACCTCCCTGAGCAGTCCCGATGATAAAGCTGAGAGCATAGTGGGGTTCTATCAGGATAGAGATTCCTCCAATCCCTGGCATCCACATGTCATTGAGTGGATGGAAAAACTCAAGAAGCATTCGCGCCTCTTCACGGTGGTGGTGGGGAAATGGTTGCTTTCCTGGAAAAAGCGGCCATCCCTAGAGAATGAACAGAAGAGGCAATGCCTAACCCTCAAATGAAGCCCTGCAGAAGGGAGAGACCCAAGTCCCCTTCTCCTCTTTCCAGTACTGGTCACCCTGAACGACCAGTGCTGTGTTTGATGCCCAACTGGCCCGGAACTCAGAACATTCCGACCAACTGCCCATGTGACAGTTACATAAATAATTAGATCTGCCTGAACTGGCCCCACCTGGAGGAGAGTTACGATGAAGGGGTTGGGAGGAGCGGCTGGGCTGGGGCTGGATGGTCCAGGGAAGTTTACGAGCTCCCAGGGTCATATTGACCAGACCTGACCCACCCACTGCAGCAGCCTGGACACACGCGAGGCTGAGAACTGGCTGCAGCTGCAGCGCTGTGAGCCTGCACACACACACACACACACACACACACACCGCTCATATCCTGGCTCACTGGGACTCAGCCACTACTGTGCCAAAGGCGCTCACTACTATGGCATGGCTGAAGGAGCCCAGCAAACCCTGCACTGGGGTAGATAGCAGGATGCCCTTGGTGGCTGCTTCCTGGCCTGGCCTGGATTGCCATTCTTATTTTTGAAAGTGGGGGAATTAAAGGAGGGATAAGGGGCACAGATTTCTCAAGACTGCTTCCAGCCGACTTAGGGGACCTGCAAGAGCTGGGGTTTCACTGCTGTCTTAGACTGTGCGGAGCCTCCCATGTTCCTTAGATCTGGCACGATGCTTAAAACATGTTTCGTTTCCTTTGTCCAGGTGCCACCCTGACCTTTAGGAGAGATGGGCGGTTGATTTCTGAGGGTACCCAGGCGTGCTTGACGATCTGTGTGCCTCCAGCTCCGTGGCTAATGGCTGGGAGTCCTGCTAATGAGTCTGATTAGGAGTTTTGAATGAGTCATTCAGAGTACACAGAGAGATGGATGAAGCAGGCTGTAGTTAGTGGAAACAACAGAACACGGATCAGCCTAGGGGGAGGGAAAAGGGGTCAGGAAGGCAAGCTCCCAATCCAGCAGACTACAGTTGCGGGGTGAGAAGCCTAATGCTTCTGAAATTGGAGACAAGATAGTTGACCTTGGTGTCCTCAGAAGTTTAAGAGGACAGGGTCCCGTTGTGGTTACTGTGTATGAAGGACAATGCGCTTGGGATGAGGGGTAAAGCTTTTGAGAAGAGATGAATGAACCCAGGGAGGGAGACCCTCAAGTTTAGTAGCTGTTGGAGTTAACAAGAATTACTTTGCGGGGATCTGTTGGTCTGGAGGAGAAAGAGCCTGATCTACAATAGAGGAGGACAAGGGTTGGTACATGGTCGAGGTAGTCAGTAAATTGCTATAGGAGGGAGCAGAGGTGTAAAGGAAGGGTGTAAGCAGGTAACCAGGGAGAGGTGAGGGTTTAGGTGAGAGGTTAGAACTGGCCACCCATACATGAGTTCAATGGACGAGATGGAAAGGGGTCGTTTGGGAAGAATCTGGAGCCTGAGAAGAGCCAGAGGCAAGAGCTTTACCCAGTCAAGGTGAAGCTCCTGTGACATCCTAACAAGAGTACTTTTTCAGGAGCGGTTAGCGCATCTGCCTTCCCTGAGGACTGAGGGTGGCAGGGGACATGAAACTGCCGGGGATATTGAGAGCTTTAGCTGGAGTCTGAGAGATCTGAGAGGTGAATTCAGGACCATTATCTGACTGGAGAGAAGTTGGAATCCCAAACCAGGGAAGAATTTCCCTGAGGAGGATGTCAGAGACTGTCTGGGCCTTTTGATTTGTGGTAGCGAATACCTCTACCCACCCAGGCATGGTATTTACTAAAAACAGGAGATATTTACCCATCTGACTGTGGGCATGTGAGTAAAATCAAGCTACCAGTCAGTCCCCGGAAGGGAGCCCCTGGCCTGAGGGTTGGGAAAAGGGAAGCTATGATATTTGGAATCGGGATCTGACTGTTGACAGCTTGTACAGGGGGAGGCAGTGATAGCTTTTAAGAACTCTAAGTCCTCAGGAGTGGGCAGAGGTGAGCCTTGACAAAATGAGACAGAGTCCATTAGGATAAAAGAGCTGGTGTAAATGGGACAGACTTGTCGAGTGCCAGGGTGACTTTGAGGATGCGGGTTGTAGTGTGTGGATTCCCTGTGGTAGTGAGTCTGGGCCTCGGAGGGCTGCAGCTCTAGCTGTCTCAATCAGCTCAGTTGTTTTCCCAGAGATAATGGAGCTGTCTGTCTTACGGGACCAGCAGTGAGTAATCCCCATAGCCTTGAGGAGATGGGAGGCTTTTTAGCATGGCCATAATTTGGCCTGAGTTAGTTATAGACCATCATTTTGTTGTAAGAAGCCCACACTCTTTCCAAATAGCAGCACAGGACAGGTAAGATATGAAAAGCATATTTGGAGTCTGTGTAAACATTTAGGGATTGTCCCTGTGCCAATTGGAAGGCACGGGTAAGAGCTATTAATTCCATCTGTTGGTTAGTGGGATGGGCGGGGAGGGCCTGTGCCTCCACCACCCGCCACCCTCCCCCCCCGTGTCTTGACACTATGGCATAGCCCGTTCTACAGGCCCCCTCATGTAAAAAGGAGCTGCCATCTGTGTGCCAGGGATAGGTGGCCTGAGGCAGTGTGCCCTCCTGTGTATGTGAAGGATGGGATAGTAACTCCTCTAAGGTTTCAATGCAGGAATGGGATGGGGAATAGTCGGCTTCAATGCATAGACTGTGGTGAGGGGGGAGGGAGAACTGCGCAGGTGCTATGTGGTCACCACTGTCAGCCTGAGCAGGGCGTGGCAAGTATACTGCAGCATCCTGTAGCGAGCATGGTCGATCGATAAATAACCAGACCAATTCAATACAAAAGATTTAGCTTTTAATAAAAGGGGAAAAACTTACAAGACCAGAGATTCCACGAACACCAAAGGAGCCCGGAACCGTAGAGAGAGCGAGTGGCAAGGCACTTTGATCTTTTATTTGTTTTGTATAGCCTGAAGGGGCCACAACTTAAGCAGAATGTGATTGGCTGAGATTCCCCATCATCTCCCCCTTTGTCTAAACAAGATTGAATTAAACCTAATACAACTATATACAGTAGGAACAGATACCAAATATAAAAATTACAAACAACAAACAGTATAAAGCAAGAAACATACAACAAAAGTTTTATTAAACATTTTATTTCAAGGAGGGATCCTAACACCCATGACAAGGATCTCTTGCAGGCACTGCAATAGTTTTGTGGGATATCCTGTTTGAACATATTAACATTTTTACCTTAGTGTTCTTCAGCCACAAGCTTAGAAAGCATATTCAAAAGAGGAACACTGGTGCCCAGGGAACGGATCACCACACTTAGGCGCCCAGGGAACGGATCACCACGCTTAGGCGCCCAGGGAACGGGTCACCACACTTAGGTGCTCAGGTGTCTTTTTCTTCTGTTGTCCTCCAGCTGCCTCAGGGGCCAGCTGGGCCACAGTCGGACTGGGAAGAGGGTCTGACAGTGTGGCGTAAACTTAAATTGCTCAAGGGTCAGACTCTGGGGTAGTTTAGAGAGAGAAGGCAATATAGTGACCCAAAGTCCAGGCACAGGCCTGCTGGCCTGTGTTCTGTCTCAATTAGAAGCCTTGGGGCACGGGAAAGGGACTTCACGTTCTCGTTTATTTACTGGAATGTCCCTTTGGTTATCCACTGTTCTCAGAGTACGAAGTTTAATAGAGCGATTGCACGTGATGCCTGAGGAAAAGGGACTGGTGCTTCCTGGCTATGCCTAAGCAACCAGCACTACCAGTCTGGACAGAGCCCGATGTCTGAGGCTGTTGCCTCTAGCCAGAAAACTCCAGGGTCCATTTGTTAGGTTCGGCTTGGTAATGCGAGCCTTGGTATGGCGAAGTTCCCCATTATCATCCCTGTGGCCCCGTCAGCCCTGTGGAGGGAGTGGAACGTTGTTTATCTGACCGTCCATGAAGGAACTTGTCCAGAGTCACACAGGTCTCATGGCCCAGATGGAAGAAATGTATTTGGCTTCCTGGGAACATAGAGCATCAGCCAGAGTCCACGATGATGCTGCGGACTCCCTACCAAGGGCTTCCCTCACTCCTTTTCCCAGATGTTCTCACCCCACAGAGACTGTGGAGAGAGAGTAGGCACCCCGAAGGTGTGCTTGGCCAAGAAAATGGCATGTAGCTGACCCAGACTCCTCCCTTTGCATTGCAGTCCTGCACCAAAAGTTAGGGCGTGTTCCCCAAAGGCAGCCACCTGAAGGGGAGAAGACTCTACTCTAGGTCCTGCTTTCTAAGAATTCTCCTCATGAGCTGCAAGGGTGGGCCCCGGAGGACCATCAGTCTCCTTGGCTCAACACTCAAACCTTCTAAAGTCGTCCAGGACCCCCCACAGCGGGTCAGCTTGCACTCAGCTGGGCAGCCTTGGAAGATTTGTCAAATGTTGATTACTGGGGACAAAGTAGCTCCGTGGCCAGTGGTTCCCTGGGAGCGGACGAAGCTGTCATGTGTCTGTGTGGTCTCTACTGGCCTGACACTTCACCTAGTATGAGATTTCTGCTGTCCCCTGCCCATCTGAACTCACTTCCTCCTGCCTCTACCCTGCACAGCCAGGGGCAGAGCACCACCTGCTCTGTGAGGGTCCCTCCATGACCACTGGTACCCTGACTCTAGGTTTCTTCTGAACCATCCAGGCCCTGCTGTTAGCACATAACTCTGCCATCAAATGTCCCCTACTAACTTGATGGCGATGTCCCTGTAGTCAGCCTGGCAGCACCCCAAAGCAGGGATTCTGTCCTCACCCACCCCATGGGTGCCCCACTCTGAAGCCCCAGCCTCTCCTTTCTGAACACATCCGAGTCTAAATTGCTCTTAGTGATGTCAGGTTTTGACAAGTGTCTTCAGCTATGTCAGGGCTGGAATTCAGCTTTCCTGCGGTTTTGGTTGCTGAGGTGACACCGAGAGTATCCTGTCCTAGGAAAAACTGGGTGAGTTTCCCTTCAGATCTGCACTCAGAAAGAATGTAAGAAGTTGGCACAGTTTTTAACTGGGTGTTTGGTAGAACTCAGAGGAGGAGGCTCCCTGGGCCTGAGGTTTGTTTTGCCTCCTAGAAATTTACCCTCGATATAAAACAGACACGTGAGCACCATGATGTTAGGTCCCTAGAGGACAGGCCTTCACACCCCCACTTGATCTGTTTTGCACTCTTGCAGTTGGTTGAAAACAGGAACAAAAACAGGAACAATCTGTTGTTTTCAGCAATGTGTTTAAGAATGTTTACCCCTAAGCCATTGAGTTACGGTGATGAGCTTCCTACTTTTGCTGTCTTGGCCTCCCCTGCTGAGGACTATACACATTGTGTGAGAAAGTGGAATAAAGGCTTGTCTGCAGAACCTGAAGTTGTGTTGCATGTTAATCCCGACGTCCCTCGCTCAGAAGAACGACAGTTGCCGTGCTGGCGCAGCAAAGTGGAGGTTCCACATGAGATCTGGAAGAGTCCAGCACAACACTAATTCCCTAAGTCACCCAGTCGCTCCAGCCAGTCCAACCCCATTTTACAGAGGAGAGCATGATATTAAGGACTCAACTTTGAATGTTCATGTCAATCCCATCCTTTTTCAGATCATTAAGTGCTAAATGTAAGTGCAGCAGTGTTGACAGCTTCTCCAAAAATCGCTTAAGTCTGTGGGTTAGCACTTGGAGCTGGACACATGTAAGAGACAGGAATCTGGCAGGATTTCCCAGCATGTCGAATCAAATGAACAGGAAATGCAGGTGGAAGGTCTTTTGTCAGAGAAAAGAATGGGCAAGGCTGGAGTTACAGGGACACCATAGCTGTCTAGGGATGTGGCTTATAGGCTCTATCCTGGGTCTCTCAGTTAGATGCAAGTTCTAGTCTCGTCCTTGGGCGAGACAGAGGCTGAGCTGAGCCAGCCCACACTTCTCTTTGATGTCATTTGATGTCAGTCCTCAGTTCTGCCCTGAACTCTCAAGTCCTGAATCCCGGAGCTGACAGACTGAGGGTGCAGTGTGGAGACCCTCACCCACCACCTGACACCTGCTAGAGCATTAAGTCACACCCCAAACCCAAATCCTGTGCACCATACAGTAGATGTGCTACCAAACATCCCAGGGTTTTGAAAATCCCAGGGACAAAGGAAGGATCTGGCCTCCTGGGAAAGGTCCCTTATAAATATCAGAGCAAGGAAAGTGTTGGCAATCAAACACCAGCCTGAGGCACACAACCCTACGACGGGGGGGCCCTGAAACACGGAAGAACAGACTTCTGTGCCCTTCTCCTCTTCCTGCCCACTGCACAGAGCCCCCTCAGTCTCCGAAGCAGAGGGTGCACATGACTGCTCTGGGTACAGTCTCCCATCTCTGGTGACATCACCCATTGTGGCCAGAAGCGCAGCCGCCAGCAGGCAGAAGTAGGAAGTTCTAGACTGTGGCTGCTGCTCCAGCTGGGGTCTCGGGGCACTGCACAGGATCACCGCTCTTTCCTTCGGGCTCTCAGACCCACGCTGGGCCCTGCAGAGTCAGAGGCCTTCAGCAGGACGTTGGTCACCCTTGATCTCCGTGGGAGTCGGAAACCCTCAAATGAAAGACAAGAGCTGCAATCATCACCCCTCAAACCTACACTCCCCATTTCCCCAAATCTTCCACATCAATCCTAGCAGCAGCAAACTCCACCAGGGCTCAATGTGTTCATGCTAAGGCAGGCTGAGGTCAGAAGCTGGAGATCATTTTATGCATGTCCCCTATGTATTTGGCGTTGTGAATTCAGGTAGCCAATGGTATCTACCTATACATGGAACTTAAAAGTAGTTTGTGTGACCATGGGATTGAATGTCTACTTGTGTTTTTGATTAACTGACAGTTGGGTAACAAGTAGATGAGAAAGACCTTGAGTCCAAAGATGAACTAGCTCTGACCACTCTCCTGGTGTTCCCCACAGAGGACTAGCTAGATGGGATCACTCAGTGTTCACTAGTGCTCCTGAGACAAATATACATCTGTGTTTCTTTGGGACAGTAAAACAATGAGGTCAACAACCAGACCCAGAGGAATCCCAGCAGGGCTATGTTTTAACCAAGGTATGAAGGAGGGCCCTGAGAACTCTGGTCTTGATGTGATCAGAGGAGTGGCAGATGTGAGATGGGGTGCTGTCTTCAGGAGCCTGGCCTCTTGCTCTTGATCCTACTGTGGAGACCCAGAAGTTACATCTAATGTCAAGGGGTTTAAGTAGCTGAGTAGGAACCCTGCCACATCTGAGAGAGATCCTCACATGTGATTAGAGACTCCTGGGGCCTAAGCAGGCTTCCCAGGAAGGGGGAAGAGATTGCCCCCGCCCAGTAGTGACTAAGTAGTACCCAGATCCTTCTACTCATGAGCAGGACATGGGATCAGGAATGATGAGCAGAGGCATTTCAGAAACAATGCCAGTGTGGTGGTGTCTGAACCACACAACAGACGTGGGACCAGATGCAGTCATCGCTGACCTCACCCTGCCCTGCAGCCTCTGCCCTCTGCCTTCCCTGCAAAAAGAATGGCTGCAGTGGGCCTGGGAGAATTGGGACACATTTTCTAACCAAACATGTTTCTAGGCCATGGTTAGTGGAGCCTACCCAAGGGCTGCTGATAGAAGCAGGTGAAAAGCAGCGAGTGTTTTTATCCCAGACCCGTGGATACCTCATTCTCTGTGGTCTGAGTCTGTCCCGTCCCTGCTGACCTCTGTCTTCCAGTGCTGGCCAGCCTGAATCCTAGTCTTCGCCTCTTCCCTCTTCCCACATAACAAAGTGTCCGACGTGTCCCGTAGCTGGAGGAGGGAAGAACAGCAGATGTCTGCACTGTGAGTTCTCGGTTCAGCCAGGACGCCTGTGCTTGCCTTGTTCTCTCACTGTGCCAGTAGCAGTGGCTGAACTCAGACGAGGAGGATATTAACTCAGTTCAGCAACCGTGACCTCCTGCCCTGGGAGCGCTGGCCCTCGTGCTGAGCCCTACCTTCACCAAATGCCTGGGCAGCCAGCCGCCTCTGCCCTCACAGGGCCTCTGGTATTATGGCTCTCCCTACTATTTTGTCACAGCAAATTTGTGCCAAGTGCCTCTGGGCCATTGTCTTGGAGATCAGAGATGTGTGGGGCTGTCTCCCCCATAAAAAGCTTTGCTCCTGACAAGGGAGGTGTAAAGTGATATCGTGACTTTTTCAGTTCTACAATCTTTCCAAATTTCCAAATCCAATTTTTTTTTAAGTTCTGAATTGCCTCATTTTATATAAACATTTGTGGAAGCAAATTACTCGACCAGGTTCCTTGTGAAGCCTTCAAATGCAATCCGAACCTGTTTCAAGCTGGAAACAGGGCTGTAGTTGGGGATTCTCCTACCCCGTGTTCTCTGGCCTGCCGTCCTCCTCCAAGCATGTTCAGACCTTAATTAAAACCCTTTGTCTTCTTCCCATATCTTGTGACATTTTTTGCAGAGTGTAGAAAGTAGCTGGTATAAGTGCTGGCGACAGAGTTCCCATCCGGGGAATGCAATGCTTTGCTCCAAAGAGAACTATTAGGCCTCTGTGGAGGGAGTGAAAGTGAGGTTGCCCCAACTCTGCATGGACCTCTTCTTTAAGATCCCTACTAGACCCACATGTGACAAGTGTCTATCACTGAGAGGGGCATCCCAAAGCAACGCGAAGGCCAGCCACACGCCGTGCTGTGACAATGGGCTGACCATTCTCTCTGGTGCCTCTTCTAGTTGCTAGGCTCGGGGACTGTGGGCAGAGCCAGGAATGAAGCACCCATGGGAAAGATAGCCCTTGAACTGAAAGCTGATAGGGCAGGATTCTGGCATTGCTGTGGACTGTCTGGTGGCATGTGGCGTAAAGAGGCCAGTCAGGGATGATGTCAGACTTGACGCCAGCCTCATAGTTGAAGATAGGACTTTCTCCCAGGAGGGAGAATGAAGGCTTTAGGTCACAGAGTTAATGGGTAGTCTTGGTCCGCATGCTCCCTGCACACATGACACGTGTTCGCAAGCCCTGATTTCTCATACCCGAAAGAAACAGTCATGAGTTCATTTGTTTTGTGTGAGCAAACTGCATTCCATGTGGGGAATGGAGGAGGTGGGGTGAGGTTGTGGGGACAACTCAGAGGTGGGTTCATCATCCAGTTCAGTTACTGACCCAGACACCACGCAGAGGCTTTCTTAGATGGTCTTTGTATTTCTCCTCCCCTTGTATACGGAGCTGTATGAAGGATGGTAGAAAGAGCACACAGTTTATAGTTTGTTCCAGCAAAGAACAACAAGAGATGTGTCTGGTGTCTAAACCTTGTTCCTGCCTCCACTTCCGGTTTGAAAGGACTTGCTTTGTTATGCTCATGGGGCGACCCCCACAGGCGCCCTGAGGAGGTCTGTGCACACAGTGAACCACTGGGTGAGATGGCTACTGACTTTGGGCAAACTGGCCTCCAAGGAAGGCAGAAGGTTGGAGACTATTCGGTCCCATGGTAGTGCTGTGCCCCACCCTGCTGACATGGTGAGACCCCAGCAGAAAAGACTGGAGGCCCCTGTTAGCCTCTCTCCACTCTGACGGGGTGTCTCCCAGAAGCGACTCAGAGCAGAGAAAGGTTCACTTGGGCTCACGGTGTCAGCGACTGTCAGTCTATGATGACGCAGTGACTGGACTGGCTCCTGTCTGGCAATGGGACACGATGCAGCTGGTTACACTGTGGGACAGATGGACAGCAAAGAGGGCCGGTCTATACGCTTCAAAAGCCTACCGCCTACCTCGACCCAGTGAACACAATTCCTGCCCTGAAGTTCTCCAACTTTCCAAAACACCAGATGGGGGCTAAGGGCTCAAATACATGAACCTGTCAGGTTATTTCACATTCGGTCGTCTAAGCTCGGTGGCGACCAATTGATAGGCAAGGGATGTGACATGACCCCCACGCAAAGGACCTCACTAGACGTTACCCATGTGTGTCTTTATGCCAAACCCTAAATATGAATCTAGAGCTTTCCTTGCCTCTCTGTGTGGTTTCTACTGCATTTGCCTTAGTAAGAACTAAATACACAGTCAGTCTGGAGTCTGGGTGAGCTAGAGAGTCTGAATTGCAACTGGCGTCTGATGTAAGGGTGGTCTTGGGGTGTCTGATGTAAGGGCAGTCTTGGGGTGTCTGATGTAAGGGTGGTCTTGGGGCGTCTGATGTAAGGGCAGTCTTGGGGCGTCTGATGTAAGGGCGGTCTTGGGGCGTCTGATGTAAGGGCGGTCTTGGGGCGTCTGATGTAAGGGCGGTCTTGGGGCGTCTGATGTAAGGGCGGTCTTGGGCGTCTGATGTAAGGGCAGTCTTGGGGTGTCTGATGTAAGGGCGGTCTTGGGGCATCTGATGTAAGGGCGGTCTTGGGGCGTCTGATGTAAGGGCAGTCTTGGGGCATCTGATGTAAGGGCGGTCTTGGGGCATCTGATGTAAGGGCAGTCTTGGAGTGTCTGATGTAAGGGCGGTCTTGGGGTGTCTGATGTAAGGGCGGTCTTGGGGTGTCTGATGTAAGGGCGGTCTTGGGGTGTGTGATGTAAGGGCGGTCTTGGGGCGTCTGATGTAAGGGCGGTCTTGGGGTGTGTGATGTAAGGGCGGTCTTGGGGCGTCTGATGTAAGGGCGGTCTTGGGGTGTGTGATGTAAGGGCGGTCTTGGGGCGTCTGATGTAAGGGCGGTCTTGGGGTGTGTGATGTAAGGGCGGTCTTGAGGTAGGGCTTTGCCCTTGGCTTGCAGCAGCACATTCTCGTTCTGTCCTGGTGGTGTACCGGAGCTGAGCTGCAGGAACACAGCTAGAGAAAGGACCATTCTGTATGGGAGAACAGGATTCTCTGGAACAATCAGGAGAACACAAAATACATGGTCTGGGAAAGGAAGGACTACTGAACAGCTGAGGGAGAAATACCCTTTGATTCCTGAGTGACCCCTAGGTCACCACAGTTGAGAGTAACGGCTGTTTGGTAACTGATTCCTAAAGTTGACGCTAAGGGTGTGGAGAGGTGGAATCAAGTGACTGGAACTTGGCTCAGTGCTTGGCTCTGGAAATGTAAACTCCGAGCACAATAGACAATCTCCTGTTGTCGTTTGGGAGAGCTAGAAATAAATCACAAGAATGAAAACGAGCTCAGGCTAGACCAAGCTCCAACTGATGTCCATCTGAATAACAGGCTCTGGGTTGTCCATCAACGGACATTCAGGGTAGTAGAGAGGGCCTCTTCAGAACATATGGTCTCCAGAAAGAGAACCCAAGTGCTCAGCGACCAAAGCAAAGCATGGGCTGACACAGAGGGTGGTTTAAGCTTCCTTTGGAAGGTTCCCGAGGAGGGAGCAGTGAGCACAGCGTTGTGCTCAGTGATCTGGGGCTGTGACGGTGATTGTGAATGCTGAGGAGGGGAAGCACAGGTTTGGGTTGACACAGGACCCATATGGCAGTATGGAACACATACATCCCATCACCCCCCCCCAACACACAATCTGTACATAATCCAGAAACAATGCAGTTAATTCTCAATATAACAGGAAATCAATAGACGGATAAAGACCACTGCTTGTATTCTCTGAGAAAGAGACTTGCCAGAGTCGCCCTGGTATTGTCAAGAGGCACATACCCACTGAAGTGGGTGTGAACAGCCAAATGTTTGAGACAATTGAGTTAAAAATTCTAATCAAAAACCACATCCAGTCTTTGTTCCTGGTCCAGGCATGCCACTGAAGACACTTGGGCAGTCGTCTCCTGTGTGAGCCTATGTTTACAATGTTGAAGTGACTCACAGGCATTGGTGTCAAAATGGAGGATGGGCACCAAAAGAAAAAAAAAACCATCGTATTAGACAGCCGTCAACTGGCCCTGACTGTCAGGATAGAAGGGGCACAAGGTGGACTTTATGCTTGTGGTCAATCTATGACCAATAACTGCATAACACAAGCAGCTAGAAATGGATGCCACTGCTCAGCAGGACCTCTGGGGGTGAGAACACTTGCACCTGTTTAGAGGGGAGGGTCCACCTGCAGGATTACAGCCTCATAGTAAACTGGGGTGTGTTGTGTGATTGTTCCCAGGGGTGACATGAACAGGCGCATAGTTACCTGAGAGAGAGACCATGAATGACAGGCTTTTTTTTTTTTTTAATTCCTTCCCAGGGGGAGACTTAAACAGTATCTACCCTTCTAAGTTCTCAAGGACAAACCGAAGCACGCATGATTCTGCCAACGCTCACTGGAGGAACCAATGAGTTTACTAGGCTTCATTATAGATGACAGGTGTGGGCGCTCCCTGCCCCCTGTCCCAACCAGCTTTACCTAGAGAGCCCTACTAAGCTGGGTTGAGGGCTTTCCCTACAGTCACATAGCTGGAGATACCCCTCACTCACTCACCCCCACCCCCAGCCCATTCTAGTCTTCTCTGGCCTGTGTGTACTCTAGCTCCCCCTCCAGGCCAATGTGTAGGAGTATCGGCCAGCTCTAGCTGAGATGACCTCTGGCAAAGGGCCACAGCTGACTGCACAGAAAGTTGCTCCACCCGGATGACAGTCACTCTTGACACATGTCAAAGTGACACCTTCAGAATCTAGCTTGGCGAAGCAATGAATTTACCGAGAGTTTTTTACAGAAGTGTGGGTGAGGGATACATATGTAAAGATAGGTGGCTTAAAGGAGTCTGTGTCACCGCTGTGACAGCTCCAGGTTCAGACCAGTGTGCAGAGCCTTGTACCCAGTCCCAGAGGGCCTTAATGGGGTCCCTGCTCCACGTGCTGCAGCTGCCTGTCTCATGGGGTGTCCATGAGACGGTGCCCACAAGTAACAGCAGCGTGGGCACCAGCCCAGTGGGCACACCAGGGCTCAGGTTGGAGGCTGAGGAAGAGGAGCTTCTTATAGAGTACAACTCTTAAACCTGAGGGTTCTCATGCCTGGAAATGGAAACCTGATAGAGAAGGAACAGGATTTATTGGAGATGGCATAAAGCGTTTAGTGGCCCAGGCAAGGCAAAGCTAACACATGGGTGAGTCTCATCAGCCATGTGCCCGCCTGGACTTTGTGAGCACGCAGAGAGCTGCAGACAGAGCCGGGGAGAGAGAAGGGCTTTCAAAAGAAGGGGTTTGTTTCAAAAAGCATTTTAGGATGAAGTGCATTGCTTTTTTATGCTCCAGAAGGATGCGGAGTGGAAATCTGAAGCTCACTTCTTCCCACCAGGGGCAGCTGCTGAGAGCAGCATGTACTTACCCCCAGAACAACCTGAGCACAATGGCACTCTCACTGGGGAGAGACCGAGGGCAGTGGTCCTCTGTCCAGGAGATAAAGCAACTACACAGATTTCTGGGAGAGCGTGGGGTATTACCGGGAGGTTAAACGCCTAGTCAGGGATACGCAGGCACTCGGGGAAGTTTCCTTCCCAGCCTGCCCTGGTACACAGCTCAGCTGCCTCAGCATCTCTGAGTGGTGTCCACTGTCTTGGTGTCAGAGTCCCCTACCCCTGCAGCGGGTTCTCAGGGTAAGAGCAGGAGGACACCCAGGCACTGTCCCCAAGGCTGCTGCTCCTGCAGGAGTTCCTCGGCCAGCAGCTGCCCCTCTGTGGGGTGCACTGCCCCTGAGTGGTGCTGACAGCTCTGGAGCTGGATCAGGGAAGAAGGGCCCAGTCCTGCTCTCTAGCTCAGGGCCCTCAGGGAGACCCCTCCACCCTGTCAGGGGATCAGAGGCCTCCAATGCCCAGGGGGAAGATCTACAGCCTTTGGGCGCTCTGGTCCCTCTGGCCTCTCACTCCAGCAACCCGAGGGCATGCATACATTTTGTGTTTCCTCAGGAATCTGTGACATGGGCCTGGGCAGCACACTCTGTGCCCACTGACCACACTCCAAATATTTGTTCCAACCATGGGCCACACATTGCCGAGATCAATGGGAAGGAGGTGACAGAGGAGGACAGGTAGCTTCTCTACACAAGCGCACAGCCTTCCCACCCACTTGTGTCCTGGGCGGCCTTTGTCCTTCCGGCCTGCCCCGGCTCTAGGGTACAAAGACCTGTAAAAAGAGTTAGCTGCCATGGACAGGCATGTGGACCCCCAACTTCTTCCCTCAAATGGCTGCCATCCCACAACTGCTCCTAGTCGAGATTACACTACATCTCAAGGATCCAGGGACATTGCATGTGTAGTTTACTGGTGTGTTTTATAAACACAACTGCACGGCCAAGTGCCCTGGATTCCTTCCTGGGTCCCCGCGGGATTCTGCAGGCCTCCCCGTTGGAGAAGGCTGCTGAGGTGAGCTCACCTCACAACCCAGTGCACTGTTTACTGAACTTGTCTCTGGTGGAGGTCAAAGAGTTTGTAAGTCTGCACCACGCACACACAGGTGCGTCCAAGACCCTTTGCAAAAAGAAGACTGTATTCAGAACCTGGGGGACATGGAAAGAGACAGAAGGGACCACGGAGCAGGTGGACACCACTGGGAATGGAGCAGTAAGCCAGCAGAGCAGGGGGTCAATGGGGATGCAACTCAGCAGCATTTAAGTTCCTCTTGGGCAATGGACGCCTGGACCTTCCTGCCCAGGTTCTATAATAAACCCCTGAAGATAGCTCTAACCAGAATTAAGACCCCGTCTATACTCCATCCAGGGTCACACAACCCAACCCAAGGTTTCCCGCCACTTCAGAGGAGGGAGGAGCCTCATCCCACTGCAGGCTGACATGACATCCAATGTCTTCTAGAAAGGCGGGACACCCTGTCTACATGAGGAACTTCTCTCATGTCAGACAGGAACAGACACTATCATATGAATCACACGCAGGAGAAAGGTCTAGGGATGAAAACGGGAGATTCCTATGCTCACACCTATATGACGGGATTCTGTCTCTTGCCATCACCCATACTGGGTCTCAGAGTCATCACCCTATGCCAGACCCACCAGTACCCATTGCCACACTTTCCTGTTCTCCCCTCTGCCTGCCCAGGCTCTCATACCACCTCTCCAGTGCCATCATTTGCATGGCTGAGGAGCTAGAGCGGAGGGATGCCCATGCTAGGGACCTTGGAATGCTGCTGCGTCCCTGTGTCCCGTGTCTGGAAGGAAGCATGGCTGTCCTGCCCACTCCTTCCCTCCCAGCCCCTCCCAGTCCATCTGCATACTCCTTGCTTTCAGCCCCACCCTGCTCCATCTGCTCCTAGTAAGGCCTGCATCACAGGACCCACACAAGTCTCACCTGCCCTTAGCTGGGCAGCTCTTCCTCCTCATGACAAGAACATGTCTCTCTCTGCATGGAAAGACCAAACCACTTGGCATCTAAGGTCTCGGCCACAGTACCTGCGCCAGCCTCCCTTCCACATGACAGTAGCACCTGACCCCCTTCTGTGTATTCTCCTCTCAAGAGTCCTCCAACTCACATCATAGTGACCCCCTCCCTAGCCAGCCTACTGCTGTCACTGCCTTCAGGCCCAGCCTCACACCAGCACGCTACTCATAAGACATCTCAGTACTTCTTCTGGTCCTAGCGCTAGTTCACTTCTTTGTATAAATTGGCCTGGGCATTTCCCATAATCCTTCCTGGTTCACTCAACAGTGAAAGTTCCTCACAGCCTTCAAAACTCAGTTTAAAAGTCAGCTTCCTCCAGCGGGGCCCCAACATATCTTTCTGCCATTCTGGGCCTGTTCTGCTCTTCAAAACTGTGTGCATGCGGATTGTAGCAAAGGGCAGTTTGTCCTGATAAGCAGCCCATGCAGGAATCAGCCATGCTGTGCCCCCCAACTTTAAAAATCTCTTTAAATGGGAGTGACCTAAATATACAGTTAGAAGTAAGAGACTAGCACCATGGATTAATCAGCAGTAAGAACTGCTCACATTTTGTTTAAAGCAAGAGAAAAGCCAACTTTTAATACAGAAACACAAACTAAAGGTAAAGGGGTGAGAAAGACACCCGTTTTGCTCACACAGATCAATGTAGACAGAGTAACCCCATCAAACAAAACAGTCATCACGGGGAGGAAAGTGATCGTGGACAGAGTTCACTTTTGGCTCAGGAGGTCAGTCCTCAAAGTCAGTCCCCAGCATCCACACCCCTGGGTTCCCTGACGTGAGAGTCTCACATAGTAGGAGGCGAAGATGATGCGCAGGTTTGCAGAAGAAATAGACAAATCCTCCAGCACATCTGAAGCCTTGGTCCTTCCCTCTCAGGAACTGAGGCAGGCAGAAGACAGACAGGCAGGCAGAACCTCATTGGCAGGCACAGCCTCACCTGCCACCCGACTGCATCAGCATCACACAATGCCGCCGTGAGCAACAGGAGAATCTCACCAAGAACACATGAAACATTCCTGAAAAGCCTGTAGTGTTAGCGCTGCCCTCGACACATCTGTGAGAGCACACAACACAGACACACAAAGCATATTCTCAGCTCAAAATGCACAGAGAGCGCAGGCAGCTGGGACGTCCACACAACACAGACACACAAAGCATATTCTCAGCTCAAAATGCACAGAGAGCGCAGGCAGCTGGGACGTCCACACAACACAGACACACAAAGCATATTCTCAGCTCAAAATGCACAGAGAGCGCAGGCAGCTGTGAAGTCCACACATACCGTGAGATTCAATGGAACATGAATGTTGGGTCCCTTGAGGACAGGCCTTCACACCCCCACTTGTCCTGTTTTTCACTCTTGTGGTTGTTTGTTCTGAAAACAGGAACAATCTGCTGTTCTCAGCAATGTGTTTAAGAATGTTTACCCCTAAGCCATGTGAGTTACGGTGATGAGCTTCCTGCTTTTGCTGGCTCGGCCTCCCCTGCTGAGGGCTATATATACTGTGTGAGAAAATGGAATAAAGGCTTGTCTGCAGAACCTGAATTTGTGTTGTGTGTTAATCCCGACATGCCTCGCTACAGTTGCCATGCTGGTGTGGCAAGTGGAGGTCCCACCGAGATCTGAGAAAGAAGGGGTAGTGGACGGGGTCGTCCTAGGCCAGTAAGGATGGATTGGGGTAAAATGGGATCCACAAGCAGTAAGAGAGATAACTAAATTATTAGAGAAACAAGGAACCACGGTCAAACAGAGAACTATAGAGGATTTTCTTAAGACTGGAGCTGCAGCAAGCCTTTGGTTTTTGACAGGTGGAGGTTTGAACATCTCCTATTGGAAACAGGTAACAAGAGACTTGCAGAAACGGCTGCAAAAGGAGGGTGTGGATAGCTTCCCTATATCTACCTTTTTGCTATGATGCCTGGTCCGCCATGCCCTGCTTACTGATAAAGTGAAAGTGAGACAGGAGGTCGTCGCAGCTAAAGAAATACTTGAAGAAATAAGAGGAGGGGACTCACCGGTCCATAGGATCAGCGGAGGAGTCACATAGGGACCGAAAGGAAGAATCAGGAGTATGAGGGGGAACTTTGGAATCTGGCTCAGGACCAAGGCTAGCACCAAAGTCTGCACGCTTTCAGGAGCAAAACCAGATAGCAATAACCTCTGAGTCAGAAAATGGGGAAGACAGCCCCAGCTCTAGTGCAGAGGATAGTTTATCTGATAAGGAAGAACAGCTAAGGCAGGAAATTAAGGTACTTCAAAAAAGGCTGAAGCGCTGTACAGTGAAGGATTCCTTATGTGTGCTGTCAGCCTCACGTGCTTATAATGAGGATTTGTGGGAGGCCCGTTGGGGACTGACAGATGACCGGGAGATCTAGGAGGGCTCAGGAAGAAGAGGGGGTGTCTGTTTTCAGCCTCGGCACACAGTTGCTCCGGTCATAGAGGTACCTGATCCTAACAATCCAGGACAGATGCTGAGACAACATGTGGCCTTGAGCTTTAAGGAGATGAAGCATTTGAAAGAGGCTGTGGTGGCATGTGACACTCAGGCCCCCTTTACTCTTGCCATGGTAGAATAGTTTGTGGCATTGAATTTTACACCTTGTGATTGGCAGCTGCTATGCTGTGTGGTACTATCAGGAGATTACTTATTGTGGAGGGGAGAATATCAAGAAAATTGTTTACAAATGGCTAGGTAAAATGCTCACGCAGGACAGGCACAGCACAACCTAGACATGCTAACTGGAGGGGGAGCTTATGCTGATGTGGCCAATCAAATTGTGCTCTATCCTGCCATATATCCCCAAATGGCCACTGCAGCTACCAAAGCTTGGAAAGCCCGCCAAACAAGGCCACAGGGGACCAGTTGTTCAAGGAATTACAAGGGCCTTCAGAGCCTTTCCAGGATTATGTGGATAGGTTGCTACAATTGACAGGAAAATTGTTTGGTGATGTGACCACAGCTATGCCCATAGTTAAACAGCTAGTATTTGAGAATGCAAATAAATACTGTAAGGAAGCCTTGTGGCCACATAAAGCAAAAAGCTTAAATGAATACATCCAGATCTTCCAGGATATTGATGGGCACTTCATTCAGGGCCAGGTGATTGCCGCTGCCATCAGGCCTGGGTGAGGACCCCAGACAACTGGGGATAAAACCTGCTTTAACTGTGGTGCCCCTGGACATTTTAAAAAGGAATGTCCACAGCTCCCTCAGGAAGCTACCACCAGGCTAGAAAAGTGCCCATGATGTAAAAGGGGGGCCCATTGGGCAAATAATTGCAGATCTAAGACAGATATAGATGGAAGGCCTCTGCCTGTCCAAGACCAACAGCAGGGAAACTGGTGGAGAGCCCCACTCCAGGGCCCCAGAACCTCAGTGTATAGAGCAATGACACCAGGAGTCAGGGGATCCCACCCCGGCAGTGGCCGTATCCAGTTTGTTCCACAGAACAATCCTTTTGTGTTGCAGACCTTGCCCGCATCACCACAGGAAGTGCAGGATTGGACCGCAGTACCTCTGCCCAAGCAGTCTTGACAGCCCAAATGGGGGTTCAAGCTTTACCCACTAACATTTTTGTGCCGCTCGCTAGAGGGAACTTGAGGCTTATCTTAGGAAGAAGCAGTGCTATCTTGAGGAGAATTCAAATTCATCTTGGGGTTGTTGATGCAGAATATCAAGGAGAAATAAAAATTATGACATCGGTTACTCAAGGAGTTACAGTAATTCCTCAGGGGAATCGTATTGCCCAATTGGTCTTGGTACCCCTAGTTAACACCTCCAACCCCATGGCCAGGTCCAGTCAGAGTGCTAAGGGTTTGGGTCATCCGACCCTGCAGCCTTTTGGGTAGCTCATATGAAAGGCCACAGTTAGAATTGATTATCGATGGGAAGTCATTTAATGGGATTTTAGACTCTGGAACTGATGTCTCCATCTTGTCCTTACAATCCTGGCCTAAGAAGTGGACATTAGAAAGTAGTACTGCCACCCTACAAGGAATAGGTCAAGCAAGTCCCAAGAAGAGTGCAAAAATATTAAAATGACAGGATAATGAAAGCCGTGAGGGTTACTTTCAGCCATATGTCCTCCCAGGACTCCCTGTTAATCTCTGGAGAAGAGATGTCCTGAGTGAGATGGGAACTGTCTTGACCACTTGGCCCACACCACCACCACCAGTGGCCCAAATCATGCAGCAACGGGGATGGAAACCAGGGCAGGGGCTGGGAAAAAAATCTTCAGGGCCGGTCGCAGCCAGTGACACCAGATTTAGTTAGGGTCACTGTTCCCAAGCCTGCCCCAATTCCTGTAACTTGGAAATCTGACAATCCAGTTTGGGTGGAGCAGTGACCCTTGACTCAAGAGAAATTGAAGGCTACTCATGCCTTGGTCCAAGATCAGCTTGCAGGCTGGGCACATTGTCCCCTCCACTTTCCCTTGGAATACACCCATCTTTGTCGTAAGAAAGAAATCTGGAAAATGGAGACTATTACAGGACCTTCAGGCTGTCAATGAGGTGATGCAGCCTGTGGGTCATCTTCAGCAGGGATTGCCTTTCCCTTCAGCCACACCCCGGGGCTGGTATATAATTATAGTGGCCTCCTTTCAGTTAATTTTAAGGAACCAGCTTTGTGATTCCATTGGATCATACTCCCACAGGACATGGCAAATAGTCCTACCATATGTCAAGCTTATGTTGCTGCTGCCTTGGAGCCTGTCTGCTGTCAATTCCCACAGTTATATGTTGTTTATTATATGGATGATTTATTAATAGCAGGGCCTGATCAAGATTAACTGTTCAAGGCTTATACTCAAATGCAAAAGGATTTAGGGAAGGTGGGACTGATCATAGCCCCTGGGAAGGTCCAAATGCAAGCCCCATATTCCTACCTTGGGTATCAATTGACCATGAATGGAATTGAACCAAAAAAATTAACTACTGACACCTCTCATCTTAAAACCTTACATGATTGGCAGCAGTTACTGGGAGATGTACAGTGGATACGCCCCTCCCTAGCAATCAAAACAGGTGACTTAAGACCATTGTATGATATGCTCTTGGGAGACCCTGACCCAACCTCCCCCCAAACATTGATGCCTGCAGCCAGACAGGCCTTAAGGCTTCTTCTGGACAACATTGAAAAGGTCCATCTCCAGCAGATTAATTATGATCAATCATTAAATTTTGTAGTTCTTGCTTCCAATTTTGCTCCTACAGGAGTCTTTGGGCAGGATGGACCTATTTATGGGTACACATGCCTGCCTCTCCAGCAAGGGTAGTCACCCCATACTATGAAGCTGTATTACAATTACTTTGGAAAGCTAAGAAGGTTGCTGCCCAGACATTTGGGAAGTACCCTGACAAGATTATAACACCTTATACTAAAGACCAGCTAGTACAATTACAGCAGTACCATGATGAGTGTACCCTTTTTCTCACCTCCTTTTCCGGAAGTTTTGATTCTCATTATCCTCAGCATCCACTAATGGTCCTACTCAAAAATCATCCCATTATATTACCCCAAGTGATTAGAGGATCTCCCATACCCTCAGCTCGTGCTGTCTTTACAGATGCTTCCCCTAAAGGTAATGCAGTAGTGGTTTCTGGAGGAAAAGTATGGAAGCTTCCTGTAGGGGATGTATCAGCCCAAGCTGCGGAGGTAACAGCTGCCTCCTTGCACTCCAGCTCTTCCCTGGGGAACCTGTAAATTTGTATACCGATAGTGTGTATATGGCCCATATCTTTAAGCCATTGGAGACATCTGCATATATATCACCTACCTCTAAGGTCCATCATTTGCTTAGCTGCGTTCAGCATTTGATTTGGCAGCAGACTGAGCCTTTGTTTATTGAACATATCCGCAGTCATAACCTGCTGCCTGACCCATTGTCAGCATGTAATGATTTAGCTGATAAACATATACATGTTTGCTTTACTTTTGACCACGCCCAAGAAATACATAATGAATTTCACCTTAATGCGTGCTCTCTTTGGCATCATACTCGATGCACGCGAGAAGTAGCACAAGCCATTACATCTTCTTGTCCTCAGTGTGCTCCTTTCCTAAGCAGCCCCAATTTAGGAGTTAACCCACGAAGGTTACAACCAAATCAATTATGGCAGATGGATGTTACACACCTGCCTGCTGCAGGGAAACTTAAGTTTGTCCATGTATCTGTAGACACCTTTTCAGGAGTAATTTTCACATCCTTACATTCAGGAGAACGAGCAAAAGATGCCATTGCACACTGCCTATCTGCTTTTGCCTATATGGGCAAACCTGAGGTTATTAAGACAGATAATGGCCCAGCATATCTCAGCAAAAAAAAAAAAAAATCCTATGAAATTTCCCATAAAACAGGCATCCTGTATAACCCAATGGGTCAAGCAATTGTGGAAAGAGCCAATCAGACCCTCAAGCAATATTTTCAAAAAATTAAAAGGGAGGAGTTCATGTTCTCCCCAGCTACTCAATTATCCACCATTCTCTTTATTTTAAATTTTTTGACTCTGGATGCTGAAGGGCACTTGCCTATGGAGCGTCATACACAAGTTAGGGCTCAGATGGGTTCGTTGGAAAGATTTGAAAAAAGGAAGATGAATGGAACCAACCCCCTTGTTGGCAAAGGTGAGGGGGCTGTATGTGTTTTTCCTCCAGGAGTTGATAAACCAATTTGGTGGTTTGTACGGTTTGTGCCAGAGCAGTGTGTACGGCCGGTGACTCAGGATAAAGATTGTGACACTCCTGCTTCAGGTGATGATTCTGGTAACAACAGAATCATGGGTGATGGGGAGCCTGGTGAGAAACCCCCACTTTTAATGCCAGTTAGTAAAAATAGCCCCCTCTTTCCCTCACTTTTTGCTAGCAACATAACAGTGGGGATAGCATTGGCCCGAGTTGATCCGGAACAGGGAAATTCCACTTAGTAACCTGTCATTAGTGAAGTTGTCCTCCTTTGGTCATGGATGTTTATTACTGCATAATGCCTACTAATAATCATATAGGACTTAGAAATATACTGCATCCCATCCTAAGAGAGGATTTGAAAACAAATATAACATATACCTATTGTCCCAAGCCTGCTCCTTGGTGTTGGGATGCTGATAGAGATTTTAATCTCCACCCCACAGTTATGTGGGAAGAATGTATCACTCAAGAGCCTGATTTGTTAAAAGGTAGGAAAGACATGTGGTGGTATGGCCATAGGCCCGCGATGAAAAATTCCACCTTTCATGGGTATGAGTAATTGTTTTTAATGCTACTGCCAGTTTTAACCAAACATATCTTTTTGAAACCTCTCTAAAGATAAATTATACTGCTGGACGCAATATAACTATTCTATTCTCTGCTTGCGTTCTTTTCCCATTTTTCTTTGTATTGTGAAATGGCACTTTGGAGGGCGATATTCTTAATTGTTCTTCCAGGATCTGCAAGCTGAGTAATTGCTGGTACAGTTCTGATGGAGCTTTGATGGTTCGAGTGCCTCCTGGGATTCCTTTACCGGGGCTGGTGTCTCAAGAACATCAGGAGATTATCCTTTATCCACAGCAAGCAAACAGCTACAATTGTTGCTGCTATTGCTATCGCTGCCACTGCAGCTATGGTTGCTGGAGTTGCCATTTCGCCGACAGCTGTGACTGTGGAGACTGTGGATCAGCTGTCTGGAAGGGTTAGTGAGGCCCTGCAGAGATAAAATGCTCTGAATTCTCTTATTAGATTTGGACTTTTAAATTTAAATCAACAAACTGCACTTTTGCAAGAACAGATAGATTCCCTTTGGCTCCTGCAACGAATGTCTTGTACGTTACACCTGCTAATGTAAATGCTTCTGAAATGGTTAAACAGTTAAATGTATATTTGAATAGCCCTTGGAATTCCTCCTTTTTGAATTTTACCCTGAAGACAGCTCATCATATTGCTGGTATTAATAGTACACAGGTCCGTGTTGTGTCTGGATCCAGTCAGTGGAATGCCATGACCCAGCTTGGGGGCTGGGTCCAGCGATTGTCTGGATGCTCTCACTTGGACTGATATTGCTATTGGGGTTATCTTTTTTGGATTCTCTGCCACTTAATGCGGCAATCTCACATACAGCACACTGTCACTCAACTTGCTCGGACTGTCTTCCGGGAATCAGGAAGCACTAGAAGTCTGGCTGCAGATGCTGCAGAAGTCATGAGGGATCCCTACTATGGGCAACTGTCCTGGTATAGAGAGCTCACCTAAGACAGGGATTAATGCCTCCCATAGACGGGTAAGAGCCTCTATCTGGGGGAGTCCTAAGACAAGGGCTCTCATGCTTTTAAAATAAAAAGGGGGAAATTGTTGGGTCCTTTGAGGACAGGCCTTCGCAACCCCACTTGACCTGTTTTGCATTCTTGGGATTGTTTGTTCTGAAAACAGGAACAATCTGTTGTTCTCAGCAATGTGTTAACCCCTAAGCCTTGTGAGTTATGGTGATGAGCTTCCTGCTTTTGCTGACTCAGCCTCCCCTGCTGAGGGCTATATATACTGCGTGAGAAAGTGGAATAAAGGCTTGTCTGCAGAACCTGAAGTTGTGCTGTGTGTTAATCCTGATGTCCCTCACTCAGAGAACTACAGTTGCCATTCTGGCATGGCAATGAAAACTGTGGAATCAAAAGAAACTAAGAGAAATTTGAAAATGTCACATGAAATACAGACCAAGTCAACTTGTATGTCAGTGCTGAGGGCAATACTGGGCAAGCACACAGCAGGAAATGGGCAAGACCTAAATCACTAACTTCAGTCTCTGCCATGGGAAGCTAGTTCAAGAGAGGGAGGGGAAGCCACAATGCCTTCCTGACCCAACCCTGAAAGTCTCACTGTCTCTTTGGCCATAGTCTATCGACCTCTCTGGTCAGCCATGATTCGTCAAGGAAGATGATGTCGACTGGGCGGGGCCGTTTGGGGGTGTGGGTGCCTGGAGGGCCACTGGGAGCCATCATCTTCTATTTGTCAGGATGATCACTCAGGGCCAGGCACCATGGTGGCCCCGGCCACCAGCAATCTCACTGAGACACTGGAGCCCATCTGCCCTGGCTTCCTTCTCTCTCCAAAACACCTTCCGACCACACCTCGAGTGCTGCCTCTAGCACAGGGCATCTGTGACACTTTGTGTTGGTGCCAGTGTCCCGTGTGTGCGGTCCTCTACAGCAGACACACGTGCGTGCTGTCCTCTACAGCAGACACACGTGGAGCTGTCCTCTACAGCAGACACACGTGGAGCTGTCCTCTACAGCAGACACACGTGGAGCTGTCCTCTACAGCAGACACACGTGGAACTGTCCTCTACAGCAGACACACGTACGTGCTGTCCTCTACAGCAGACACACGTGGAGCTGTCCTCTACAGCAGACACACGTGCATGCTGTCCTCTACAGCAGACACACGTGCGTGCTGTCCTCTACAGCAGACACACGTGGAGCTGTCCTCTACAGCAGACACACGTGCGTGCTGTCCTCTACAGCAGACACACGTGGAGCTGTCCTCTACAGCAGACACACGTGCGTGCTGTCCTCTACAGCAGACACACGTGGAGCTGATGAGCGTGGGTGGCTGAGGAACTGAACTGGAGTTTACGTTTCGTGAAGTTTGACACACAGACCTGGGGGAACGTGCTGACCCCACAGTTTCAAGCCCCTCCACACTCCAGTGCCCTAATGCTCAGGCCCTGATAATGACCCACAGCACTCAACACAGGCTGGGCCCCTCCCATCTCCCGTCCTGGCCTCTGCCTGTTCCACTGGTTTGCTTAGAGTCTGTAGAAACCAGAACACCAACTTCATTCCACCTGAAACATTCTTCCCCACACAACCCCCACTTTTTTATCTCACTGATTTCTAAACTGGGGTTCTCTTCTGGCTTCTGTGAGTGGCGCCTCAGACTTGAACATCACTGAGCAACAGGAGGGTAGAGACACAAGGCTGGCCCAAGGGGAGGCAGGGACAAGCCCCATCTCAGTCACTCTCACCCACTCACAACCTCAGCTTTCACGTCTGTAAAATGGTGAGAAACACCAGCGTCTTCCTTGGGAGGCTCACCTGTGAGCTATATGCAGAAGACAAGGCTGGGGGGGGTGGTGGTGGAGGTTTGCATGACCAGACGCCGCACTATAATTCCACAGTTGCAGAATGGAGGCCTTCATTTTGAGGTTCAAGGGTGATGGAACCAAGTCTATTTATGGCTTGGAAAATGGAGGAAAAGGGAGAGCCAGAGAGTGTTAAAACGTCACCAGAGTGCATTTGTGTGGCAGCTCTGGGCTGCATGTTGTTGCAAATCCTCTGGGATCCACGCGTCTGGGGTCTGTGCACCCAGCGGGTGATGGTATGGGGTGGGGACTCACAAAGGTAACCACCTTTGCCAGGAACATTCATCTTTTTCCTGTTGGACCCTGAGACTGGCCACACCTCTCTGGGTGAATCAGAGACTGTTCTGTGGTCCTGTTCCACTCAGAGGTGCACTCCAGATGGGGCAGAGGCAGGCAGGTGCACCAGGTACACATTGGGGATCTTGCAGGAGGCAGAAGGCCATGTAAGTACAAGCAGTGTGTGCCCCTCTATGCAGGCTTGAGTGGTGTTTGGGGCAGACACCATAGGACTGATGGGACCAAGGGGCAGAGGAAAAAGAGGCCAAGCCACCACAGAAGTATTCCGGAGGAAAACAGGAAGGCTCTGCAAGGGGCTAGCTCAAGGCCAGGAGAGGCCATCCTGCTCAGGTCATACCCCAAGGATCTGGACATCCCTCTGAATGCCACAGACTGACTCTGGGGACTGAGCATGCGTGGGAGATGCTTCTGCTGTGAGAAGTGCTAGATGTGGGAGAGCAGCGAGATTGTGACCCTCTCAGCTGTGGGGCCAAGGAGCCTGACTGGGCTCTCTACTCCAGGGCGCACTGTGTGTCCCTTGCCTGGTGGCTATGTCCTTTCTCCCGGACAAACAGATCTAGGACGGGGACCCTTGCACTTGGGTGACTGACTTTACTCCTCAGTTTCCTTAGGTGTGACGTGGAAGGGGACAGCAGGGCTATTGCTTTGGAAGACCTTCAGTACTGGAGCAGTAAACCAGCAGAGCGTTCATAGCTGCTGGGGTAAGTGCTCCTCCACCTGTGCACAGCCCACCCTCAGCCCAGGGGGGTCGCTGCCCGGTCCACCCTAAGCCCAGTCCTGATGCATGTTTGGGGTTGGGTCTGGAGAGTAAAATGAGCCTCCGAGACCTTGGATATGTCACTACCTCTCTCTGGGCTCTGGTATCCCATTTGTGCAAAATGGATGCTCTGTTGCCACAGGATAGGCGAGGGGAAGCAGTGACTGATATAACCATTCTCAGCTCCATCTGCAGGGTTGGCTGCATCTTCGAGGCTGCTGTGGGATGAATGGTCCTCCAAGGTGCATGTGTTAGAATCATAATCCTCAGTGCTACAGACCAAGGCATGGGATGTTTCAGGGGGATCGCTCTGGTGGTGCTGCAGTCATGAATGGCCGTTGTGGATGTGGGTTCCTCGTTGGGGAGATAGAGGTGAGGCAAAGGCAGATCGAGCCTGCTCTATCTTGTCTGGAAGCACCATGGGAGGACAATATAGTCAAGACTGCTCCCGCTGGCCCTTTGATTCCGTGTTTTTCTCACGCACTACCTGGTTTTTTGGTCTTCTGTCACAGGATGACACAAGGGACTCTCACTACCAGGGTAGTAAGACAATTCCGGAGGCCATCACACAGACAAAGTGCAATCAGAAAAACTAGTGTCAGCCTTTTCCTTTAGTTAGCATCAGTGTTTTTTTATTGATTCTTTGGGAATTTCACAGCACATCCCCCAATCCCACTGATTTCCCAGTCTCTCCATATCTGCCTTTCACCCTTGTAGTGCCCCCCCAAAGAAAATTAAAAACAAAAACAAACAAACAAAAACCGTGTTGTTCCTCAGTCTTTCTGGCCTCTCCATCCCCTCCTCATTTGTCTCAGTGGCATTGGGAGCTGCGGTGTGTCACGCAGTGGACCCTTTGGTCCATTCAGCCTTACACAAATGTTGATTGTAATGAGTTGTTGGTCTGGGTCAAGGCCTCTGGTTCTGGTTCACCATCAATATTGGACCCCCACTGAAACTCCTCTTGGGTATTCTGCTGTCGCCCTGAGTCATGGAGATCCTGCACCTCTGGTTCCATAGGACCAGTCCCTTTATGCACCCCAGTAGGTTATAGATGGAGCAGATATTGGAGTGGACCAACTCAAAATACTGGATGTGGGCCCAAGTGGTAGCTGAGTTGGTCAGTTCAGTCTTCCACCAGAACCGCCCTGTTGTGGAATATCACCTTATCTGGGCAAAGATGTGTTACATTTGTTTAATGATGTAAAGGTGTGTTGTTTTGCCTGCCTAAGTTACCTGATTGGTCAAATAAAAAAGCTGAAGAGTCAATAGCTGGCAGTAGAGGGATAGGCAGGGCTGGTGGGCAGAGAGAAGAAGTAGGAGGAGTCTTAGGTTCAGGGGAAGAAGAGAGAAGAGAGGAAGACTCCTGGGGTCAGCCAGGCAGGCACCACTCAGCCAAACACAGAGAAGGACATACAGAATGAAAGAAAGGTAAGAAGCCCCAATACAAAATGTAGATGAAGAAAAACAGGTTAATTTAGTTAATCGAGCTGCTGGGACAAGCGTCAGATAAGGCAGAGCATTCATAACTAATACTAAGTCTCCGTGTCATGGTTGGGTGTCTGGAGGTCCGAGAAAGCCTGCACCCACGGCGAAAGATGGGCCTGTTTTCCTGTTACACCACCCACCTCAGGCGCGGGGCGGAGCCAGATCTCCCAGTGAAAGGCAGGGCTGGCTCAGCAGGGTCCTTGGATTTCAACATGCACGGTTTGCACGGTAACACAAGCCAAGGACATAACCACAGCCCCCAGCTACAGCAGGACCAAGGACCCAGACGTGCCTAGGCCCTGTCACCACCATGGTCTTGGGGAGCAGAACAGGCCACCCATATCAACCCCTTGCTCATCTCCTTCACCTCTGCTTCTTCAGTCCTGCCTCTCTCCACAGCGCAGGAACCCCTCTGCTTCTCTCCCCCTTCTCCACCGTGGAGTTCCTCATTACAGGGGTACCAGTACCAGGAGGGCCTGTGCATGTCTTCCACTTGACCCGAGCCTTTTCCTTTGAAATAGCTTTCATTCACAAGACATTATACAAGTGGATAAGGCACACAGAAATAAATTTACATATTGATATGTATGACTATAATTTTAGGGCCATCGTTTGTATCATAAAGAAAAATAACATGCCATCAATGTTATCACTCCACAAATCAGAGCATTTTGTGCCTATTATGTGATTTTTATACTATGCCATTGAAGATGAGACATTTTACTTCCTTCTGACGGACACGCTGAAGACTCCCCATAAATGTCTGTTTCTGGCCTTGGGGAGGGACCTAGTCAAGCCTTCAGCCATGAATGAAGTTATAATGGCGTTGATAGGCTGAGTCAACGCTGAATGCATTCCTTACCATTCATTTCAAGTATAAAATTTAATGCAATATTCATATTTTATTAATCCTTTGAGAATTTCATAAATACATTTGAACATATTCACCCTTACAGCTTCCACCACTAACTCCTCCCAGATCCACCCCATTTCAACTCCTGGTCCCTTCCTTCCTTCCTTCCTTCCTTCCTTCCTTCCTTCCTTCCTTCCTTTCTTCCTCCCTTCTTTCTCTTCTTCTTCTTCTTGCTTTAGAAACAGGGTTTCTATTATGTAGGCCTTGCTGTTCTGGAACTTGTTGTGTAGACCAGGCTGTTCTTGAACTCACAGACATCCCTCTGCCTCTGCTTTGAGTGCTGAAATTAAAGGTGTGCACTGCCATGCCTAATTGACAGAACCTAGTTGGCCATATACTCACGTGGGTGAGACCATCCACTGGCTCATAGTTGCCCTGCCAGAGACCATGCCCGTAAAGAACCCTAACTCCTTTCCCCAGAAGCCATCAAGTGCCATTAGCATCTTAACCTGGCTGGGGTGGAGGTTCATGAACCACTCCGTACTAGAATGCTGACTGCCTTTACCTTGTACAGACTTGTGGAGGCAACCACTGCTGCTGTGAATTCATAGGACAGTGGTTCTTCTGGCCAGAGACACTCTTGCTCCACCCCTCCCCCAATCTTTGGTTCTTACTGTCTCCCACCCTCTTCAACAATGATTCCTGAGGCTTGGCTGGGATTGTGATGACTGTATCCACCTGTGGTAACTAGTCTCCACTGACCTGTATCCAACTGTGGTAACTAGTCTCCACTGACCTGTATCCACCTGTGGTAACTAGTCTCCACTGACCTGTATCCACCTGTGGGTGAACTAGTCTCCACTGACCTGTATCCACCTGTGGGTGAACTAGTCTCCACTGATAATTGTTTTGTGCACTATGATCAGTTGTGAGTTCATGCTGACCACCATCCACTGACCACAGAAACTCAAAAAATCAAGTTTCATGTCTAATAGAAAAACATCAACGCAGGCTA
Source organism: Myodes glareolus (assembly GCF_982192425.1). Classification (NCBI taxonomy): domain Eukaryota; kingdom Metazoa; phylum Chordata; class Mammalia; order Rodentia; family Cricetidae; genus Myodes; species Myodes glareolus. The sequence goes on from NC_142027.1 coordinate 131,090,099, forward strand.
CACATAAAATCACGCATGATAGGAGCACAGCAGGTGATGTCAGTTCTTATTGGACATGTTTCCCAAGAAACTGACTCTTTTAAAAACAAGGAAGAACCATTAGGGGAAAGATGGAAAACGAGAAAAGGCATCATTAAGCATCATGAGAGAAACGTGGATGTGGACGGACAGAAGTCGGGAGAGAGTAGTAAACAGTGAGAGATCAACAGTGACTCCCAAAGTGGCAGAAACTCTGAGGTATTGCCTTACAGGAAGCGGAAGGTGAGAGGGAGAGGGTGAGACTTCGTGTAGACTAAGGAAGAGTTGCAGGGAGATTGAAGTAAAGCACCCCAAGCTGAAGCTGACCACCAGGGACCTGGTGGAGACATGACCAAGCACCAGCAGGAAAACCCAAAGCAACAACAGAAAGAAAACATGAAGCTGTCACTGCAGTCTTTCTGTCAATGAGACGATGCTGAGGACTTGTTTCCTTGGGGGACACTGGGCGCTGACTGGCAGTGATGAGCCAGTGTGTTCTTGGGAAATGCTGGGCTCCAGAGTAAAGGAATCCAACAGGCTTCCATGATAACAACGGAAGAGAAAGCAGGGCCTTCCCAGTGGAAACAGCAGCTTAGAGAGAAAGCAGGGCCTTCCCAGTCGGAAGCAGCAGCAGCTGAAAAGCTTCAAGGCAGGCACAGGAGCTGTGGCCTCAGTACCATTGAGTTGGCTTCGAGGTGTGAAGGACGGACATCCCAGTGGTATTGGGCCACCTGGGTCATATTGCTGCCATGACTTCCAGAGAGAGGAACAAGCTGACTTCCGTCACTGAAGTCCTAGAGCAGCAGTGACATAGGACAGATGACTGGTGCTCAGCGTCACTGTGTTCAGTGCCGACCCGTGATGGGCCTGGCAAGGGAGTGGCCATGGGCTGCTAAGGGGATAGCTTTGTAATCCATGAAGTTCTACCTCTGTGTAGATTTCCTAAAATGTGTTCGTTGTGTTCATACTACAAAACGGGTTTTAGCAGCTGGTAGAAAGTGACTACATTTAAATGAAATATGCACAAAAAATAGGGCAAACATATTTACATTAAATATATACATTAAAAGTAGAAAACATGATACTAAAAATAATATCTACAGCATGAAACATCAAGAAACACATATACAAACCCAAACTTAAACAACTCGAAACCTGTTCTCAGAGGAGGAGGCAAAGAATGCAGCAGCTTCCATTTGCAGATCAAAGCTCCACCCCCCCACCCCCATGTCTTCACAGCTCCACCCCCCCCACGTCTTTACAGCTCCACCCCCCAGGCATCTTTACAGTTTCACCCCCCAGGCGTCTTTACAGCTCCACCCTCCACTCCCCCCCCCCCCATGTCTTTACAGGTCCCAACACTGACAAGGTGAGAGTTACAGGAGGATGTGAGTGCTTGGAGGCACCCATGAGAAGCAGCCCATCAGAGGCACCTCAACCCTGGAAGGTGACCTAGATGACCATCCCAGGACCGTCTAGGGGACCATGTGCTGTCTCTGCTGAGGATCATGTGTGCGGAGCACCTTAAGGGTCTTCCCTGGAGGGAATTTTCAGGAAACCCACAGGAAATTCTCAGGAAATCCTCTGTTACTGACCCTGAAGCAGAGCGAGAGAAGGGTGTCCCTAAGATGGCAGGATGGAGAAGCTGATTGCTGCATAGCTAAGGACCGGAAGACCTGATGGTCAGAGTGTTCCCACTGTGAGATCCATTCTGGGACCCCTCAAGGTAACAAGGGCGTGTTTCTCATTCTGTGACAGATCACCACTTAACAGCACCGTGTCTGCCCTGTGGCTTCCAGTTAAATGAGACCACTGGGACCAGGGCTGAAGCTCAGTGGAGCATACACATGAACTGGGCCATCAGCAACACCAAAGAAAAGGAAGCTGGGGCAGGACCAAAATAGAAGATGAGGAGGCTGAGGAGAAATTTTACACACAAAAAACTACAAGCACCGCACAAATGCACACGAGGCCAGGGCTATGGGAGTGGCGTGACACATGGGAGAGGGCACAGGGAGAGTTACAGACAAGGAGCCGATAAGAAAAAGGAAAACGGCTGCTTCTGTCATGCCACACACAACTCTATGGGCCCCACTTTGCTCTAGGGAACTCATTGGTGAATGGACTCCAGGCTATTGGATGCTTCCGATTGAAGGGTCTTCAAGGTTTGTTCCAGCCTCAAAATGCAGGGATTGGTGAAGACTTCAGGTGAGAAAATGGCCTGAAGGCTCTAGAAGAACCCAGGAGCACCCACAGATTGACCAATTGCCTATTTTAGAGCCCATCCTTCCCTGGAGAGTCCAGAAAGCCTCTCTGTAAACAGATGAAGTAAAGATGCTGCTGAGACCTGAAACTGTGGGTGTAGGATGTCTTCCCCAAACCCCTACCTGGCAATCATGGGAACGTTGATTCCGAGTCCCTGCTGCACCTGAGAGAGGTAGCTGTTTCCCTAGATTGTTTACGCTAGGGTCAGCAAGAACCAAATGTCCTTTGCACAATCCCTGACAGAGTCCAAGTAATCAAAGACAAGTGGTGAGGTATTCAGCACAGAGGGAGCCATGGGAGCAGAATGAGTGGGTAGGATTATTTTCAACTAGAAGTGCGTGTGTGTGTGCGTGCATGTGTGTGCATGTGCATCTGTACGTGTGTGTGTGTTGTACGTGCATGTGCATGTGCCTGCATGTGTGTGTGTACATGTGTGCATGTGTGTGTGCGCGTGCGTGCATGTGCGTGTGTGTGTGTGTGTGTGTGTGTGTGTGTGTGCGTGTGTATGTGTGTGTGTGTTCAAACTCAGGGCCACATTCCCTTGTTGATAGCATTGTTCTCCGTTATCAGTTTATGACCACTGGAGAGGTAAAGTGTGCCCAGGAGGCAGATATGTTCTGAGTGCTTGTGTACTTACAATGTGGATAGTGTTTTGCCCGAGGGCTGTGATGCTGGATGACAAAGAGGGTACAAAGATGAGGATGCGAACATTCCTTCAGGATCTTAGAGAGTAATTTGCTGCCCTCGACTCCTAGGGTACATAGATAGAATCAACAGATCAGATTCCCGGAAGAAAGCAGAAAGGCACGGGTGGGTTGGCCTGATCTGGGAAAGGATGAGCGGACGGGAAGCACAGGAAGGCAGTAATCAACGGGGATACACAGAACCTGCCCACATTTACACAGCTATGGGGGCTCGCTGCCCAGCCAGCCTAGTCAAAGCCGTGAACCCCAGGTTCAGGGAGGGACTGTCTCAAAACAGCAGAGAAGCAGTTAAAGACTCCTGGCATCCACCTCGGACCACAGCAAGTACACACACCACAAAATAAGAGGAGACCCAGCTGTGAAGGGCCCCCCCATACTTGAAAGACCCCCATGTCCACATACTATGTTAAACTCTGCTGAAACTTAACTGAGCCATAAAAAAAAAAAGTCCCCAGGCTCAGCTAATAACTCTGCGAAATTTAGCTGGGCCATAGAAGGAAAGTCCCCCAGGCCCAGCAGGATATCTATGGGTTGCAGACTCGCTGACTAGGCTGAGGAGAGGGAGTAGCCCACCCCCAAGGCATTCTATCGAAACTGTCAACTTGCTGCAGGGTTCTCTATCTAGCTTTGTGTTTTTTCGGGGAAATTCGGGAATAGACATGGGGCCATTCCCGGGGTGAGCTAAGCCCGCCAATTTGAGAACCAGTGAAATGCTTGTTGCTATGCAGCCTCTTATGTAACTCTTAAATCCCTATAAATACATAATGTGCCTTCAGCCCGGCATGCTTAGTAACTTGGTTGCTGTAGCATCCACAGGCGCCTGTGTAAATAAACTGCCTCTTGCTCTTGCATCCAGTGGACTGGTTCTTGGACAGAGGGCTCCAAGTGAGACCCCTGACATTTGGGGTCTTTCAGCTGCAGAGGGGATGCGGACCCGTCGGTGCTGCAGCTGTGGCTATTACGCATCTGCCCTGTGTGGGTGTGTGATTCCAGGTCAACTTTTGTTCCTGATGGCATTTGTCTGCCACCTCCATGCTCTGAGTCACCCTCTGGGACCACAGAAGCTAAAGCAGACCTGTGGGATTATCCAGGTGGCATAGGGCTTCTTGCCATGCTAGCCGAGAACTTTCCAACCCGCTAAGGAGCCTGTACTGACTGGTTTTGTGTGTCAACTTAACAGTCTAGAGCCATCAGAGAGGAAGGCGCCTCAGTTGAGGAAATTCCTCCATCAGCTCCGTCTATAGAGCATTTTCTCAATTAGTTATCAGTGGGGGAGGGGGAGGGCCCAACCCAGTAAGCAGCACCCCTCAGTGGCCTCTGCATCAGCTCCAGGCTTCCAGCTCTGTTTGATTCCCTGGCCTGACTTTCTTTGGTGATGAACAGCAATGCGGAAGTGTTAGCTGAATAAACCCTTTCCTCCCCAACTTGCTTTTTGGTCACAGAGTGTCTTTGCAGCAATAAAAACCCTAACTAAGTTAGTATCAGGAATGAGGTATTGCTGCGACAGATCTGATCATGTTTTTGGAAGGATTGTGGAAGGATTTTAGGGCTTTGAGCCAGAAAAGCCATTGAGTGTTGAGAGTTCAGTGCGCTGTTCAGTGGGAGCTTGGAAGATGAGACTGTTCAGAGCAGTGCAGACAACGGAGTTTCAGAGGTAAGTAGTTTAAAGACTCTCTGAGGGTCACCTGTTTCTTTGATTTAAGATTCCGTCATTCTCAGCTGTGATGAAAAAAACACCAGAACTACTGAAGAGATGCCTGTGCTCTCTTGGGACAATGGCCGCTAAGTTAGCAGTGACGAAGTTAACAGCATCTCTGAGGAGAAATCATCGCGTGTTTCCTAAGAGTCCACACACGAAGCTGGGGTCCAGAGGCAGCCGAGGTTGTACCTCATTCTGGCAGCTGAACTTGGTAGTGTAGGAGTCACCCAGGGGGTACTGATTTTGGAGGCCTGAAGGGGTCATGGAGAGCAGCTGAGGCTGGCACTGTGTGGCAGGGCTGGAGTCCCTGAAGAGAGTCCAGGAGAGGCCAGTGGTGAAAGTGCAGCCCAGCTGCAGCAGAGACCCCAGCATTTTGGAGATGCCAGTACCATGGGATGGGCACCAAGAACAGCAGCAGTGGAGTAGAGCCAGCCTGAGCCTGGAAGACAAGCTGTGTGTGCTGCAGAGGGCAGAGCTGGAGAAGTGACCAAGTCCTTTGGAGGAGCCCAGAAGATGGGGAGTGGATCCCAGCCACTGGTCTGTTGGAATTTGGTTTTGTTTTTATTCACTTCTGATTGTGCCTAGAGTTTTCCCTCTTGAAGTAAGAAAGCATTTTACCGGAGCCCACACTTGTGAGACTTTTGATTTTAAAAGAGATTTGGCTATTTTAAAGGGACTGAATTTTTAATGTGTAATGTGTTTGAATTTGTAAAGACCACGGGACTTTTAAAGTTGTCTATATTTTTTAATGTGAGATGTTGGGGATGCATAAGAAAGGAAGGGTTGTAGCTTAATAGTGATGTATTTGTGTGTCAGATGACACAAGCTGGAGTCACCAGAGAGGAAGGAGCCTCAGCTGAGGAAATGTTTCCGCGAGATCCATCTATAAAGAATTTTCTCAGTTTTCAGTGGGGAGGGCCCAGTCCACTGTGGGTGGTGCCATCCCTGGGTTGGTGGTCCTGGCTTCTATAAGAAAGTAGACTGATCAGGGCAGTGGTGGTACACGCCTTTAATCCCAGCACTCGGGAGTCAGAGGTAAGTGAATTTCTGTGAGTTTGAGGCTGGCCTGGTCTGCAGAGCAAATGCCAGGACAGGCTCCAAAGCTACACAGAGAAGAAACCCTGTTTTGAAAAATGAAAAAAAAAAAAAAGAAAAAAAAGTAGGCTGGGCAAGTCATAGGAAGCAAGCCGGTAAGCAGCACCCTCCATGGCCTCTGCATTGGCTCCTGCCTCCAGGTTCCTGTCCTGCTTGAGTTCTTGCCCTGACTTCCTTTGGTAATGAATAGCAATGTGGAGGTACACGCTGAGTAAATCCTTTCCTCCCCAACTTGCTTTTTGGTCACAAGGTTTCTTTGTAGCAATAGAAACCATAACTGCGACAGCATGTCTCACCCTCCTCTTAGATGAAAGAGAAGATGCTGAGCCCTGGAAAGTGACTTTGAAGATTCAGAAGTCACTTTGGAGACTAGGAAAACACTGATGATGGAGATGCCCATAAAAATCAGAATAAGAAGTCTTCTGGGTGAATGGAAATCGGAACCCTTAAACTCTCCTTTCAGGATGTCCTAAACAATCTCACCCACACTAAAATGAAGTGTGCTACGAGGCTGATTTCCCATTTCTTTGAGAATTTCGTATATGAATGCTATCTTTACATCATCCCCTCCACTCCCTCCACTCCTCAAATTCATGCCCTCTTTTTCTTTATTGCTACACACACACACACATTTACGATTGCCCTTGTGTGTGTGGGTCTAGAGCCATGGTTACAGATGCACGCTGCCATGCCCCACTGTTACATGAGCTCTGTAGATTCAGACCCGGGTCTCTGTACTTGCACAGTGGGCCCTTGACCGACTGAGTAATAGCTCACACCTGCCACCTTCACACCTCTCCACACACCACAGCCAAGCCTTAAAACATCCTCCACGTCACTGGGACAATCGCACCCATTTCCCCTCCAAACCACTAGATGCCACTCTGTACCCACCCATGACATCGCCGTTCCTGGTTTCTGGAAGGTTGGGCTGGAGAAGATGCACCGGTTCTGCTCAGTCACCTTTCCTAGAGGAAGACCAGGAGAAGGAGCCCGTTCTCTGCAGGCTGTCGCACCAGGATGGCACAGTCGCTCCACAGCCTGCACTCACGCTCAGGATGGGCCAGGCTCTCTTCACGGATTAGCTCCTATACCTCCCGCAGGCTCCAGGGATCAACTTCCCATGCGCAAAACACTTAAGACTTGGTGGGTAAAGACGCTTGTCATGCAAGTGTGAGGCCCTGGGTTCAAACCCGCAGAACCCTGGTAGAATCCAACTGCTGTAGTGTGTGTAATCCTAGCACTCAGACTCCTTGTAAGTCTGAGGCAGCTAGCCTAGGATACAAAGAGGCAAAATGAGATGCATAGGGATGTGGCTGTTCATGGAGCTGCTGTTACATGCTGGGCGCCAGGCAAAGCGTGGAGAAGAGAGATTATGAAGTACATAAGGTGGCCATGAATCCACTCACCCGGGGAAGACCGATGGTCATCCTCACTTGCCCACACTCCAGTCCATGGTAGCATGTCTATTGCTAGCTTTGCTGGCTCATGGCTAGGCAGCCACACTGGTGGGACTTCTTTGGTTTTCAGCCAGTTGTGGTAACACACACCTGTTGTCCCAACACTGGAGAGTCTGAAACGGGTGGATCTGAAGTCTGAGGCCAGCCTGGCAGGGAATGTGGGTGACAGTAAGTGGGGAAGAGTGGGTAGCTAGCTGGTCTTCAGAGCTACAGCCGTTTTGTCAACTGCTTTGGGAAATACATAAGGACAAAAAAATAAAAAATTCAGGTTAAAAGTGAATATTCCGAGTTAGAGAAGGAGCCATAGCAGTGGCCAATTTAAGGAGCCAGAGACACACGGGGTCACAAAATCTGCAAGACCCCCTTTGTTAACTGCTGGTAAGGAGCACGTGGAGACTGTTTTGTCTGTGGTCTGCTCCCTTTGTAACACTGTTATAAAAAGACTGTGAAGGCTTGGATACTTGCAGGCTGTTTTTTGTTTGATTGGTCTTTTTTTTTTTTTAAGACTGTTTCTTAACCACAACATAGGGAAAGAAAAGAATTTCAGCATTCCTTATAATTTCCTGTAATATGGTAATATGTTAATTTTGAGGTATGCCCAGATCAGACTCCAGACAGTCAGCGATCCCACCAAAGTCTGACTTGGTGTACCTAGGTTCCTTATGGAGCGTAGGTGACTCAAAAGCCCCTACCTTACTTCAGTGTCCCACCCCAATGTAGGTGATAAGCTCTCAAACGTTACCAACCTTCAGTCAATTTCTGCCTTGTAGACACTCTAGCACCCCAAAATCACAGGTAGCTGGGTACAGTGGGAGTGGATAGTTGAGATCTTCACTGAGGTCTCCCCCCTCCTACAGAAGATGCTCACCATTACCATGGATGCAGAGATCTCGATACTGTTTGCTTATTTCATCATCAGGACTATAGGGCCAGTGTAGCCTATAGGTCATAGGTCACCATAGCAAGTTCTGTCCCATAGGAGCTGGTGGTCACGTTGTGCCTGGAGGAGATAGCAAAGCCACAACAGGAGATGCTGACTGTCTCAAAACTTTGTGAAGACTCTAACCCGTGAGTCGTCTGATGGCCCAGTACTTCAACTTTATGAGTGTGTGTGTGTGTGTGTGCGCGCGCATGCGTGAGTGTGTGTATTGAGTAGCCCAAGTCCCCAGCATTGGTGGAAGCAGTGAAACTCATTCACCACCCTGTCCCTGGCATACATGTGGTTTCTGGCACCCTCATTTCATGTTAAATCGGTCAACTCTGTGTTATTGTGCAGTGTGTAGATAAGACTCATTTCTCTTCAGTCAGTGGATTTCCCAAGAGCTTCATCTTTGGCTCCGTTTGAATCTATCTTTTGCTCTCCATGGACCACGGTCTTTGGTAAGATGTGAGAATGTTTTACTTCTCATTGTTTGGGGCTTGGTAATCACACACACTGCATGCTCAAGAGTCCCAGCAGATAGGAAAGTCACCCATGGTGACTTGCCATGGATGAGGTCAGAACTGACATCCTGCAGGTCATGCACCTTAGCATAGGAACAAAAACAGAGCCTCTGCTGCCACTCAATTCAAAGCTCACGTCTCCTCCACTTCCTACATATCCATGGAGTCTACACAACACAGGGTGTGTGTGTGTGAGGGGGCGGGGAGACAACACCTAGCACTAGGCCTTTGTGTCACGACACAGCCCAGTGAGCTGAAGCCGTGATCTCACAATCTCACAAGTTATGTACCCCACAGTGATCAAAAGCGCAGACATGACCATTGCTGACTTGATGCAAATCAGCAGAATAGGGTCCTATTCTCTTTCTCTTACCCAGGAAAGGAAACCCAGGGAGGAAAACCCAAGGGGAAAGTCAGTAGGCAGAGAAACAGTGCCCACTGGTGAACTAGCCTACTATCTTAAAGTGAATGGGGCACAAACAAATTCAGCCACGCTGTTCAACAAATGGCTCCCAGTCCATTTCCCACCTGGAAATCTCTGAAACACTCTTACAATTCTACCTGAAGTTCCCGGACTTATCGTGGACCCAGTTATTTGGAACAATCCATTCTCAGGAGAAGATAAAGGAGATGTCTTCACAGCATCAGGGGAAGGTGAAGAGCACCTGGCCAGGGTCAGTGGTGCTGAGCAGGGAGGAGGGAAGGGTCAGAGCGACCACCTGAAAATGGGAAGTCTCTGCCCCCCAGCAAACACCAGAGAGAACATGGAAATAAGCCCGAGTGGGAATGGTCTCTGCTACTTGTACATCCAATACCCATCTTGTTTCTAAAAAACAACCTAAAAATGGGCAGAAGCTATGCACAGGCACCTTTGAAGGAGGACACCCATGCTGCCAAGAAGCCACGTTCACGGTGATCCCTTTAGCCTCGATGAAACAAAAATGGAAGCCAAGCATTGAGCACCAAGTGCCACACAGCCACAGCAACCATTAGTATCTAACGTTGCTGAGAGTGTATTGGGGGTGAACACACACAGAGTCGGCAGCTGGAAGACAGCGTGGGGCCTGGAAAACCGCATTAGAGGTTCTGGGAAGTGAAAGCACCCAACCTCCCACCATGCTGTTTCCCTCTATGGGGCCCAACAGAGACAGACGCACATGCATGGCACGCTAGGTACGCACGGCATGGCCACAGCCCCAGATTCTCAGCAGCTGTCCATTTGAGTCCGCTCAGATGCAAGAGATGGGATGGAGAATGGCCATTCATACAATGCCTCAGGGTTCTACTGCTCTGAAGAAACACCATAACCACAGCAACGATTATAAACAAAAGCATTTAACCTGGGGCTTGCTTACAGCTTCAGAGGTTTAGTTCATTATCATCCTGATGGGGGAGCTTGGTAACACACAGGCAGGTGTGGTGCTGGAGTTGAGAGTTCTACATCCTGAACCGCAAACAGCAGGTGGGGGGAGGGCCTGGGGGGCGTGGGATGGCACAGGGTTTTGAAACTTCAAACTCTAACCTCAGTGACACTTCTCCCAATAAGGCCTCTCTCTCTCTCTCTCTCTCTCTCACATCACCTCTCGTGAGGACAGGTGTAGATTTCCAAGTGACAGACACCAGGCTCTGAGAGCCCCTCCCACCACCACCACCAGGTGATGCCGTGAGCAGTTGCATTATCTCATTTAGCTGTAGGCACAACAGCTCAGCCACTGGCATTCGCCCCAGCTCACACGAGGAGAGATCGGTCATGCTGTACACCCAAGTTCTCGTCCAGGTTGGGGAGTCCCTTGAGCTCTCAGGGGGATCTTCACTTTCTCTAAGGCAGCGAGGAAGGCCCATGCTCCCAGGGTGTGGATGAGCACAGTCCCACCAGTGTGGAAAGGCACACTTGACTTCAAGAGCAGTCTGGCTTCCACCACCCAGGAGAACAAATCCTGTTCTCTGAGGGGGCGTGTGCGTTGATTTACCCTTTGCTTTCTAGATTCTGGGAAGAGAGGAAAACTATCATTTAAATTTTATTGCATTTATTTATTGTGTGTATGTGTGTGTGTGCGCGCGTGCACATGCGCGTGTGTTTATACACATCTTTGTATGTGTGTGCCTGTGTTTGTATGTGTTTGTATGTATATGCACATGTGTGTACATGTGTGTATGTGTGTGTGCGTGCTATGTGAATCTATGTGCATGTATGCACCTGTGTGTATGTACATTTGTGTGCATATGTGTGTATGTGTATGTGCTATGTGCATCTATATGCGTGTATGCACCTGTGTGTATGTACGTTTGTTTGTGTGCATGTATGCCTGTGTGTGCATGCACTCCCATCTGTGTTTGATTTTCATCTCCCTCGGGCTGCTCTCCTGTACTCCCTGCTCTTCACACCAGGTTGACACTAAGTAGATCTTAATACCCATTGGTTAATGACCTGAAGGAACAATACACATATAGAAATGTCATGAAATTATTGGTTTTTTCCTTTTAATTTTACTGAAGCAGGGTTTCCCTACATAGCCCTGGCTGATCTGGAACATACTATGTGGAGATGTTGGCCTCGAATTTGTACCAGACTAATTCTGATTGCATTAGTCGGGGTGATGTTTCCTCCTTGCTCCACCCTAGACCTGGCCACCAGGGTAAATGCCTTTCGTCTTGGACTTATGAGGTCTGGAGGTTGGAGGGGAGGAGACAAGAATTAGCCTTTAAAATTCAAGTTTTATTAAAGGCAAAACACAAGGCCATCACACCCCATCTCCTCACAGAAGAATGTAGATGTACCCTCGCCCTCTAGCAGGGGCAGCTGGGTGCTCACACTGAGGTTTTTACAGTGGGAACTTGCTGCTGATTCATGGATTTGAGTCTTGTCTCTGACACTTCCTAGCCACGTGACCTTGGACAACCGACTTCGCATCTTCCCTTCGCAACTGCTTCTAGTCCTGGCTTGATCTATGCAAAGCAGTTAGCCCCGCACTGGCTCGGGACTACACAGTGGTCATCAGAGCCATTCCTATCCGTTAGCCGGGGCCACAGGCAATACCTAGTGGTTCCATGCCAGGGCTCAGCTTGTTCTCTGCAGGCCACAGGGGGAGGGGAACCTTGTCCAGGGTCCCATCAGCATTCGTGAAAGCATTTGGGGCTCAGGCTTGTCGGTCTCCCGAGAATAGAGTTTGTGCCTGGAAAGCTGGTCTCCAAGCTGACAGCCCTGGAGGAGGAGGGAGCTTTCCCTCCGCTGACCTCCAGCTGTGTCACTTAGGGCAGGGCTGTTCCTCATTTTGTTGTCAGGATGAATGGGGGCTACTGCGTCGTGGGGGCCAAGAGTACTATGGGCCTCAGCGCTCCCACCTCTCGCTGTATTTACTTCAGGGTATGGAGAGTCAAAGTGGGGCAGATGGATGCAGAAGCAACTTCCTGTTGGCTCAACACAGGAAGGAGGGTCAGCCTTTGTTCTCCAGATCAGGACTTCCCCTTCAGAGCCATTAGCTGTTCTGTCCTCAGATTTAGTCCCAAGAGTCTCTAAGCCCACGAAGTAGCCAGGAGCAGGCTCTTCCCTCCCTCCCTCCCCTTGTAGACAGGGTTAGCCTTGAGTTTGGGAGCTGGGGGAGGAACCTTGGTTAAGGGCAAAGTTTGGCACTGGGTCTAGACCCAGTGTCCCTTAAGGAAACCGGACTCTGTTACCTGCTGTCTGGGTGGATGGCCCCACCTGTGCACCGGCAAGTGAGTGTGTGCAGGGATTGATGTATGCAGTGAGCTTGCTACTTCCTTCTCAAACAAGAAAAACCGCTGTGCCCCCAGAAGTGGGAGGGAAATGGGCCAGACAAAGGATAATAGGGAGGAGCAGGGACTGTGGAAACACAAGCCCACTTGACAAGGCAGCTGCTGGTCAGCCTCCTCTGAGTCAAGACCTTCTAGCTTCTCATCCAGGATGTTACAAGAAACTCAAAATCTTTCAATTCATCCCGTTCTTTGCTCAAGAGTCTACCAATAGAATTTGGTGCCTCTGGGCCTGGGGAAGAGAGGGTAAGTCTGGTCGGCAAGGTTCCAGTGGTTTGTTTTGTTTAGTGTGTTTTGTTTAGTGCATTTAGTTGTGTGGCGGGGGGGGGGGGGGGAGGAAGGGAGGGAGGGAGGGGGGGAGAGAGAGAGATTTGTATATGAGCACAGAAGACAGACAGTTCCACCCCCTGAAGCTGTGAGCCACCCATGTGGGTGCTGGGAACTGCACTCAGGCAGGCACTCTAACCGCTGAGCAGCCCCTCTCCAGCCCCTTAACCACATTTAAATGTTAGCAGTTAAGGACCATTTTTAGGTCTATAGCCCAAGTTGGCCGTGTGACCCTCAGGCAAGGCCCTTCACATCCCTCTTCTGTTTTTTCTTCCTGAGTAACAGGTAAAATGTGCCAAGCTCCAACCTTAGCAAGTCACATGAATCGCTTCATTTTATCCCTGACCTTGTGATGGGGCAGGCGTCTCTGCTGCCTCTACTTATAGATAAGTAAACAGACAGAGCGAACTCTGAGTGGCTTGCCCGGGCCTCAGAGCAGCACAGCTACTGTTATTACCGTGGATATCACTATTATTAGTTACAGAAACCACCCAAAACTGGTTGGGGCCCAGGGAAATTCTTGGGCTTGGATCTCCAGAGACCCTGGATAACTCTAGATTTTTTTTTATGTAGCCCTCGACTGTTTAACTGTTCCTTTCCACACAGGCATTGAGCAGCTCTGCCAATGGCTTTCCTGGGATGATAATTAGATTTAAGCCCTTGGTCCAGTCAATAGATTCTCATCTCAGGGTTACCAAGCCGATCATGGCCAGTAATTTACAGCTTGAATTGTTCTGAAATCAATACAGATTTTGCTCTTCAACAAGAGGGCTGTAAAACACGGTGACAGGGGGGCCCCAAAAGCAGTCGGCTCGGGAGTTACTGAGCCAGCAGAGGGCCTAGCAATTAGAGCAGAGTGAGGTGGCTGACCTCTATCCAGTAGGCTGTGGTCAGAACCTGCAGGAGCTCCCCCGCTCTGGGGGCGGCGGGGGTGGGGGGTTGTGTGTGCCTGCTCACGGCAGAGTTTCTGTGTGAGCTGACTTGATTGACAGGTATGGGGGGAAGGGAATGGATTCCAACTCCTGCAGAATGGATTTGGATTTGACTATGCAGTTTTCTACTCTGGGAAATCGGCCGATCTCCTTGACACTCGGGCTTCCCCTGTAAGATGGGCAGCTAATAGAGACAGTATCCCAGATGATGAGAGGAAGCCATATTGAAGGTCACGTGATGTGCTGCAGGTGGGGCTGCTGAGCCGATTTCAGGGAGTAGAGGGCCATGGGTCCAGCCTAGGTGTGGGTTCCTGCTTCTTTCTCAGTTAAGCGTCCTTGGTTCTGTCATTTAACCACCAAGCACCGTTTCCTTCTATTGAAGGAATGACAGAACTCTGTTACTCTCTGGTTGTGTGTGTCAACTTGACAGAAGCTAGAGTCCTCAGGGGAAGGAAATGCCTCCATGAGATCCATCTGTCAGGCATTTTCTCATTGAGTGATCAGTGGGGAAGGGCCCAGTCCATGGTGGGTGGTCCCATCGTCAGTCTGGTGGTCTTGGGTTCTATAGGAAGGTAGACTGAGCAAGCCAGGGGAAACAGCCCCCCTCCATGGCCTCTGCATCAGCTCCTGCCTCTGGGATCCTGCCCTGTTAGAGTTCTATCCTGACTTTCTTCAGTGATGAACAGCAATGCTGACGTGTAAGGCAAGCAAACCCTCTCCTCCCCAAGCTGCTCTCTGGCCGTGGTGTTTTGTCGCAGCAGTAGAAACCCTAAGACAGCACCCATCCAGGGCTGCCGTGACAGACAGCGGCGTGAAGTGATTCACACAGTAATCAGCACAGGGGCCTGGAGCTGAGCCGGCCTGACTGCAGGCTTGCCTATGAAACCGGAAACCAGAAACGGCAGCCTGACACCAGTAATCAGAGGAGCATGGGACTTTTAAAATCTCCAGAGCTTCTGAATGTGGCGATCCCTACCTATACCTTCAGCAGTAGGGAGACAGAGGCTGGAGCCTGGGGCCAACCTGGGTCACACAGTGAGTTCCAGGTCCACAAACATTCTGACTCCAGGGCCGTCTGCTCCTGTGTGAACGTTGGTCCCATTTGCCTGACGGCAAAATTGAGTTACAGAGTGGTGAAACATTTTGCCCGAGCCCAGACAGCCATCAGATGGTGATGTGGTTTGAACGTGAAATGTTTCCTGGAGGTTTAAGTGTCCCAAAGTTTGGTCCCCAGCGATCGGTGCTGTTTTGGGAAGCATCAGGAGGCAGATCCTCTGGGGAAGGAGTGTGATGGCCAGTGAGGGTGGACCTTGAAATTTTATAGTTTAGCCCTACTTCCTGCCTGGTCAATCAGCATTTATTTAAAACATGATTGACAGAATACAGACAATTCTCCCACACCAAGTCCTAGTGGTACACTCTGGCCACCACAGAGCCACCTCTCACCTTGCTGCCCACAATGATGAGTTAACTGGGTTCTCTTAGACTGCGAGCCCAAACAAACCCTTTCCCTTCGGGTCCTTTTGCTGGGTATCTCACAGCAACAGGTAAGTGACCAGTGACAATGATAAAGCTGGGGTCGGAATTCCAACCGCCCCCAGGGTGGCCGACAGTGCGTGCAGACAGCCTGTTGAGAGGTGAGTGAGTCTCAGCCAAGGTAGTGGGAACAGGAGTGAGGGCTTCGTGGAGAGATGCAGGGAGGAGCCACTCGCCAGAGCCTCAGGTACAAGTGAGGACCCTGTGCCAAGCACACTCAGAGTTGGCCAGGATGCACTGGCTTCATATTTTCATTCATTCATTCATTCATTCATCCATTCATGCTGATGTATTAAGAACTTAGCAGGACAAATACTATTTTAGGGTGGTGAGTTTTCTCTCCAAGCTCCTGCTGCAGGAGGGAGAGGAAAGCAAGGAAAACCAGTAAACAAATAAATAGACGTAGGAAACAGTCATGGGTAGTAAGAAAACCGATACATATAATACTCATAGAAAATAAGTAGGAAAAAGCAGCATGCAGGAAGCCCAAGGATGATTGACAGACAGTGGGGATGGGTCTGTGTACAGGAAGCAGGAGGATGATTGACAGACAGTGGGGGTGGGTCTGTGTGCAGGAAGCAGAAGGATGATTGGCAGACAGTGGCGGTGGGTCTGTGTGCTGAGGTCTGTGGAGGATAGATGGAGAGGGAGGGGGGTCCATGCACAGTGAAGAAGTGAGGAAGGCTGTCTGGTTGCTGGCAGAGCTGAGACGCCACCGGGAGACGGAACAGGACAGGGCTCAAGGAAGTGACTTCCAGGCACACAGAAGAGCGGCTGCAAAGGCCCTGAGGTGGGACGACAATGGCCCAGGTAGAGAGACAATGAACACAGCTGAGGAGGAAGCCCAGTGCGCAGGGTCAGTAGGGCCCTTTAGGATGCCTGAAAGAGCTGGAACTTCATCTAATGGCCGAAGGGAGCCGTGTTGAGGGGAGAATGGGGCAGATGGGCCCAGGGTGAAAGTGAGAAGCGCTACTGTGAGGGTCTGAGCCCAGGCTGGCACTGCTTCCTCTGACTCCTGTAGCGCACCGCCCGCTCTCCTAACTTAGTGGTCCTCGTGCGCGCCCCCTGCAGTCCTTCCTCCGCCCACTTCTTAGTATTAAAATGTTCTTTAATCTTGGCAATTTCATTCATCTAGACAATGAAATACGACCATATCCCCCCTCTTTCTTCCTCTAGCTCCTCGCATATCCCTCCCACACTACCCCTCCCAACCTCACGCCTTTTTTTTTCTTTTTCAATAACCCACTAAGTCCATATGTGCATGGGTGTGGGACATCCACAGGAGCATGGGAAACCTCCATGACTGCACCCTCAGAAAAGAATGCGCCCCCCGCCCCACAACGACCCACTTCCTATAGCTCCTCAGTATGTGTGAGGTCTGAAGCTCATCCACTCCAGCTGTGCTGGAATTCTGGTCAGTCAGAGCGTGTGCAGGTACCCACAGCTGCTGTGAGTTCCAAAGGGCACGCCTCCCATCCCCCAGCTCTTGCTGGCTGTCACCTCCCCTTGCTCAATGACCCTTGGGTAATAAAGATGCCCTGTTTAGGGTTGGGCACTCCATCTCTCCTTTTTCTTTCAAAAGAAGAATCTCTCTCTCTCTCTCTCTCTCTCTCTCTCTCTCTCTCTGTGTGTGTGTGTGTATGTGTGTGTGTGTATGTGTGTGTGTGTGTGTGTGTGTGTGCGCGCGCACACATGCATGTTCATACCACAGTGTAGGTGTGGAGGTCAGAGAAAAACTGACCAGTTCTCAGTCCCCACACTGTTGAGACAGTCTTCTGCTGTTTGCCAGTGTGTGGGGGAGGTGAGCAGGCTCTCCTTCAGCTGTGGGGGGGGGGGCACTGGGAGTACAGGTACACTCTACTGCACCCAGCTTCATGTGGTTTCCCAGAGTCAAATGCAAGTTTTAATTTGCCCACTGAGCCACTTCCCAGCCCCCAGCCCATTTCTTTATCAAATTTTTTAGTTATTTGTGTCTGTAATGTGTGTGTGTGTGAGAGAGAGAGAGAGGTGGGGGTGTGCTTTTATCCAGTTTGATTCCCCAGTCATGATTCCCCCTTCCCAGAACGTATGGAGCCTGCTCATGAGCCAAGTCTGCCTTCCCCATGAGCCTAATGGGTATGAGTCTCATCCTGGCAAGCCCGCGTAGGAGGCAGGCAGGAGGCTCCTGGCCGATCTTCATTGGCTGACAGTCATTGCAACCCTAATATTCAGGCTGCTGACCTAAGGTATTTTCAGACAGTTCTGTACAGTCTGTCTTTTGATGTAGTTTCGAAAGCAATGGTGGACGATGTGAGCTGGGAACAGCATAGAGCATGTGAAATTCACTCAGAAATCCTATGAAATTGTAATATTCACCCAATTTTCAGATTGGAAACTGAGGCTGTTTGGATAACTCACCCAAGAAGATGTTCTGAGCGTGGTTGCGTCCACTGGCGTGACAGACTTCGCACCCTTCCGACCGCCTCTCCAGACTGCGTCCATGCCTTCCTCCCATGAGTGTTCACGAAGCACCAGAGGACTGTGGGTAGTTATGTTTCGAGAGATGAGCACCAAGGAGGAAGGTGAGGGCCGGCGAGGAGGGTCTGTAGGATGCCTAAAATACCAGGTCCATGTTGCTGAACTCTGAGTGGAGGTCAAAAGAACATGGTGTAACCAGGGGGAAATAACGCCCAGGTTCCCACGCTCCTCCCTGTGAGGCCCCCACTGTGTGAAGGTGACTCAGGCATCAGACTTCCAGGCCCCTTGAGCCCAGCCTCATTTTCAGCTCCATCCTAACCACTACACCCTGTTCCTTCTTTTCTTTATTCTGAAACATTCTTATCACAGTTCCAATGATTTGTACCATTAAACTAACTCCTCAGACATCTAGAGAACAGCACAGACTTTGTTCCAGGAAAGCACATGTGAGCACACACATGGTTACACCCACACTGCTTTCCCTGTTCCTCCAAGCAGCTGCCATCTTCATCAGATCACCGCAGTCGGGCTTGTGGCCTGTTGACATTTCCTCACGGAAGGAAGGGTGGGCAGATCATAGGACCTTAACCTGAAAGTCCAACCAACCCCTCCCGACATTCGTGTGCAGTTTGGCCTAATTGGACTTGGGAGGTGCCAGAGCCTAGGTGGGAAAGCTAACAGGGATGAGTTCCACACAGTCAGGGTGGGGGGTATCCTCCATGCTGGGCACAGACCTTCCAATTCTTAGGTAAGTAACCTAAGAAACTGGGTCCCCAGGGTGAACCTGGGAGGAGCTGTCATTTGTTACTGGGAACGCAGGAGAAAGTTGGGCATTTCAATTGTAGTTTAATAAATAAAGCTTGCCTGAGGATTGGGAGAGTAAAACAGCCACACTGGTCAGCCTTACAGCCAGGCAGTGGTGACGCACACCTCTAATCCCAGTAGCCACACTAGTGGCTGTAGAAACCGGGCAGTGCGTGCCTTTAATCCCAGAACTAGAGAGGATTATGAAATGGGAGGAGACAGTTCTCAAATACAGTCTCATTCTGAGATTCCTGGAGGCAGGATCGCCATTTCGGACTGAGGTCAAAGTAAGAGCCAGTAGCTGGCTGCTTTGCTTTTTGGGTCTTTAGGTTGAACCCCAATTTCTGTCTCTGAGATTTTATTAACCCTGCTTCAGAAAGTAAATGATGTTTATATCTCCCTTGGAGAAGAATTTTCACACCTATTCTGTTAAGGCACCCACAGAACTCCTGAGTGTTACCCACAGTTTCTGGACACTAGCCCTGCTGGGGTCCCCTGAACAGCTGTCAGCTCACCAGCTGAAGGTCCATAGCTCATCCTCTTTCCATACACATGAGAACTTCAGAAACTGAAAACAGATTCCTGCTCCCTACTCGCACCCAGTCGCCAGTCACACACGCACTGGCTGTTTCAGGCGCGTACCTTTCTGCAGAGCTCGCAGCCTGGGGCCTTTTATCTTCCAGGGAGCAGGGCAACTCGCCCCCGGGAGAACAGCTGACAAAGGCCTCTGCCTGGCCCTAGCTGCTGGCAGGCTCAGGAACCAACTGGGGCTGACTCTCTCCCTTTTTTCCAGACTTCATTCATGTTCTCAGTCCCCAGGTTTGCTTTAATTTCCTCTCGGGACAGGCTTCCACACACACCAGCAGTTCCCAGCCACCACACAGATCACCTCAGGGTGGCTGTCACACATCAGGAATGTGAGGAAATAATCTCAACTCCGCAGTCCCCCTCATCCATGGGAGATGTGTTCCGAGGCCACCAGAGGCTGGCTGAAGACGAGAAGATTGCCTGCCGTCCGTCTAGGTGTGTGATTACATTTTGGGCACAGTAAAAGTAGACAACGGTGATAAGAGAGACCGGTTAACGCCATATGCTAGGAGAAAGAGAAGCGGCTGTGGCCTCTCTGTTTCCGAGCATCTTTCTCCACCACAGAACCTCCTTCCTGGGTCAAGCGAGTTGATATGATGCACGTGTGTTGAGGTAAATTGAGCGTTGCCTGTCACACCAAGCCAGCAGAGGTGGCGCACGTCTTTAGTCCCAGCTCTTGGGAGGCAGAGGCAGGCGGATCTCCGAGTTCAAGGCCAGTCTGGTTTATATAGTGGGTTCCAGGACATCCAGGGCAGCACAGAGAAAACCCTGTTTGGAGAGAGAGAGAGAGAGAGAGAGAGAGAGAGAGACAGAGAGAGACAGAGAGAGACAGAGAGAGACAGAGACAGAGAGAGAGAGAGAGAGAGAGGTCTTTAGCAAACACAGCCATACTCTATGAAGTGGGTAACTGAGAACTTGCCACAAGTTGCTGCTGGGTAGGTAACACAGTGTGTATATGCTCTACAAAGAGATGTTTATCTTGTTTTCTTTTAATATTTATATATATATATATATATTTACTTTATGTGCTATGAGTGTTTCATCTGCGTGCTCATCTGGTCTCCACATACATGCAGTACCTCAGAAGACCAAAGGAGGCCATCATTTCCCTTGGAACTGGAGTTGAGGGTTAAAGCCACCTTATCAGTGCCAATATTTGAACCCAGGTCCCCTGGAAGAGCAGCCACTGCTCTTAACCCTCTTCACCTCTCTTTCTCGGTCCCTAAGGGATGATTCTGTTCCCGTAGGATGCCATAAGATTTTACCAGTCTACTCTAATTGTGTCCAACGTAATTTGATTACGTTATTGTGTTGAAATTTTTTGTGTAAAATCCTCAGCCCATGGTTGACCACAGGTAACTGAAACCACCAAGTGAGGAAGAGTCCCAGAGGGGGTCGTGTGATGGCCAAACGCCAGGGTCAGAAAATAATTCACTTATAAAGAAAATGAGAACGTTTGAGTTCACCTCCGAGGATGCTGTTTTCAGTGTGACCGTGTCGAGGTCACACAGCCCGTTATCCCCAGAGGTCAGAATCAGGGCTCTGTCTCAGGGGAATGGGACACTGGCAGTTGTGATGGGGGCCCTGGCTGGTGTCATCTACCCGAGCACAGGGGTTCAAAGGTGGCCCTGGCTCCTCTAAGCCACCAAGGAGACATCTCTCTAGAAAAGATCTCATGGTGTTCAGGTAGCCTAGATTTGTTCCAAGAGTTCCCCAAAATCCAGCAGAATAGATATCTGAATTTTTATTGCCCATCCCATAATAGGAATATGACTTATGAGTATTGGCGTGCCAGGCTTCAGCAGCCTCCATAAATCTGGCTCTTAGATCAACTCCATATGTATTTCAGCAGAGCCGGGCCCTCAGAGGGGAGCAGGGGAAGGAACTAGAACGAGGGGTGGGGCTCTGCGGATTAATCGCAGTCTGAATATTAACCATGCGTCATGCTGATTTCCTGGTGAATAGATTCAGAAGTCCCAGCGTGCAGACCTGACTCAGGCATATACAATCAGAACAGCAAGTGTCCAGCATGTGGGCTTGGAAAGCGGCCCGACTGTGCTGAGCTTCAGCCACAGGCCAAGCTTCATTTCTGCTGAGAAAAATAATATTTCAGCCACTCCAGGGGGCCTTGAAACATGGTTGGGAGGGCTCCCAGCTCGAGATGGAGGTGGGAGGAACAAACCACTATTTGGTTTTTGACTTCCAAAATGGCCAAATTTTGCAGTGGATGCATGCAAAATTTTTTTGGCCTTATAACTATTTCTTTCCTTCCTCCTTTCTTTCTTTCTTCCCTCTCTCCCTCCTTCCCTTCTATCCTTCCTCCCTCCCTCCCTCTTTCCCTTTCCTTTCCCTTCTCTTCTCTTCTCTTTATTTCCTTCCTTCTTTCCTTCCACTTTCAAAAGCAACACGCCCATCTGGTTAGGGCAGCCTTCTCCAGAACAGGCCACCATCCTGCCTCTGTGCCACTGCTGTCCTTCATGGGGCTGAGCTTGCCCTATGATGGTGCCTCCAAGGACCCCCATTTCCTAGATGTGGAGACTGAGCCCCTGTTCCCTTCCCTTTCCCTCTTTAATGTAATTTCAAAGTCATGACCCTTCTTCTTTGGTCCCTAAGTAACTGGACTACAGGTGTGCCCTTCTGCATAGGTGTGTGCTCCCCCCAGGACTTCTGTTGGCTTCAGACCATGCAAGAAGATTTGTGGATGGATATTAAGTGTCCAATGATGGCCAAGAAAACACAGCAGGTGCTGTGTTGAAACCTTCTTGAGCCAGATCTGCAGTCTATGCCTCAGAATTCACCAGCCATCTGTGTCCCTGAGCTCTGCGCTCTTTGCAAGGAGCATGGCTGGGGCAGGGGACTTGGCGGGTGTCCACTTACCTCCCTGCGGTTCCCTGTCAGTGACCACAACAGCATACCCACAGTTCACACAAGGTCTCAGGCATCTCTGCTCCCACTCCTGACTCCTCCCCTCAGAGCCACTCAACTCTATGAAGGGATTCCCTCCTCCCAAATCTCTCTCTATCTTCCCCATTAGGGATCAAATCTGTAAGTTTCCCCCACAGTCTTGTGCGTTTTATACCCTGTCACCAGCAGATGGTGCTCTTTGAAGGACGGTGTGGAACCTGTAGGAGGTGTGGGGCTGGCCCTTGGAAGGGTGCATTATCCCTGGCCCCTTCCTTTAAGCTCCTCGCTTCCCCTCTACTGTGAGTCACACTCCTCCAGCCATGATGTTCTGTCCCAGCATATAGTGACAACCTGCAATGAACCCTCCAAAGCTGTGAGCCCAGAAATCTCTCTCTCCCCTTACATTGTCTACTTTGGATAGTTTGACCACAGCTAAGGTAATGAACACATTCTGCTACCAATTAGTTCACACCATCAGCAGCTCGCTCCTGGATTTCCCTAACCGTCTTCACAGCTCTGCCTGCTTCTAGTCCATCCCTCCGTGCCGCTTCATGATCTACTTGGAAACTGACTCATCTCTTCAAGCCTCGGGTCTGACTTGTCCCTGCATCAACCTCTGTCACAGTTCTGATGACTCAAACCAGTGGTATCTGAGGTGGGGCATCCCGGTCAGGGAGCACACAATGAGCCTCCAGGGTGTGAGAAGAAGCTGGAAAGTGTCTACCCCATTTTACCCTTTAAAGGCTGTGTTATGTGACTCTGTCATAGTGTGCCGTCTTAGGTCAAGTTCCCCAAAGTCTGAGGCAGGGATCGAGTGCAGGGAATCTGCTGAGGGTCTGCCAGGAAAAGATCAGCAAGAGAGGAACTAGAGTAGGCTGAGGAGAGGAAAAGTCAGGTGACAGGGTTTCTACTTCTGTGAGAAACACCATGACCAAAGGCAATCTGGGGAGGAAAGGGTTTGTTTCAGCCTCTGTCCTACAGTCCATCATGAAGAGAACTCAGGGTTGGAGCTCAAAGGAGGAGCTTGGAGGCAGGAACTGAAGCAGAGGCCATGGAAGGGTGCTGCTTACTGGCTTACTCCACATGACTCTCAGCCTTCTTTCTTATAGAACCCAGGACCTATCCATTCACCCATCCACCCATCCACCCATCCACACATACATACATACACTCATCCATCCTTCCACACATACATACATACATATATATTCATCCACTCATCCATCCACACATACATATATATACATACACATACTCACCCACATATACATACACACACACATATACATACACATACTCATCCGCACATACATACACAATATATATACTCATCGACACATACATACACACATATATACATATACTCATCCACACATACATACATACACACATACATCCACTTACTCATCCACCACCCCTCCATCATTCATTGATCTATCCATCTGGTCACTCAGCCTTCCATTTAGTTAGTTCCCTGATGAGTTGTAGCCAAGAGCCTTGGTGAGTGTATACTATAGTGGAAAATAATAAACTTACAAATAAAAGTTACAAAGCAGAGGCATAGAGACTTGGGTCCTCTCTGACAAGAAGATGTTCACGTATGAAACTAGGTGGGAGTCGGCAGTGTGTGTGGAGAAGGGCACTGTGGGCAGAGATAGCACGCTAACTGCGGAGGCTGGACCTATTGGCCTTCAGTTGCTGTGACAAACATCCAGACTGGAAGTAACTTAGGGAGAAACTATGTATTTGGCTCATGATTCCAGGCCACACTCCATCACTGAAGGATGTCAAGGTAGAAACCCCAGGCAGGAACTTCTATTCCACAGTCTTACCTCCAACCAAGGAACTTGCTTCACAGCCAAAGAAGTGAGTCAGAAACCATGGAAGACACTGCTGGCTGGCTTATGATCAACCAACTGTCTTACAGCATTCAGGACCTAGGGAATGACGCTGCCCACAGTGGACTGGGCTCTCCTACATCACTTACCCATCATGCCCCCATGCCCCAGGTCAGTGATGTAGGCAATTCCTTCACTGAGATTCTCTTCCCATGTAATTGTAGGCTGTGTCAGTAGACAATCAAAGTTAACCAGAACGAGATGGTGTCAGTATGGTGGAATGTAGGGACTGAGGGGAGACTGTCACCGGGAAGACACCAGAGAAGAATGAAGTGAAGGTCCTGGAGGGATTGGGAGTGAGTGTTCCGGAGAGCCAGGGGAGAGTCAGGGGACACAGACCCGGGCTAAGTGGTATGGACAGAGCGGTCGGTCATTGTGCCTATCTCACCACACCTCAGCAGTGCTGGACTTGGGGTTTGGATTTTTCCCATTGCCATTGAGAGTGGCCCTAGAGGGGCATTGGCTGCACACTTTCTGGCTTTTCCTGAGGTATTGCATACAGTTGCATACAGTGCTGTGTGTGGTGGGACCCAGTATTGTCCTGTGTTACAGAGGAGGAAATAGAGGCTCAAGAAAGTAAGGGATTCGTCCAAGGGCGCATGGTTGGGAAAAATGTGAGGGAAATGCTCATATGGGTTTGACTCCTTGGGAGGGGAGGTGAATTGAATCCATATTCTAGATCCAAACCCTGACCTGGAACCCAGTTGTCCTGAAAAGCCAGATGGAGCAATACTGCACCTTGAACCCTGAGAGCTACAGTCTGGGCAGCCGAGCAGTCACAGGGTTGGGGAGGCTTATCTGGGAGGCCAGCAGTCAGGCTCCACCCAGAGGAGCTGCCCCAGGCTTCAAAGGGTCACACGGTTTTGACTTTTCCTGACATTTTAGGTCTAGGCATTTAAAAACTCCTACAGAGGCTGTGAAACCCACAGTACCTACCCAAGTCAACAGTTGGAGGCAAAGACCAGAGCGGGAACGCAGACACAGAGACGGAAGCCAGCGTATGAAGGCAAGCATCTTTGTCTCCTTGAGGGTTCAGCTGTGTGGGTGGGTGGCCCTAGGTATAAGTGACTCCAGTCCTAGCAGCTGAGCCTAGCGCTGGGAGACTTGAATACAGCCCACCTCTGCTGTGGAGTACATGGGAAAAGAGCGAGTCCTGGCTAGTTCCAGTTGACGCAAGCTGGAGTCACCTGAGAGCAGAAAGTCTCAGTTAAGAAGATGCCTCCCTAAGCTCCAGCTGAGGGGCATTTTCTTACTGATTGATGGGGGAGGGCCCAGTCCATGGTGGGTGGTGGTCCTGGGTTCTATAAGAAAGCAGTCTGAGCAAGCTATGTGGAGCAAGCAAGTAAGCAACACCCTCCACAGCCTCTGCATCAGTTCCTGCCTCCAGGTCCCTGCCCTGCTTGAGTTCCTGACTTCCTTTAATAATGAACAACAATATCAAAGCGTAAACACTATAAACCCTCTCCTCCCCAAGTTGCTCTGGTCATGGTGTTCATCACAGCAATAGTAACCCTGACTAAGACAAATCGGTACCAGGATGGAGGGGTATTGCTGTGACAGACTGGATCATTTTGGGAAAGATTGTGGAAGGTCCTCGGAATTTCAGGCTAGAAAAGTCATTGAGTGTTGAGAGTTCCAGATTCTTACCCTGACTTCCCTCAACAAAGAACTGTTACCTGGAAGTGTAAGCTGAAATAAACCCTTTCCTGCCCAAGTTGCTTTGGTCATGGTGTGTTCAGCACAGTCATGGTGACCATAAGTGGGACAGAGGGATTCAACTGTCTGTACAGTGGGACCTGTCCTAGCCATGTGTCCTTGTACAGCTTAAGTCCTGTCCAGGAACTGAAGCCAGCATCCTCCCAGCACTTAAACCTTTAGAAAACTTTGGTTTTGCAAAGCTGAGTCTCTGTCTGTGTTCATGAGCAAAATAGGGCCAATTGATCATGGTGACTGGACTCTTTCTCCCTTCCCTCCCCACCCCTGTTTCTCTCTCTCTCTCTCTTTCTCTCTCTCTCTTTGTGTGTGTGTGTGTGTGTGTGTGTGTGTGTGTGTGTGTGTGTGTTGGTGTGGTTTTCTTTGTAAATCCAACTAAACTGGAACTCACAGAGGCTGAATGGCTCATCTCAGGTAGGATGTGGCCGAGCCTGGAAGCCTGCTCAGGAAAGCAGGAATCGTCAAGCTAATTTCCACATTGTAGGCGGTGGAATCCCAACGTCTTCCTACCCCAGCGGAGCCTTCACTTGGAATTAACAAACACTGTGACACTTCCGTCAGGTAGAAGGGGCCACGGTCAAAATGACACCAGGCAGGTGCACCTGGAGGAACAAGTCTTCTCTTGCCTAGGTGGGCTCCACCAGAGACACCCAGGGTCTGCAGTTGGAAACGGGAGTTTAAGGCTCTGAGACCCAGGTGAGAGTCCGGCCACTCCCTTTCCCACAGGTTCTTGTGCATGGAATAGCACAGTTGTCTGCCTACGAGCCACAAGCAGGAAGATGCACAAGCATGAGCAGGTTTTGAGTGGATGGAGTGTGTGCACATGTGTGTGAGAGGGTATGTGCCCTGGACACACCCAGAGGAGAACGTCAGCAGTTACTCCATGGCTGTCTGCCTTCCTCTCTCACTGAACCTGGAGCTAGGCAAGCGACTGGCAAAGCTCGGCGACCTTCCTGTGCCCTCCCTTTGCAGCGCTGGGCTGGAGGTGAGCACACAGTGCTCTCCCAGCTTCTTCCGTGGGTTCTGAGGATGTGAACTCAGGTCCTCAAGCTTGTATACCACGTGTTCTTACCTGCTGGGTCATCTCCCCAGCCCTGACACGTGGTTTTCAAAAACAACCCCCAAGAGTTCCTTTCCTTCCAGATAAGTCTTCTTTGATTTTGCAAATACCCATTTCCACCCCGCTGTTGTACTGTGGCTCCCTCCACGGAGCCTTCTGATTGTTATGAACAGTGATGGCCTTTGTCCAAGTTCCCAATGTTTCCCTTTAGTTAACACTTTGGTACGGTGCTGACACTGTTGGGTCTTTGCTGACTTCAGGACTGCAGCACGGTTCTCCCTAGCAGTTGCCTGAAGGCTTCCCTATGTGGCTTCACTTGCAGTCATGTAAGCTCAGCATACACCCCCCCACCCCCATCCTCACCCCATGCTTCTGGGGACTTTCTCCTTTCCTCTCTCTGCCCTGATATCTTTGTGATATGTCTGGCAGATGCATTTGTGTGAGCCCGTTTCTGATCTTCGGATCTTGCTCAGCCGGGCCACATGTGTCTATCATTGGGAACATCCATTTGCAAGGGAGATTTGCAAGGAAGGAGAAACACCATGGAATCTGCTGTGTCACGGGTGCAGCCATGGTCACAGGAGGGCAGAGAAAGTTACCCAGCCTCCAGAGGCAGCTGTCCAGTGTCCTACCTTCCTAATTCAGGTGTCGGCATCTGGAACATCTCTGGTATCAGTGGGGGTCTCTTCTGGGGCAGTCAGGACAGAGCAGGCACCAACTGCCCTTGGTGGTGCAGACAAAATGCTTAGTCCAGCGCTGCTTCTGTCAGGCTGAATGCAAAGTACTCGATCCTGCATCTGCCTTCCCTGCAACCTGCTTGTCGCTGTGTGTTTCTCCCCGCAGTTTCAGTGGGGTACAAGGTCTCGCTGTAGCATTCTCCTCCACGCTCATGTCGTTTAAAATATGAGACACTGCATCACAGTCTGGAGGTTCAAAATTACCTCGAAGTAATCATTTCCTGGAGGGCTGGCAGTTCACATTCTGTCACATGACTATAGATTTTCCCCTGTCTTCATCCATCAGCCCCCTGGGAGATATTAGCGGGAATGAACGGGGCCTGGGGGGTATCCATACACTCACGGCTGCCAGGCCTCTGTAGAGAGAGGCGTGCTTGGTGGCCTGGGGCAGACTGCTTATGGCAGATGAGTTCCTTCCATGCCTAGGAGCGAGAGACCGGAGTTGGCCCTGGTGGTCTCTTGGCTAGCCTTGGCACTCCCGTCTTCTCTGCATGCCCGAGATCAAGCCAGCCCCTGCGTGGAGCCACCGGAGCTGCTGACGGATGCTCATCCTTTTCAAGAGTCATCTCGATCATCTTTAGTCTCCCCAGGGTGGAGTTGCTGTATTAGTGTGCTAACCATTCCACAGCAGAGGAGATGGAGGCTTGGAGATGCTGGGTGTTTTGTGGTGGCAGAACCAGGCTTTTTGGACCTCACATATCCTGCTTCCTGAGGTCAAGGGCTATCTCACAGCACACGGCTCTTATACACCCTGCTCTGAGCAGGCCCACTGGCTCCCTTCCTCATTGAACATTGAAGACTCTTAGCCTGTATGGTGCAGACAAAGGATGGAGGTTCAGGTTCAGCAAGCAGATGCTGGGCTAGTCGGCTTTCTGTTATGCAATAAACACTCTGTGAAAGTGACCCGAGGGAAGAAAGAGCTTTTTGGCTTCTGCTTCCAGGTCAAAGTTCATCACTGAGGGAACTCAGGGCAGAAACTCAAGCAGAAACTTGAGGTGGGGACCATGGAAGATGCTAATTGCTGGCTTGCTCACTGGCTGATACTCAGCAAGCTTTCTTACACAGTTTAGGGCACTTGCCCGGGATGGTGCTGCCCATGGCAAGCTGGGCCTTCCATAACAATTAACCGTCAGGACAGCGCCCCCAACCTGGTGGAGCCAATCCCTCAACGGAGGCTTTCCTCTCAGAGGACCCTGACAATAACGCTAACTAGGATGGGTGGCGCTCTGAGGCTTCTGCCCTCTGGTTCAGGTGGCATCTGACACACCTCAGCAAGGCAGGTGGAGTGAGGCTGAGTTGCCGGGTGAGCGCATGTTCACAGGACAGACTTGGACCAAAGATCCCCTGGCTTAGCTGGGGCGTTGCTGCTGCCAGCATCTCACTTTGGTCTGAGATCTGCTTGCTTGTGAGTGACATGTGGGCAACTGGGTGTGCGCCTGACAACAACCACCCCAGCTGCGCAGTCCAGAGCCCCTCAACTGTGTGTGTCGAGGCCTTCCATTTGTTGCGGCTTCTGTAGGCTCATCTGACTGAGCCAGGCCAACACAGGATAGTTTTCCTATCCATCAGCTGAAAGCCTGCCAATGAGGCGCCTCGGTGACATCATCTCCAACTGCTGTGCAGATGAAGTTTCCCGGATCCTGACAGTCACTGCATTCACAGGTGTTGTCCACATTCGAGGTGACAGGATTCCACCACGTAGAGAAGAGCAGCCTACGTGAGGACTTCTCAGGAAGTCAGTTTTAAAAGTCTTTCCGAGGATCTAAGGGTGTAGCTCAGGGTGAACACCCTGAGTTCAGTCCCCACATTCCCCCAAACAAACAAGCAATTAACTTAGGCTCTTGATTCTGAACCCAGAGAGTAGATACGCTAAGCATGATGGGCCCACAAAGTGCACCCTGCTTCCTGCCACTCGCTGAGTGACACCACTGACCTGGGCTTGAGTCCCCGCTTTGCGTGCACTGGCTAGGAGGCCTCTCAATACTGCTGAGCCTGTGACACTCCGTATCCTAATGGTTTTCTGCCCAATTGACACAGGCTAGAGTCGTCTGAAAAGAGGGAGCCTCAATTAAGAAAACGTCTCCATGAGATTCAGCTTAATCAGTGACTGATGTGGGAGGGTCCAGCCCGTTGTGGGTGATGGGATCCCTGGCCTGGGGGTTCTGGGTTCCCTAAGAAAGCAGGTTGAGAAAACCATGGGGAACAGGTCAGGAAACAGAACTCTCCCGTGGCCTCTGCATCAGCTCCTGCCACCAGATTCCTGCCCTGTTTGTGTTCCTGTCCTCACTTCCCTCAATGATGGACTATGGTGGAGAAGTGTAAACTGAATTAACCCTTTCCTGACCAGCTTACTGTGGTCACATTGTTCATCACAGCAATGGTAAACCCGACTAAGACGCTCAGTTTCACCTTTAAAGTGAGGCGGGTGTTTGGTTAAAAGCATCACCTCAGTTCCCTGGCACCCCATTATACAAAGAGTCTGGATTGTTTAGTTGGGGGTCTTCACCTCAGCCCCCTGGGCATCCATTATTTGGAATGTTGGGTGGAAAGTTCCATTTCAAAGCTCCCTCCCCTGGGAGTTGCCTCAGTCCAAACTCCACCTCCAAGAAAGCCTGCCAAACAGTGACCCCTCCCCAGGGAAGGTAAAGACCACTCCCACAGGCTATTTACACTGCCCCCCCCCCCGAGAATGAACACGTGGCCTTCTGTTTTCCTGTGGTCTCCCCTTTTTCCTCTTCATGTTTCCTGGGGCCGCCCAGAAGTGCTGGCAGCCATTAAACATGGGTATCTTTTAATTCGGTCTGATTGGGATTATTTACTTCGGCGGAGAGGTTTGTTGGCCAGGAATAGACACTTAACAGTGGGCACACCCTAGCCCACAGGGCTGCAGAGAGGGGATGGAATGCAGTGGTCACTCACTGGGGTCACTGGCACGGTGCTCTGGCCACTCCGCACCAAGACAATCAGGATGTCCGTGATGAAGTCTAGCTATCAAAATGTCCTGAAAACTCCCCTAAGTGACCCAGAGCCCCTGCCGCTGAATGCTGTGAAACACAAGCCCCTCCCAGGTTTAGTGGTTTACAACACACTCTTTCCTCATCCCATGTATGCAGAGAACTGGGCCCTTGCCAACTGGGCTTGGCTTCTTCCAGCAGAACCTGCTTGTGTGTTTCTTTTGAGCACCAGGGACTTTTGGGGAGCACACCTTTAGCACGGAGATGGCACAGATGCAAGGCACTGGAAATGCACATGGAAGGTCTCCCGAACACCTCCTCCCACAGACACTGTCTAAGGCAGGTCACATGAGGAAGTTCAACAAGGAAGCAAAGAGTTTAGGCTCCTCCCACAGTAAGCGCTGTTAGGTCACATGACCAAGAGCTGGGGCGTCGGAAGTTGCTGAGGATGAGGAAGCTGGGGACTCGGGACCTAATCTCTGAGGCAGTTAAATAGAGATGGGGGGGTTAGGGGAGCTGTTGATAGCTCTGGCTAGACGCTGTGCAATGGAACGCAGAACCCCCACAGCTGTGGGGAGGGCACATGGTCACTCCTAGGAAGGCTGCAGGATGCCACCCCCTCGTCCTGGAGCATCGGCCTCCCGAGTGTGCCAAGTACTTCAAGTTCCCAGGAAGAAAGGTTCTCAGCTTGCCAGAGTGCACCAAGCGTTTTGAGTGCCGGGGAGGAAGACACCCAGCTGGAGCCCCGAGACCTATTTAACTGCCTAAATACCCATTTGCCTACCAGAACCCTCAAGGAGCACTCTTCCATCTCAGGCTCTCTCTCCATACTCTGCAGGATTCTGGGGAGGGAGAATTCATTAGTGCAAATTGTGTGGGTAGCTTTAAGGGGGGAAAAAATCCACCTCTTCCTTTTATGCAGTGTGGCTCTCCCTGTTTAATGAGCACTCTGCGAGTCCATTTTCCTTAAGGGTTTAATGAAAGTCTAATTTTAAAAATTAAGACAGAAAGTGTCAAGAGAAGCCATTTTTTCCAGGAACAAGCCATGGAGATATTCTCCACACTCCAAGAGGGGTGGGGAGCAACAGCCCTTCAGAAGCACTGGAAATTTTTTTAAGGTTCCATAAAACCCTGGCCCTCGTTGCTACAGCCTGGGGATTCTTGCCCAGATGATGGGACTGGATTTATGGGGAGAGTAATGGGGTGGTTACTCACTGGCAGTTTAATTAATGCTGATATAGGAGCTTGCTTCCTCTTGGACTTGAGCTATAGAGCATAGGAGAGAGAGAGCGCTGTTCTTACAGCTTCCTGACATCCCTGGTTGCTTTGGTGGGGAGAGGAGGATGGGCCCTTGGGAGAGGTGACTCTTGGAGGGCAGTTGGTGTAAGTGAGGTGTATGCACTTGTGTGTGCTCTCACATGCCATTGTGTGTGTGTATGTTTGTGCACATGTATGCATGATGTGTGTGTACCTGCATATGTGTGTATACATGTGTATATGAAGTATGTGTGTATGGTATGTGGGGTGGGTTATGGTGTGTATGATATGCATGTGTGCATGTGTGCAAACCAGAGGTTGATGTTGTGTGCTCTGCTTTATTTAATGAGGCAAGGTCCCTCACTAACCCCAGAGCTTGCCCATTCCACTAGTCTACCTGGCCAGTTCACCCCAGGGATCCCCATCTCTGGCTCCCCTTTGTACTGGCATTGCAGACAAACCACCATAGCTGCCCAGCTATGAGGGGCTGGGGGATCGAAACTCTGGTCCCCACAGGTGCCCAGCAAGTGCTTCACTCTCAGACCACATCGCCATCCCTGTGGTAAGAATATCCTAAATCTATTCAGCTGCCATGGTCTCTAGCCAGACTCCTGCCCTGTAGGAGAGAAACTGTTGGTGCCTGTGTTCCTATCCTCCCCCCACACCTTCCCTCTATGTCTTCCCACCTCCCTAGCTCCCGGTGCCCCCAGCCTCCTCTCCTTGGCAGTCAAGGGTGCCACTCACTTCTGTGTGCTTCTGTCACTGTCTCTGGGAAGACGTGGTTGTTCCTTGTCCCCATTTGGCAGATGAGGAAAACAAAGTTCCAAATCACCTTAATGTGGTGATCTTCCTGTGCTCAGTCTGAAATACATATTCCTGTCCTTCCTAGATGGTGTGCTGCCCAGGGCTTTGCCTTCCGTGTTTCATCCTCTCAGTGGGACCCGGAAGATGGGGTGTCACTGTCTCTGTGTTACAGAGAAGGCACCTAAGGCTCTGCAGGTGAGGTGGCTTTTCCAAGATCATACAGCAAAAGGCAGTTGAGAATGGATTTCCGTCAGGTCAGCCAGCAGCTTGCCCTTTGCCTGTCCACAGGGCTAATGGAACTGATTGCTAGGTTTTGCTCACTGTGCCCCAGGCTGTCCCATAATAGTCGAGAGTGGGGAGGGCTAATTCCTAATCCCATCAGCCTTTTGGCCAGGTCTCCCTAGGTAAATTGGAATCTGCTTTTTTCTGAAGCTGTCTCCTTTCATTTCATTTGAACTCAGGAAAGAGAGAGAACAGGAAGAGGGGCTCACCTCCAGTAACCTGTTTGTTCCAGTGAGGCTCAGCGTCTTAAAGGTTCTGCACCCTGCCTAAACAGTGCCACCTGCTGGAGACCAAGTGATCAAAACCATGAGCCTGTGGGGACATTCTCATTCACAGCACAACACAGGGCAGGGTGTTCCCTGTCTCCGTGACCTGCTGGCCTGTTAGGAGGAGACTGAGACCATCTAGAGATGGGGAGCTGGCAAGGTCAGCCGCTATGATTACTTCTTGCTTTCTGTTGCTCTTGACAGGAGTCTGAGGGAAAACAAATTCCTTCCTAGCTAACCGAGAAAATACTGTCAGGTTTTTCTCCATAGTCAACTCAAAACTTGTTGAAACAGTTTTAATCTCTTTACTCTCTTTATGTAGACATTTGGACTGATGGATGACCATGTCCAGAGAAGGGAGAGAATAATTCCAAAACCCATATCCCTGCTGTCGAGTGTGTCAGTGATGGCTGCCGTATGTTAAGTTGCTTTCCACCTTGACCAGAGAAAATGAATGGGCATTTTTTAATTTAAATGTTTGTATTTTTGAGAATTTCATACGTAACTACTATATTGACATCCTTTCCACCTTTCTTTCTCCCCCTCTAGCTCTATGTCCACTTTGCTATCCCTCAAACTCATGACTTCTTCTTAAACAAATATATATGGGAAACACAATTAATAAAAGCTCAGGGATAGATAGTGGGGTTCAATCTGAAGATCTGAAAAGCAAGCTGGGCAGTGGTGGCACATGCTATATTATAATCCCCAGCATTCAGAAGGCAGAGGCAGGCAGATCTCTGTGAGTTCAAGGCCAGCCTGGTCTACAAGAGCATGTTCCAGGACAGGACAGGCTCCAAAACTACAGAGAAATCCTGTCTTAAAAAATAAAAATAAAAATATCCGAAAAGCAAAGTAACCAGCCACTGGCTCTTACCTCAACCTCAGCCTGGCACCACCCGGTTTCTATGGCAACTAGTGTGGCTACTGGGACTAAAGGTGCATGCTACCACTGCCTGGTCTGTAAGCTTTATTTATTAAAATACAATTGAAATGCCACTACAGATATGTACATATTATACATATATATCATATACCTATATCATTTCCATCATATACATATAGCCTGCTGACTCTATTTAGTATTGCTTGTATGTACATGCTTGGTGCTGGCCACTCGGGACAGGCTAACCTCTCAGTGACCTTGTCGCCTGAGAAGCCTGACTCTCCACCTCCCAGAAGCCATTGAGACCTGCAGCATTTCATCCATGCCCACACTGGCCAGCCAGCTGGTGTCACTGTGCGTGTCTTGCTTAGGTTCCCACAGTGTAGGAGACATTGCCTTTCGGTCCTCTGCTCTTCATGATGTTCCCAAGCCTCGGGTGTGGCTGCATCAACTGGAGATGGCTGCCATCCAGGTGTTCCATGGCAGCGTTCGACCAACTCACCTGTGTGAGAGCAAGAGAGAGAGCAAACGAGTGAGCAAGCAAATGAGAGAGAGAGAAAAGCGAGAGACAGACAGACAGAGAGACCTTGCATGCAAATGCTTGTGTAGAGGTCACGGAGGCCAGAGGACAACCTATAGAAGTCAGTTCTCTTTCCTCTGTGGGTCCCAGGTCGTCAGGCACCGCAGCGAGGACCTTCGTCTACTGAGCCATCTTGCTGGTCCGGAAACTAAAATTTTAAAAGATAAGATAAATACAAAGATAGGTACTAATATTTTTCTCTTAGTGCAAGTTTTTGTTTTAAAACCAAAGCAGCATTAATGAGCAGCAATATGCATGCCAGTTCCCTCTTTAAAGTAATTTAGATCATTTTTAATGCACTCCCAGGCTTTTGGCCCATACACACAATTTTTTTAACATTTTTGTCACCCAGAGAGGAAGTCGGCACTATGATAAATCACTCCTACTTCTCCCTAAGGCTCCTGGAAGCCAGTGACTTCCTGTCGGCCTGGACAGACTTCCTGTTTCCGACTCCATCTCAATGCCTGCCAGCCCAGGCCCCTCTACTGGTTTCTTTCACTAAGCCCGGGCCTCTCCAAGAGGACTGTGCACCAGAACCTGTCAGAACTTCAGTCCACTCATGGCTGAAGGCTCCCCTGGGATCAGTATGTCTGCTGGTGACTTGATGGACATTTGGGTTCTGTTAAACATCATGGACATCTGTGCCTGTGTTTTGCTGTGAGCACGTTTTATTTGTTTAAAAAAACTCTAAGAGCAGAATGGCAAGGACACAAGAGATCCTCACGTTTAACATTTCAGGGAGCTGGAAAGTTATTTTTCCTACTGGTAACCCCACTTTGCATCTCTTCCAACAATGTATGAGGGCTCCAATATTCCAATGTCCTCTCTGATGCTTGCCCTTCTCTGCCCTTTCAGATACCGCTCTAGGGGCTGAGGTGGTACCATTACTTTGATCTCTACTTCCCTGATGAGGATTGCGTTGAGTATCTTCCCACAAGGTTGTTGGCCATTTGCATATCTTTTTTAGAGAATCATCCATTCAGATTCATTGCTCATTTATTCTAATTAACAATTGCTAAACCAGGTGGTGGTGGTGCACACCTTTAATCCCAGCTCTTGGGAGGCAGAGGCAGGCAGATCTCTGTGAGTTCGAGGCCAGCCTGGTCTACAAGAGCTAGTTCCAGGATAGCAGGACAGGCTCCAAAGCTACAGAGAAACCCTATCTAGAAAAACAAAAACAAACAAACAAACAAAAAAGAAAAACCAATTACTTTCATTATTGAATTGCAAAACTCTTTGTATATTTCTGGATCTAAATCCATCTTTATGGCTCTTAATGTTTTTCTTCTCTTTTGTGGTTTGTCATCTCACGATCTTGGTGGCATCCTTTCAAGAAAAAAAAGATTTTTAATTTGATGAAGAGCCAATTTCCTTTTTCTTCACTCACTTCTTCTGTGGGTTTCATATTTGTGTCATTAAGTCCAAAGCCACAGAGGTCTTTGTTCCCTCTAAGAATGCTATCTCAGCCCTCTCCCTCCTAACTGTGGAGCACAGCAGGGTCCACTTTGTTCTTGGGAACAGTTGGCTTCTCTCACACCATTCGCATTCGTTAGGAAGGTTGTTGATTTCTTCACTGACAGTTCTTGGCACTCTATATTAAGATATTTCATTTTGACTTTGTGTAAGTCTCTCTCTCTGTGTGTGTGTGTGTGTGTGTGTGTGTGTGTGTGTGTGTGTGTGTGTTGGAGGTAGGTGTGCATGTGTACAGAAGAAGGCAGAAGAGGCTGCTGTGGACCCCCTCGAGCTGAAGTTACAGGCAGTGTGATCTTCCCATCATGGATGCTGGGAACTGAACTCGGGTCCTGTGCAGGAGCGGTAGATGCTTATAACAGCTGGAGTTGTCTGTCCAGTCCTCTTACCACAGTTGTCAAAAATACTTGGGAGCTGGACACAGTATGCAAGCACAGATGCTGCCTCAGTTTCCTTTCTGCTGCTGTCATGAGACTCCCAAGCTCACAGTTCACACCACAGCCCGTCGTATTCCAGGGATACCCAGGTGATGGGAACTTCAGAGAACTGGTCGCATCGTGCCATCCGCTGTCAGGAAGCAGGGCAGTGAACGAATGCATGCCGGCATGCAGACACTCTCTTCTTCCTTCAGCCCAGGGCCCAGTCCAGGAAACAGTGCCACCTATATTCCAGCTGGGGCTTTCCACTTCAGTGAACACAACTGAGAAAATCCCTCACAGGCATGGCCACAAGCCAACCTGATCTAGATAGTTTTGCATGAAGATTCCCTTCTCGAGTGTTTCAGATTGTGCTTAAGATGACCATCAAAAATAGTCATCACAGTGTCATGTCTCAAATCCCAGCACTTAGACCTCTGAGACAGGAGCTTCACAGGTGGGAGGCTAGCTTGGTCTGCATTGTGAAACTCTATCTTATAAAAAGAAATTGATCACCCATTCTCAAATATACAACATACTGCTGTTAACTATATGGTCACCATGAGACTTAGGCTTAGAGCCAGACACAAGGGAACTTGCTTATGACTGAATAGGTACAAGTAACAGACCTAAGAGTTGAACCCATTTCTCCTTATCTCTAGGGATGTGCTTAATTGCAATATTGGGGAGTGTTCTATAGAAAGAGAGGTAGCTAGACAACTCACAGGGAATTTATGGGACAGGTTCTGAACCCGGTGAAGTTCAGCCACTGGCCTTGCAGAACAAAGACTTGCCCATCACATCCCTGAGGGAATAAGTGAGTGGCACAGAGAAGTCAGATTTACCCAACCCAGGCTTCATGTTGTACTAGACTTGCAGGCGGAGGCTGCTAGTTCATTCCTGGCTGCCAAGACCAGAAATAATCACACAGAAACTGTATTAATTACAATACTGTTTGGCCAATAGTTTCAGCATATTTCTAGCTAGCTCTTACATCTTAAATTAACCCACCTCTATTATTCTGTGTTTTACCATGAGGCTAGTAGTTCCCAGGCATCTGTCTCCTTCAGCAGCCACATGGTATCTCTCTGACTCCACCTTCTTTCTTCCAGCATTCAGTTCAGTTTTCCCACCTAGTTTTATTCTGCCCTGCCACAGGCCAAAGCAGCTTCTTTATTAACCAATGATAACAAAATATATTCACAGCATGCAGAGGGGAATCCCACATCACAGCCTTGCTCAGTCCTACAGCATGGGTTGGAAGACATCTAGGAGATGCTAGTTTTGTCCATCACAAGGAGAGCTAGGGAGATGCAGGTGGCAGCTATTCATCTCACAGCCAGATAGCAGTGAGACATTTAGAGGGAACAGTGGCAGGGAGATGGAGGAACTCTTAATGCAGTTGGGAGCTCATTCCTTCCAGGGTGATCAGCTGTCATGAAGAGGACAAGATGAGAAAATACTGCAATGGCATACCTGACCACATGGGTTATTCGGGAGATATTAAAGTACATTGTTCATGATCATAAGCACTTTAGGGTTTATGAGAGTGTCCAAGGGCATCTTGATGGATGGAGCCCAGTAACATTGGTAGGGGCTGTGCTCTGTGTGTGTGTGTGTGTGTGTGTGTGTGTGTATGTGTGTGTGTATGCACTGCACTGTATATGTGCCTTGTGCATGCATATTTTGAGTGCATGTGTGTGTGCATTTTATGTGTGTAACCGTGCAAATATATACTGTGTATATGTGTATTTTGTATGCATATGTGTGCTATGTGTGTGCTGTGTGCATATGTGTTCATGTATGTATATGTATACTGCATGTGTGTTCTGTTGTACAACCTGTGCTTATATGTGTGTTACATGAACAAGACACATGTTACATGGGAGAATTGTGTGCTGTA
The DNA here is from genome assembly GCF_982192425.1 of Myodes glareolus. Taxonomy (NCBI): domain Eukaryota; kingdom Metazoa; phylum Chordata; class Mammalia; order Rodentia; family Cricetidae; genus Myodes; species Myodes glareolus. The sequence goes on from NC_142027.1 coordinate 131,128,328, forward strand.
TATATGAGCTGTGTGTGTATGTGCTGTGTACCACATTTGTGTACATGCACTGCATACATGCATGTGCTGCATGTGTGTGCCACATGTGTACTTTGTATGTATGTACTACGTACGCACATAAACTGTGTATGTACCAAGAATGCATGTGCATTCTTTGCGCTGTAGCCTCATGTGCAAATACTGTCTTTGAATCAGTGGATCTCAGTAATGACAAGGTTGGGTCTGCAGGGCACAGGGCAGTCTGTCCCCTGGTTCCTGGGTATGACAATGACCTTGGTTGGAGATCTGGGGATCTAAGAGCTGTGGTTCTGGAGAGGAAAAGCCAGGTAGAGAAGAAAAGATGTAGCTCTGTGTCATCAAGAGTGTTGGGAACAGAGCCAGGAGGTGGTGGTGCACACCTTTAATCCCAGCACTAAGGAGGCAGAGACAGGTGGATCTCTGTGAATTCAAGGCCAGCCTGGTCTACAAAGTGAGTTCCAGGACAGCTACATAGAGAAACCCTGTCTTGGGAGGGGAAAAAAAGGAGTGTTAGGAGCTATGTTTCTAGCTAAGCTAAGGAATAAGACACAGGAATCCTCAGACCTCTGCACTTGGACTTGTACTCTATACTTCTTTTCAGGTCTGTGTGGTTCTGTGTTTGTCCCATCTAAAAGTCATGTTGAAGTCTGATCTCCAAAGTCACAGTGTCATTGGGCAGTGGTGACACATGCCTTTAATCCCAGCACTCGGGAGGCAGAGACAGGACTCTAGAGAAGGATACAACCAATTTGACAAACAAAACCCAGTCAATGACAGAGGGTGCTGAGACATTATCTGAGAGAATTTATACTGTTGAATGTATTAATCAGACTCTGTCAAAGGGTTATGATAGATTGACTCATAGAATGTCTCTCTAAGAAGACATTTTATGCATGCTATAAAAAATATGTCTAAGGATGAGACATTCTCTTTACTGGACAAACTTCACACCTTGGAATCCTCAACGAGGGCATTAGAACAGAATACTGGACCCATCCAGACTCTACAAAAGGCAGTGGTAAAAGATTTGAAAAGGTCGAGAAATTTGTTGAATTTGATGACCAGAGACAAAGGGTACAGAGATGAAATTTAGCCTCATCAGTATGTACCAAACTCCGGGATAGTTTACCCAGAGTTTTACCTGCTTTTCCGGTGACATCATCAGAAAGAGCATCTGGCACCAATACCCTAAGGCAGTCAAAGAATATACATGGGAGTCCATAGGTATGGCTTATCTAAGGAAAATTAAACAAGCAAATGTATCTTATGTAATATAGTCACCCTTCATTAGGGAAATGGTCAAAACGCAGGCTTCAAATAATAAGGCAACACCACAAGACTGGATTCAGTTCATCAAAGCAGTCTTAGAAAATGGACGGCAGTTTCTTTGGCAGTGCTACTAGAGAGACGAGGCAAAAATTTTACAGCAATAGGGAAAAGCAAAAGGGCTTGAGATTCCCCAAGATCAAATTCTGGGCAAGAGACTTTACTCTGATCCTCAGGATCAGGCTCTTTACGATGAACACACCTTGTCCCTGTGTAGCACAGCAGCTTTAAATGCTTGGGACAGGATTCTGGAATCATGAAAGAAAATTTAATCATATATTAGGATTAAACAGGGTCAGAGAGAACCCTTTAGTGACTTTTTACAAAGTCTAACTAAGGCTGTACAGATAGGGGCAACGGACCCAGAAGCTAGATGTGTACTAATTGAATCTTTGGCTTTTGAGAATGCCAACTTAGAATGCAAAAAGATCCTTGGGCCTTTAAGGTCAGATCAGCACCAATAGATGAATGGATCCTGCATACAATGAATATTGACACACTTGACTATAGTACTGAAGCTTGGGTAGGGGAAGCATTTTCCAGTGGTATGAGGAGACATCAAAACACCAAATATTTTAATCGTGGTAGAATACAACATCTGAGAAGAAATTGTAGACAAGGAATTCCTAGGAATAATGTCTCTTCTGGGGATGGCAAGAATAGAAGGACTCAGCCTTCAGGTATATATAGGAAGTGTGACAAAGGCTGACATTGGACCAATGAATGTAGGTCAACAAAAGACAGACAAAGCAACCTGATACCCTCAGGAAACTCTTTGGTGGGGCCTCTTGCAGGCCCCCATGACTAACGTGGTCCAATCATTCCCAGTTACTGTGGAGAATGTGTCTCTGTAACATGAGGGGCCGGCTTGTTGGGATTTCCGTCCCGCCCGGTACCCCAACAGCCGGCAAATCCCAAAGAGAAATTACACACAGGACTCCATAGGATTATAAACTGATTGGCCCATTAGGTCAGGCTACTTATTAGCTCTTATAACTTATGTTAACCCATTATTCTCATCTATGTTAGCCATAATGGCTCCGTACCTTTCTCAGCTGGGCAAGTTACATGCTGCCTCTTCGGTGGCCTGCACAGGAGTGGCTGAGAGAGAGCTTCTGCTTCCAGAATACTCCAAGTCTCTTTGCTCCACCCCTACTTCCTGTCTGGCTTTCCCGCCTATACTGCCTGCCTGGCCAATCAGCGTTTTATTAAAATATGATTAACAGAATACAGATAATTCTCCCGCACCATGTCTCACCAAGAAAACTAAAAGATCCAGTGCCTATTGTAAAAAACCATACTTGTCTGGATGATGGAATAGATGTGGAGGATGAATTGAACACTCCAGTAGAATATAGGAAACATATATTCTGGCAGACTTCTATAAATGATCAAAGACTGGAACTAAGAGTATGTATAAATGGCATTTTAGTGAAGGCTTACTTGACATGGGTGCAGATGTAAGTTCATTACCCTAGAATCTTGGCATCTGAATTGGCCTCTTCAAGAGGTAGATGTTCAGTTCCTAGGAATTGGAACCCTATCTCAAGTGAAACAAAGCACAAGATGGGTATCAGTCTGTAAAGACTGTATCATTTCTAAAAGTGTCTGATTTGACTTTGTTTTATTTGTCAAATTGGTTGCATCCTTTTGTGAGTTCAGGCCAGCCTGGTCTACAGAGTGAGTTCCAGGACAGGCTCCAAAACTACACAGAGAAACCCTATCTTGAAAAAAACATTAAAAAAAGAATCACAAACCAAAGTCACAGTGTTGAGATGTGGGGCAGAAGAGAAAGTGTCAGTTCTCATGGGCTGGGTCAGGCCTCCCAGCAGCGAGCGCTTCTGGGCTCGGCAGGGCTGGCACTGTGCCAGCTGGTGCAGGGTGTTGCTCAGGAATCAGCCTGTGTCTCTCCCACATTAGCCCTTCTGTCTCCTGCCATGTGTTGTAGCAGCACAAGTCTCTCAAATGCAGCTGCCCTGTGTGGCCTTAACATTCACAACCGTGAACCTCCTTCCTTTACGACATAAATCAGCCTCAGTTATTCTGTTACAACTTGTTTTTTTTTTCTTTCCCATTTGCTAACCATCGTGTGAAACCCACAGAGCTGTTTCCTCAGGCATAGCTTCTTCAGAAGAAAACTGAGCAAAGCTGCCAAGCACTGTGACTGAGCCATGATGTCATTTGCATACACAGTGATTAGCTTGCTTATTTTGTGTGAAACTTACATCGATTTAGTTAAATAATTGGTCGAATTAGACATTGAACTGATTTTTTTAAAAAAAGATTATTTTATTACCAAAATATGTTTATGGTTTAATCTGGGTCCATGTATAAAAGTAATTCTGTGGTCAAGAGTGAATTCATGTCCAATCTGAGATCCAATTTGTAGGCTTGTAAAAATCAAACCCCAGTGTGAGAGTCAGTGATGCCAGGGGTGTGGAAGCATCCTGGCACTTGCGTATTCTGGAAGTATGATTTTGGGACAGCCACTGATGGGAACAATGATGTGGGCTTAGTGGAATGGACTACAGAGACTCGGGGAGATCGCGTGAGTTAAAAGCTTCACTGTAGGTGCACACAGTCAGCAAGTGCTGGCTGGCCTGGTCCTTTGTTGTCACCTTTGTCACCATAAAAGGGGAACTGAGTGCACTGGGAAGTTTCCAGCCTCAGGGATGTATCCATTGCATCCATGGAGATAAAGGCTGGGCTTACTGAGTGTAGCACTGGCCGGTGACAAGGTGGTATCTGAGCACACAGTATTAACCGGGATTCATTTTGGTTGGATCACAGATAAAAGCACCATCTCTAATTGATGGGTCACAGCTCTGCCAAACAAACGGGACTGAGGCCATCCAGGCACTGTCATGAACAGGGGTTTCAGACTGACAGACATGAGACTCTGTAGCCTCCGTGTGCAGATGTGACCCCTGGCTGCCCCTGGTGTCTTCCTTCAGGACCCAAATTATGACAGGGACATTGGATGTCTGGGTGTCTGAGGCTAGAAGCACAATGTTGTTAGACTCTGCTTCACTCTCTGCATTCTCTGTGACAGTGTTTCTAGACTAATGGCAATGCCTTCTCAGAACCCAAAGGACAATATTAAATACCAGTGAGATCCCCCTGGGAGAGGCCAGGAATTCCGCAGACTTTTCTCCCGACCATGCATGTGAGGAAGTAAACTCCCTGTTAGTGCTCCATTGCATGACCTTCATCTGCCTCCTCTGGAGTCTTCCTGGGGGTGTCTGCAGGATGTGTTGGGAAGACCAGGAGAAACCTAGCTCATTCTCTGCTCCAGAGTTAGACAAAACGCCGTCAATGCTGTAATGTGATGTGGTTGGAGTAGAGGGTGTGTGCTAGAGAGTTGGAGCGGCTAACGCTGGACCAGTCTGTCAGATTTGGTTTAGACGTTATTCCACAGGCTGTGAGAAGCCATGAAAGGCTTTAGAGTTACAATGCTCTGAGCTAAGAGCACGTCCATACTGGATTCTTATTGATGATTCTGATGGCAGTGGGAACACAGTTTCCTCTGCACACCCAGGACTCTGCCGCCTGCCTCACTGAATCACATCACTTAGCTCTGAGCTTAGACAATTGGGGAACTGGCTGTTCCCTGGAAGCCCTGAGGAGAATGATGGCCAGGTCTAGATACAGACCTCAATTAAGGCCTTAAGACTAGATACAGACCTCAATTAAGAGACAACAGGGAAAACGGATTTGAAGCGGCTCCAAACGTCAGAACATAGATTCGTCCATTGTACTGGTCAGCCAAATCCCTCTTCAGCTTAGCTGCTTAGACTGCTCAGGGGAATCCATTTAATCCCTTGAGCCTGAGTAGCTGGTGCGGGGACGGCTTGTACAGAAGGACATTATAGCTTTAAAGGGCGTTGTAGCCCTTCTGTAGACTCCAACAGACATAGGACACACCTGTGACAGGGGTCACAATATCTCCAACAGATGTAGGACACACCTGTGATGGGGGTCACAGCGTCTCCAACAGACGTAGGACACGCCTGTGGCAGGGGTCACAGCGTCTCCAACAGACGTAGGACACGCCTGTGGCAGGGGTCACAGCGTCTCCAACAGACGTAGGACACGCCTGTGGCAGGGGTCACAGCGTCTCCAACAGACGTAGGACACGCCTGTGGCAGGGGTCACAGCGTCTCCAACAGACGTAGGACACGCCTGTGGCAGGGGTCACAGCGTCTCCAACAGACGTAGGACACGCCTGTGGCAGGGGTCACAGCGTCTCCAACAGACGTAGGACACGCCTGTGGCAGGGGTCACAGCGTCTCCAACAGACGTAGGACACGCCTGTGGCAGGGGTCACAGCGTCTCCAACAGACGTAGGACACGCCTGTGGCAGGGGTCACAGCGTCTCCAACAGACGTAGGACACGCCTGTGGCAGGGGTCACAACGTCTCCAACAGACGTAGGACACGCCTGTGACAGGGGTCACAACGTCTCCAACAGACGTAGGACACGCCTGTGGCAGAGCTTTCACACTGAGCAATGCAGACACGGCTGTTAGTGGCCATTTTCTTCCAGCTAGAAGCTGTGCTCTCCTACCCTGGGACTTCAAGTTTCCTCCAGTGGCAGCGCCTCTGAGGCTGGTGGCAGATCTCCGGTGGTCATCAGCCATTCTCAGCCTCCTCCGCGGTTTCGCTCCATGTCACCGCCTCCTTTCTTGCGGGTCAGAGGCAGTATCGTGCTAATGCCCTCTCTGCTGAGGCTTGCGCTGCTGCTACTGTAACAATACCAGAGGAGAGATGGATTCCACTCAGTCTTGAAGGCTGGAAGGCATGGTGGCAGATGCATAACGGTGAGTGTACCTGCGCGGGACACATGTGATGTCATCCAAGACACATGTGATGTCATCCAAGACAGGAAGTTCAGGAAACCAAAGTCCCCAAGTTCTTTACTTAGGACCTTCACTCAGTCTCGTCTCTTTATATCTCCATATAGGAGACCAAGTTCCAAACACATAAGGCCTGGGACAAGCACAGCAGCTGTCAATCACCAAGCCTACCTGCACAAGTTCCCAGGAGCCCTCCTGTCCCTTCTCTCCACTCCAGCCCCACGGCCACCATCTAGGTGACACTCCTGTCAACAAGGGCAGGAATAGCTTCGCAGAGGCCTCTGTTCTGCCCCAGTTTTGCCTCTCCAACCTGTTTCTTACCTGCATCTGGACGAATATTCCCAGGGTGCCAGTGTGATCCGCCACCCCCTCGGTTCAAACCCCCTCAGCCCTTGGGGCTCCAGCATTCTCCTCTCTCTGCTCGTGTTCACACCCCTGTAACACGCGGGGCTGGTGAGGGTCATGTTTCCCGGGGAGGCTCCTCCAGGCTGTAGACCTGAGAGATTGATGAACTTGCAAATGATGAGGCTTCCGGGGGTATTTATTGACATATAAATCAAAATCCAATTTCTGCGAAGGGAAATCCCGGCACGGTTATGAAGTAGTCTCTCACAGCTTCTCCTGTGATACAAAATGATTTTGCCTCCCACACAGGAAGTCTGGCTTTTTAGCTTCGTCCGGCATTTTCCCAGGGTAGACCTAGTCCTCTGTTCAGAGTGAACGCTCTCTGAGCACTTCCCATAGGCATACATTCAAGGGGTGACCTTGCCTGATTCTGACTGCCGAGGGAGGGGAGGCATGGAATATGCAGGGCACCCAGTGTGCCAGGTATACTTTTATAATAGCCTGTTGACCACAGGACAGCAACCTCATGGAAGAACAGCAGCTTGGGGGAATGTGTGTGTGTGTGTGTGTGTGTGTGTGTGTGTGTGTGTGTATGTGAGTAAGCGCACATGCGCGCACGTGTAGATCAGAGGTTGACATTGGGCATCTTCCTCAACTGTTTTTGGCCTTAATTTTCTGAGACAGGGTCTCTAACTAAACCTGGAGCTTGCAATTTGGCTGGGCCACTGGGCCAGCAGACTCCATAGGACCACATGTCTCTGCTGCACCCCAAGCCCTGGGGCTACAGATGTGTGCTGCTGTGTCCGGCTTCTTTGTGGGTTGCTGCACAGGTCCTTAGACTTGAGCAGCAAGGACATTGCTGACTGAGTCATCTCCCCAGCCGGCTGACAGTATATCGAAGGAAGACCTTAGGACCTTAGGACCTGGGAGGAAGCTTATCTTTGCTGGCCTAGCAAATGACCACACCTGGCCTCTTAGCACATACCCAGTAATTATCTCACCCTTTCTCCGGCTTGGGGTGTGGACAGTTAACAAGACCCTCTGCTCAGGGTTGTCCAAGGTTAGCATCAGAGTGTTGGCTGGGGCTGTGGTCTCATCTGGAAGGTGACTGGAACAGGATCTCGTTCAAGTCTTCATTCCTACTGGAGCTCACAAAGGAGCAGCTCAGTTTCTTGCTTCCTATTGGTCAGAGACCCTCAGTTCCTTGTCCCAGGATAGTCCAGCACAGCCACTGTGTCCTCCCAAGTCCAGGGGAGGGACTTAAACTGAGACAGACATTCTTGCCGTATGTGACATTTGACTTTGGCCACCATTCACTGCCATTCACTCATACTTTTGGCTTATTGATCAGCTTGGCTTATTGATCAGCTTGGCTTATTGATCAGCTTGACAAAGGTGCTTCCGACCCCTAAGAGGGGGAGGTGCCACAGGGGACCGAGTGCAAGCAGGTGGGGATCAGGGACCACACCAAGCCTGTTGGTGTCTGAGAGGCGAAGATGTTGAGCTGATGGAGCTGCTTGGTTGTGTGGCTGGGTCTGATTTTCAATGTTGTGCTTTCCTGTTGGCTGATTTCACAGCTTGTGACACCCAAAACCTAGCATTGATGCCCATGGTCTGGATTGTTTGTACCCAATCACTGAGACAGGGCAGAGAAGGGAGGCCACTCTCCCAAACTCCAGAGACTGTGACCCTGAGTGGGGAGGGACCCTGGTGTGTATAGAATGCTCCCACTGGGGGCAGGCCTTCCCTGGCATTCTCTAATGGAGTCCCCAGGAGCCTGTGGGGAAATGTCACGAGAATCATGGCCGTTCTCCTTGAGGTCACTGTACACAAGGTAGGGCCCCCATGTGGCTTATGTCGGTCTCACTGTTCTTTCTGTTCCTCACCAGCACCCAGTCACCAGCCAGATGCTTGGGACTCCTCCAGGTGCTGAACTCTGAACAGAGCACATGAACTCCTACGTGGCTGCCATGTGCAGTTGTGTGGGTTGCACACTGCATAATGGATGCCGAGCTTTGTCTGATACTGCTCTGTTCTAGAACACCACCCAAAACTCCCATTTCCATCCCACATTTCAGCCTGGGAGGGCTGTCTGAGGCCATAGACAAGCCCACTTCGCTCACACAGGCCCACCTGGGCTTGCAGAAACCTTGGTGACTGTTTTCAAGAGGAAGTCATGTTCCTATTGCACTGGGACGTTGACACACCCATCGTGTTCCTATTGCACTGGGTCATTGACACAGCCATCGTGTTCCTATTGCACTGGGACATTGACACACCCATCGTGTTCCTATTGCACTGGGATGTTGACACACCCATCGTGTTCCTATTGCACTGGGACGTTGACACACCCATCATGTTCCTATTGCACTGGGACGTTGACACAGCCATTGTGTTTCTATTGCACTGGGACGTTGACACACCCACCCAAGCTGACACTGAAAGCAAGAGACTCACAGTTCCCCACAGCTATCCAGGCACAGCGGGAGCTCTGCTTCCCACACGCTGCCTGGAAACCCGAGTCCATATGCAGAGCCATTTAGCTTTAGAGCCAGCCACTCCAACTGTCATGTGCCTTTAAATAAACCTGCAAACCGACAGCCAGGATTGAATTTGATGCTGACTTTCAACCATAAAGGCTGTGCTTGGGGGAGGAGGATTGAATAGGGGCAATAAAAATATGCAGTCAGCGTCAGCTGTGGCCCAATTAAACCTAACTGGCTGCAGGTGTTCATAGTATGTGTGAGTGTGTGTGTGTGTGTGTGTGTGTGTGTGTGTGTGTGGTTTCTTCACACTATGCAGTTTGTTAAACAACAGAAGTGCTCAGGGTGATGTCCCTATGCTCACCCGGAGCAAAGTCTCCAACAAAAGGGTAGGTTTGGGGTCCCACCCCACACTGATTGTATCCAAGTGTTTGTACCGAGTTCCTGGGGTGTCTTTACCACCCATGGGCATGACAGCCCACTGTTGTGTGAGACAAACTGTTTTAAAGGCTCCCAAAGCCCCATTGCCTCTGACTTTCAACTGACAATAAATTATTTAGCCACACCATCCAAGGTTTCTAACCTATGAGAAACTTCTGGAGCCACACCCTGCAGAGTGAATCTCCTCATCCCTTGTGGTCTATAGATACAGAAAGAATGTCGCTTCACTCAATTTTCTGGTAGCTTCAGATGGCTTCGCTACAAACACTTAAATATATATTATCTATCAAGACCCAGGGCAAGGGTTGGGAGGATTTTAAGAGATACATACCTGGCCTCCAGATTTATCTATCAATAGGCAAATCAATCGGAGTGCACTTTGGTCACCATTAAAGAAACCCTAACAATGGTCAAGTTGTAGTCACAGCTGCCAGTGTTAAAAAGTCTCAAGGGTTGGGTTCTACCACGGGATGGCACTGTGAGTCCCTTCACACTCAGCATCGCCACCACATGGTCATGAACTGGCTGCTGGAGCATCAGATCTCTCCCCACACCACCACTGCTTTCAAAAGTAAAATTTCAGGAAGCAATGGTGATGTCAGTAGCTCTACTGAGACTGTGTTAGGAGGGGAAAGATAATCTCGGGATGATCTTGCAAACTTCATCATATGTCTCAGTAGTAGAAGTGTGTCACATGACCCTCTAGCTGCAAGGGAGTCTGGGAGCATGAAGACCTCTTAGAGAGAGACCAAGCTGCTGCATGTCCTGGAATACATCCAAACATATTTGGCTTTCTCCAGTAACATAAAAAAAGGAGTGTGTCCACTGAGGATGGAGTAAATCAGGTGAAACTCTAGGTGGTTCTCAGAAAGCGCCTAAGAAAATGGAGACATTGGCTTGAATACCAAGGCCCAGTCAGAATGCCACCCCTTCGGGAAAGCCTCTACAGAGTTTCCCACATTAGAAGGGCTCTTTCTCTTGGTCAGTTATTCACCACAGCTCACCCAGTTCCATATTGGATTCACTTTTTAAAGAACACCAGAGGTGGCTGGAGAAGTGGGTCAGCATTTAAGAGCACTGGCTTCTCTGGCAGAGAGGCTCAATTCCCAGCATTCCCATGGCAGCTCACGACTGTGTATAACTCACTTCCTGGGTTTTCAATACTCCTTTCTGAGCTCTGGAGGTCCCAGGCATGCATATAGCATACAGGAGTGTGTGTTGACAAACATGCATATACATTTTTTTTAATTTACTAAGTTGTAAAAGATATCAAGGTAAAAAGACTAGGAATCTCCAGGAATGGGATTGTTTATTCTGAGAAACATCCTGGAGGAATTTATGTTGATAGCTAAGATTAAAGTTACTTTTCTAAATTGTCATATTTCTCCACTTAAAAGAAAAGCCATGTTAGCTAGAAAGACGGATCAGTAGTTAGAAGTAGTTCTTCCAAAGGACCCATTCAGCTCCTGTCACCCCTGTTGGGTGGCTTACAACCACCTCTAACTCCCTCTACAGGGGTTCTATTGCCCTCTTCTGGCCCCTGAAGGCACTGCACACACACACACACACACACACACACACACACACACACTGAAATTACTAAATTAGGTTATGTAGAAACAACAAAAACACACAGACGCTTTAAAAAGATTTGGGGGGGTGTATGTATGCATATCTGTGTACCACATGCATGCAGATGCCCCTGGAGGCCATAAGATTGCACTGAGTCCCCCTAGAACTGCAATTACAGATGTTTGTGAGCCACTTGATGAAAGCAGTAAGGGGAAGAGCAGGAAAGAGGGAACGAGAAGGGAGGAGGAGGGATGGAAGAAGAGGTGTGTTAGTAATGTCTCGTTCCTGTGACAAGCCATCTAAGACAACATAAATATGGAGGTAGTTCTTTCTGCTCACAGTCTCAGCAGCCTTAGTTCACAGCCACTTCGCTGCCCTGTTCTTGGTCCTGTGGTGAGTTAGAAGCACCGTGTTGGGAGAGCACGGTTATGGGAAGCTGCTCATCTTGTGGCAGTCAGGGAACAGAGCGACAGATTATGGGACAAGATGTCCCCTTCAGAGACACCCTCTGAGGATCTGCTCCCTCCAGTTCAGCTTCATGTCCCGCAGGGCCCACTGACTCTCAACAGTCCAGCCATTGTGAATCCACCCATAGAGTAACCCATTGACTAAGTCCAGTGCCCTCATGGTCCCACCCCTTCCACCTCTGTGCCTGATTCTGGGGAACACAGCTTTCACAGGGAGGCTTTGCTGGGGGTGGGGGTACTTGGCACCCAAATCATAACAAAAAAGGAGTGGAGGGAAAAGAGGAGACTCTCATTCTAGACATAGGGATAAACACAAACTCGCAGTTAGAACAGCTCTCTAACCGCCGAGCCATCTTTCTAGCTAATATGACTTTTCTTTTCAATGGAGCTATAGGATTGCAAGTGTTCCTGTGTAGAGATAGGTGTCAGCTGCAGGACAGGAGGCAGCTTCCGGACGGAGGAAACAAATGGGTGGGTGAGTGGCCAGGAGAAATTTCTGGGAGGCGCACAAAGTGGCTTGTTTACAGGGGAGCTTGTTAACCCCGGAAAAAATGTGCAGACAGAGCCAATCTTCTATGCAGAGACAGTGAGGGGAGGCTTATGCTAATTCAGTGCAGATGGACATTTGGCACTTGTCTGCAGTGGAGGAATAACAGAAGCAGAAGATTTAGGCTTCATAACAGAAATGTGTATGGCAGACCACAATTGAAGAAAAAAGATCTGCTTCCTGGTGGAGTTCTGGCTCCCGTACTGGAGAAACTCGGCTCTGATGTGCTGCAGTATGTCTTGATTTTTCCCTAGGTCAGCCATTTATACCGCAACGGTGTCATCGATGATCCCATACCTTGTTTATGCAGGGATCAGGTAAGCAAGAGATGGCTACCCACACACAAAACGACTTTTAGTTAACCCAAAGCTTTTAAAACTTGGACTCCATCCCTGGGCTCTCTGCTTTCATGAGTTCTCATTAGTGAAGTGGGGAACAACACAGAACATGACTTATCAGGCAGCTAAGATGAAAAATAAGACTCAAACCCTCAGAAGCAGTGGTGTGGAACTCACCTCTAAGGACACCAGTTCATGGACTTCCCCGGATTTATGCCTGGTGGTTATGTTAGTGATTGCCTGTCTCATTTCTGACTCATTTTCCAGAAAAATCACATGGTTGCAAATAGCTTTCTTCCCCTGCCCTGGAAACAGGAACAGGCTCCCTGGCTCTCCCCACCAAATCCCAAGTCCCATTCTCAGAAGAAGCTGCCTACAGTGCCTACCTTACCTCATCCAGCCATTGGTTCATTCTTCTAGTCATTTGTCTATCCACCACCCATCCACCCACCCACCCATCCACCCATCCATCCATCCATCCATCCATCCATCCATCCACTCATCCACTTATCCATCCATCTACCCATCCACCCACCCACCCATCCATTCATCCATCAATCCATTCACCCACCTACCCACCCATCCATCCATCCATCCATCCACCCACCCATTCATCCATCCACCTATTCACCCACCCATCCACCCACCCACCCACCCATCCATCCATCCATCCGTCCATCCATCCATCCATCCATCCATCTACTCATCCAACCAACCACTTGCCGCCTTCAGACTGTGCCAGACACAGAAGTGAGAAGCAGCGCTGCTCCAGCCCTCTTATCTAACAGTAGAGAAGAGAACACAGAAATAAGGAGTGGAACCAAAGAAGCCACCAGGCACTTTCAGATCTGGGGAGCAATGGCACCACCCAGCCTGGGAGTCATGAGAAGGAACTGGCAACTAAGCTAACTGAAAAAAATAAAATAACTGGTCAATGATGGTGCACACCTTTTATCCCAGCACTCGGAAGCAGAGGCAGGCAGATCTCTGTAAGTTTGAGGCCAGTCTGGTCTTCAGATTAAGTTCCAGTACAACCAGGGTTACACAGTGAAACCCTGTCTTAGAAAAAATATTAATAAGAATAAATAAATAAAAGTAAAAAGATATATCCAAGCAAAAGATGAGTGGACACACTGTCCCAGGTCAAAAATAGCTGGACTTGGCACTTGTCGAGAACTGCAGGAAAGATGGGGTGCAGTCAGTAGGGGGACACAGATCATGAAAACCTGAGGAAGCCCTTTCAGACAATGGGGAGCCTTTGGAGGCCAGCTGGGGAAGGTAGACTGCCTGGAGGAACTCAACTGGAGCTCAAAGATGGACTGAGTTGATGTGGTTGTTCAAGGCTGGGTGGTAGCAGGAAGTGAGTTGTTTGAGCTACGCTTATAAGGCATAGGCAACAGGATGTGGATGCTGCCACAGGAGAAGAGGTGGTTGTATGCCCACCATGGTGGCAGACAGCTGGCAGGTGCTGAGTGGAGCGGGACACGGTGTCTGTGGGATGGAGTGTGCATCTGTAGTTGGCCCTTCCACTACCAGGGCACACCCCTTCCAGGGCACACCCCTTTCCAAAGCACACCCCTTTCCAGGGCACACCCCTTCCAGGGCACACCCTTTCCAGGGCACACCCCTTTCCAGGGCACACCCCTTTCCTGAGCACACCCCTTCCAGAGCACACTCCTTCCGGGGCACACCCCTTCCAGAGCACACTCCTTCCGGGGCACACCCCTTTCTAAAGCACACCCCTTCCAGGGCACACCCCTTCCAGGACACACTCCAGAGCTCTGTTGGTCTGGCCAGTTCTCACAGGAGTTGGACCAGGGTGACAGGTACTGTAGGAAGCAAGTTGGCCCTGGGAACTTTCTCTTGAAGAGGGACGATTTTTCTGCACACTTTTCAAATTCAATACCGGATCTGCTCGTGCACTGCTCCAGGTCACGGCTGTGCAGACCCATCCCATGTAAACTTGCATTCGAGTTTAGAGGTCTGTGATCTTCTGTTTAGGTCCTGAGTCCTCCTACACCCTGGGCACGCACGGTAACGAGAAGAGTGTGTCAGCTAGCTATTTCCGTGTAACAATACATCCTCACAGTCCGGTGCCTTAAAACATAGACCATTTGCTTAGCTATTGGAAATCAAAGCTGGGCTCAGGCAGATGATTTTTCTGATTTCAGCTGGATCTCTGCATCTGTGTTCGGGTACGTGTTGGATTCTACCCTGATTTTCACCTATTTTATGACCTCAACATTTTGGGTAACTGCTCTGAACCATTTCTGGTCCACCTATCTCTCCTTCGCTTGGAGACTTGTCACTGTTCAGGGGGCAGCCTGGAAGATTTCCTAGAGAGAATGGAGAGTATTCGTAGATTCTTGACGCTGAACCCAGGGACTGGTGTGCCACCACTTCTGATGCATTTTGTTGGGCAAAGTTAGTCACAAGGCTAAGCCCAGATTTGGGCAATAGGAGGAAGAGTTGGATTCACCATGATAGATCTGTTCAGGGGGCAGGAGCGGGAGCAGGGGCACAGTACGAAGAAGAATTGAGGCAATTTTGGCAGTAGACCCAGAGACCCATGCAGATAAAAATCACACAAGAGAGTTATGAAGGGGGAGTGGGTGGATGAGGTCTAGGGACCTCCTTCTGACATTTGTGGCCAATCAGGAGTCACATCAAGACCTCTGTGACATGAGGAAAATCACTGGCTCAGTCAGCTTTGGACAGTGAACTTTCTGACCAGGGCCGTGTTCTCATTTCAGTTCCCAGGACGGGATTCCAGCACAGATGTCAGAGAAGTGAAACCTCAGCAGAGCTCACTGTGGCCTGAGGAGACTTCACTCTCCCAGCCCACACACTTGCCTTTGGCAGGGCTTGTCTGAACTATTAATAAACTGTCCCCTCTACGCTCTCTCTTGAGGGAACCTATCAGTTCATCTCCGTCACATCCAGCCTCACCCCTGCCAGGCTGAGGAGAAAGGCCTCTGATGTCAGGCAAGAACTCCGAGATGTCTCTGGCTTGGAGCAGAAGCTTCGGTGTCCATTTTCCATGGGAAAGGTCATGTCACTTCTTTTGCAGTGTTTCAAGAGAACAATTCTGGCATGATGCTCTTTTTAAATGCTGATGGTTTCGACGCCCCTGACAAGAAGCAGCAGTGGAGGAGAATGACTTAGGGGCAGAAGACTGCTGAGTATGTAAGGAGAGGCAAAGAATTCTCAAGGACTCGTGAGAAGCTGAGCTTAATTTTTTTATAAAAGTTTATTAATTTATAAAAGTTTCCATTTCCGCCCCTCCTCCCAACACCCTCCCACTCCCCCCACTCCCTCTCCTCCTCCCTCTCCATCCCTAAGAGCAGTCAGGATTTCTTGCCCTGTGGGAAGTTCAAGTTCCTCCCCCCTCCCTCCAGGTCCAGGAAGGTGAGCATCCAAACAGATTGGATCCCCAAAATCCAGTATATGCAGAGGAAGCAAGTCCCAGTGTCATTGTCAATGGCTTTTCAGAATGACCCCGTGCCAGCCACATTCAGAGAATCCGGCCACATTCAGAGAATCTGGTTGGATCACGTGCTCGTTCAGTCCCAGTCCAACTGGCCTTGGTGAACTCTCATTAGATCAGTCTCCTTGTATCAGTGGGTGAACGCACTTCTTACGGTCCTGCCTTTCTTGTTCATGTTCTCCCTCCTTCTGCTCCTCATTTAGACCTTGGAGGCTCAGTCCAGTGCTCCAATGTGGGTATCTGTCTCAATCTCCACCCATCAGCGGGTGAAGGTTCCCTCTGGTCTTGCCTTCTTTGCTCACGTTCTCTTTCCTTCTGCTTCTCGTTTGGACCTAGGGAGTTAAGTCCAGTGTTCCAATGTGGGTCTCTGTCTCAATCTCCATCTGTTGCCAGATGAAGGATCTATGGTGATATGCAAAATATTCATCAGTATAGTTGTGGGCCAAGGCTGGTTCAGGCACCCTCTCCTCTGTACAGAGAACAATCTGGGGATCTCTCCTTGGACCTGGGATCCCCTTTGTAATCAAGTCTCTTGTAAACCCTAAAATGACTCCCTTAGTTGAGATATATACTTCCCTGATCCCATATCCATCCTTCCTCCCTCCCCCCATCCCAATCCCCTGAGCTTTCCCCATTCCTCCCCTACTCCCTTCTCTCTAACCCTCTCCCCTTCCAACAACCCCCCTACCTCCCATGCACCCAAGGTTGCCTGGCACTCTTGTCTATTTCCAATCTCCAGGAGGATAACTACATGATTTTCTTCAGGTTCACCTTATTTAGCTTCTCTAGGATCATGAATAATAGGCTCAAAGACCTTTAATTATGGCTAGAATCCACTTATGAGTGAATACATACCATATTCCTCTTTTTGGGTCTGGGTTACCTCACTCAGTAAAGTGTTTTCTATGTCCATCCATTTGTATGCAAAATTCAAGATGTCATTGTTTTTTACCACTGTGTAAAACTCTAATGTATATATGTTCCACACCTTTTTTAACCATTCTTCCATTGAGGGGCACCTAGGTTGTTTCCAGGTTCTGGCTATTACAAATAGTGCTGCTATGAACATAGTTGAACAAATGCTTTTGTGGTATGATAGGGCATCTCTTGGGTATATTCCCAGGAGTGGAATTGCTGGGTCTTGAGGGAGGTTGACTCCCAGTTTCCTGAGAAACCGCCACACTGATTTCCACAGTGGCTGCACAAGTTTGCATTCCCACCAACAATGGATGAGAGTTCCCCTCTCTCCACATCCTCTCCAGCATAGGCTATCATTGGTGTTTTTGACTTTAGCTAATCTGACCGGTGTAAAATGGTATCTCATAGTTGTTTTGATTTGCATTTCCCTGATCACTAATGATGTTGAGCATGACCTTAAGTGTCTTTTGGTCATTCGAAGTTCTTCTGCTGTGAATTCTCTGTTCAGATCAGCACCCCATTTTTTAATTGGGTTAATTAGAGTTTTAGTGTCTAGTTTCTTGAGTTCTTTGTATATTTTGGATATTAAGCCTTTGTCTGATGAGGGGTTGGTGAAGATCTTCTCCCAGTCAGAAGGTAGCCTTTTTGTCTTACTGACGGTGTCCTTTGCTTTACAGAAGTTTCTCAGTTTCAGGAGGTCCCATTTATTCATTGATTCTCTTATTGTCTGTGCTACTAGGGTTCTACCTAGGAAGTGGTCTCCTGTGCCTATGTCTTGTAGACTACTTTCCACTTTCTCTGCTATCTGGTTCAAAGTGGTCAGATTAATGTTGAGGTCTTTAATCCATTTGGACTTGATTTTTGTGCATGGTGATAGATATGGATCTACTTTCATTCTTCTACAGGTTGACATCCAGTTATGCCAGCACCATTTGTTAAAGATGCTTTCCTTCTTCCATTGCATACCTTTAGCTCCCTTGTCGAAAATCAAGTGTTCATAGGTTTGTGGGTTAATATCTGGGTCTTCTATTCGATTCCATAGGTCGACTTCTCTGTTCTTATGCCAGTACCAAGCTGTTTTCAATACTGTAGCTGTGTAATAGAGTTTGAAGTCAGGGATGGTTATACCTCCAGAAGTTCCTTTATTATATAAGATTGTTTTGGCTATCCTGGGTTTTTTGTTTTTCCATATAAAGTTGATTATTATTCTCTCAAGGTCTGTGAAGAAGTTTGATGGGATTTTGATGGGGATTGCATTGAATCTATAGATTGCTTTTGGTAGAATTGCCATTTTTACTATGTTGATCCTTCCAATCCAAGAGCAGGGGAGATCTTTCCATTTTCTGGTATCCTCCTCAATTTCTTTCTTCAAAGACTTAAAGTTCTTGTCAAATAGGTCTTTCACTTCCTTGGTCAGAGTTATCCCAAGATATTTTATGCTATTTGTGGCTATCGTGAAAGGTAAAGTTTCTCTGATTTCCCTCCATGCTTCTTTATTCTTTGTGTATAGGAGGGCAACTGATTTTTTGGAATTGATCTTGTTTCCTGCCACATTACTAAAGGTGTTTATCAGCTGTAGGAGTTCTTTGGTGGAGTTTTTGGGGTCGCTCATGTATACTATCATATCGTCTGCAAATAACGAGAGTTTAACTTCTTCCTTTCCAATTTGAATCCCCTTGATCCCCTTATGTTGTCGTATTGCTATTGCTAGAACTTCAAGCACTATATTGAAGAGGTATGGGGAGATTGGACAGCCTTGTCGTGTTCCTGATTTCAATGGAATGGCTTTGAGTTTCTCTCCATTCAGTTTGATGTTAGCTGTCGGCTTGCTGTAAATAGCTTTTATTATATTTAGGTATGATCCTTGTATCCCCAATCTCTTCAACACCTTTATCATAAAGGGATGTTGAATTTTGTCAAATGCTTTTTCAGCATCTAATGAAATGATCATATGGTTTTTTCTTTCAGTTTTTTTATATGATGGATTACATTGATAGATTTGCATTTGTTTAACCAGCCCTGCATCTCTGGGATGAAGCCTACTTGATCATAATGGATAATTTTTCTAATGTGTTCTTGGATTCAGTTTGCCAGGATTTTGTTGAGAATTTTTGCGTCGATGTTCATGAGTGAGATTGGCCTGAAATTCTCTTTCTTGGTTGTGTCTTTATGTGGTTTTGGTATCAGGGTAACTGTAGCTTCATAAAAAGAGTTTGGCAATGACTCTTCTGTTTCTGTATTGTGAAATACCTTCAGGAGTATAGGTATCAGCTCTTCTTTGAAGTTCTGGTAGAATTCTGCATTGAAACCATCTGGCCCTGGGCTTTTTTTGGTCGGGAGGTTTTTGATAACAGCTTCTAATTCTTCGCGACTAACAGGTCTATTTAGATTGTTCACCTGGTCTTGATTTAACTTTGGTAAATGGTATTTATCTAAAAACCAATCCATTTCTTGAATATTTTTTCTACCTTTGTGGCATATAAACTTTCGTAGTAAGATCTAATGATTCTCTGAATTTCCTCTGTGTCTGTTGTTATGTCCCCCTTTTCATTTCTGATCTTATTAATTTGAGTGTTCTCTCTCTGCCGTTTGATTAGTTTGGCTAGGGGTTTGTCAATCTTGTTGATTTTCTCCAAGAACCAACTTTTTGTTTCATTGATTCTTTGGATTGTTTTCTATGTTTCTATTTTGTTGATTTCAGCCCTCAGTTTGATTATTTCCAGTCTTCTACTCCTCCTGGGAGAGTCTGCTTCTTTTTTTTCCAGAGCTTTCAGGTGTGCTGTTAAGTCTCCAATGTGTGCTTTCTCCGTGTTCTTTAATTGGGCACTTAGTGCTATGAACTTTCCTCTTAGCACTGCTTTCATTGTGTTCCATAGGTTTGAGTATGTTGTGTCTTTATTTTCATTAAATTCAAGGAAGACTTTAATTTCTTCCTTTATTTCTTCCTTGACCCAGGGATGATTCAGTAGTTGACTGTTCAACTTCCACACGTTTGTAGGCTTTCTGATGTTCGAATTGTTATTGAATTCTAACTTTATTCCATGGTGATCCGACAAGACACAGGTGGTTACTAATATTTTTTTGTATCTGTGGAAGTTTGCTTTGTTACCGAGTATGTGGTCAATTTTCGAGAAGGTTCCATGAGCTGCAGAGAAGAAGGTATATTCTTTCCTATTTGGGTGGAATATTCTATAGATATCTGTTAAGTCCATTTGATTCATTACCTCTAGTAATTCTCTTATTTCTCTGTTGAGTTTCTGTCTGATTGACCTGTCCATTGGTGAGAGAGGTGTGTTGAAGTCTCCTACTATTAGTGTGTGTAGTTTGATGACTGCCTTGAGTTCTAAAAGTTTTTCTTTTACATAAGTGGGTGCTTTTATATTAGGGGCATAGATATTCAGGATTGAGACTTCCTCCTGATGAATTGTTCCTGTTATGAGTATAAAATGTTCGTCTCCATCTCTTCTGATTGATTTTAGTTTGAAGTCAATTTTGTTAGATATTAGAATGGCCACACCCGCTTGTTTCTTAGGTCCGTTTGCTTGGAAAACCTTTTCCCAACCCTTTACTCTGAGTAGATGTCTATCTTTGTGGTTGAGGTGTGTTTCTTGTAAACAGCAGAATGTTGGATCCTGTTTTCATATCCATTCTCTTAGTCTGTGCCTTTTTATAGGTGAGATGAGTCCATTAATATTAAGTGATATTAATGACCAGTGGTTGTTGATTCCGGTTATTATTTTGTGTGTGTGTGTGTAGTAGAGTTTGTGTGTTTCTCTTCTTTGAGTTGTGGTTGTGAAGGGTCGCTAGATGTCTGGGTTATTGTAGGCAGTGTTGGTAATGTTGGATTCCTTGGGTTGCGATTTTCCTTTTATTACTTTCTCTAAGGCTGGATTTGTGGCTACGAATTGTTTAAATTTATTTTTATCCTGGAATATTTTGTTTTCTCCGTTGATAGTGAATGATAGCTTGGCTGGGTGTAGTAGTCTGGGTTTGCATCCATGGTCTCTTAGTTTCTGCAGTACCTCTATCCAGGACCTTCTGGCTTTCATGGTTTCCATAGAGAAGTCCGGTGTGAGCCTGATAGGTTTACCTTTATAAGTTACTTGACCTTTTTCCTTTGCAGCTCTTAATATTCTTTCTTTAATCTGTATGTTTTGTGTTTTGATTATATGGCGAGGGGATTTTTTTTGATCCAGTCTATTCGGTATTCTGTATGCTTCTTGAACCTTCATAGGAATATCGTTCTTTAGGTTGGGAAAGTTTTCTTCTATAATTTTGTTGAATATATTTTCTGGGCCTTTGATCTGCAATTCTTCAATCCCTATTATTCTTAGATTTGGTTTTTTTATTGTGTCCCAGATTTCTTGAATGTATTGTGTAGAGAATTTGTTGGATTTGCCATTTTCTTTGATCAGAGCGTTTATTTTCTCTATGGTATCTTCAGAATCTGAGATTCGTTCTTCTATCTCTTGTATTCTATTGGTTATGCTTGATTCTGTAGTCTCCGTTCGTTTACCTAGGTTTTCCATATCCAGCCGGTTCTTGGTTTGTGTTTTCTTCATTGCCTCCATTTCAGTTTTCAATTCTTGAACTGTTTCCTTTACCTGTTTGATTGTTTTTTTCTTGGTTTCCCAGGGTATCATTCACGGATTTACTCATTTCTTCAAACTTTTTGTTATACTTCTCATCCATTTCTTTACTCATTTCTTCAAACTTTTTGTTATACTTCTCATCCAATTCTTTAAGGGAGTTATTCATATCCTGTTTAAGGGACTCTATTGCTTTCATAATGGCACTTTTTCCCACTTCTTCTGGATTAAGGTATTCAAGTCCTTCTATTGTAGGGTCTTTGGGATCTGGTGTTTTCAGTTGTTTTTCAGATTGTTGGAGGAGGTCTTGCCTTGGCGTCTGCCCATCTCTTCCTTCAAATGCTCTCTATTGGATCTTCTGGTACCGGGTCAGGTTCCCTTGTTGGGCAGGGACTTCACTGACAGAAGGCCTACCTTTCCTCAGGCAGGCTATTGAAACACAGGCACTCCCTCCTTCCGGGATGCACCTACAGCCCAGGCCCAGTGCGCAAGGCAACTAAGCTGGGGAAATTTTATGGCCTCAGGGGGAAGGGAGAAATATAGGAAGGTGTACCTGGATGGAAGCTGGGATGGCAGGCGGGAGAGTTTAGCAGGGTGGAGCCACCACTGCAGGGTGACCTGGGAGTCTAGGGGGGTAGGGAAAGTCTGAACTCTTCCTCGCTGGGCTCCTGCCACGGGCCAGAAGCAGACTCACCCCTCCGATGGCTGTCTGCTAGAAGTCGGTGCCCCTTGCTGGTCAGTAATGTCGCTGAGCTGACACAGGGCCCACCTGTCCTCAGGGAGGCTTTTAAAACACAGGAACTGCCTCCTGCCGGGATGCGCCTGGATGGAAGCTCTTCCTCTTCGGGCTCCTGCTGTGGGCCAGAAGCAAACTCACCCCTCCAATGGCTGTCTGCTAGAAGTCCAAGCTGAGCTTAATTTGATCTTAAGTTAGGCTAAGGCAACTGTTCTTTTAAAACCCACCGTATTGTATTGGACATAAGCATCAGGCAAAGGAGGCAGGATCAGTAAGTCACAGAGCAGCCTCGACAACTTTTCACTCTGTGTGCCAGTCCATGAGCATGGCGCTGGGGGTGCAGAAAAAGAAGTAGCCCAGGGTTCTGCTCTGAAGATTTCACAGTCCAGACAAGAGTGGAATGAGTCAATTCTACAGAGAGTGGTCCCTTATACCAAATCCCTGATGATGCCTAGCCTAGCACTGAGCAGGGCCTCATTCCAGTCTGCTGGCTGGATTACTGTGATACAATGTATCCACACACTCACTCCAGGAGGCACTAGCCTCCCAGACATCCCATGTCCTTTTATATACAATCATGGAGACCCCGTGTTTTCCATCTAGAATCTTACTTTCTCTGTTGACCCTTCTGGAAAACTTTTATGCACTGTTCAGGACCTGGGCCCAATGCCCTATGTAGGGCATTAGGAGATGTCTGTTCATCTGAGTTGGACTTACCCTTGCCTGAGACTACCTCAGCACACCTGCTTGTACATCCAGCATAATCCTAAGTAGATGAGGGCTTGGTTCTAATCATCTGGTGACTGTTTCTAAGTGTTTTGGAACATTGTCTGGGAGCTAGGAATCTGTGTGACTGTGTTTGACCTGCAGCATCAGCTCAGTAAGCACTCATGGCTGGATACAACACAGTGTGTGGTGCTAGGGACCACAGGTCAGGCACCCATCAGGATGCCCAGGTTCCTAGCTCCAAGAACAGAGAGAATGTGGGCCCAGCAGGAAGTTCCTGAAGAGGGACACTGGTGTTGCTTCCCTTCTGTTGTAGAGACAATAGCTCTTGTGTCTCACCCTAGGACACAAGGGAGGTCTTGCTCTCTATGTCTGAGAGCAAGATGAAACTTTGCCTCCTGTTGGCAGTCTTGGGGGTCCTTGACCAAAAGATTTTAGAGTCCTGCCCTAGCCAGACAGTCTGACAGTGTGCATGGGTCTCAAGAGCTCTACCTTCAGGAGTTGCAGAATTCTGATGCATCTCGCTGGTTCTGGAGATGTCACCCTGGCCCTGGCCATCATCCTGTCCCGACTGCACGATGGTGACCACCCCATAACTAATCTCTCTGCTTCAGCCCAGGCTTCTGCATCCACCTTAACCCTTCTGGTTGGCTCTACTTCCAGCAGCTAGAATGATCTTGTAAAAATCAGGCTCCTCTCCTGCTATAAACACCACATGCTTTGTATGATGATGAAAGACATAGAATGTTCATATCACAGATCATAGGTCTCTTTTGCCTTTTGCCCACCCCTAGTCAGCCACATCTTTTTTGCTTTGTTTCCCCCTCATAGACCTTATGGTGTTTCCGCCTCATAGACCTTATGGTATTTTTCCATTGTGCCAAGCACACTCCTGCCTCAGGGTGGCTTTGTGCCTGCTACACTTGCTGAACAGGTGACCTCCCTGACACCAGTTAGATGTTCACAAGGCTCTTTCCCTAGTCTCCTTTCAGGTCTTTGCTCAAATGTTATCCTATTAGAGTAGTCTCCCTGAAGCATCCTATGCAAATTAGGATGCACCACAACCCCAGGGCCTGCCTGGCATCTTATTATGCCCAGTTCTTCTGTAACACTGATCACCAGTAACATGTATATTTATAAATATGTTCTGTCCATCTTTGCCTGCCAAGTTTAGAACAGCAGTAGTTGGGCCGTGTCTACTTACTGAAGGTTTGGGATAGGGAAGGCTTGATGAAGCTGCTTTCCTACTGAAGAGTGAGTCAGGCAGCCAGGACTGCAGAGAATGGCTCTTCCGGACTGACTGAGGTAGACCTCAGAAACTCATAGGGAGAATTCACACATTTCAGAGCACAGAGGAGCAGGAAGCAGGAAGTGAGGTTGGTGGAAGCTGTCCAGCAGGCTGTCACTGGGGTGTGGGACTGCTAAGTGGGTGTTTACAATCAGTTTTCTGTCTGTGGGAACCATGTAAGCCAGGCTACACATGGTCAGTCCCATTCTGGGGACCAACTGTGCACAATGCAACTAAGGAAGTAGGGGCTGGCTAAAATGCAACACCAGCTCTTCAGGGCCCGGAGACAAGAACAACCTCAGTCTTTGGGACATCTGGTAGACCTCACACATGGGCTGAATGGTTGCATAGAACTCTACAGGGAAAGAGTAAATACTGGGGTTTTCATTAGGTACAGAGCCTTGATTCTCAAGGCGTATAAGGTGTGTCCTCTGTTCCTGTCTTTCCCATATTACATACTTCCTATGCCTTCACTATGACTATGTTCTCTCTCTCTCTCTCTCTCTCTCTCTCTCTCTCTCTCTCTCTCTCTCTCTCTCTCTCTCTCTCCATACTGCCTACTAGCTGGTCCAAGGAGGACACCCCATTCTCCACAGCAGCTCAGCTCCATTGTCAATCCTTAGCATCTGTCAATCTTAACTGCACCATTCTGAGAAGAACAATCTGATTGATTGGTTCACCCATGCCCAGCTGGGTACGTCTGGTTCAATCACCAGTGGTACAGGGACGGGAGGGTATAAAACAGTGTGAAGTGGCTCCTTTATCATAGGAAGGGACAGTTGGGGGACACTTTCAAGTTTTTAGTACAGGCATTAGCTGATTCAGGAGAAGGAGACCTTCAACCTGGGTATCTCAGCTCCAAATCTGTATCCAGAGCAACCATGGGGCATGTGAGCTCTGCTCTCCTCGGACTCTCCTCCATGGAGCAGCACCACAAGCTACTGGCAGTGCCTTGGGGCTTTGGAAGGGATGTCACTCACTGGCTGGCAAATCTTGCTTTCTCCTTGTTGATGGGCAGGTCTCCAGGAAGTAGAAACCTTCTGCTTGTGGGCACGATGGCTTGGGGAGCAGATAGCCTGCTGACAATGGAACATACGACATTCATTTAAACACTGGAGATCTGGGTCTGCAAGATGGCTGTGTGGGTGCAGATGTTTGCTACAAACATTGAGTTAAACCTCAAGGGCTCACTCGGTGGAGAGAACCAACTTCCCCAAGTTATTGTCTGTCCTCCACACACAGCACCATATTTGTGAACACCCCTCTGCAAAGGAATAAATAAATGTAAGACTGTTGTAGCTGGGAAGTTACACGAGGGGGAACCCAGTTAACTGGAATACTGGACCTCTGGGCCAACAGGACACTTTCCGGCAGAGTAAGTGGGCAGGGCTTGGGTCTCCTGGAACAGAGCACAGGTGTTGTAATTAATCAGCCCAGACTTGGCCTGCTTCCATCCTAGGACACCTGCTGCCCAGCTACGAGGACCTGGTATCTTACAGAATGAATCTAGGCTGACTGGGGGAGCAACTGGGAGAACCTGTGGGAGTAGGAGTGTCCTGGGGCAGTGACAGTGAACTTACCCTGCCTGTAGGGTTGTCACAGCAGAATCCAGGATGGAGGATGACGGCTGCAAGGAAGAAGATGCAGGCTGACAAGAGACACGCTTTCCCAAACACGACTATATGACTTCCCAAGGTGACACTCCGCCCCAGCTCTCATAACGCTGCAGAATTGTTAATACTGTTTGTCCTGTGACTGTGAAAAGCAAATCAGTGACTGACCCCAGGGCATTTGACCTTGAGTGGGTGGGTCTAGCCTGTGCAACAGTGGGTACTGGCAGGTGGCAGGTCTGTCGACTGCCTTTGTAGACAGTGGTCCTCTGTGCTCACTTCCGATCTGTATTTTTTTTCCTCCCCTCTTCTCTTCTCATTTTTTTTAACCCTCACATCCCTTTCCCTGTCTGATTTGCAAGCCTCTGGGCCAGTTTGAGTGTATGCTCAGGCATTAGGCCACATGACAGTTCAGCACCACGGACAGGGACACGTGCCCTCAGTAGGTCTGTGTCCGCACTTGCCCCAATGGTGAGGTTGGGCTACACTCAGGTCGCTGGCGACTGTATTTAAGCATAAATTGTGTGGCTACTGGCCACCACTGGAGCATTTGGTTCCGGCTGTCCACATCTGTCAGCCTGTGTGTGTTCATCCTGCCACACAGTTTCAGAGGGATGGAGAATGTTCTGGTGACTTCTAGCTTACAAATTATAATTCCTTGATATTTCTACCAACACCAGGGCCCCCTCCCCTTCCCATCTATCAGTGCTCTTTGGGTGGAGTCAGTCGAAGAAGGTTTCTGGTTCTTGGGTGCAAATCTTTCCTTAGAGAACATTCTTTGGAGGCTGGGGAGATGCTCATTCACTGTGCAATCATTAGAACCTGAGTCCAAATCTCCAGTGCCCACGTAGAAAGCCAGGCACTGTTGTGAGCACACTGGGAACCCCAGAACTGACTGCCAGTCTAGTTTCAGCTTCAATGGGAGATCCTGTTTCAGAAGGTAGGCAGCAGTAGAACAGGATGTCTGGCACTCTCCTCTGGCCTCTACATGGGCCCAGGCACCTACACATGCATGTACACCTCTCTCTCTCACACATTCACACATTTGCACATACACACACATGATGAAACATGAGAAAAGAGCATCTTCATATTAAGAGCCCTCACCCCAAAGTAAGCAGTGTGGTCTTTCTGTCTTCCTCGGGGACTTGGATATGACGTGCTCTGGTGTTCAAAGGCTCAATGAATAAATGGGACAGAGCTTGGGTACAGCCCTCATAGACCAGCGCCCTGTCCACAGGCAGAAGCGAGCTTCTCCCCCGTCTCGCAGATGGAAACAGCCCGGCACTTCTGGGAGAGCAGCAGTAAGAATAGATGAGGCTGGTGCCTCCTTCCTCAAGAGCTCAGTCTAATGAGTCACCGCCACGATTCTGCTTACACCGCCAGCAAAGGGACCTGTTTGGTGTGAATAATTCAGTGTTCTGGAGCGTTCTGTCTTCTACTGTGAGCACAACACTGCCAGAGACTTAACTACTCCCAGAACTAACTACTCCAAGCAGAACTCGACTCTGCTTAGCCTCTGAGCCAGAAAGCACTTGGGAAAACTGGAAAGAGAATAGAAAAGGAAAACACTTCCCCCACCGACGCCTTCCTAGCGCACAGCAGTGTGAGGCCTTTCTCTCCTCAAAGCTTCAGACTTCTTCAGGGAAGATTTTGGTTTGTTTGGATTTTTGTTTTGTTTTGTTTTAACCTGAAAATGAAGTTTCATACTAAACAATTAATTTTAAATGTAAGACCCCAGCTTGGGCGGATGATCCTGCTGTCTCTGCCCAGAGAGACCTGGCCACTTTCAGTCCAAACTGTTATCTGCTTGTGTGACCTTGGTCAAGTTGCTTCCCTTCTCTGGGCACACTTGTAAACTAAAATTAGGTTTAGAGGTCAGAAAGTCCTTTTATTTTAGTGGTGTATATGTGAGAGCATGTGTATATGTGTGAGTGGTGTGTGTGCATGTGTGTGCATGCGTGTGTGCTTGTGTGTGTGCTAAGAGGTTACTGTGAAGGAAGTCAGGCCCATGTGCACAGAATCCTCCCCTCTTTGCAGCCTTTGAGAATCCTTGCTACACTAACATCGATTTTCTAAAATCACCCACCTCAGAGAGACTATGAGGCATTTTTCTCTTGTTGTCTGCATTATTTAACTTAACACAGCAGCCTCCAGTTCCATTCATTTTGTCGCAAATGTAATGACATGAACATTTTGGGTTGATACTAATGGGTAATGTGTAAACACATTTTTTACCTGGTCACGTGATGCCAGGCACTGAATAGATTCCCTGTCTCCGCTGACAGGAATGATACAGCCATAGCTTGGATGCAGGTGTTTCTAAAGTGTGGCTACCATTTGTTCTGGAATCCAGTCACCCAGGAGACAGATTGCTGAGTCAGTGGATGGAGCTCTCTATTTCTTGGGGAACCTCCATCCTTTTCTCTATCCTGATGTCACCAGTTTGTCTGTTCTCACAGTGGTGGGTGAGAACCACATCCTCAAGGGCATTTTGGTATTTTGACTGTTGATGGTAACCCTAGTCCCAGTAAAGTGAGGTAAGATCTCACAGAGGATTTTAATAAAATTATGCATTTTTAAATCACAAATTTGTTGGTTGTTTGAATTTCTTCTCTTTTAAAAGTGTCTATTTATATCCTTCTTCCATTTTAAACTGGGTTTATTATTGATGTCTCAAGTCCCCTATACAGTCTGCGTAGCAACTCTTTTTCAGATGAGGAATTTGTGACATTTTTTAAATCCTATAGATGTTGATCTATGTGCTGTCAGTCAAGTTCCTGGGTAAGTATAATCATGATACATTATAGACATATCCCGACACATTATAGATACATCCAGATACATTATAGACATATCCTGACACATTATAGACACATCCAGATACATTATAGACACATCTTGACACATTATAGACATGTATGAAATTCCCAAGAAATAAAAAACATAAATAAATTGAAAATTAAAACTCAAAAAAAAAAAATAAACCAGCACAAACTCTGGAAAAGGTCCCAGGACTGCTTCAAGGAGGAATCCCGCAGTCCCGCAGCAGGTGCTCAAGGTGGAGTCGGGCGGGGAATGTTTATCCTCTCGGGACAGTGCTCACTTGAATGTATCAGCCAGCACCGGAGGAAAAACCAACAGCACAGCAGATATGGCACAGAACAAAACATAATGGAACCGGCACGCTCCATTGCTGATGCTTTTGATTCTCAGCCCGCAACAGGATCCAACACTCTAAATAAAGCATTCAGGCAAATCCAAGGCACAACTGAGCAAGCTGGAGGCGACCACATCCATTTGCTCTCTGGATTACAAGAGAATGGGCTTTAAATAGTATTTCTGGGGTGTTTACAGACCTGCAACTGCTTGCTTGAGAGGCGGTGGGTGTGGAGAGAACCCTGAACATACACTGTAGGATTTGCAACCAGCTGATAGGCCATGCTTGGAGGGGGGGTCATGGAAAGATTTATAGCTGTTGACCAGAGAAATATACCCGTGCTGTGAAGAAAGGGGAGTCTGGGCTTTTATCTGAGGATCTGTGTGCACACCGTGTGTAATTCATGACAACCACTGCGTAACTTCAACACCAATGCAGTTGGCGCAGACCTCACAATACGTGACCCAATCCTTCAGGACTGTCCCCACTTCACTTAGCAACCACTCACCCCAGGTGGCTACGAGCCACCCACACTTCTGCCCAGACAGTGTCTAATTTGAGGATTCCCGTGTTCCCTGCCACTCCAGTCACCCATGGGAGGCACTGACAGCGTCGTGGTGACCACTGGTGATTCTGATAGAAAGGACACAGCTCAGGAGCAACCATAACAAGAGCTGTGTAGTCTGGTGGGGGCGGGGAGGGGACAGAGCTCTACTCTGTCCCATGGAATTGGCACACCCCACGTTCCCACCACTGAAACCTTAGCAGAAACAAGTCATACGTCTGGGCTTGCATCCCCCTCCACATTTCCTCCAGTGCCTCAAGTGTGGGGATAAAATTGCCCTGTTCACCTGGGTTTCCAGGTCCAGGTGACATCATCTTGAGATGTAGTGAGAAGGGATGCACATGGAACTTCAATTTTCAAAGGGAAAGCTCCCACCATCAGCTGCGTTTCGTTCCCACAACTGCCATGATCTGCACGTGGGGGACTCACGGGAGGAAAATTCCTTTTCAGGAACACTTGGAGTTTTTCAAATTGTGGTGGGTTTTGGGGGGTAGTTTTGTTTGTTTTCTTGCTTGGTTTTCCAAGACCTGGTCCTCTGTGTAGCCCTGGCTATTTTGGAACTTACTCTGTAGACCAGGCTGACTTCAGACTCATAGAGATTCATCTACTTCTACCTCTTGAGTGCTGGGATTAAAGGCTTGTACCACCACCGCCCAGTTGATTTGTAGATTTTGAACACATATCATGAGATACCCTGAACCCATCTTGGAACACAGAATCATGTCTGTAGCATAAGCAAATTATGCATGAGGCATGAAGATAATTTTATGCATTATTGACATGATTTTGTGCATGAAACTGAGTTTCATGGTATAGGATTTGACAGTGATGGTGTTGTGTTCCCGTCCCAGAAAATTGGAATTGTGATGCATTTGATATTTTGTGTGTTTTCAGTCTGTTTTTAGACGATAGAAATAAGCATTATAAAAGAATAGACAGCCCCCATACACACACACACACACAACACATGCATGTACACACATACACATACACATACATGCACACACACACACAGAGTCCCACTGTTGTTTTTGAACTAGATTCAGATGTGGGATTCCCCTCTGTACGCTGTGAATATCACTGATTAATAAAGGAACTGCTTTGGGCCTATAGCAAAGCCATAGGGGAACAGAGCTTTGGGGGGACCTAAACTGAATGCTGGGAGAAAGGAGGTAGAGTCAGAGAGAAGCCGTGGAGCTGCCAGAGACAGACATGCTGAAACTTTGCTGGTAAGCCATGGCCTCGTGGTAATGCACAGATTAATGGAGATGCATTACATTAATATGTAAGAGTTAGCCAATAAGAATCTAGAGCTAATGGGCCAAGCAGTGAATTAAATAATGCAGTTTCTGTGTGATTATTTTGGGATTAAGTGGCCAGGAACCAACAAGAGGCTTCCTCGCAACAAGATTCGAGACAGTCATATGCTCCACGGGGTGACTTGGTGCAGACACCACCTGACCATACGAGGAAGGCTGAGTGAGGTGCTCGTCTGTCTTTGGATATCACTCATCTAATGTAAGCAGACAGTGAGCTGGTATCTCTGGATGAGACCTCAAGGGTGCAGTACTCCATGTGCTGATGTCACTGCCTCCTGGGCACCACACTTTAAAACTGGTAAAGCAAAGTAACTGGTGACGACATCTCATGTTCCAGGACACCCCATGCATCGTCACGTCCTCTGAATAGTGCACTTTTTTTTACTTTTATTTAAAAAAAATTAAAAATATTGATACAGGGTTTCACTATGTCACCCTTGCTGGCCTAGAACTCACTGTATAGGTCAAGCCAGCCTTGAACGCACAGAGATCTACCTGCCTCTGCTTTCCAAGCACTGTGGTTAAAAGTGTGTACCACCACACCTGGCCAATTTTTTTATATATTTTTTGTTGGGTGCATGCACATGTGTGTGCCATAGTACAAGCATAGAAGTCAGAGGACAGCCTTTGGAAGTTAGTTCTCTCCTTCTGTCGTGTGGAATTTGGGACTTGAACTCAGGTCCTCAGGATTAGTGGCAAGGGTCTTTGCCTGCTGAGCCATACTTTCATACAAATCACCTCAAACCCATTTTAAAAACAGACATTTTCAATTAGACCACACTGGCA
The DNA here is from genome assembly GCF_982192425.1 of Myodes glareolus. Taxonomy (NCBI): domain Eukaryota; kingdom Metazoa; phylum Chordata; class Mammalia; order Rodentia; family Cricetidae; genus Myodes; species Myodes glareolus. The sequence continues at coordinate 131,159,904 of NC_142027.1, forward strand.
CATGCCTTTAATCCCAGCACTCTACAGGCAGAGGCAGGCGGATCTCTGAGTTCAAGGCCAGCCTGGTCTACAGTGCAAGTTCCATGACAGGCTTTAAAGCTGCAGAGAAACCTTATCTCGAACATCCCCTGGCCCCCCAAAAGAACCACACACCCATAGCATCTGTGCTTTGAGTGTCTTCCTTTGGTGCCTTTGCCATGTTGAACTGTGGGTCTGTTCTCCATGGAATTGACAGGCTAAAATTAGGGAAGTTTGTGGCACAGGTTTGATCCTGAAGTTTCTCCCAGTGGCTGTTTGACCATGTGTGATCTTGAGAGGTTCCCTGCTGCTGTGTGCTTTGGGGTGGAGCTGCTGCCAACTCCTGTTGGGAGTGGGGACTCCTGCTGGTCCTCTGCCTGGGCTTCATAGATTCCTTTAAGACCATGTCATTCTGTTCTCCTGACATTGCCTCGGCGACTCTCTTTGTTTGGGATGTTCTCATGTCTCTCCCATTTGATTCATTGAATTTTCTTCCTTTCTACAACTTGGGATTCTCTTTGTTTTAGTTTTTGATTCACGCTCTGTATCCAAAGCTTTGGGTTTGCATTTTTCTGGGTTCAGAGTGGGAGAGGGTCAGGATGACAGCAGTGTTTGCATCTTCTGGGTGCCTCTGAGCTCCCGCTGACAGTCCTGGACGATGGCCCGAGGTGGAGGAACAGTCTAAACGATGGTAACTACAGAGGCTAGCAAGACAGCACAGGGCACTCGTGAGCACATGGCAAACAAGCAGCTATAAATGTAACCGCCCAGAGCTAAGGCCCAGGTGTTGCTGCAAGCACATGGCACAAACTGTACCTGAGACGGGAGTCATTCTGCAAATGGAGAGACTGTACCAGAGCTGTTGAGAAACAGAGTCCAATGTGATGTGGCAAAGATGGGTTTGAAGTGTGGGATTTCAACCCCAGGTCTCAGCATCCTCACCAAAGAACCATTGCCACTAAAAGTCACCAAGGAGAAATTCCTAGTGTGTGCTCGCTCTCCATTAGGAGTCAGCCCAGGAGGCTGACTGTCCTGGCTGTCCACACTACCAGAACTTACCCTACAGACACCACGCTTCTCACTTGTATCTATACAGTGCAATGGCATGGGAAAGCATTAAAGCCACACAGCCTTGGTCCCATCCTCAGAGACGTCAGCTGAGTAAGTTCATCCAGGGCTTCGGGAGTTTGGAGAACTCTGGGTCCTCTGGTGTGTGACCAAGGCTTACAGAGCTGTTTACAGCGTTTCCTGGGACACTGCTGTGACAGATAGAGCAGGGGCTTCCACAGCTGCAGGCCTGGGTGGTTTGAATAAGAATGACCCCCATAGGCTCACATATTTGAATGCTTAGGGAGTGGCACTATTAAGAGGTGTGGCTTTGTTGGAGGAAGTGTGACACTGGGGTGGACTTTGGAGTCTCAAATGCTCAAATCAAACCCAGTGTCTCTCTCTTTTCCTGCTGCCTGCTGATCCAGATGTTGAACTCTCAGCTACCTCTCCAGCACCTTGTCTGCCTGCATGCTGCCCATGTGTCCTGCCCTGATGACAAAGGACTAAACCTCTGAACTGTAAGCAAGCCGCAGTTCAGTGCTTTCCTTTATAACGGTTGCTGTGGGACAGCTGGATGTGGTGGTTGCATGCCTTTGTCCTAGCACTCTGGAAACAGAGGCAGACGGATCTCCATGAGTTGGAGTTCAACCTGGTCTATAAAGTGAGTTTCAGGACAGCCAGGACCATTATACAGAGAAACCCTGTCTCAGAGAGAAAGAAAGAAAGAAAGAAAGAAAGAAAGAAAGAAAGAAAGAAAGAAAGGAAGGAAGGAAGGAAGGAAGGAAGGAAGGAAGGAAGGAAGAAAGACAGGAAGGACGGAAGAAGGAAGGAAGAAAGAAAGAAAGAAAGAAAGAAAGAAAGAAAGAAAGAAAGAAAGAAAGAATGAATTTCCATAGCAATAAAAGATTGACTTGCCAAACCCTGAAAACATTCAGGAATCAAACTCCATTTGAGAATAAACCACATCTTGGGCACAGCCTGTGGGAACCTGGGTGCTGGGCTCCCTCTCCAGAGCTTCAGGTTGGGAAGGTCTCAGCTGCAGTCTGAGAATGTGTGTCCTCAGCATCCGTGTTCCTCCTGCTCCTGACTGATCCTTCAAGGTCCAGAACTGACCTTATCTTCTTCTATCCCGGGAAAGCATGCTTCACCCGTGTTGCTGGCCCCAGGCCTCCCTGTTCTGTTGACATTCTGCTCTTCAGAGTCACGACAGTCTCTCCTTCTCCGGGTCTTCTAGGACTAGCCTTCCTGGGTGGTATCTTGTCTCCTTTCTAGCCAAGCTCCTGGGGCTGCTCCTGCCCTGGACCACTCATAGTGATAATGAATCACAGACTTTAAAGCCTGAAAGATGCTCAGAGAGCAGCAATTTCAAACGCCGCCTTTTATATAAAAGAATTCTCTTTATTTCAAAGAAAATAGTCCAGGTGGTGATGCCTCAAGCACACGGGGCGAGGGGGTGCGGAGTAGCTCAGTTTAGCAGTACTGGTCGAACAAACACAAGGCCCTGAGTTCAGCCCTTGGAACCCATGTCTGGGAAAACAGCTTCGCTGATGCCTGTGACCCTTCTGCTGGAGGTGGATCTCTGGGGCTCATTGGTCAGCTTGTCCAGCCAAATCTGTGATCCCCAGGTTCAGTGGAAGCACCTGATGAAAAGAAAAAACCCAGTTGAGGGGGTTGCAAGCTCAGTGGTAGGGCATGTCCCTAGCATATGAGAGGCAAACCCAAAAGAAACTAAATTGTCAAAGTTTTGGGGGGCGGAAGTGATGACTCATCAGTTAAGAGTTCACATTATTCTTCAGCAGACCTGAGATCAGTTCCCAGCACCCACATGGAGTGACTCACAACAACCTGAACTCTAGCTGTAGGGATCAAATGCCCCCTGGCTTCTGAGGACAACTGCACACATATGATTTCTCCCTTCCTCCCCCTCCCACATACACACACATACTACCACACGCACATAATCACACACACACACACACACATACGCACACTCATACACACATTCACACATATATAATCACACACATACTCACCATACACACACACTCACACACTGACAGTCATAAGAAAATAAGTAAGGTGAAAAGTGACTGAAAAAGGCGTTGACCTCTGACCTTCATATATGCATGCACAAGTGCACATATATGCACATACCACACACTGAGAGAAAATGGAAGGAAGGAAGGCAGGAAGGCAGGCAGGCAGGCAGAAGACTTGGTTTCTAAGGAAGACAGACATACAAACATTAGGGAGTGCTCTAGTCTGGGATACGCCTGGCCTGTTTGGGATACGCCTGGCCTGTCTGAGGTAAAGCCTACTGGGAACTATCTTCGCTTCAGGCAATCAGAGACTCATAAAACCCGTGCCTCGTGAACAGCTCCACCAGCCTCCTGAAGAACATTGTGGAGAATCCAATTGTTCCAGCAATACAGAGAACATGCTCCTCTAGAGACCTCCCCCAACACGGGGAAGCCTCAGCCAGGAGAGCAGAGCTCAAGAAAACCGAGGCCGATGCATAATGCAAGAGCCAGCTTGCCCCTGACTTAATTCTATTTTGTTAAGTAATGATGGAATATAAATCCGGGATGGGAGAAGATGGGATCCGCAGCTATATTTGATCAAATGCCGATTGCTGTTGCTTCCAGCTAAGCAGTTGGCTTCATAAACAGACACATAAATCAAACATCCAAATGGCAAATGAGAAGTCAGGACCAGGAATGAAAGATGACAGGCTGGTCCCGGCTGGGATGTTCATGGGGGGGCATCTGTGGTGGGGAACCGTGCCCACATGCAGCCGGGTTCTGAAGGACCGGTGCAGAGCGCCATGGAGGAGGAGAAGTCCTTGAGCAAGCCCTTGCGTAGGCCAGCACCTGCCCAGAACAGCTGCACAAAGAAAATCACTTAAGGCGACCACCAGGACTCTCGGTGTGAATTAACTTGGCTGTGGGGGAAGAATTTATAGGGAACCATTAACCTAATGATATTGGCTCTCTGTAAACTCCTTAGTGCATCCCAGAGAAATTGGTTTCATAAATCTCGGTAGGGAGTTCTGGTTGACCCACAGGAGGCCTGTCAGCGGGGTGCGGCTGTGTCACCAGCCAACAGAGCTGCCTCCAGTTGGGGGAAGGGTCTTCATGTTCTTCCATCAGTCTAGAGAGTTACACAGATCAAAGCAAGGAGGACCCAAGGGCTGCAAAGGGCAAGTTTCCTTGGTTTCCATGAGGACACGTTCAGGATCCATAGGTGAGAAGACTCACACATAGCTGTGGGAGTCACATAGGGCACCCTGCCTCCTCCTACAGCCTTAAGCCGTCTCCAGCCGACTGCTCTCCACGACAGCAGAAATACTGGATGGAAGACTCTTATGTGCATGTTGTAGAGAGTGGTGTCTAAGATGTTGCGTGTGCTCAGTACAGACACTTGCCTCGCCTCTTCAGTCGGCCCAATGCTTTGCCTCTTCAGTCGGCCGACTCTGCAGCTATAGAGCTGGTAGTCACAGTCGGCTACACAGGCACACTGGTTCTCCCCGTGGTCCTGCGTACAACCTGTACTGTCTGGGCTTCAGAGAGCAGAATCCGGAAAAGGACCAACTGAAGTACATAGACAAGTCAGCCACTGTGGCAGGACCCCAGTCCCCCTCGAGAGATGGAGGAAGGGTGGGGTAAGGACTCTGCCCCGGTGATATAAAACGCTGATGGGAGGGAGTCAATCAGGTGAGCCCTGGCAGGAAAGGTTCTTAGTGGATGGAGCAGATCAAGTTCGAAAGCCCCTGGGATGGCTGAGCGGATTCCTTGAGGTGAGAGCACTCATTGAATAACGTGAGAAACTGAGTTCAAATCCCTAGGACCCACATGCTGTAAGCCTGATGCTGGGAGGAGGGTGGTTGGATACGGGGGAATCACCAGTCCAGCTTCAGGTTTAGTGAGAGACAGGGTCTCGGGGAGTAAACTGGTATACCCAGTCTCTTCCTCTAGCCCCTGCACACACGTGAGCACATGTACCCACACTGTGCACATATGCCACACACATACACCGCATACACTCACGCATTCCCTGGGGGTAGAGTGGGCACAGACAGCTTACAGGAGAGAGACTGATTGCTGTGAGTGGGTGGGATGAGTATCTGTACCCCTCCCTATCTGAGAGACAGTGTCAGGTGGGTAATTCCCACACTGTCCCCAGAGAAGGGCACACGAGATCATCAGGGACCGCTACAGGACACCAGTCTGTGCACAGGGACACTGGAATAGAGGCCAGCAGAGTCTGGGTTAAAGGTCAAACACTAATGTCCTCACCACTCTTGCTATTTTGGTCAAAACACCTTTCAAAAAAATCTGTGGCCACTGTGGGCCCACCTTGGTGTTGGAATGGGGAAGCAGGTTCACCACTGTATGACATTGGGGAAGCAGACCCCACAGTGTGGGGATGGGGGCTTTCTCTGAATGTAAAATTGCTCACTGGCTTTTTCTGAACTAGGAAAGATTTCCTGCACAATTGATTCAAGGTCAGCTGTCCCTCCAGCTTTGGCTTTTCCCAGAGCCACACTCCTGGATGCTGATCTGCTCCCTCAGACCACACACACTGTCCTGGTTCTAGCCTGTAGCCAGAGAGGAGATCAATCATGCCCCTCAGGCGCCGGCCTCAGGAGGGAGACGCTCCACCATTTTGTCTCTTTTTGAATCAATTTATCAAGGTATCGATGTTCTCGGATGGATGGATGTGAACAAAACAGATGGACTCAACCGGCTCCAGCGAGGGCGGAGTTCAAGCTTGGAGCAGGAGCTCAAAAGTGGCACTGGATGGCTCCCTTCTGTCTGGGGAAGGCCTGGGTGCCCAGATGGATGCCTGGTGCAGGCTCTGTCCCTGTACTCTATGCCCCTTTTCTTGTGTCCAACACAACCCATGCCAGCCACAGCTGTGCACATCTGGCCACATGTAGCTAATCACACGGTCTCCTGGCCACAGTCCTGGGCCAATGCCAGGTTCCTGAATGAAGATAGCCACCCAAGCCTTCCCTGAGCCTTCTCTCCTTGAGCCCAGTTGAAGGGTGGCTTTGCTGCTGAGGCTGTGTGATGGTCGGTCTTGACTGTCAACATGAAGGGATCGCTGTGGAAATAAACCTCCAGGCATTTCTTTTATAAACCAGGTTAGCAGGGATGGGAGCATCGAATATAGTGGCACCATCCCAAGGGCTGGAGGCCTGGACTAGATTAAAAAGAAATGAGCTAAGCCCCAGCGTTCACCTCTCCTTGCTTTCTGACTGCAGGTGAAAGGTGAACCTCACCTTCCTGTCACTATACCTCCCCACCACGATGGAATGAGCCTCACCCTGTGAGCTGTACTATTTGTCAGCTAATCTGTCACCACGAGGAGACAAGTAACTAATATCTACGTGTCCAGGGCTGCTAGTGGGCGTGTCCCGCCACACAGTGAGTCAAGAGGAAGAGATGCAAAGACAAAGGTCCTTGGCAGCACCTAGCCAGATCTGGACCCTGCTAGACCAAGGCAATAGGGAATGGTGGAGACTGCTGCGGGCTAGAGAACCCATGCTTGTCGCAAAGGGGCAGCACTTCTCACCACCCACATGTCCGCCAGGGAGAGGAGGTGGCTCAGCGCAGCAGGAATGCACAAACACAGAACCCAGAAATGGAGGCTGTGCATAAATTCTTATTGGAATTAACACATGGCCCTAGATTGACAAGTCTCGGGGGTGCTGGTGTCTGCCCCTCATTACTGGCTAGAGTCTCAGAGCTGGTGGACTGGCCCCAGGGCAGCCAGGAGAAGCAAACCAGCCCCCGGCCTTGGCAGGAAGCCTGTGTCGGAGAGAAGGGCTAGCCCAAAGCTGCTGAGTTTTGAAATTGTGGACTTCACTCACGGTGCAGTTTTCCATGCTTCTCAGAGCAGCCCTCCTGCTCTGGATGCTGAAGGCCCAAGATGCAGAATTTACTTTGAAATGCTAATCACGGGAAGGAGTGATCTTGATGCTGAGACTAATTAAAGGCTGGCCTGGTTCATACTTTGGAGGGCTCCTGCTTGTCTACGGCCACGGCAGGAGCCAGGGAGAATGTAAGTTTTATTAAATTGATGAGATGAATCAAACAGCCAAAGTGGCTGGGGAGGGCAGGGTTGGAATGAACCTTAATCATTTATAGAGCTGGCAAGGGATTCAGGTGCCAGAAATGGAGAGTCGGTGCCATCCCCTTTCCAGGGCTGCTGGTCATAGCCAGAGGGTGGTGTCGTGGGTCTGGTGACAGAACCTGGCTTTATTAGAACTGACGGTAGCATACAGAGACTGATTAGAGTGGTCAGCTATGATTGGCAGGGCCACACTCCTCTGCACAGTCACCCTGCCAGGCTTGAGTTACACTTGGAGACCATCCAAAATTAGTAGCGGCCAGTAGTGCACCTGGCATCATTGGCCTGGCAGACAGGAAAACAGGGGTTCCAGGCATTTCCCTGCTGCTGTCTGCAGCATGTGCCGGGTCTCTGTATCCTAAGGCTGGGATGAATTGTATGCATCATTCTCATATTACAGATGAGGAGACTAAGCCTTAAAGCAAGCAACAGTAGGCGTCAGACTCAGGTACCCTGACCCCAGCATTCAAGCCGCAGTTCTTCTTCTGGATGGGTCCACTCACTCTCACAACTGCTATGTTGAAGCAAATGCTTATAGACTTCAACCTGTTGGGTCCCATGGGGACAAGCCCAAGCTGAGACTGAAGGGACTTTTATGGATGGGTGGCTATGAGGTCAGTGGAGGCAGAAGAAAGTGGCCTGATCCGAGGGTCTGCACAAGACTCAACACCGTGAAGCAAGAACTTGGAGCAGAGACCATTTTGGGGGTTGTAGGCAACAGCCAGAGACTAAAACGCTCCAAAAACAGGACAAAGAGGGCAGAGGGGACCATCAGGAGCCTTTAGCACCTTGCAGACACGGAATTTGAATAGAAATCAAAACAATTAAGCACAGGCAAAACTAGCATGAGGAAAACAGTGACCGCACATCCAAGCCATCAGGGCAAGGAGTGGAGCCAGTCAGGCCTTGTGGTAGTATTTTATACTTCATGCCGTCTTAGTGCTTTTTCAACTGCTGTGAAGAGACATGTCAAGACAACTTATAAAAGAAAGCATTTAACCTGGGACTCATAGATCCAGGGTAGAGTCCATAGTCATCATGCAGGGGAGCATAACAATGGGGGCGGGGGAAAGACAGACAGACAGAGAGGGCAGGGGAGAGAGAGAGAGAGAGAGGGAGCCTGCTATAGAATTTTGAAACAACCTCAAAACCCATCCCGAGTGACAAACTTTCTCTAACAAGGCCCCACTTCCTAGTCCTTCCCAAGCAGTTTCACCAGGTGGGACTCAAACATCCAAATATATGATCTTTGGGGGCCATCCATTTAAACCACCATAGTGCTGCAGCCATACACCCCCAAGAGACTTCTGGCCAGGATTTTATTTGTAGTGATTCCTCTTTTGAAGTTTTGAAAGTTACCATCAAGTCTGGTATTTAAACAGGAATGACTTCAAGGAACATGCGATTTTGAAACTCTAGGAGGCTTCAATCCCTTGTATAAAATTACGTAACAAGAGTGGGGTATGGTGGCCACCCATCTACCACCCACCCACCCATTCATTCAGCCATTCATCCACCCACCCATCCATTCATCTTCCTATCCATCCATTCACCCACCCACACACCCATCCACCATCCTTGTATCCATCTATCCACCCATCTATCCATCCACCAACCCATTCATCCACCTATCCATGTATCCATCCATCCATCCACTCATCCATGTATCCACCAATCCAACTGCCCACCCATCTACCCATCCACCCATCCACTCATTTATCCAACCACCCATCTATTATCTACCTACCTCTCTGTCTGTCTACCTATCTGTCTGTCTGCTGTCTGTCTGTCGTTTTACTGGTCAACATTGATTGTCAACTTGATAGGATCTAGGTTCAACTGGAAGGCAAACTTTAGGGTATTCCAGTGACTAGGTTAGTCTAGATTTTAGTCTAATTAGGCTAGTCTAGACTTTAGTCTAATTAGGTTAGTCTAGAATTAATTATCTAGATTCGGTTAATTGAGGTGAGAAGACCCACCTGAATGTGGATGTCACCGTCCCATAAACTCAAGTCCTAGACTAAATAAAAAAGAGGAAGTGAGCTGAGCACCAGCATTGGTGTGAGCCACATGACCAGTAGCCCCCTCAAGTTCGTGCCACCATTAGTCCCCGCATGGGAAGTCCTTTCTCCTTTCAGTGGTTTTTTTTTATCACAGCAAGGGGGAAAGCAGCTAGCATCTAACCTACCTGTCCAGACTGACTGTCTATCCCGCATCTCTCGACCGTGTGTCACCTCCAGCTGTCTGCCACCTTTTTGTTCACTCATCCACCTTCTCCCTGAATCCCCTCCTTCCTGCCCTTCCTCTCTCCCCCATACTAATGGGAATTCTTAAATGCCTGCTCCCCCCAAATTTCTCCCAACCTACTATACCCCTGAGAAATTGGGTATAATTCATTTTCCAAACCAAGACACTTTTTGATGATATTAGTTTTTGTTAAAGCTCTGGGAAAATTATTCTGCAGATGAGAGACATTTAGATAAGTATTGGCCTTCCGCATCCTCCCACCAGAAATGTTGGTCTGAATAGGCATTGATCCTCCCTTGTCATAAACATTACAGTGTAACGGTCGTTTGCCCAGCACTCGCCTTGTTAAGTATCGAGTCACACAGCTGTGTTAGCGCATAGGGAGGTGCATGGGCTATGCAGACACCACCTCACTTATAATGGCACTTGATCTCCCATCCTTAGCAGTCCAAGGTCGAAACCCCCGAACACCGAGAACTAGCCTCATTGGGTTTGCAATCTCAGGTTTTGTTTTTGTAGCCAATTAAAACCTGGCTTTAAATGCACATGGCAGACCTTGGGACCGGGATGCAGAGAACTGTGGAGTCTACATGAGTGGAGAGAAGAGGGCAGATGTTCCCGCCCCTCACATCAGTGTAAACACCTCACTGCTCACCACTGTCTGCAAACCTCTTCTTCCATGAGTAGATGATTTCCCTTCCTGGGTGAGACTGACATATTTCCTCCAAGACATCTGCTCTTTTGTTCTGTAAAAGCCACATCTGCTCCAGGAGGGCAAAGCCTGTGGTACCAACTGTGTCAGTATCATGTGTCAGCCTGAGAGCACAGGCTAGACCGATCCCCGCCCCCACCATCATTTTCTCTCTCTGCCTCTCCCCACACCTGCCATCTTGCTATGAATTCCAGGCTGGCCTCAGGTTGGTGATTCTCCTGCCTCTGTCTCCAGTGTTCTGGAGTTACAAGCCTGTACCACCCTCCCAGCTTCCAGAACCTACTTTGGTTCAGGCATTGTCACTTCCTTCTGACAGAAACACACCCTTTCACAGGCCTGGAGGCTTGCAGAGTCAAGGACACCAAGTCAGAGGTGGGGTACTTGCAGAGTCAAGGATACCGAGTCGAGGTAGTGGGGTACAGCACAGACTCATCCACCTAGTTTTCAATAGTTGAATCTTTCGATGTGAAGCCCTGGCCCCCACTCCAGTTCACTGCATCCCAGGCTGCGATTTCCATCATTTGTGTGGGTCCGGTGAGATAAAAACACTCACACATCAGCTGCATAAGGGAGCTTATTCCCTACAGACAGCCAGGAACAACTGAAGTCTCGGGTTAATGACGGGACATGTCCCAGTTTCAGGAAAGCCGCCCCAGATGCATGGATCATGCCTGTGTCTGCCTCAGCAAGCAGCTGAGCATAAACCTGAGGTAAGGGGGCTTTCTGTGCTAAGGTCCCCAGTGTCACCCCATTCTGGGAGAGGCTGCACCAAACCTGAGCTGTTCCAACCTGTCCCTTCCTATCATAGGATGGTGCCTCCCAGAACATTCTACATAGACTGTCAACAAACCACACAACAAGACATGAAAGAGATGTCACTACTTGGTGCTAACAGTTCCGAATAAGGAAGGCTACCTTACAAACACAGCTTGTATGTCCTCACATTGAGTCTTAGTCCCCACAAAGTTGGTAACATTCAAGTCATGCATTCATTCATCAAGCAATCCACATATTAATATGTCCATCTATTTATTCATAAAGGCATCTGTCCTTCTGCCCATCAATCCATCTGTTCATCCATCCATCTTTCCCCATGCAACCACTCTGATCCACCCATCTGGCACTCACCTATTAATACACTCAAACACCAAGAGTCCTCTGCACCAAGAGTTATATGGCACAGTGATAGTTGCTCTTCAAGAAATCCAAAGTGTGGTGGAAAAGAAGTCAAAGCTCCTATTGCCACCAAGAAGACACATTCAGCAATCACTGTAGGATTTAGGGACGCAACCCCAGGCAGGATATTTAGGCTGTGAGTTCCCTTGCTCTGCAGTTCCATGGCTAGAGAGTCAGCCTACAGCACACTCATCAGTGGGCAGAAGGACTCCCATGCCAGTCCATCCACTCCAGCAGGGGACTGGTGAGCCAGAAGGCAGAACATTCATTCCAGAACTTCACACAGCTCTTCACCAAGACATGAGAAGGTGACTAAGAGACATTGCTTGTTCACAGGGAGAACTGGAGCAGCTGGGTTATCTTCTCGCTCATACTGAGGACAGAAAGTAACCTGCTGTGGCGGTTTTCATGGTCAGAGCCCCTGGGAGTCCCTCGGCACCCCTGTGGCCCCTGAGGGTGGGGAGCTGAGACACATAGCATGTCAAGAACTGTGACCACCCAGAAGAAGCCAGTGATTGACTCGTATGACAGTTAATCTCCATGGTCAAATCAGTTAGATTAGGAGTCATGGGGGAGACACCTCCGGGCTTGTCTGCGAAGACGTGTCCAGAGAGTTTTAACCGAGGAGGGAAGGTCTGCCTTGACCATGGAAGGTACCACCCCACAGGCTGTGGTCCCAGGCCGGATAAAAAGAAGAAAGTGAGCTGAGCACCAGGCTCACCTCTCTTGGCTTCCTGACTGTGGATGCAACTGTCCCATGATGCCCCACTGTGACAGACAGGGCCTTCCCAACCTTGGAAGGGTGGCTCATGCCACTTCCCCAGCCACATCCTGCTCGCTCACATACACTTTTGTGGACTTCTTATGCTCTCTATCTCTGTCCATCAATTTCTGGAGCAAAATGTAGCACCAATTGAGAAGCTCAAGGCAGTTAGGGACACAGATCTGGAAAGCCTTATATCCAACCCACACAGTGAATCACAGAGTGTGGATTCTCCCCAAGTTCAAATCCTGGCTTGGGCACCTACAGGTTGTCTAGAAGGCCAGGCCTCTTGCCTCAGTTTACTCATCTCACAAATGGTGAGAATAATAAGGGGACCTTACTCCATAGCATATCGAATTCAACAATACAGACACGAGCCACAAGTGCGACTCACTGGCACCCTGCTTTTGAATGCATCGTGAGGTGCAGCTCGGTCTCACCCAAGTCCATGCTTCTGCGGAGACTTTTGCACCGGACGCTCCTCCTAGCAGCCTCCCACAGGGCTTGCTTTTGTACGTTTGCGCCTCTGAGATGAGAGCACAAACTGCTCTTTGCAAAGTTCTGGCTGATGGGCACCACGCTCAGAGCCGAGTGATGGCTGGGTGGAGCCTCATGGAGCCTCGGAGGACAAGAGCCATCATTTGCCAAGGTGTAGTCAGGAGGTGCATCCAAGGTTGGGATCCAGACTGCACCGGGATGAGTCTTCAGTAGTGAAGAACACGGCTTACAGAGTTTTAAGAGTCTCACTTTTGCAGTGACTACCTCCCACCTCTGCCTCTTATAAAGACCCAGGCTTTAATAATGGAGCCAAACTCGGCATATAAAAACATTCCCAGCTCTTGCCTCTGCCGTCTTAAAGCTATACAATTATTTATTTTACATAATAATGCATATCTTTGTTCTCTGGTGTCTCCTAGACCTCAAAGCAGAAAAAAACATGTCTTAATGCAATTTTGTATATTGCTTCCTTGACGCTGGGAAGCAGCAGTATTAGGAATGGGAGAATGATGGCGGTCTGGGACATTTTAATGACTCATCGCCTGATATTTCTTTTCTTGTGACACATATATGATTAGCGAATGTCGTCTGCTCACTAATTAACTTTGTTTATTTCCTAATTAGGTTTAGGATCAGCTGTCTTGTGGTTATAGAAATAATTGTTTGATTAATGCGCGGGGATTTCCATTTTCATTGAGTGTCTGCAGAGCTTCTGTCTCCATTAGCTGCAACGCTCTGCGCCGATCTGGGGCACGGGAATCGTAATTTCCACCCACTGAGTGATAAATCTTATATTGATTGGTGATAATAGGGTGTGGATAGTAAATACACATTATCAGGCTTTAAGTTATGTAACAATTGTTTTTTCTGATTGTCTTTGTGAACAGAACTTGGGTAGACCTAGACTCTAGGCTAGCCTGGGTTCCTTTTGATCGGTAACCTCTTTAGGGCTTCAAGGAGAGTTTCAGAAGTCAGGAGCAGTTAGAACATGATACCATCTGTGAACGAGTGCCTCCTTGGTTATAGAAGAAGAAGAAGGAGGAGGAGGAGGAGGAGGAGAAGTAGTTAGGCAGAAGAAGAAGAAAGTGATAATATTCCTGGACTGAGAGATACCACTGAACCTCGACAATCAGGGCTCAAAAGAGTGAGCAGCATCGGAAAGCCTTTCATTCTCTCTAAAGAAGATGCTGTCCCCTGTATGTTGTCAGGAAGCACCTAACTGAAGAAGGTGAGAAGTCCAGGACAGAAGCACCCATGTCTTCTTACTCCATGTGTTCTGCAACACCAACACCAGCGTATTGCAGTGAAGAAACTACACAGTAAGAAAAACGAGAAGGCAGCTACAGAATATGCTAAACTCTGGGCCAGGAGATAAAGGAAGTCAAAGTAAAATACAGGGGACAGATTATCAAGAGACATTGGCTATCCTTACTGAGAGCTTCTACTGCCAAATCTGAGCCCTAAACCAGGCAATGGTGGCGCACACCTTTAATCCCAGAACTTGGGAGGCAGAGGCAGGCAGATCCTTGAGTTCAAGCCCAGCCTGGTCTACAGAGTGAGTTCCAGGACAACCAAAGGAGTAACACATAATTGATCAGACCCCGAAAGAAACTCAGTCTCTGGGACTAGGGAGATGGCTCAGTGGGTGAGCTGCTTGCAGGGGTTTGAATGAGAATGGACCCATAAGCTCCTGCGCCTGCACACTTGGTCCCCAGTTGATGGAACTGTTTGGAAAGGATTGGGAAGTGCGGCCCCATTGGAGGAGGTACACCCCTGGGGTCAGGCCCTCAGGTTTTAAAAGACTTGAGCCATTTCAAATGAGCCCTCTCTGCCTCCTGCTGTGCCTGAGGTGTGAGCTCTGCTGTGCCTGAGATGTGAGCTCTCAGATGTTCCTGCCACTGTGCTTTTGATCTGCATCTGAGCTCTTCCCCTTTAAAACCTTAAACCCAAACAAACACTTGCTTCTGTGAGTCGCCTTGGCCATGGTGTCTTACTACAGCAGCAACAAAGTGACCAAAATACGAGCACAAGAACCCAAGTTCCAATCCCGGAACCCACTTAGAGTCAGAGGTGGTGGTATCCATAGGCAATTCCAGCACTCTTATGACGGGATGGTAGGTAGAGACAGGGATGTCTGGAAGCTCCAGGGTGAGCTAGCCTGCAGTAAGCTCCAGGGTGAGCTAGCCTGCAGTACAAAGTGGCAAACAAGAGAGATCCTGCCTAAGGTAAAAAAATGAGGATGGGCCCCCAAGGTGTCCTCTGACCTCCACACACCCATCATGGCGTGTGTATGCCAACATTCACACAGATGAGCAAGCCTGTATGTGTGTGAGTGTGTGTGCATGTGTGCGCACATGCATGAGTGCATGCACACACACACACAAAATCATGAATACCTCATAACTGTTACTATTATACATCATAAAGAGAGCTTTTCCATTAGCACCATAAGCAGGAAACCAACATTCTTCTGATATACATTAAAATAAAATACAACACAAAGCTTCTGGACACCATCTAAGACCATCTCCCACACAGAACTAAATGGTTGGCCCTTCTGGGAACCCTATCCCGACTCTCCTTTGGAATCCAACAACCTCGGGATTGATTGCCTTTAGATCACGTGCTCCTCCTTGTTCAGTCATCTGTGACTGGGGTTATGGGAGAAGAGAAAGAATTTGTGTGACACAGCACAAAGCCATGTAGGTTGGAACTTTTCTCTCAGAGCCTGGACTGAGCAGGCTGTGAAGGATGCCAGGCATCGATTGGGCCAGGGTTTAAGACACAGGCTTTCAATGTGCGGTCAACTGCGCAAGCAGAGTATGTTTACCTTCTAAAATCTAACATAACTGGCTGTGGGCATTCCCATCTGTGATCCCAGTGCTCTGACACTTAAGCAGGGGATGGACACCAGGTCAGACTGAACACTGAGACCTGTCTAAAGGAAATGATGCCCAGCAGAGCCAAATACTCCCTACAGATCTAAGGACATCTTCATTTGAGGAGCCTAGAAGATGCTTCCTTGGGGACCCCAGCTGTTCATCTTCACCTTGAGCCAAGGTCAGTCCCACTCCCTGTGACCTCTGACATGGAACTGCAGTGAGAAGAGGCCAGCAACAGCCTGCCAGGAAGCCCCTGTCCAGCCAAAGGACAGCATCTGGGAAAGCAGATGCTGTATAACCAGAGCACCCTCTGCTACCCTCTGATCTTCGGACCACCATGGCAGCAGGAGGGCAGCCCACCCAGGGCCACTGAAAGGTGTCCCAAACTGCAGGACGTCAAGGTTTCCTACATCTATGGCCAGCTGGGCCGCAAGGCAGGCTGCCCTACATTTATCACCCTTGAGGTAGTTATGTTGAAATGCTACCTAACCACCCCTCCCCTCTCCCTTTCCTGCCTCCCTCCTCTACCCCTCCTCCTTTTCTCCCCCTCTCCTAGGGCCTGGAGTGTGCTAGGCAAGCACTCTGTCTACACTGAGTTATAATACTAGCCCACGTACCCACTTCCTGCATTTCTGTTGGTACTGCCTGTATTTAAAGAGAAAATGTGGGCTGGGGTATATTAATAGCTCAGTGGCAGGGGATTTGCCCAGGTCTTGATTCTCACAAAGAAAGGGCATAAGGAGAGGGATGAAGAAAAGAAAAAGAGAGGAGGGAGGGGCAAGCAGAGGAGAGGGGAGAGAGAGAAGGAGGCTAAAGAGATGGCTCAGTAGTTAGGAACACTTCCTGTGCCTTCAGAGAACCAGAGTTTGGTTTCCGGCACTCAGGATGGTCAGCTCACAAGCCCCCTTAACTGACTAGCGCGTTTCTAATGGCCCCTTCTTGTCTCCACAGACACCTCTGTGTGTGTGTGTGTGTGTGTGTGTGTGTGTGTGTGTATGTCCATACATACATACATACATGAAAGAGAAAAGGAGGGGAGGAGGAAAGAAACGGTGCGTGGTTCATGCCGAAGGGCACTGAGAAGTCCCGCTCCTCAGCCTTGTCCTCAGAAAGAAGCTCCACACTGAGAAGTGCCGCTCCTCAGCCTTGTCCTCAGAGGGAAGCTCCACACTGAGAAGTCCCGCTCAGCCTTGTCCTCGGAAGGAAGCTCCACACTCTGCCCACAGCTGCTCTGACACGGCCATGTGCACCTGGTGGCAGCACCTCTTTGCGAGGATTTGTGAATGACCTTGTTAGTAAAAACATGACCGAAATAGAAAGAGTTGAGATGTAAAAGAGAGCCACTTGAGTCTTCCCTGATGGCATCAAAAACACCAGCTTTCCCTGAAGAAACCAAATTCATTTTTAGTTCAGGCAGGAATTCTGTCATGAAGGCTCAGCCAAGAAGCATCTTGTGCCCGTAATTTTCCAAGAGGAAGGCTCACCTGCTTTCCCCAGTGTCTCTCTCCCCTCGGAGCCACAGTGTGGGTGGAGCTCAAGGGGACTGCAGAACGACTGTCACTCCCTGGCTGTGCAGCCCAGACTGTAGAATGGAGACGTCATGTTCCTCACTCTTTCCAGCTGCAAACTGCTGTGTGAACTGTGTCTCATTTTTTTCCCCACGCCTCTGCACTGGTCCAGTTAGGGAAAAGTAGTTTTTATGTTGGGGCATCGGACCCCAACAGTCCATGGGGTCACAGCCAGGGCTGTTGGCTGTTGACACTGAGGATGAGCAGCCCACCATTGACTGGAATGCCATCAATGACACATGGTATTTACTGCAAAATCACTGGTTTAGGTGGGGAAGGGTGTTGAGTCACAGCATGATGTCAGTGAACGTGGATGTGAAAGTCATGAATACAGCATCCAGCTTCCCAGAAACACAGCCTTCTAGAAGGCAGGTACAAGATGGCAGCTTTTAGTGGGTTCCTACATGTAAGACTGGAGTGCTGGGAGAGACGTGGTTCTCCCATCTGCCTCTCCCCACCCCGTGCTCAACCGTCTTCTGGCTGACGTTGGGTAGAAGGGATCCTTACAAGGGACCGAGACCATCTCGTCCCTTTGTGCAAGTGAAACTGCTTGTCCTCTTGGACACGAAGCCCTCCCTGGCCGGTTATAGCTGGCTAAGGGCACAGAGCTCCTCTTTCTGCCCTCCTTCCCAGTGCAGCATTAGTAAATTCCAGCACCATGGAATTCTGATTATGCCTTAAAGACAGGTAAGATAGAACTCAGGCTGGGGAAGGAGCTGAGGCTGGAAATTGGTGCTGTACCCTGAGACGGACACTCAGGTGTCTGACGTGTAGCAGGAAGCTTGGACTGGGACTACTGGGAGCTGTGGATGCATCAGGGACAGGAAGCTGACCCCAGCCTGGGACTCCTGACCCTCCCAAATGACTGTTCTAATACAAGGTGAGTGGCACCAAGGGTCTTCCTAGTGATGCCTTCTTATCTGTTTCCTTTCTAAGAGTACTGTCTAGGCTGCAGAGATGACTCAGTGGTTCAGAGCTCTGGCTACTCTTTCAGAGAACTCAGGTTTAATTCCCAGCACCCACATGGCAGCTCACAACCGCCTGTAACTCCAGTCCCAGGGAGTTGGATGCCTTCTTCTAGCCCCTGGAGGTACTAGGGACATGCAAGCAGGCAAACACCCAGAAAAATAAAATAGATAAATAAGTTAAGCCTAAGTTATCTTGCACATCTAATAGCTGTGGTGGTCTTTTGGCATCAAAGCTGTATTAACAGTGGCAGGAGAAGGCACAGAGAAACCCAAAGCTCAATTTGGGTGTTCAGGCATGTTAGAACACATTGCTGTGTCCAAAAGCATTATTTATTTGTCAAAATTAAAACCACGACCACACACACTGGAGAATTTTCTTCTTCTCTCCATAGGACACAGTGCACAGGTTCAATGTCTGAGGGTAGAGATGAAAGTTCAGTGCAGCTGAAGCCGCATCCCCTGCCCATCACATTGAAGGGCATCGCAGTCAAGCCCAGCTGCAATGAGTCCTCAAGGAAAATTCTGGAAGATGACAGAGAAAAGGGTGGGACAGGAGGTTTGCTCTGGTCTGGTGTCTGAGTGTGATGGGTTTGCCCTGAGCTTCCTGCATTGGCTGAGGCATGGTGGATAGCATCACAGACTCCAGGCATGCCTTCCAAGACCAGCTGGGATGAACCATGGTGACTGTACCCTGAGAACAGGTTCCTGTGAAATTCACAAGTCTGATTGTCTTGTACTGAGCTCTGAGGGCTTCGGTGCTGGTGGTAGGTGGCCGTGGCCGGCTTATTTTGCCGCCTCTCTGCTTCCCAGTCATGACTGCTGCTCAGATATAGTTATGGAAGGTATCTCACTGGACAGATGTGGGATGTCCCATCCATCTCCTGCTGGCAGATCCTGTCCTCCTCCATCAGGCTTCTCCTGAAAGACAGAGATGGGGGCGGGGGGCTCACACCTTTCCCTGAATCACAGGGCAGGACCAAGAGAGGATGCCTACAAAGACCACAGACTCCCCTGTCTTTTTTTGTTTCTCCTTTTATAGAATAAATGCTTTCAGGAGGGGAGAACCAGAAATGAACCAAGCCCAGGCAGGCCTCTGCAAGCCTATTAGTAACCAGAACCCAAATAAATGCTGACCCAGGAAGGGGGATGCTGCCCGTTGCTTGGGATCTGCCAAAGGCTTCCTGAATCCTTCAGTAAAATGCAACCTCCCGACCACGGCTCAGAAAGCCTACCTGGGTCCTCTCTGCCTCTTGCACCTCACTTTGACCTGTTGGCCCCATTGCCCATTCATCTTAGGGTTTCTGTTGCTGTGAGGAGACACCATGACCACAGCAGCTCTTACAAAGGAAACATTTAGTTGAGGGTAGCTCCATTACCGTTTCAGAGTTCAGTGCATTATCATCACGACGGGAGCATGGTGGCATGCGGGCAGCTGTGGTGCTGGAGCTGAGAGTGCTACATCTTGTAGGCAACAGGAAGCCAATTGACTGTCACACTGAGGGAAGCTTGAGGAAAAGAAACCTCCATGCCCGCCCCCACAGTGACACACTTCCTCCAACAGGACCACACCTCCTAATGGTGTCACTCCCTTTGGGGGACTGTTTTCTTCCAAACCAACACATCACTCTACTCCAGGTTCACTGTGCACGGCGTCCTTGTCTGGGGTGCTCTGTGGTTCCGCCCTGAGGCCTGTGCACAGCATCCTTGTCTGGGGTGCCCTCCCTTGATCTTCTTTTCGTTGGCTCCTGGTCTTTATTCAGGGTTGAACCCAGAGTCACCCCCACCCGCCACTGTTAGAGGAGCCCTGTCCCCAGGCTCCTGTCTCATGCCAGTTCTTAAAACCCTCTCCCTGACTGGTATTTACGAGCTTTAGTTGTTTGTTTTGTTGCTTTAGTGCCTGTCTCCCCTTCAGAATATGAGCAGGGACTTTTGTTGGTGGTGGTGGTTTCTCCCAGAACCAGCTGCAGTTCATTCTTCAATCTCGTATCTACACCTCTGAACCGACCGCCACCCTCCGCAGTTCTGAGGACACAGCATACGGTTGATATATGTCCTCGAACATGATTATTGAGGAAGCATCCTAAAGCACGGGGCATCATTAAAATGGTGACCAAGATTTTATTGGGCATGTTCTATACAGGTAAGTGGCCCCAAGCTGGCTTTCCCGTGTCTAGATTCCACATTTCTGTTCTCGCTCAGTGGAGTCTCCTTGAGCTGCACCTTACACTTCAGAAGGCTGGCTTTGTCACGCACTGGCTGTGTGGGCTGAGGTAGGTCGCTGCAGCTGAGCCTCAGTTCCATCAGCTATAAAGAGGGGCTGATAACAGCTCTCCCACTCACCCGCCCACTGTAAGGATGGAATAGGCTGGAGAGAGCAGAGTGTGGTGCTTGGCACATGTAAAGTATTCTGCCACCATCCATCCACCCACCCATTCATCTACCCAGTTATCAGTCTATCTATCCATCCATCCATTATACATACAAACATACAACTAGCCATCTACCTATTCATCAGTCCATCCACTCATTTATCAGTCCATCTATTCATCCATTCATCTAGGCATCCATCCACCCATCAGTCTATCCATTCATCCATCTACACAACCTTCCGTCCATCCACCCATTTATCAGTCCATCCATATGTCCATCCATCCACCCATCCATCTATGCATCCATCCATCCATCATCCATCTATGCATCCCTCTACCCACCCATCCATCCATTTATCAGTCCATCCATCCACCCATCCATCATACATACAAGCATACAACCAGCCATCTGCCTATTCATCAGTCCATCCATCTATGTATCCATCCACCCATTCACCCATCAATCCATCCATCCACCCATCCATCAGTCCATCCACCCATTCATCCACCCACTCATCTATAGTCCATCTGTCCATCAATCTGTCCATACATCTATCCATTCCTCCACCCATCTACCCATCATTCCATCCACCCATAATTTCATCCACCCATAATTCCATCCACCCATCATTCATCTATCCACCTGCCCATCTATGCATCCATACATTCAACCAGTCATCTACCCATCCATCCACCCACTCATCCATAGTCCATCTGTCCATCAATCCACCCATCCATCATTCATTCCTCCTCCATCTGCCCATCCATCCTCGAGCTCTGACAGCGAGAGACGGTGCACTTATGTCTGGAGTGGAGAGGCCACAGCCAGCCTGTATTGGCAATCCCTTTCCTAACTTAGATTTTTCCTCTTCCCTTTCAAAAGTGCCTAACCCTTGGAGGAGACTGGGGCATGAAGGAGTAACCAAATTCCCTGGATTCTCTCCGATCCCCACAGGGATCCACTTGTGGAGGATTGGCTCCCCATATGGCTCTGATCACCCACCTGCTACCCGCAACGTGAGGGTCTCACGAGTTAGGGACTCAGAGGCAGCCACTTGAGACAGCAGGGTGCTGAGAGGCAGGAGAGCTGCTTCAGACGCTGAAATTAACAGGCTACTTGGGTTGAAGGTTTTAATTAAAAGATACTAGAGAATTATTTCCTTAATCCCAACACTTCTTGGTAATCATTTTCCTCTGCGCTGGCTGAGAGTCTGTCTCCAGCTTGCTCAGGGATGTCTGGATAACCTGCAAACCAGGACCAGTCGTGGGTGTTCTCTGGACTCTACCAGGATCCCACAGCACCAGGGCTGTGCACCTTTGTGTCCTGGAATCTGTTAGATACCAGTTGTTAGCTCTTCAATTAGCCTGGAGCTCCAGGGTCTCCAGTCCACAACCCAACTGCCTACGGGGGAGCACCACTGACAGCAATGATTCTGAGCTTATCCCTCCTCTTCCATCCTTTGGTATCATACACGGAGGGGTAGACCTGGATCCTGAAGCAAGACTCCTGGGACAGCCTAGATTCCTGGACTACACACCGTGTCCTGAACACATCTGTCATCCACACCTCTTCATGGCACAGCAAACCCTAACCAGCAAGCTCATGTTTTGTGGCTTCAAGGTCTCTCTTGATCATTCAAGCATTTCTATGGTGCCTTAGATAGCCTAGAAAGTTGATGACCATACCTCAGGAGAAGCCCTGAGCAAGTCCGGACTGGAGCTGGAGTCCTCGGCTGTAAGGGTTACCTGCTGCTAACATCTTAGACTGTCCCTGAACACCCCAGCTAGATCAAGTTCATGTCAACATGGTAACCCAGCACATGACATCCTCAGGGACAGTTTGTTCTTCTGCCTCAATTCCCTGCTCCTCCATCTCCTCACAAGTACAGTTCTCCTCTCAAGTCCTCTCAGGGTCTGTGGCTGGGGACTGGATCAGGGATCAGGGCATCTCCTCTCTCCCTCCAAGCTCCTCAGTCCGACCTCTTCACTTCCTTCCTGTTTGCCCTAAGTCACAGGCCACCAGCAGCTACACTCTACCACAGCGCCAAATCTCAACACGTCTCCCAGCCCCCTACCTTCCTTTGAAATCCATTCCTCCGCTTAATTCCCAGTGGCTCTCTGTGATTCCAGGACAGCTAATGTCTCTGTCTTCATTCAAGGTCCTCTGCTCTACCCCATGCCTTTCCTATGAATCCTCAGCTTCCCTAGACCAGCCCCGATAGCCACCCTATGGCTTGATGGTTAGCTGAGCAGAATTAAAAGACACCTGGAAGGTAAGTTGGTGAAAACACTGTTGGGTGTCTCTCTGAGAGCGATTCCAGATGCATGGATATGGAGAAGACCCAGCCTGAACATGGACCATCACCCACCATCACGTCAGGGGACTAGATGGGGAAAAGAGAGAGAAGAATGTGTGTATCTGTGTCCACATGCCCTCTGCCTTTCGTGAGGGGGGCTTGCGCTGTCGTTACCTGTGGAAGTTTCCAGGTCTTCAGCCCCAGGCTGAGTCGTTGGCCCGTCTTGTTCTGAGGATTCTGGGTGTCTGGCCCTCCAGCCTGCAGATGGTCATTGGAAAACTGTTCAGTCTCCAGAGAGGATGGCTGCTCTAATATATTAACCTGCCCCTCACACACACAGACACACAGAGAGAGAGAGAGAGAGAGAGAGAGAGAGACAGAGAGAGAGAGAGACAGAGAGAGAGAGAGACAGAGAGAGAGAGAGACAGAGAGAGAGAGAGACAGAGAGAGAGAGAGAGAGACAGAGAGAGAGAGAGAGAGAGAGAGAGAGAGGTTCTACCTTCCAGAGAACACCAGCAGATATATTCACCTTCTGTGGCTTGCCCTCCACCCACACAGGCTTACGTGATTGGCGTTAATGGCTCTGGTTGCTGTAAAAGAAAACTGCAGCCTGGAGAAGGAACCAACAAGAAAGTCTTTTCTGAAGCTCTGGAGTCTGGATCCCGTGGTGCGGGGTGGGGTGGGGACAGCACATTTGATTTCCTCTGAGGCTCTTTCCTTGACTTGCAGATAGTGTCTGGGACGGTTGATGTCAGCTGTCAACTTGGCAGAATCTGGAATTCTCTAGAAAGGAAGTCTTGAAGACAGAGTGTCCGGATTGCACTGCCCTGTGGGCATGGCTCCGAGGAATCGTCTGGCCTGGGTTAGCTGAATGGGCAGCACTGTTTCAGTACCTGGGCCGTCAGCTGGGTGGAAAGGAGATAGCGCGTTCAACTCAGACGTGCTTTGCTCTGGGGCCTGACTGTGATGCGTGGTGCCACTACCTCAGGCTCCTGCGATGATGGTCTGCAACCTGAGCTGTGAGCTAAGATGACCCGCAAGTTGTTTCTATGAGGTGTGTTGTCAGGGCAACAGGGAAGAAAACAAAAGCAGCATCCTCACATGTCACTTCTGGTCTGTGCCGTGTCCTCGCTCTTCTTTCTGTGAGGACACAGGTCTATCCTGCCACGTGACCTCAATTTGCCTCAGTTATGTGTCAATAGATCACCTTTTCCAGTGCAGCCTCTCTCTGGTATTGAGGTAGATGATGCAGGGTACTGGCGGGGGTGAACACATTCATCCATCCCCTCAACCGTCCTGTTTCCGCAGTCAGCAATCCACACCTTCCTCTACCTCTACCAACCACACCTACCTCTAATATCCCATTAGAATATTCTGGATGCCTCTCTCTCCCCAACTAGACTCTGCCAGTAAGGAAGAAGGATGCACACTCCTGCGCCCCCTCCTGGTGCCTAGAACACTGCCTGGCACCTGGTGTTCGCCCAAAGTGCCTTCATCACCTTAGTCATCCTTAAAATCAACCAGGGACAGAGAAAAGGAGCTAAGGCTCATCTCGAGGCTGGCCAGAGGCTGAGAAGCAGATAGAATGGTGGTACAGGATATACTACGTCCACTTGCTTCTCCTCCTGCACTTTAGTCCATGTTTCCTCCATTTTAGCCAGCAATCCAGTTCTCCTCATTCTAGGGCCTCACCCAGCTGGAGCAACGAGGACACAAGTGCAGGCCTTTCTTCTTTCTCACCAGCAAAGGGGGTCTCCCCCTTTGAGCACAGGTCACCTGCTTTAAAGGTCTGAGGGGTGATGGGTGTAGCCCTACTGAACCATGTCCACCTTTGACAAACCAAGCGAGATTTTCGTAATGATTTACTGTGGGAGTCTCGGAGACGAGGAGTTTTTCCCTCATTGATCCTCTTGCTGGCTGCCATCGCCCTAATTACAAGTCTCCCCGGCCTCTCTGTCCAACAGACAATGATGAGCTGTGATCAAGCATGCAGGGTCTTCGGTGGGATGTCTGTGGAGAAGGGGCTGCTGACCAGCCAGGACTGGAAGACCGCTTCCAGTCACAGCCATCGGGGTCTGGCTGCCTGGTACGGTAACCAGTAGTCACTCCTGGCTACCAGAGCCTGAGGTATGGCTAGTGTAACAAAAAAAAAAAAAAAAGAAAGAAAGAAAGAAAGAAAAAAAAACCAACAACTGGATTTTCATTATTTTCATTTTAATTAACATACGTTGAAATAGCCAGACACCTCTCTTGGGTGGTGCAACTCGGGGTCGGTATTTCCCCCTCTTTAAGATGGAGGTAATGTAGTGAGACTACACCAGCTGTATCTATCTATGTGTGTGCATGTGTGCTATGGGTGCCTATGTGCATATGTACACATGTATGTGGGGGTATGTGCATGGGGGGTATGTGTGTCCATGCATGCATGCATTGTGTGAGTATGTGCGCATGTGTGTGTACATGTACACATGTGTATACATGGGTGGTCACGCACATGTGTGTATGTGGAGACCATAGGTCAACATCTGATGTCTCCTTCAATTACTCTGCTTTAGTTTTGAGGCAAAGTCTCCCCCACCGGAGCCTGGAGCACACTGATTCTCCTAGAAGTTGTTGGCCAGGGAGGTTTAGGGGTCCTCTTGTCTCTGCCTCCCTAGCAACAGGATGACAGGCACATGCTGCCACATCCTGCCCTTATGTGGGTACCGGAATCTGAAGTCAAGTTCCGCACTTACGGAGCCACCCCTTTCCCCACCACACAGCTCCCCGCCACACCCACTGCTGTACCGAGCAGCGCCCTGCCAGAAGCATGTTTCTTGTAGCAATCTAGGTCACATCCCCTCCAAAGCACTCAGACGGAGAAGCTCTGCTGACGCCACCATTGTCACTGTGATGTCCCTAACGAGTCAGTAGGAAGGAGGAACAGCAGGACTCCAAGGATGGGTTTTCTTCCCCTGAGGCAATTAAGGCAGACATTGTAAGAGCGGTTCTATTTTACGCTTCTTTGAGAGAAACTGCTCACATTATCACACATAATGGCCAGGGAGGCCAAGAAACCGAAGCTGCCTGGCAGCTTGGGGTTTTGCTCTGGCGGTGGGTTAAGTAAGGAAAGACCATGTTTGGGGGCTGGTAGCTGGCTCTGTCGCCCTGAGTTGGGAGGGCCGTGCTGAACTGAGTGATGTCCCGTGTGTGACACAAGGATCATGCAGCAGCTGCTGGTGCAGGAGAGGAGACCCAGCATCCAGCATCTGGGAGCAGTGGCATGGACGGCCGTTACCCAACTACTTCTAGTCCGCCGCTTCTCAGTTGCTGGGTCCACAGGTGACAGTGGATCTGGGATGTCCCTGGCTGGGTCCTCTTGTTTCTGCACCCCATAATTTCTTTCCTTCCGGTTGGTTGTGACAGGTTCCCAAGATCTTATGACAACCTACACAAGGTGACTGGAGCCAGGATGTCCGGTGTGCTGACAAAGTCCTTTGTCAAAAGCTGGTAAGATGATAGAACCTTTAAAAGATGCAGCCTAGGGGCAGAAGAGATGGCTCAGCTGTTACGAGGGCACACTGCCCTTGCAGAGGACCCAGGTTAGGTTGTCGGCACCTACATCAGGCAGCTCCCACCTCCTGTGACTCCAGCTCAGGGCCTTCTCTGGCCCCAAGTGCACCTATACTCTCTTGCACAGACACCCGAGTACAGTAATTTGTAAAGAGCACATAGGGCTCAGTGGGAGGGAGTTAGGACACCGGCTACACGCTCTTAAAGGGGATGTTGGGACCCAGTTCCTTCCTGTCTCTCTCCACACCACACACTCCCACCCTCAAGGTACTACTTCATCCACCCCTTCACCATGGTAACGTGCCGTCTGACCTGGCACTGAAACCTCCAAGTCAGGCTCCCAAACAAACCCTCCTTCCTTACGCATTGATCCAGGTATTTTGGTACAGTAACAGGGAGCTGACTGGCACAGGAAGGAAAAATTTCCCATTAGCAACATGGTCCACTGGGGGCGGACTAACTCAGTCCCATCTGTGAACAGTCTGGTGTATTTTACTCAGTAAATAATGTTTCCTGTGTTTTTTATCCATGAAGAAAAATGCACTTTTATATTGTCTATCTGTTCATTGTTCACAGAATATTCTGTGTTTGGCATTATGGCAAAGGTAGTGGGTAGGTCTCAGTGTGTTGGGCATTGGGCATTGGGCGTTGTTGGGCATATCTCTCTCTCTCTCTCTCTCTCTCTCTCTTACACACACACACACACACACACACACACACACACACACACAGAGAGCGTAATGTTTTATGTCATGATGAGGGGACACATGGAACTCAGCATGAGCACTGGCTTTATACTCCTCTGCTCCTGATGGATGCCTGGCTCTCTTGCCATTTCTCCCTTGCCTAGTTAACCATGACCCTGGCCTGGGGGACTCACCGGCAAGGTTCTCTTGCTCACGGTCTTTCCTGTTAGAGAGATGTGGGAACAAACCTGGGCATGTCCAGAGTGAGCTGACGGGAGCCTGAGGGGAGAGGGGGGCTGTGTGTGGAACTTCCACAGAGCAGCAGAGAAAGCCTGCCTGTCAGGGGGCCAACGCAGAGGAGGATGGGAATGGTTGTCCAAACCAGAGTGTCACAGGCCCCATGAGAAGTCAGATCTGGTGGCCGCGAGGTGCGTCCCCTGCCTATCAACATCCACTCTGCCTTTCCTCCAGGGACCTGTGACTCTCTCAGTGCCACAGTCTCACGGACAGCGTGTTTGGCTGACAACACTGTAGGGGACATGCTCTCTGGACCTGACGGCTCCCAAAGGAAGGAAGTACTCGAGACAGGGAACTCTGGAAAGATGAGTGTCTGGGCCCTTGTCACCCCGTGCCCCACTCTCCCTGACAGTGAGTTACTTTAATCATTGACTTCAGGGAAGAATCCATCTGAGGAGCTTGGGGAATGGCTCAGCTGCAAAGTGCTAGGTGCATAGCATACAGAGCCACATTCAAGTCCCAGCACGCAGGTGGGGGACCCCAGTGCCAGGGTAACAGAGCCTGGGGGAACCCCAGAGCCAGGAAGGAAGAGACTGGAGGACCCTAGTGCCAGGGAGGCAGAGCTTGGGGGACCCCAGTGCCAGGGAGGAAGAGGCTGGGGGACCCCAGTGCCAGAGAGGCAGAAACTGGGAGACCACAGTGCCATGGAAGAAGAGACTGGAGGACCCCAGTGCCAGGGAGAAAGAGATTGGGGGACTCCGGTGCCAGGGAGGAAGACGCTGGGGGATCCCAGTGCCAGGGAGACAGAGCGAGCCTGGAGGACCCCTGGACCCTATAGCCAGCCTTGACCATGTCATGAACTTCAGGTTCATAAATTCAGAAAATAAGGTAGAGGACAATTGAGGAAGATCCAATACTGCCAAACACATGTTCATAACCTCATGTGCACCTGTATGCATGAACATGCACACACACACATATACTTGTATACATATACATATGCATACACACATACATGCATGTACATACAGAGATGTGCACACAGTCAATTATTGGAAGTTTCTCCCTACCCTGTTATGAAACTTCTTTTGTATTTAAAAATTATATTTATTTAGCTATTTTCTGGTAGGAGGGTGGTACACAGGTGCTACTGTGCATGTATGGTGGTCAGAGGACAACTTACAGGATCCCAGGATGGAGCCCAGGTCACCAAGCTTGCCCCTTACACCCTGAGCCATCTCTTGGCTTGTGGAGTTCCAAGCAACTTCAAGGGACTTTATCCATCTCTAGGATCTCCATCTCCATCTTTTGTTTCTCTTCCATGTCAGCCAACTGTTAAGGGGATAATCCTCTCAAACTCCATTTTCTTCACCTTCTTTTGACACATTTCAATGTAAACTCAACAATGATTCTTAGAGATGACAGTAACCAGCAGGCAGACTCTGAATCTCTAGGTAAATGCTTTTTTTAATAAGCATTAGCTCCATCTTCCAAGTGAGGAACTGAGACGCAGAGGAGACATGTAGCAAGAAGTTGGGATAGGAACCTGGGGAAGCTCTGAGCCTGTGCTCCACTCAATCTGCTGCTCAGGCCTTGGCGGCATAGGCGAAACTCAAGCTGATGGCAGTGCCATGGCCTAGAAACTCCAAACCAGGACCCACAAGAGTCTCTTGGTAAGTAACCCGTGCCGGGTGGCTGCCACCATGCTGGAAGCTGCCTGATGCCCACCATTCGAGAGTATGAGATTCCAGGACCCACCTAGCACCCAGAATCAACTGCCCCAGGGCCACGATGGCACAGGTGTCCCAGAAGGTTGGGATTCAGGTTCCCAAGCCAGACATGTCCCTTGCTAAGCACTGAGAACCCCAAGGTCTTGCCAGCCAGTGCCTCACAAGGAAGACCCAGGAGAAGGCTGCTTCAGTGACCACTGCCCTCAGCTGTCCCTGTCTACCTGGGGATTCGGCATGCACACTGTGTGTGTGTGTGTGTGTGTGTGTGTGTGTGTGTGTGTGTGTGCACGCGCGCGCGCGCATACATGCAGTCCCATTGGAGCAGTCAAGCCTCCGCTTCATTTCCAGAAACAGAAAATCTCGTCCTCAGCAAACGCCCTCTGAGTCACTGGTCAGCGTGTGTCACAGTCACAAGGCGGCAGGCACGCCGGGCAGGGCCCCAGCGACTCCCGTTCAGAGATGGGGAGGCTCCCAGGATTCCTAGGGACGGCTGGGATCTGCTGCGTGCCCCAGCCTGCCTGTGGGGATGTCTTTGGTCTCCTTGGGACGGTCTCTTCATTCTCAGAGACTCAATTTCCCTACTGCGAAAAGAAAACAATAGCAACACCATCCTGCAGCCAATCCAGCTACTAGAACAATTGCGTCGAGACAAAGGCAAAGTTACTGTTAGCTGTTCCTCAGCTGGATTCCTGCATCATCAGGCAGGGCGTGGCAACATGCAGATTCATTGAGGGCAGCAGCCGTGACAGGATTTGGGGGTACAATGAGAATGGAGCTGAAAGAGCCTGTCTGTTGGGGACGTCACAGATGTCCCATTATTCTGAGGCTTTCTGTGGCGCCGCTGCGCACACACCTGCGCGTGTCTGTGCTGCACGGCAGCTATTCATGGTGCCCGCAGTGCTCAGCAGTGGTTTTGGATGACTCCAGCCACGTATCAGAACAGTTTATAAACAGTCTCCATGGAAAGCTGCAGGCATCTCCTGTTGGGAGCCACCTGGAGGCACAGGTGGTCCTGCAGTTTGGAGGTATACCTGGCTTAGCCACGTGGGGCTGAGCACCCTTGCCTGCACCCTTGCTTGCACATGCTCAGACCAGCAGAATGGCATTAACCAATCAGGACAGCGTTCAAGCCTCTCCACTGTTTAAAAGCAGCTGCCTCTGGGCTCTACTTCCTCTCTCTAAGCTTTCTCTTGTCCCTGCTCTATCTTCCCTTCCCCCAATTTTCCTCAATCAAATGCTCCGAATAAAGACGTGACCAGGGAAGAAATTCTCGTTTTTAGTGGCGTTCATTCCTGCTGGTCAGGATGCGCGTCGCAATCTCCCATAGCTCATGTTTGTTAGTTCTCAATTACATCAAGAAACCACATCAAACAATTGATCCACACATACCATCTATGTTCACGTAAGAACAGGCTAGGATGTTCCAAACAACACAACCTGGGCACATGTCCCAAGATGCCTACCGTCCGTGACACGTGATGGCAGTTACTGGTGTTATCATTTATACTCCTGCCCAGTGTGCTGAGTACACAGCTGGAGGACAATAAACGCTGCTTGGCTGACAAGTGAGCCTTCCAGGTCAGGCAACCGATCACACTTCAGTCATAGATTCCCCGCTATACAGGAGGACCTGGCCGGCTTCCATACCTACATCAACAGATTCAACCTCCACTCTGGCCAGAACAGGACTCCGGGGAACCAGTGCTGAAAAGTGAGTGTTTGAGAGCCAATGAAATCATCAGGTGGGCGGCTCCAAGCAAGTCTGAGCAAGGGAAGTTAACCACTGTTGTAGGTCTCTCCTTGAAACCCTGGACCAGCAGAGGAATCGAGCAATCGATCGGTTGTCTAAGCCAGAAGCAGGGCAGGGAGGGGAGGTGTCCACCGGTGTCCACCAGCAGAAACAAATTCACTTTGTCTGAAGAGCCACCCAACAGCCTGCCATAAATCAGGGCAGCAGAGGAGGGCTTAAAGAGGGGGAGAGCATCACAAGACAGCACCGAAAGGCCTGATCCCAGGGAGGCTGCAGCAAATAGGGTCAGACAGCCCCAACCAGCTGGGGTCTTCCTAGCTGAGTGGTCCCCGGTGAGTCACTCACTCTGTGGACCATGTCAGCTTTGTGGAATGGGTTGCTGGTGTCTGAGTTTAATCACAATGAGTTTCTGTCCCTCGGCCCTGCCCGTAACAGCAGCTGTGTGGCCATTGGGCTCTCCGGACGCAGCAGATTAGATTGCAATGTGTCCAAAGTGTAAAACTTCACACCAGATCTCCTAGACGTGCATGACCAGAGGAATGGTACGCAACTTTTTAATCTTGATTTTATTATTAAATAATACCTGAAATCTATGGGGTTAAAAAATGCATTATTGAGCCGACTACAGCTGTTTCTTTTAGTTTTTAAAATAGAGCTGTAAGAAAAACTAAACCAATACATTGTGCTTTTATTTATATTTCTACTGAATAATGCTGGTCCCTTCCCATCCTTTTAGATAGCTTTGGATCCGTATGTGTGTGATCGTGTGTGTGCGCACCTATGTGCGTATGAGTGTATAGGTCAGAGGTCAATGTTAGTCGTCTTCTGCCATCCCTGGCCACCTTAATTTTTGAGACAAGGTCTCTCACTCAATCAAGAGCTCACTGATTGAACTCCGATGACTGCTGGCTGTACCCAGGATCCACCTGTGTCTTAGTTACTTTTAAATTGCTATACTAAGACTCCATGACCAATACAACACATAGAAGAGTTTACTGCGGCTTACTGCTTCAGAGAGTGAGTCCTCGGTCATCGTGGCAAGGAACGTGGTGGCAATCATGGGCTGGAGCAGCAGCTGAGGACCTACGTCCAATCCACAAGTAGAAGGCAGACAGACTAACTGAGAATGCCATAGTCTCTTGAAACCTCAAAGCCCACCCCCAGTGACAAACCCTCTTCCAGCAAGGATACACCTCCTAATCCTTCCCAGAGAGCTCCACTAACTGAGGACCTAACAGTCAAACACATGAGTCTATGGAGGCTATTTGTAGCCATATCATAATGCAAAAATGCATTCAGTCCAGCTTCATATATATAAGTCCCCATAGTCTCTCACAGACTCAACACTGTTTAAAATTCCAAAGTCCAAAGTCTCTTCTGAGTCTCGAGGCAATATCTTAATTGTAATTCCCTGTAAACTCAAAATGAAAATTAAACTCAAAATTGCAACACACAATGGCACAGAATGGACATTACCATTCCGAAGGGAGGGAGGAAGGCACAGCGAGGAGACACAGGACTGAAGCCAGACCAGAGCCCAGCAGGACAGACTGCAAACGCTGCACCCCCACGTCTGATGTCAGAGTGTCCTTCAGCTCCCCTATCCCTCCAGCGTTCTCACTACAACACAGTTCTCTCTCCTGGTTGGTTCCGAGCCTGGGCTGCCGCTTTCCTTGGCAGGTGTCCGTGGTTTAGGCAGCTCCAACAGCTTGTGGTCTCCACGGCAATTCAGGCTTCATCTTCACGGCTTCTTGCACTGGTCTCTCTGGCCACCACGCCTAGCTAAACGTGGGTTGTGGGGGACAGAACTCCAGTCCTCATGCACATTACCCGCCAAGTCGTTCCCCAAGCCCCTCACGTGGTATTGGTGTTGTTCATTGTTGTGTTGAGTGTTAGAGACCACAGCCAGGGGCTTGCACACACTAGATGAGCACTCTGCCTTTCTTGTGTATTTTGTTTTGTGGGTGTGAGGGACTCTGCTGTACAATGCTGCACACTCAATCTTTCCTCCACTGTCTCAGCTTCTTCCGTGGCGGGGTCAGACAGAATAACTGTAATGAGCAGGGTGGAGACCTCGATGGCACCCTTCTGTATATGCATGTGTCCACGTCTCCTTAGAACCGGGAAGTAAATAGTAGCTGTCATGGTTAGCGTCTGTTATCACCGTGACACACCAGGGAAGAGGAAACCTCAATGGAGAGATTGCCTCCATCAGATAGGTCAGCTGCCATGTCTAGGGGGCATTTTCTCCATTGATAACTGATGATGGACCCAGCCCACTGTGGTTAGTTCCATTCCTAGGCAGGGGGTCCTGGGGTATATAAAAATTCAGGCTGAATCTGGGAGCAAGCCTGTGGTCTCTGCTTCAGGTCCTGCCTCCAGGGTCCTGCTTGGCCTCGCTTGATGGTAGACTTCACTCAAATAAACCCCTTCCCCGCCCACCTTATTTACTGGTCACAGCGAAGAAAGCAATAATCCCATTCTCAACCCAGGACACCCAGAACACAAACACTAAGCCCTCCGCCCACTGTGAGTCTTGTCGCAAAGCCCTTGCACATCTTACTTCTCTGTGCCCCCCTGCACTGGCCCCAGATGTGCCAGGACTCTGGGTTTTTGCACGCTGGAGTGAAAACCAGGATTCAGTCAGCCTTATGTTGCTCAAGGCTATGGCCAAATAGACAGCCTAGGGGAAAGGGCTTGCTTTGGCTCATGGTTTCAGAAGGGAACCAGCCCAACAGGAATGAGAGCGCGGGACTGTGAGGCTTCTGGAACATTGCAGCACAGGCAGGAAGCAAAGAGACATGAATGCTGGTTTCTCGGTTCGCTTTCTCTTTCATTTTGTCTAGACCCTAAGTGACAGTTGCCACCACATCCAGGTCCTCCCTCCTTACTTAAAGCTCTCAGGAAACATCCCCATAGACACACCCAGGTATGTCTCCTCGGTGATTCCAAAACCAATCTTTAAAAATATGGCATTCATTCATTCATTCACTCACTCATTCGTTCGTGTATCTGAGCAGTGTGAAGCCACTCGGGGGAGTCGGTTCTCTCCTTCTACCATGTGGATCTTGGGGAATGAACTCAGGTCATCAGGCTTGGTAGCCGGTGCCTTTTCCTGCTGAGCCCTCTAACTGGCCCTCTGAATCCAGCCTTGATAATGAAGATTGTTTACCGTAACCAGAGAGGTTCATGTGCCAGAGGACAGTGTCCTCCTGGGCTGGACAATGGCCCACAGGTCACACAGCTTCTCTGAAGTAGCCACTGAGAAGCTATCACGTGGCCTATGCCAGCAGCTGGAGGGAGAGCACCCTGGCCCCTGGAGCTGGGCAGGCAGCCCCTACCTCCTGCTCATCCCTGTTGACCTCTGCATGGCTGTGTGAGGTTGGCACTCGAGTCTCTGAGAGTTCCAATACACAGGCTTGGAGTTGTGTTTTCATGTTGGGAAAATGCCCGCGAAGTCCTGGAGTGATGGGCGTGGAGCCATCTTGGAGTCTGTGTGGAAAGGAGGTGAGGGTTGGGCACTCCAGGTGTGGCTGTGACGGGTTTGCTTTCGCCTGCACATAGACCAGCATACTCTCCCTCCCCTCCTCCTTGCCCCTCCCGGCCCTGTTCCTCTCCCTCTTCCTGTTCTCCCATTCTTTCTCTCTCTCTTTTTCTCTCTCCCTTCCCTCCCTCATAGCCTCCTCCCTCCCAGTCTCCCCTCCTCCCCTTCCCAAGTCACCCTTCCCTGGCTCTTCCATTAGAGGGGTTCTGTGGGTTTCTTTCTTTCTTCGTCTTCTTCTTTTTTGTAAGTTTCTTAAAAGAATCCAAAGCAGAGCTGGCAGTCAGCCCAGAGGGGGCTCAACTCAGCATCTCAGATATGCAGGGCAGGGGTGGGGTTGGGGAGAATCTCCACACAGCTCAGCAGGGGCCCAGGGGCCCAGAGTGCCCTTCCCCCACCGTTCGACCCATTCTTATTAGGATTTACCACACAGCCCCCCTTCTCCATTGCAGTCCCATTTTTTAAAAGTAGACGTGGGCTGGGAAGCTGGGTCCACAGGCTGGAGAACTGAGAAAGCACAGGACCCGACCTGTGGTCCCCAGGTGTGGTCGGGGCAGCACTGGGGGTGAGGAGCTGAGGCAAGAGGGTTGCAGGAGCTTGCTTGTCACCAGCCTAGCTCCAGATTCATACACACACCACACACGCACACCATAAACACATACACACACCACACACACACACCATAAACACATACACACACACCACACACACTGCATACATACACACAAACGTGCACACCACACCACACACACGATAGTAGGTTTAGTGCAGACAGCTAGCTCCCTGTGACTTTCACAAATGGAGCTGGTTCTCAAGATGGCCCTGTGGCCTGATGAGGGGTGCTTTGAAGTCACCCCCCCCCCGCTGCTCCTCTTGTTGTCTACCCCCCCCCGCCATGTTCCTCTAGACCTCTCCCTCCCTGCCTCTCCCTTCTCTTCCCCTTCTCCACTTTCATCAGCACCCACACCCATCCACCCATGGGGGAAGCTGACCCAGGATAGGTCAGCCCTCTGGTTAAAGCCTTAGGACTGGCACCAGCGAGGCGGGCGTGGGCTGATGCGGGCTGCTTTAATCACCCAGTCGCAATGCCTCTTCAGCAGCAGACAGGTCAGCACTATGCCCTTCCCAACGCTTCCCGGAACAGTTTCTCCAGAAGCTTAGACCAGTGTGCCCTCCCAGGACCTGCTGAGAACACCCTTGTCACCACGGGGACCACCCAGAGGAGCAAGATCAGAAAGAAGAATTCCCGTTTGCCTGAGCACTGACTTCAGGGGTGCCTAATCCCAGGTTTCACAGCCTCACTCTGGCCCAGAGAGGACCTGGGAGTTGGCCACCTAGGAACCT